>NC_043983.1:32293774-32983774 GCF_902150065.1 Myripristis murdjan | reverse complement strand
GGTACTGGCCAAGTCAAATAAATGATTTTAAAGGAGTAATGCATCATTTTTGTATCCAGCGATGAACGTTTTCCTCGCACAGCACCTACCTCTGATCCATCGGAGGAAACTGGGGCTGTAATTTCACGGCTTTACAACAGCAAAACCCCGTCAGCAGTTCTGTTTAAAGAGCTCACACTTTTTCATGCTGTTTAATCCACGTCTCCGCTATCCAGGCGTAGGCTCCTGACTTCCCAAACGCACATATTTTCACACAAATTCTGCAGTGAAGGACGCTTCTGAGGATTTTGGACCGTCCGAGCCTCTCATGCAGTGAAATGCTTGTGTGCTCTTCATCATGACGGGTGATTGACGGCTGCACAATGTGATATAAAAACAATATGCATTATGGGCAAAGTATTCCTTTAACCAAATGTGGAAACAGGAAGAAACTGAGTTATACTGTACATTAGCAACAAACAACAAGTATTATAAGCCTGTCATGGTCACTGTCACTGTCTATCTTCACAACACGCCTCTCTCGGTCAAATCCAATGCAGACTGACTTTAAACTTGAGACTAACTCAAGAACATGTACATGAAATAAAATACAATAAAATATGAATAAACAAATGCCACTAATTTGTGTCTCTAATTTTGTGACAGTCACTGACGTTGTTAACATATCTAACTTACATGAACAGCATGAAATGTGAAATAAAAGATCTTGCTGTGTTTGTCAACAATTGCAGCACACATCAAAAATAAATTACACATATACCATGAGATTCAACTTTTTTACCGGCGAAAAAAACCAAAAAAAAAACGTTGAAAGCCAGCCACATAACGGTTACAGGCAAAACATGTTTATGCGAGTTTTTTAAGCTCTCTAAACTCACTTTTACTGGCAAAACGCACGACAGAAAACTACACGGCTCATCTACAACAACAATATTATGCATGAATAACCTGCTGTGTGCACTTAAACCAACTTTAACCCTTTCACGCATAGCGGTCACTACAGTGGACAGCTGTTTAAAGTCATTTTCTCCTAAATGCACTGGTTTCTATGGTGGAATTGCATATCAGCTGTTAGAATGCTCTCTGCTGCTCCCCTCCTTTGAGGTTTATGCAGAGACTGTCAGTTCTTGTTGCTGAAAACATATTAATACTAGTATCATGACACGGTAATACCAGTCCTGCATCCTTAAAGAAGTATGGAGACTCACAGAAATATTCATGCCCTAAGAAGAGTAAAAACACAGAAGAAAAAAAATTTGATTCAGGCTTTCATAATTCATTCACAATGCATGAAAGGGTTAAAACTTAAAATTCACACTTTACGATCGCGCCACCTGACAAGAGATGGGGAATGAAACGGTCAGTAGAGGGCGCTAAAACGCAACTTAATACAGGACTCCCAATATCAAGAACAGAACAAATGAGGAATTTTGGTGAAATTAATACACATTACAACAAAATGCATTACATAAAAAAACAAAAATGACAAAGATTACTAAGTCATTTCTTCCATCTGTTACAAAAGCACCAAACTGTCTCTGGTTTTCTTTACTACCTCATGAGGCGTCCGGAGCCCTAAGGCCTTCTGGGAGAGGTTTGCTCAGCGTTTCCCAGAGTCCAACCCAAACCAGGTGGAGCGGCTCCTCACCTGTGGAGCGGCTTCCTGAACACCTGAGCGTCGCTACGGCAGCTCGCTCGCCTCAACCAGGCTTTAAAACCCCTTATCGTTTGCTGCAGCTTACCAAGGAAACGCACACGTTACCACCTTTTAATCATAAATTCATTTTTCGCTTGTTCTTCTTTTGTTTCTGCTTTTATCATTTTTAAACTTTTCTGGATGTTTTATTTTTCTTCATGTATTTCCACGCCTCTGTAAAGCACTTTGAGTTGCTTTGTGAACTTGCCTCTTTGATTGGACGGCAACGCGACAGCTCGGCCAATCAGAGGTAACGTGTAAACGTGATGGTCAGTTCTGTTTATTTGGACCAACATGGCAGCAGAAATGATGAGCCTGAGGTGACGAAACATAAAAGTCTTTCCCAAAGTTTGTCTGAAATCTGAAAGGAACAAAATCACTGCACTCCTTGTGGCACAGACATTCATCACTGGCACTGTTTATGTAACTGCAATAACACAGTATTTTTATTTATTTATTTTATTTTTGTGTGTGTATTTGTTTTTTTCTGGTTAACTTGAAGTGGAGGAAGTTTTAGTTTTTCTCACCATTTTGCTCTGCAGTGCCGCTGTACCAAGAGCAGGAAACTTCATCAAAATGCCTTTGGGGATTAAACCCAGCTAATAAGGTACTGAAGTCCAGAAATTTGGAGATTTTAGCCAGAAAAAAAGAAAAAGGGACTCTGTGATTAATCTTGGTAAGCATCCTCTGAGCCATACCTTCATAAGAACAAAGAAAGGAACATCCCAGATAATTAACTGGTGCTTTTTTGGGTGATTAAATATCTTTCCTTCAAAGCGGTAAGTTTTTTAGCCGCACTGTAGATCCTAAAACAAGAGTCGGGAGCCTTTTTCATACAAAGAGACTGTTTTAAATCGTCTTGTTCATCAGTGTGCTATGCTGACATGAACGTTAAGTTGAATTACGACACTACATCTAAATCTCCAACAGCTCTCCAGCGGTTCACCAGTAAAAGACCATTAGTAGTTGTGTTTGATGGTTTCTTGTCTGCCTCAGTTTTCTCATGTTTTGTCTAAAAATGGCGTTTCAAACTGGTGAGGCTGCCATCATCTACTGGCTCCCGTCTACAGTCTGAACTCCAAACGTCAAATTATGTCACCATCAACATGATCTGAGCAGGAGGTTGCACCACAGCAGGTTCAGATGAGAGGATTTCCAAAAAAAATCTTCTCTTGCACACTTACTTTGGTTGTTTTTAAGCCCTAACAGAACCGACTCCCAGGATGGAGACAAAATGCTGCCGCTCAGCTGGCTGCTGGCTGTTTTCTGCTGTCCTATGATATCATTTATGGTAATTAAGAAGGCCTAGACTCCTGCCTGGGGGAAGCTAGCAGTCCTCAGGTTGGGGTCAGATAGACCCAGTGACCTGTTGCTGCCGGGACAAACACTCGTTTTCCACAATCTGACTCTTTTCCTTATATCCTTATTTCCTTATATGTAAAGCATTGTACATTTTATATACATTTTATAT
This sequence comes from Myripristis murdjan, assembly GCF_902150065.1. Lineage (NCBI taxonomy): Eukaryota > Metazoa > Chordata > Actinopteri > Holocentriformes > Holocentridae > Myripristis > Myripristis murdjan. The sequence goes on along the minus strand of NC_043983.1, from coordinate 32,980,607 downwards.
AACACCATGATTGTTCCATATCTGACATACTGTGTTGAAGTTTGGGGAAATGCTTGTAAAACATATACTCAGTCAATTTTCATTTTACAAAAAAGAGCTATAAGAACAATCAGTAGAAAACGATATAGAGATCCAACAAATCCATTATTCCTTCACTTAAAATTGTTGAAATTTCATGAATTAGTAGATTATAGCATTCTGAAAATTATGTTTAAAGCTCATAAAAAAAACTTTACCAATCAATATTCAGAAAAGATTTGAAAAAAGAGAAAGCAAGTATAACTTAAAAGGAACAGAGATCTTTAAAAAAAACCAAGATTCAGAACTAAACTGATGGAACGTTGCATTTCTGTGAAAGGAATCAGTTCATGGAACAATCTGAGCAAAGAAACCAAAGAATCCAAGTTCAAAGTTACATTTAAAAGAACAATTAAAGCCAATATGTTAAGGAAATATAATGAAATATGTTAGTTATGTTTGATTGTCATAATCGTTGTCATGAAAGGTATAGCAGCCTACGTGTATATATATGTATAAAAAAAAAAAAAAACTTTTTTGAATGGTATAAATTTACTGTCTGTGTTGTGGCCATCGGCTATTTTATATTATTTTAATTTTGTTTATTTTGTTGTTATTGTTTTAATTTAAGTGCTTTGCAAATTGATTTTTTGGGATAAAGGGGCAGATTAAATAAGATTATTCTTCTTTCTGCTCCCTTTCATTCAAGATTTGGGAATGTTGTGTTTATAGTGTATTGTTTTTTTTTTGTTGTTTGTTTGTTTGTTTTGTTTTTCAATGAAGGAAATAAAATAAAGAAATAAATGAGTGATTAAAGGATATGGTTAAGGGAAGAATGAGTGGGATTTGTCTGTTGTGGTTTGTAAACACAACATTCAAAGTCGGCCCCTCCAGCAGCCAGTTTTCGTTTCCTAGGATTGTGACGGAATGAGATGATATCTCAGATTGTAAATTTGGTCCATCCTCCTCCTCTGCCTCAGCGCTCAGCGGGTGAAAGCTCAACCCCAGAGTCACTCTCGAGCTTTAACCGCTCTGTGTTTCTCCTCGATAGATTTCTTTTTTTCTCCGTCTGCAATTTCCGTAGCTTTCTATTGGATGTGGTGTTGTTGATCTGACACCGTGCTGCGCTGTGATTGGCTGGGAGCTACACAGCCGCTGCCCAAAGGCCGATGCCCAGAAGAGTCCCAACCTCTCCAGACACACACACCAACACACACTGCTAGTGGCTCACAAGTCATGATAGAGAGTATTATTTTTGCATTGTTTTGTTTTTTTTTTTTTTTTTATTATGACTTTAAATAATGTAGATTTCCCAAATCCAGGTTGAGAGTGAAGTGTCATTTTTGTGAAGAGAAATTAACAGCTGACCTGCTCAGCCCTCTCCTCGATGCTGGATAAAGACCTCAAGATTGACTGACTCAATCTGTAATTTTGAGAATTTGTCCCATTACTTTTCTACAAGCGTGAGATGCCTCCGGGAGATTCAGTCTCTTTGGAGGAAAGCAGGCAGCACCAGTAAAAAATGCACACCGTACTATTTTGGAGTTGAGAAGTCTGGCAGAGAGCTTGTCAAGGCCAGCTGCCTCGGCCGCGCTCACTCGCTTTCCTCCACACAGTTCAGACTCGCAGGAAGCATCTGTCTGTGCCCCCTCACTGGAATTAATCCACTTACTCAGAACTGGCTCCACTGGGGAGTCACTGCACCAACCAGAGACCTGGCAACACTTTTAAAGGAGTTTAGACTCATTTCAATCTGATCCCATGTCAGGGATATTGTTAGTTTTCAGTCTGTCGATTTCTCTGGGGCTGTTGCACTGATCAGTTCTTCTTGTACTGAAAAATGTCTGTTTCCTTTTTAATCATCCATTTTGCATCTCAAGAATACAGTTTTGCTCGTTTTCCCTGCAAACCTATGATGAAAACACCGTCTTCACACCTCCAGGAAAGGTAAAGAAAATGGAAATCAAAAGCATATCAACGCCGCCGAAGGCCTGCCTTACGTTTCATCTTTACAAAACGGTGAGGCAGTCACTCAGTGTTATAGGAAATGTCCAACAGAAAGCACCGTGTTGATGCCCGGGGGGCCGCGGTGTTCATTTTAATGCATCGGGATTCACCTCACCTCCTCATCCAGGGAGCTTAACACACACACACACACACACACACAACTTGGTTTCCATCACTTCAGAGGACATTACATTGACTTACATTCATTTCCTGGAGATTTATCCTAACCTTAACCCTAACCACTACCTGCCTAACCCTAACCCTAACCTTAACCTAACCCTAAAGTTATCTTAGCTTTAAATCAAGTCTTCACCCTAAAATTAATGGTGCTCCCTTATGGGGACTTGCTTTTTGTCCCCATAAGGGAGGCGAGTCCCCACAACATGACTGTGTAAACAGATTTATGTCCCCACAACATTAGCAATACCAGGTACACACACACACACACACACACACACACACATGGTGTGTATCTGAGGGAGGACACATCGCCTTGCATTCAGAAAGATGCATGGTCACTGGGCTTTTAGGGTCTGATGCTGCACCTGGATCTGCTGTGTGTGTCCTCACCGAGCAGCTAATTTTATCCACAAAGTCCAGACGGCATGGACAGCAAAGCAAATAAACAACAAGAGACAAGAAGTGATTAATTTACAGGGAGCCGGGAGTGTGCTGCTGAAGTCCTGTCCCAGACGCCGGACAGAAAACACCGCAGTTTAAAGAGACGCCACGAGAAGCTGATCACACTTTAGACCCCGCCGACAAAAACATGGAGGGAGGACAAAATTTGGTGACTGAGATCTCACCTTGAACGCAAGATAGGTCGTCGGCTGTCCACTGTTTTGACAGCAGGAATCTCAAGGTGTTTTATAGTCCTTTTTAAAGAGAACAAACTCACTTCTCTAAGTCACTGGTTCTCAGATTGGGGTGATGAGATACTACAGGGATTACGTGAGAGAAATCTGAAAATAGGAAAATATAAGAACAAACTATGAATATACATGCATGACAGGATTTTTAAAATACATGTTTTTTGATAAAATGTGAAACAAAACTGTACTGACAAAAAAACATTTCCAGTTTTTACATGTTGCAGCAAGCAGCGCAGAAGAGACAGGAAGTGCACATTCACGACTTGAACTTGAAGGCTAGTTAGAAGTGAAGATTGTCAAAAGATGGAGACTTGGCTCTTAAAATGACCCAGAAGATAATAATAATAATAATAATAATAATAATGATGATGATAGTATAGTAGTGTGAGAGTGGTAATGGCAGTAGGCATGATAGCAATAGTGTCATGATTCATAATCTATAGTTCAAGTGTATAATATGATATTGATATTGATATTGTGTGATATAGTATTGTATGCCATTTATTATTCCATTCTACACTATGTTAACACATTAACACAAGAAAAAAGGGACAGGAAAAGAAGGGAAAAAAAGCATTTACACACACACACACACACACTCTCTCTCTCTCTCTCTCTCTCTCTCTCTCTCTCTCTCTCTCTCTCTCTCTCTCTCTCTCACACACACACATACACACACCCCTTTATGCTACTACTGTTTTATGTTTTGGTCTTGTCTGTATTTGTATTCACTGCAAAAACTCAAAATCTTACCAAGATTATTTGTCTTATTTCAAGTCAAAAATGTCTTATTTCAAGTCAAAATATCTCATTACACTTAAAATAAGACATGATCACATCAGAAGTAACTTGTTTTTAGACAATTGTCTCTTGTTTCAAGTGAAAATTTGCTTGTTTCATTGGCAAAATTTGTTGCTTGTTTCTAGCTCATTTTCACTTGTTTCAAGTGAATTTTCACTTTTTCCACTGGCAAATTTTGCCAATGAAACAAGCAAATTTTCACTTGTTTCAAGCAAATTTTCTTCTGAGGTGATCATGTCTTATTTTAAGTGTAATGAGATATTTTGACTAGAAATAAGACATTTTTGACTTGAAATAAGACAAATAATCTTGGTAAGATCTTGCGTTTTTGCAGTGTTGTATTTGTATTCACCATCACTGTTCTTGTCTTGTATTGTTGTTTATGTGTCACACAAATAAAAAAAGTAATAATAATAAAAAAAAAAAAAAAAGACCCAGAAGAGCCAGTTTGAGAGAATAAACCCAAACCAGTGACGTCCTGAAATGTTGAGGCCACAGTGTGCAAATAAATCCACTAACTAAGGCAGCTCTGTCGCTCCACTGTAAACGCGGTGCTTGGATTCAGGAATCAGGGAAAGGAGAAGTCAAAAGAGACTGAGATCCACTCCTCCACAACAACGCTGCTATCATAACCTCAGTTCCTCGTTTTCAAGAAAAAGGACAAAAAGTACTCAGGTGTTTTTCTAGGCGGGGGCCAGTTGTTGTTGTTGTTGTTGCCGAGTGTATCCGTCTCCTCCTCCAGCCGCACAAAGCCTCGGTTTCAACATTTTCACGAGCGCGGCGAGTGCTGAGGATTATCCAGCCAAACACAAAACGCAGAACGCACAGGGACCGCGCTGTGCTCCCGCTACAAGAATGAAAAGGACCCTGAAGTGAACTCAGGCAAACTCAGCCCGTCTCCTGAGGTGGCCTGAGTTCACTCCGAGTATTCAGATACACACAGAAAAATGTTGACTAATCGCTCCGAGTTCACTCGAGAGAGCTGAGACCAACCGAGTGTGAAAACGCCCTTTGGAGGAATAAGCTGAATCATTTGAGAGAAACTCCAAACTGAAACTCAGGCTCTGTTATTAAATCTTTTTTTTTTTTTTTTGCCAGAAATCACAAAAGCCCTTTGCGGCGTAACTCGCACACTGTGCCTCCGAGTTTATCGACGCCGCTGAAACGCAGAGCGGAGCCGGGGAGCCGCCGTCAGTGGGAACGCTCAGCCGAGGCACCACAGGCTTCCCCCCCTCTTAATCTCAGAGAAGCAGGTGTACGCTGCTGTGTGATGATCCCAGCGGGGCTCCAGCCACTGATTGGCAGCCATAACAAAAGTCCAGTGTTTTTTAATTGTGCGCAGGGCGAGCGGCATCCTGCTAAAAAACTGTTCAAGGACTTCTTCAAAGTGCAGCGATTAAAATTAGCCGTTGTAATGTGGGGAGCGTTGGGAGAGACAGATTGCCGTCGTCTCTGAATCACACTGGCAGTTGCGTTGGCAGCATTTTGGGCATCGGCTTTGGGCTGAATGTAAACAACAGCGATGAACAAAGTTTATGAAGCCCCGCGGGAGGCAGAATGGCCTTACCCGCACAGAAAGTGAGTTTACTGCTGCAAAGACAAATCCCACCCCGTGCATGGCAGCCTTATTGCAGCATCTGTGCTTAATATAGAGACGGGCAGATTGTGCAGTCACCTCTCCGGGCCGGTCCAGGTGGACGGGAGACCCGCGGACACATGCTGCGTCCACAGAGTCCAGTCCACGTCCCCGTCCGTCTGCCAGGCCCAGACGTGCACTCCTGTACGTCCACACAAGGTAACAAATAATAATCTGAAATATCATCATGCCGGTAAACAACATTTTGCTACCGTGTCACTGACTGATACACCAACAATACACTTTATTAAAGCATCAGCCATAATGAATTATGAAAGGGGGCGTGGCAAAATGTATGTGTGTGTCTGTGTGTTTATATTTATGTCTATCTGCATGTATGTGTGATTGATTGATTGATTGTGTGTGTGGGTGTGTGTGTGTGTCTTTAATGAAACTTTGGTCATGTTTAGAGGTTCGGTGGCTCTCTGTCACAGGCCACCCCTTTTTTTAAATAGGCCACTCCCAGTGCCACACCCCCTTTTTAAAGGCCACACCCAGTGCCACACACCCTTTTTATAGGCCACACCCAGTGCCACACCCCCTTTTTAAAGGCCACACCCAGTGCCACACACCCTTTTGTTATAAGCCACACCCACTGTCTCCGCCCTCTTTGTTATAGACCACTCCCACCACCGTCACACCCTCTTTTTGTAATAGACCATCCCCACTTTCACACTCTCTTTTTGTTATAGGCCACTTCCATAGCCACACCCCTTTTTGTCATAGGCCACTCCCACTGCCACGCCCCCTTTTTGCCAGTTGTCATGAACAGCTAATCGGTTGGCTCAGGACCTGTCCTAAAAATCTTGTGCAAGTCTGTTAAAGCATTTGGAAGTTAGGTGCCTTTTTGCAATAGCCCACCCCCAATGTCTCCCATTCCCCTTTTAGTCAATTAGCATATACACACACACACACACACACACACACACACATTTAGTTATGTACCTTAACCACTGACTCCAAATACCAGCTTTCTCCACATGAGGACAAGGTTTTTGTCCCCAGTTGCACAAGCTGTCCCCAGTTACCGGATCTTAAGTCTGGTTTGTGTCCCTGAAGGTAGTCAAAAACACACACACACACATACACACATATACACACACTTGACCTCCATGCCAAATTTCAGCCTTCTAGGGTGAAAACTGTTGGTGCCAAAGGGTGGGGAAAGCCAACCAGAACTTACCAAAGCAGCTAATCCAGTGTGGACTTTATGAAAACTGTACAACCCAACACTCTCCTAAAGTTCAAATCTGCTTTCATTAGCTTTTTATAACATCTACTTCAGCAAAACTTCAGCAAAATAGCATTACTTGAATTGAACATTTGGTAATGTTCCCTCTGCAGGTTCATGGCACAAGATTCCAGGGTGAGATCAATATATTGGCCTTTTGATATCGTATCAGCTCCAGTTCAGTCAGTTCAGTCATCCTGCCTCCACTGATGCAGGTTTCTCCCCGAGCGCAGCTACGCGAAAACAAACTCTGCAAAGCCGGGCATGAAACTTTAATTTCACTTCGCGTTGGATTTACTCATTTAGTTCTTAAGTTGCGGGTCATCCTGTTGTGAGGAAAACTCTGAAAAGTCTCGGTTTCAGCTGAGAGTTTTAATATTTCCTCTCATGATGCTCTACATGCTGTTTCACTGAATATTCCTGAAATACAACACAAACCGTGTGAAAGCTTTGACATGAAAAAAGGCCAAAATGAAAGATGCTGAATATCGGCCAAAAAACAGTGGCTACGGGCAACGTCAGTGTTAAAAAATATATATATAAATAAAAATAGCGGTAATTGTATCGACCTTCAAAAATCCACACCGGTCAAATCCTGCAAGAATTCTCTAAAAAAAGAAAAAGGAACAGAAAAAGAGAAAGAAAAAGAGACAGAACAAGGCTTCGGCGGTAATGAAGAGACAGCTGTTTGATGAGTTATTTTCTTATCTCCTCAGATGTCCTTTTGGCTTGTGGAGGAGCGCTATAAAGTCAAATGTCCCCTTTAATTCTGGAGTATTTTGGCAGCATTTGCAGGTATTTAATGAGTGCATTGTGGAGCTCTGTTAATTAGCTGCTGGCTACTCTTTCATCAGACGATCTTGGCTTATAAACTGGTTCGTTAGCGTCCAGGAAGAGGAAGAGGAGGGAGGCCGTCCTCGCAAATGTTCACAGGTACGGCAGCGTCTGCTGAGAGAAGCGGCAATAAACCCAGATAGGTTCAAAATTCTGGTCTTGTTAACTGTAATGTGCAGCTTATTTACATTTAGACTGACTGTAAAATCCTGTCGCAGCATAATTGACTCCAGTATAATGAGGATTCCCTAATAAACTCAGCGAATATCCAAGAAATTAAGCAAAAATGGAAAAAAAATAAAATAAAATGCAGGGAATATAGCAATTATGTGGAGATAACAGGCAAACCACCCAGGAATAAAACTCAAATATCAAACTGGGGGCGATGCCAGAGATGGAAAAATATTATGTATTAGTGATTTGAGAATTATAAAGCTCTATCTGATGTTTTAAAACCAAAATTGTTCATATTCCTTGACTGTTAGTGTATGTTTTCAGCTGGTGAAAACTCAGTATGTGTTGTCTCTCATTATAATTCCATGTTGTTGTGTGAGTGGGACGGCACATGTGTAAGGAAACATGCAGTCTGCTCCGTGTCACAGGTTAATTTGCTGAGGTGGGCCGAGTAATGGGACAAAGTGAGCATCCGTTATGGATATTGCTTTTTTTTATTTTTTATTTATTTATTTATTTTTTCAAGTGCAGTCGCTTGAAGTACGCTGATGTGACCTGCGAGGATCAGCTGACTCCTCTCCCACACACAGAGTCACTCCTACGCAGCGACTCATCAGCAAACCAGGACCGTCTCTCGTTTTTCATGAAGCCCTGATCGACTTGGAGCGACAAAACAGCAAAAACAACTGCTCTCACTTCCAGGAGACTTCCAGTGTACTTTTACTTCTACTGTAGTACCCAGTAGAAGTAGAAGTACTGTTCTTCTGCTGGTATTTGACTGCAGTAGAAGTAGAAGTACTGTTCCTCTGCTGGTATGTGACTGCAGTAGAAGTAGAAGTACTGTTCCTCTGCTGGTATGTGACTGCAGTAGAAGTAGAAGTAGTGCAGTAAAAATCTCCTGCAGTAAAAGTCCAAAGTGTCTCATGTCAAATGTCTTGGCAGTAAAAGTGACTGAGCTCCTTTTTCCAAACAGTAACTGTGTTAGCTGGGATCTTTTCCATGCAGTTAGAAAAGGAGGAGAGAACACACTGCACACTACATGCTTTTAAAGGGCCATTACACTAAAACTGAAGTGAGGACCGACAAAGTAGAAGCAGCTTCCTCTTCTCATCTTTGCTGATTGAGCTCTTATTGTGAAAAGCTCCACAAGCTGTCATTGATCGTTTGTTCTCTGTAATGGATCTGATTTAAAATGTAATGAAGGATAAAACTCAAGGAAACATGGACTGAAGTAAAAGTAAAATTACTAAAAAAAATACAAGTACATAAAAAAGCTAGTCAATTACAGTAACGTGAGTAAATGTAATTATTATCTCCCCTCTGCTTATGATTTTTTTTTCCATGTGGTTCATTATTCAGGCCTTGATAGTTGGATGCAAGAAAAAGATAAAATGACACTTTGAGGACAGGTAACACCCACCTGAGACTAAGTACCTTCTTCAAGTCACTCCCACATTCATGCATGCTTGTGTGTGTGTGTGTGTGTGTGTGTGTGTGTGTGTGTGTGTGTGTGTGTGTGGCTCTGATACAGTGGGGGAACAGGAACCCGAGAGCCGCCTCTCTCTGCAGCGACAGTGAGAGAGGATGAATCTCTGCAGGCTGGGCTGAGTTTTTTGGGGAGTCGGCGTGAGCGTGCACGACAGCAGTGCATGTGCATGTGAGCGTGCACGAGGTGTGACAGGACTGAGGCAGCGACGCTTCCGTGAGGTGATTGGTTGTTTGATGTCACATCGAGATGGCTTTTATTAAAAGAGATTAAATGAGAGTGCATTCAGTCTGGCTTGGACCATCTGTGTGTATCTGTGATTTGTCGAAGTTATGAAGAAAAATGAAGTTACCCACATAAACTTTCAAGCACAAAAATAATTGAAACAACACCAACTGCACAATAACCAGAGTTATTATTGTTTTGTATTTTTATTTAATTTAATTTTGTTTTTGTTTTCACTAACCACACTTTCTGAATATTCTTATTTTATTTTCTTTAGTTTTGTAAGAACATCATAACAATATCATTTCGGTTAGTTTTTGTTTTTCTTCCAAAGTCCAGTTCTGTTTCAGTTAACTAAAATGTTTTTTTATACCTAGTTTTTTGCTTTTAGTTTCATTTTAGTGTCTTATAATAACCTTGGCAATAACAGTTGTGGTATTATATAAACATTAAATCGACTTTGTGGGAGAAACTGAATTACTGACATGTATGGATTTACTTAGGACTATAGGTTAAGGATCTACAGAGAGTCTCAGCTGCTTACATAGATATGGATCATTAAATGTTAAATACGTGGTGCATGAATAAATGAATGACATGAGTGATATTTTATTGTTGGGCTTATAGGACACCATGAATTTCAACAAGGCAGGCGAGGACCCGAGCCCGGCGTGCACATTATCAAACCGCAGACACACAGGAACAAAGTGACAACCACAGCACCTTTCATCTTCACAGTCATCAGGTCATTATCAAGTCCTAAATCAGATCAAAGTAAATATGAATTAAACAAAATATCTTGCCTTCTCTTCACGCCGAGGCTCAGCGGCTGCCGCCCGGGTTTGAATCCGGCCCTGACCCTTTGCTGCATGTGATCCCTCCTCTCTCTGTCTCTCTCCACCGAGACTGTCTAATGAAGCAGAAATCTTTAAAAAAAAAAAAAAAAAAAAAAAAAAAAACCAAAACCAAAAACGTATATACTCTCAGTAACTATTAAAGTTATCAGGTCCACACAACTCACAATCCAGTCCGCCTGCTGTGCCATAAAGTTTCCTCTCTTGCTGCCTATAACGCTCAGCTTGTCTTGTTGTCACGGTAACAGAGGTGTTCATTCACTTCTGTGTTTGGCATTGAGCTCATAGTTAGTGCTGCTGCTGGACTGGACTGCACTTTACTGACAGCTGTTTCCACTATTCTGTCCCCCTCATGTATATGAATAAGGCGGGACAAAAAATCGGAAACACCTCTCAATATAATGCAGTCCAGTAGCAGACCTCTGCAAATGACAACCTCAGTAATGAACACAGAATTAAAGTGACACATTCTGCACAATGTCAACACAAACTGAACATTATAAACTTTGTTAAAAGGCAGACTTTATGTTGCATTGAACTGCATTAGACTGGACAGGTGGACGTGATAAGGTGTATGTGGTGCAAATTAACATTCTCATCGCTCAGCTGAAACATTCGGCGGTCACTTCATGAAGCCTTGCTGCTGTGTGCTGCAGGTAAATGTTAGTGCATCACAGAGAGGCGTTTGTTCAGCGGCCCGGTGTCTGCGGGGCTGCGGCGGCGTGGCAGGTGTGCAGCGAGACGGGAAGCAGAGACACACCCACACCACACGCTGCGAGACGGAGGAAACACTCGGCCAGACGGGGATCGTGACAAAAACATCTGCATTTTCTGACACCCATTTATGCATGAACCTATACTTCTTAAAGAGCAGCTGTGGTAATTTGGGAGTTTTTAATCACTTAATTATGTTTACTTTTGAATTACGTTCATTTTTTTTACCAACACACAATAGTGTTGGCTGTGAATATTCAAATTAAGAGTCATTGTTAACAATCTCAAATGGCTTTACAGGACAACAAGTTCACAACAAACATAAAAGGACGACACCCTCTGACGTAATCCTTACAGCGGGCAAGAGAAAGCTCCGCCAAAAAGCCAGGTGTAACTGGTAGAAAAAAAACATGGAGGAACTCTTGAGAGGGACTACAGAGAGAGGAGACCCCCTCATGGCCAGACAGGTGTGCAGGAGGTGCCGACCCAGCGAGCAAATAACAAACAATACAGTGTTAATGCAAAAGAAAAAAACACACCGTCAGACAAAATAAGACAACAAAAGCAGCAGGAGGCCGCGACTGAGCCAGGTGGCAAGGCACAGCAGCAAATGCTTAGTTCAATTTAGGAGTTCATATGGTTCAGATAAGCGGGGCGGGGGGTGCCGTGTGGGCTGGGTATGCAAATTATTGCGGAGAGAAACTTTTTGGATTTTTGAAGTTTGATGCTATGACATAACCTGGGTTAAATGAGGAGATTTATAAAGCTCCTTCTCTGTAAACAGAAATCATTTTATGCATTATTGTTGCGTCCTGAGGTCTAATTGATATCATTATGCAGCCAATCTGTTTTTGTCCATTGTTCTCAGATTTTAAAGGCTTTAAATGATTCTTATTGTCACAGATGGCTCGTTCTAAAGAGCTCACTGAGTTCCAGCGTGCTGCTGGAATAGTGATGGAACAGGAAGCCACCGCTGCAACAAGTCAGCTGCTCAAGTTTCTTCCCTCCTAGATATTCCACCATCAGCTGGAAGTGGGATTATTGCAAAGTGGAAGTGTTTAGCGACTCGGCCACCAGGGGGCAGCACCACGTAAAGTTGCATAGCGGGGTCGCCGGCATGGCTTTCCATGGCCGAGCGGCCGCACGCCAGCCTCACATCACCGAGCACGACGCTGAGCGGCGGGCGGAGCGGCGTAAAGCCACGTCGCCGCCGGACTCTGGAGCGGTGGAAACGTCTTCTGTGGAGCGACCAATCAGGCTCCTCTATGTGGTGTCTGATGGACGAGTCTGGGTTTGGGGAACGCCAGGAGAACGTTCCCTGCCTGAGCGCATTGTGCCGACTGTGCAGTTTGCTGGAGGAGGGGTCACGCTGTGGGCTGGTGTTTCTGGGCTCGGCCTCGGCCCCTCAGCTCCACTGAAGGGAAATCTGAACGCTTCAGCTCACCGACACATTTTGGACAATTCTCTGCTTCCAGCTCTGTGGGACCAGTTTGGGGAAGGAAGGCCCTTTCCTGTCCCAGCATGACTGAGCCCCAGTGCACAGAGCAGCTCCATAAAGGCGTGGCCGGCTGAGTTTGGGGTGGAAGAAGTTGACTGACACTCCAACATCTGGTAGAAGAGTGGAAGCTGTTCTGCTGCAAAGGAGGACCAACTCCATATTAATGCCTCTGGATTTAGAATGGGAGGTCAGAGAAGCTCCCCTCTCCCGTCATTCTTAGATTGTTCAAGCTGATCAGACCTGCAACAGCTTGAGGTCCTCAGTGAGAGTCACAGTTGTCACTATTTAAATTGCATTGCAGTTAAATGGTTTAAAAAACAGTTATTTATACCTGTTGGACAGTGCAATATCCCTGTGTACATAAGGTGTATATAGATAGACTATTTTTACATGTGGTCAATTTCTTATTTCTGTATTTACTGTTAAATATTTTGTAGGATAAATGCACATATTTAGACTTAATGCACATAATGCAAATACTTTTTATGCAACTTTATTCATTATGTGCATTCTTTTTTACAAAGTTGCAAGGCACATATTTTTCAATTTTTTTATTTCCTGCTCTATATCTTGTCATTTAATTCTATTTGAGCAATATGAGCAGCTGCAACGGACAAAATTTCCCCTCGGGGATCAATAAAGTGTTTCTGATTCTGCTTCTGATTCTGATGGTGTTTTTCCTTCCCTCTTTTCTTGGTGGGAAGGACACTGAGATAATTTGGGTGAGCTGTGCCCAGCTCGGCCCGGGCCAGCCTTGGCATCGGCCTACGAGGTGCTCCGATGTGCTTGGTGCGTTTTTATTAAAATTAAATCATCCACTATGCGGCTAATATGCTGTTGCGAACGCCAGCAATCTGTCGGTTTCTGCTTCAGACGCGTGACATCGGCGGCCACAGAGCCGAACCTGCACTTAATGTATGACAATCACCCGTGACGGTCATTTTATGTGTGCATGTCAGTGTTATACTGGTTGCTATGGTGAGGCACCGATTGCAGGGAGCCACAGCTTTGTCCGGAGACGTCGGTGTCTTTTGCTTCCTTTCTACTGCTGAGACCGTTAAGGCCCGACCAGCCTCAGGAACCCACCCGGTTCTGTAAAACACGACTCTGCTGCACACACAGAACATGCAAAACACCAGGGACAACTTTCCAACACTGAGCTGCAGCCCCTTTTGCTCAGTCAACATCTAAATTGGATTAAAAACAGATAAGATATCAGTAAGGGATAATGTTTTTTTTTTTTTTTTTTTTTTTTTTACATCTCATCAGCATACTGCACAAACGGCAGGAAAGAGCCTTAATGTTTTTTCCACACTCATCAGAGCAAACGCTTGAATTCTGCACATTTTGTTCTTCTGACAATCATCACCAGCTTCATTTTGTAAAAAAAAAAAAAAAAAAAAAAAAAAAAAAAAAGAAAAGAAAAAACCTAGGCTTAATTAATTTCCCAAAATCTTCCAAAACTTCTGCCTGCTAATAGATGAACCCATTTCATTTATCGGAAGGAAGCGCGGTGTCTGTGTATCCTCCCCACTTCTTTTGTATGCATTAAAGCCTGCTAATTTTTTGGGCCACTGCACTCAATTATTCCATTTTCTCTGTCTTAGCGGGGATAATATTCATGCTTCTCATGTAATGGACCTCATTTGTGAGTGATCGGTTTGTCATGGCGGCTGTGTGGATGAGCGAGGCTCCCCAGACCATTAGCACTAATGATATACCACCAGCATGGACTCTCCTGGGGCGCGCCGGCAATTATCACTCAAAAGGTATTTACTCTCATCCTGGTAAATACTTTGCATATAGAACAACCGCTGCATTTTTATTTATTTTATTTTTTTGAAGTGGTACCCTTGCTTTTATACATGGTTGGTATGCACACGTCGCACCTCTGAGGCTACATGTCGCTGCTGTCCAACCAAAACCTTGTATCTCCAAAATGTCAGCTTTGCAGAAATTAAGGAAAACAGACCTGTCTCTGTTCTTCAGTTTTATATAATCAATTTGGTAAAGGTTTCATAACTCCAACTCCAACGGTTGTAAGACTTTAAGAACCAATTCAGGAGCAAATAAATACTCGGATTAAGTTAAAACATGAAAATCACCAAAATAGGAGATACAAGGTTTTGACTGGAAAGTGACAATATACACTACTACAAAAACTACTACTATTACTACTACTACAGCTAATAATAAAACAATTACAATAATAAGTTTGGCATAAATGGCCCCTTTAAAAACAGGGTTTACCAAATGCTTTGACCGACAGCAAAAGCAGAAAACTCAGAAAGCAAAATAACAACAGAAACGCCAAACAAGAGCGACTCAAAATGAAGATAAAATCAAGTTTAAACAAAAAAACAAAAAAAGATGCAAAACACAGTCGAGAGAAAACAAGAAAGATAAAGAGATGAGAGAAAAATACAGTGGAGAAAATTCATGAAATAATGAATCAATAACTGTGTCGGAGCACCAGGGCCACTGCAGGGCCTCCTTTGTGAGAGAATAAGAAAGTTAAGAAAATGTATTTCTCTGAGTTTTTTTTCTCATAAATTTCTGACTTATAATAAAGGAATTTTCAAGGTTTTGTTTTTTTTTTTTACTCGAATGATTTTTTCTTATAAATTTTCAATTTTAATCTTGGAAATTCTGATTTTTTTCATATTACACCCACCTCCCCTGCTTCAATCATTCCCCCCACAGTAGCTCTGGTTAAAAAAAAAAAAAAAAAAAAAAAAAAAAAAAAAAAAAAGAGGAAAAAAATTGAAAAAAACGTTCTCATTGAACACATTGCCTCCACCAATTTAAGACTATTTAAAAAAAACAAAACAAAACAAAACAAAAAAAAACAAAAAAAAAACAACAACGCTATTTTGGGAACTTTTCCTTGACTTGAACCAGAAATGGTACGCTGTTGTATAAAAGCAATACTAAAATAACGAAATGAAATAAAAACATTGCATCACATAAAGGCATCACACTGGGGTTAGGGTTTCACTATATTGGCTTCATGCTGTATTCATGTAATTCTGCAAGAAACTGAAGGCTGGGACGGCTTCTCGTCGTCATGCAGTATTTGTCTGCCATGTGTTCCTTGATATGACAATATATGAACTTTATTGTATTATACTAGTGATTTTTTTTTGTGTTTTGTGTTCATTCAGTCCCATATTGATTGAACGTCTGTAACGTTCTCAGCGACTGATCGGTGATCTTGTACATTTTGAAACACGTTTGGTGCATTCAAAGACTTTGTGAATGTAATAACTCCCTTTTGAGGTTTTAATCAAGCCGGCACACCTGTAATCTGCTCATCAAGCCCGAGCTGTGTGTGTGTGTGTGTGTGTGTGTGTATGTGTGTGTGTGTGCACCTTCTTTATGGTGACATCTCGTTGCTACTGTGTGTTTGAACGGCCACATCCTAAATCAGTTTTATTCATGAATTTAAAGTCAACCATTATAATCTGCCTCAGATATTAGTCACTTTTCATAAATTGGGTTGATTGTATTCATGTGAATGTGACAAATAATTTGGATTTTTATTTCCTTGGAGGATGGGTATCAGTGGATTTTCTGACATGCTTGCCAACTGTGTTGACTCTCTTTGGGAAAAAAACATTAAATTAAAAGTATAATTATAATTAAAATACCCCTTCACACTTGTGCTTATGCCAAAGAAGAGATACCAGAGCCTGCAGAAAATTCCTGCAAGCGTAATTACCGGTACGAGCCGAGGCAGCAGCTTGTCTCTCCAATCAATAAAGCCTGGTGTGCCCCCGACCCACCATCACAGAATACACTCAACACGCAACAGATCGCAGAGTTTAAAACAGAAGCAGCGGCGGTGTTTTCACACAGCAGCGGCTTCATTACTGGACGGCTCACACGGAGGAGAAGCAGCCCTTCAGCAGCCAAAATCTGAATCTGACCTCGAGCGAACCTTAAAACTGCTTCAGAGCTCAAACCGAGCCGGAGGAGTATGACACTTTATATTAATTACTCAACTGAAATTAAAGCCGTTAATTGCTGGTTGATAAAGGTTTTATTTTCTCCGCAGTGTGTTCAAACCCTAAACCAGAACTAAATGTAGGCAATTAGTTGAGAAATCTGTCCCCGTCTGACCCGAACACATCACGTCCAGCTGAGTGGAGTCGGGTTTGGTCATTTTGCTGTAATTTCAAACACGACGCTCAGGCCTGATTTCAAGATTGCAGAATGCACGGAGGAGGAGGAGGAGGAGTCCGACGCCTCGCTGCTGCTTGTGTTCATTTCAAGTGCCACCGGGCTCTGCTGGTGAACACTCGAAGCCTCACTCGACGGGCTGGACGCCGGCCAAGGGGGCAGGACGTCGGCACTGCTGCAGGACGAGGCCACGAGCAAAGCGCAAAAACAGAACCCTGAATCGACTATCAGCATCACCTTTATTTAACGAGGAAATAAAGTGTGCATGCTGTTCATGTTTGCAGCATCAGACACAAACGTACGTTCTAAAAGGCTTTCTGGCTCCATGAAGAACCGCCTGCTACTAAAGAACTTCTTTAGTTAGTGGATGGTTCCTTATTTGTTCAATAAAAATGGAAAAAAAAATTGAAAAAGGTTCTTCATTGAACCAATTAGCTCTACCACCACCTGTTTGAAAAAGGTTATTTCGGGAACTTTTTCCTTAAACTGGAAATGGTTCCTTATGACTCATTTCTGGTTCCTCGAAGAACTTAAAGGAACTGATGGGTCTTTCAAGCACCTTTGGGAAGAAATGTCTCTTTAAAAAACCATAGTCGGACAGGTTCTTGTTGGGCTAAAGAAAAGGTTCTCCTGTAGCTCCATCATGTTCATTTCCACCTTTATTTTTCCTTAACAGTTGAGAATTAACTGCTGTTTTAATGTACCTTTTCTCTTGTCTGGTCTTTGAAGGAACAATTGCAGATTCATCAAAGAACTGTTTTTTTAATGGTTTTTTGAAGCTTTTAGCTTTTAAAGAAATGACTCTTTGAGGAACCATAGTCTTAAAGGTTCTTTGAGGAACCAGAAAAGTTTCTCTTAAAAGAGACTCGGAAGAATCACTTTCTGTTCCAGCTGACAGCTTTATTTTTCAGTCTGCCGGCTACACTCAGCTCAACACTGCCACACACTGGCAGACGCTGGTCAGCAGCCCACCTTTCCACCAGAGATCACCACTGCCACTCTATGGTTTGACCATAGAAACTGAATGGGTAGAACCGGTGTTGGCCTTTGGTTCACCGCAGTATTTCCAGGTGGTTCCTGTTGCCATGGTAACAGCCGTAAGCGTTCAACTGACGTCACCGTCGCGACATAAGAGTTTGTTTATGTCAGGAGAACTGATGCACAGCTTACAGATACATGTTGTTTTCACAAGAAAATTTATAAAAGATTTGTGAAAATAACCCGGTGGCTCTTGATTCTGAGGCAGGTTCAGGCAGGCTATTGGTGGCTTTTTGTCAGAACATTATTCAATAACTTTATTAACAACAACACAGCTCATTAGGATTAACTTTGCTCACATCTAATCTTCTAATATTAACATAAGCCTGAGATTGGCTATGAATTAGCTTCCAATCATTTTCAAATAACTTTACAATAATAACTAACATCATGCATTAATTTTAACCTCCTCCTTCATCGTTGATGCCACAGAGATATCCTAATAACAGCCAGGTGCTTGTTTTGTCACAGTGGAGGTTTCAATAAAGCCAATGCAGTGACATCAGCTTAACGCTACAGCTGTTGCATTAAGTTGAACCACCTGGAAATATTTGCCATAAATGATTTACCGTGAAGCGAAGGCCCACAAAAGCCCACGGCGGTCCAGCCCTTTAAGTCTCTGTGGGTTTGTGCTGGCACTCTGGTCCAGCCGACTTCAGCAAGCTTTAGACCGAACGGACGATGTTTTGGATGAAGAGGCGGGACTCGGTTTGGGCTCCAAAGTGCGTATGAAGAAGATAAACAAGACAAAGTTGACCCTCGAGGTGCAGGGGGGTCGACTGCTGAACCCTCCAGGGACGAAGCGGGCTAATCAACAAAACATCCAGGAGGAACGGATGTCAACCAACAACAGCAAGGACAGTAACCTCTCACCTTGTGTTCCTCGGCAGGCTCTTCACTCTGCAGCCTGCATTGAACAGTATCACACACAGCCTTCCATGACTTAAGGAGCGCATCGATCAATACGACCACCAAAAGACCAAAATCAAACCTCAGCCACCATCCAATCACCACTGCAACTGCCCATCACATTAAAGGCATACACTCATTAGATAGATAGATAGATAGATTTTTATTGTCATTGCACAATCATATACGTATAATAATGCAACGAAATTAGGGCTCAGTCCTTTCGGTGCAGGGGAGAATAGAAAGCATCGTGCATCTTGCTAGTTGAATAGCCAAGTCCAGTAATAGATGGCTGCAGCCATGTCTCTGATATCAGAAAAAATGCGACAGTCACGGAAACACTTGTTGGATGTGCAAGCACAGTTTGTCATCCCGTGTTCGCCATGGACCTGGCGCTGGAAAAAGCTGGGAGGCGGCGGCCCAAAGGGCTGTCCTTTCAGCCGTGTCAACACGCCGGCCCTGCAGCCTCGGCGTCCTCTGGAATGTCCCGGCAGCGACGAAAGTCCGGCGAAACCGGCACCCCGCAGTGCAATCCCAAGCTCAAAAGGTCCTGATAACTGTTGTTTCCTTTGCTTGTTTACGTTTCCTCCTGGACTTGTCGCTGGGAAGAACTATCCACGGAGACCCCGGTGTTCTAACGGCGTCCTCCGGAATGTCCTGGTAGCGATGAAAGTCCGGCGAAAATGGTACCTCGCAGCACAATCCCAAGCTCAAAAGGTGCTGACGACTGTACGCGTACATTGCCCAACATAAGGTGGTGTTTTAAGCTAAAAACACAACCGTTCTCACATACAAAAACATATAATACAGCACCGAGAGTGGAGAGCTGTAGCCGCTGCGTCTATGCGCGCTGCCATGGCAACCACCATCTCATTATTTATTATTATTATGCAACATTTGCTAATAACTGCATTTGGGCTTTTATTATCTCACCTATCATCTCTCATTTCTCCACAGTTTGATTATCGGTTTCTCTCACTGTTTCCTTTGGATGTGTTACGGTGAACAAAAGCCTCCATCCAGGCCACATCAGCATAAGACAGCTCTTTGGATGAAAGACTGTTCATGTCGTCACGGTGAGGCAGCGACGTCATGCAGCTGCACAGGAGCGGTAAAAACTGTTTTGTGGTCCGTTTGTAGTCGTGTTTGTTGGGTTCATCCGTATCTAAATTCTCCTTCAGCGGGGTGTTAATTTGTTTGAACAGGTGCTCTGTTGTTTTAGGATTTTGATAAGAATAAAGAGGATGTACGTGCACCATAAAAGTGTTACCTCCCTGTTATACCGCATTTAGTTGTCCGGTTGTCCTGTGTTGAACATAGAACAGAACACACACACTGCAAAAACGCAAAATCTTACCAAGATTATTTGTCTTATTTCAAGTCAAAAATGTCTTATTCCTAGTCAAAATATCTCATTACACTTAAAATAAGACATGATCAGCTCAGAAGTAACTTGTTTTTAGACAACTGTCTCTTGTTTCAAATGAAAATTTGCTTGAAACAAGTGAAAATTTGCTTGTTTCATTGGCAAAATTTGTTTCTTGTTTCTAGCTAATTTTCACTTATTTCAAGTGAATTTTCACTTTTTCCACTGGCAAATTTTGCCAATGAAACAAGCAAATTTTCAAGTGAAATTTCACTTGAAACAAGTGAAAATTGTCTAAAAACAAGTTACTTCTGAGGTGATCATGTCTTATTTTAAGTGTAATTAGATATTTTGACTAGAAATAAGACGTTTTTGACTTGAAATAAGACAAATAATCTTGGTAAGATTTTGCGTTTTTGCAGTGCACCCAGCGCGCGCGCACACACACACACACACACACACACACACACACACACACGTACAGGCCAGGAGACATTCTGTACATTTGGAGATTTTTTTAAATTAACCAGCTTATCTCAAATTTGTTGGGAGATCCTCCCTCTGAGCAATTTAACTTTGATTAGCCATTTGACAGATGTGATAACAGATATAAATAACTCCTCTAAAATTAGTCTGCACACACACACACACACACACACACACACACACACACACACACACACACACACATACATCTAGAGGCCAGGAGGCACTCTGTACCTTTTGGAGACATAAATACAAATATCTGATGCTACATTTACATAAATTTGCCCGTCCTCTTTGTGTTGTTGCGTCCCGGAGGAGATCATTAAGCTCCGTGTTGTGTTTGCTGGGCTCCGGCCGCCGCGTGGCCTCGCTCAACAGCTGCTGGTTCACAGCCACACCGAGGCTCTTGGCAGTCTGAGAGGGGACTCACTGCGGTCCAGCCGTGACGAGGAGGATTCGTTTGGTGTTTTTACGGCGAGAGGCGTGGCTAAATCTTTGACGGCGTGTTTGAAAGCCACATTTGATCGCGCTAATAGCCTCGCGACCCTGAAATGCTGAACTTTGGTAACTCCAAAGTGGCTCGGCCTCTCGTCCTTAATTAGGGTCGGCCCTTCGAGGCGGAGGAACACGCAGCGCATGGATTCTCAGGGCCTCATTAAATCTTGACACTTCTGTCTATACTTATCAACTTAAAGGGCAATACCACTCAATTTAACACCAGAGAACGGGTGATTTTGAATTTGTGGCGTGTCCACGACGTGACGTGATGTGATGCATTTTGGCACATGTTCTGGCATTTACAAAAAATTACAGTTTCACCTGATACAAATTGTGAATTTATCCATAACAAGCAATCACATGTTGTCTCACACACACACACACACACACACACGCCCAGACTGAAAACAATCACCCTTAGCGTGGCCTTTAGCACTCATCGAGGTAAAAGTTTGTCTTTGGCAGATAGATCAGTTTCTACCCACTTTGTTTTTAGAATAATCAGTAAATACATCCACAAGAACAGCTTTTAAAATTAGCGTTGAGCAGCGTTCTTCTGAAAAGGATAAAGATGCGGGAAATTTCAGGCTCCAACATTTTGATAAAAATTCTGAACTGACAAAGGTGCTGCTCTCCTCCGCAATATACTTCTATATAACCAAAAATACAGAGTTTATATTTTCTAACAATTTGTGAAAATGTTATATCAGAGACCATCCTGCCCTGGGCACGAGCAAGACACATGCTGGCTGCTTATAATAACAATAAAATTAATTTATAAAGCTCGTTGCAAAAACAAAGCGACAAAAGAGTTAGAGAAACAAAAGATCTCTTATAAAAACAGATTAAAGCAAAGTGGGAAATGCAAAAGTAACAGTAACTGATAAAAGATCAGTACAAAAAGGTTTATGAAAATTAATTTCCACCTGCTAGGCAAAAGTCATACATGTTAAAATCCATATGTATTAGATGTTAAAAAAAAAAGAAAAAGAAAAGACTTAAAGTTCAACAATGCATGGATGAATTCACTGTTTACCTTCAGTGGAAACACTTTGCTGTGTCTTTTACCTCTGCGACGCCTTGATCACGCCGATGGCCCGAGCGCTCAGAGCGGAACGTATTGGATTAAATGCTGAACACTCGGCACGTTTACAAAGACACACAATTCACACCTGATTTTCCTCACAACAGCCGTGGCGCTGCCCGCTCCACACCGAGAGGCTTCAGCGGTCTCGGGTTTTTAATCAGGAGTTTTCTCAGGGCACAGATTAACTCTAATTACACAGCCAGATTACTTTAAAAGTCTTTGATATATCAGTCAGCTGTTGATGTCCAGGGTCTTACGGGGAGGTGAGCTCGTTATTCATTAATGTAGCGGAGGGAAGGGGGTTTGGACGAACATGTGAGGAGGGGACCCAGCCCCCGGGTCCCTTTGACTGTTCATGTATGTCTCTGCAGGATTTCTCAAAATGTTACGACCTGATTTGCATGAAGTTCTGGTGGAAGGTTTGGGCCGTGGAGCAAAGAAAAAAACGCTGAATGATGAATATCCAACATGTGGAACACTTTGGTAATTGCATAATGTCGGCTGGTGCTGAGTGCTGCCCAGTTATTCCAGTTTACCATTAGGCAAGGCAAGGCAAGGCAAGTTTATTTGTATAGCACATTTCAGCGACAAGGCAATTCAAAGTGCTTTACATAGAGAAACAATATAAAAGCAACACAAGAAAACATACATAAAAACAATTAATAAAAAGAAGCTTAAAGGAGAATAAGATAGAACAGGAAGTTAAAAGTTACAGTGCATTATAAAATATTAAAAAAAAAAAAAAAAACAATTAATAAAAAGAAGCTAAAAGGAGAATAAGATAGAACAGGAAGTTAAAAGTTACAGTGCATTATAAAATATTAAAAAAAAAACCAAAAAAAAACAATTAATAAAAAGAAGCTAAAAGGAGAATAAGATAGAACAGGAAGTTAAAAGTTACAGTGCAGTGTAAAATATTAAACCTTAATGTGGTTTAATGGAAGGCAGCGGCAAACAGAAAAGTCTTCAGCTGTGATTTAAAAGAACTGAGAGTCGCAGCAGATCTACAGTTTTCTGGGAGTTTGTTCCAGATATGTGGAGCATAAAAACTAAACGCTGCTTCTCCATGTTTCGTTTTTCCTCTGGGGACAGAAAGCAGACCTGTCCCAGACGACCTAAGAGGTCTGGATGGTTCATAATTTAGCAGCAGATCAGAGATGTATTTTGGCCCTAAACCATTTAGTGCTTTATAAACCAACAGCAATATCTTGAAATCAATTCTTTGACACACAGGAAGCCAGTGTAAAGATCTGAGAACTGGAGTGATATGATCCACTTTCTTCATTAGTGAAATACTGGACTGGATCGATCCACATCAACCCACATGAACTCTGCTGCTGCTGCCCAGAGCCTCCAGATTCAGGGTTTCAACCAGTGAGCTTGAAAAACATGAGCTAAAGTGTCGTTAGATCAGAAAAAAATCAACTAACATTTTATTAGTTAGGAAAATAGCCTATTAGCTAACGTGTTTTTTTTTTTTTTTTTGCTATAGGAAAGCATTAGCTAACATGTTGTTAGTTAGGAAAACATTAGCTACGATGTTGTTAGCTTGGAAATCATTAACTAAAGTGTCGTTAGATTTTGGAAAAATTAGCTTACATGTTATTAGTTAGGAAAACATTAGCTAACATGTTTTTTGTGAGGAAAAAATAGCTAACATATTTGTAGCTATGAAAACATTGGCTATCGTGGTGTTAGTTATGAAAAGATTAGCTAACAATACCATTAGATAACATGTTGTCAACTAGGAAAACAGTAGCTAACATGTTATTAGCTGTAGCAAAATATTAGATAACATGTTGGCAAAGGAAAAAATTAGCTTATGTATTGTTAACTAGGAAAACATTAGCTAACATGTTATTAGCTATAGGAAATAACATGTTGGCTAGGAAAACATTAGGTAACATGATGTTAGAAAGGAAAACAATAGCTAACACGTTATTAGCTGTGGAAAAACATTACCTGACAAATTGGTACCCATGTTAACTATAGAAAACATTAGCTAACATGATGTTCAGTGCCAGTTTCAGTCTGGACCGCTGGTTGGTCTCCAGGGTTTAGACATTATTGTGACCCTAAAGGGAAACTGAAGCCCACTAATGGCGCTTTTCCACTAGTACCTACTCGGCTCGACTCTACTCTGTTTGTAAGGTTTTTCATTACGTGGTAGTACCTGGTACCCGGTGCTATTTTAGTACCTACTCGGCCGGGGTTCCAAGCGAGCTGAGTCGAGGATTCGTTTGGTGTTTTTACGGCGAGAGGCGCGGCTAAATCTTTGACGGCGTGTTTAAAAGCCACATTTGATCGTGCTAATAGCCTCGCGACCCTGAAATGCTGAACTTTGGTAACTCCAAAGTGGCTCGGCCTCTCGTCGTTAATTAGGGTCGGCCCTTCGAGGCGGAGGAACACGCAGCGCATGGATTCTCAGGGCCTCATTAAATCTTGACACTTCTGTCTATACTTATCAACTTAAAGGGCAATACCACTCAATTTAACACCAGAGAACGGGTGATTTGGAATTTGTGGCGTGTCCACGACGTGACGTGATGCATTTTGGCACGTGTTCTGGCATTTACAAAAAATTACAGTTTCACCTGATACAAATTGTGAATTTATCCATAACAATCAATCACATGTTGTCTCACACACACAACATGTCTCACACAAACAATCACCCTCGAGCACAACATACGGGTAAAAGTTTGTCTTTGGCAGATAAATCAGTTTCTACCCACTTTGTTTTTAGAATAATCAATAAATACATCCACAAGAACAGCTTTTCAAAATTAGCGCTGAGCAGCGTTCTTCTGAAAAGGATAAAGATGCGGGAAATTTCAGGCTCCCACATTTTGATAAAAATTCTGAACTGACAAAGGTGGTGCTCTCCAGGTAAACGGCAGGTAAACCGGTACCGTGGTCAAATGAAGAGGTGGAGACTTCTGTGCTTGATGGTGTGGCCGCGTTGATATGACGACTTCACCGACGGCGAGGTGGTACTCAATTGTGATGGAAAACCACCGAAACCGAGGCGAGCCGAGTCGAGCCAAGTAGGTGCTCGTGGAAAAGCACCACAAGCTCTGCTGGAATGGACTACAACTCCATTTAATTAAAGAAAAAACAAAACAAAAAACAACTACATTTTATTATAGTTTGTGAGTTTCAGAAACTTGAGAAAAGTGAGAAAATGTGTGTTTCTAACTGAGTCTCTGTACTCTGCACAGGCACAGTCTTGCTTCCTAGTTTCTCTTCACTTCATGCAGCCTGATGGACAGGGCAGGTGTGTAATAAGGGACATGACTGAGCAGGTGCCAGGTGACATGAACCTGTTGGATGTGTGTTCTGGTCGGCTCCAGTTCACTTGTCTCTCCTGAGGAAACGAGGCTTGTTTCTAACCTCTGGTCACCTGCTTGTTGCTAACAAAGGCTGATGGCGAGTGATAAGATTGTAAATTTTAATCCATCACTTCTCAGCAACCTCTTAAGTTAAGACATGAAGTGTACTTAATGCCACTTAAAGGCAAAGTCCAGGACGTGGACTGCCCTTGGAGGGAAGTCAGAGCTCGGCGTCAGCGTGGAGAGACGGTGTGTGTGAGCTGCTGGATGTTAAACAGAACAGGATGTTAAATTGTATTTGAGCAGCTTGTCGATGAAGATGATTGGCAGCCGGTGGAGGACGGAGGATTGGTCAGGAGCAGGAAGAGCCGGGCTCGCTCCGCTGGGACCGCCAGGCACACCTGAGCCCAGTTAAACGCACTGTTTTTTTTTTTTTTCCTGAGGTTCGGTGGGTTTTATTGGACGATGGTTTGGACGGAGCAGAGCACCGGAGACTTGGACGCCTGAAACAGCATCATAATCTCATCGCTGTTAGCTGTAGCACTGCTGTTGCATAATTTGACCCAAAGAAATCTGAGTTTTTGTTGGTTTTTGGTGTTTATTTTTATGCATGTGGTGGTGAAGATGCCATGCCCAGAAGCTGCCACTCTCTGTTTTGGAAGTAATAATTGCTAATTTTCACATAAATAAACGTCTTTGTTGTTTCTCTTCTCTGTCCATCACAAATCAGGGATTCTTCCTCTCTTCTGGCCAGTTCATGAAAGCTTTTACATTCGCTGAGTTAAATAATTAACGAGTGTAAATCATTAACAGTGACTCATTCTATTGATGTCATTGTTCCAGTTTCCCGACACCCCAGTGGACATACTGTACAGTAAACACCTGAATATAAACACCAGTTGGTCATTTTCCAACTTTGATGATTAATGATTTGACGATGCCTGCAGAATGCACCTTTAGGAATCTCTGGGGAACGATGTGCAAAATTAGGTGCATGAAATAAAAAATACTTTACCATTATCACTTCACATGACATGACACTTGACACGCTGACATACCCACCTCTCTTCTCGTTTATCCCATTTTTCTTTCTTTCTTTATATCTTTCTTCCTTCCTTCCTTCTTGTGGCCCTCGGTGCATTGACATGCAGAGGACAGCCTCTTTTCTCACTCCAGTGAAAAATAAATCTGGAGACAAACTGACTGTAATGATGAGGCAGGCGGCGTGCTGAATTCTTCTATACGGAGCATATGGAGCCCGTGGAGGACAGCGCGCCGGCGTGCCAATAAAGAACTTACAAAATGTGTTGCTTAATGCTTTTCTGCAAACCGTCTCGGCGTGTTGTCAGAGCCGGCGTGACCGTCGCCGGTCGCCTGAATCCCAGATCCATGCAGAACTGTTGCCGTGCAGAGAATCAGGCCTGCAGCCCTGCCAGCGCTGCTCCGTGCAGCCGGATCTGAGAAAGCATGGGAAATGACCGCGGCCTCTGAACGCCACGTCACGTCGCGGTGACACCGAATGTGTTACCACGGAAACAATGCCAATGAAAAGTCAATTAGGATGAAAAGTCGACTCCCTGGTTCAACGCTGTTTTACAGCTCCGACTTATTAAGGCAATATATATATGTTATTTTAATTTAATATTAATTTCAATTTATTATTGTTGTTGTTGTTGTTATTCATAGTCATAGTAGTGGTGTTTGTGTGTGTGTGTGTGTGTGTGTATATATATATATGTATGTATATATATATATATATATATATATATATATATATATGTATACACACACACACACACACATATATACACACATATATATACATATACACACACACACACACACACACACACATATATATATATATATATATATATATATATATATATAGTTATTTTAATTGTCATTTAAGCCACTATTTTTTGTAAGCAACTGCTTAATTGTTTAGTTAGTGCTATTTATTTATTTCTTTCTGTGGTTAAATACTGAAACAGTGAAATCTAATACTGAAAGGAAAATATCGTGATTCAGTACAGGTTGTCCCACAGATTGTCCCCCTTGCTGTCTTCATGTGTTCTTCCTCTCTGAAACTTGATTTGGTTAATCAGTGACTTCTCCTCTCCGGTGACGGCAGGCCTGTCGTCTCCCAGACGTCTGGAAGCTCGTCGGCAAAGGTTTGTTCTGTTTGGCTTTAATGTCATGGATGGACTGAACTGCTCGTTTTATTTTGTATGTTATATGTTTTATATTGGAGTGAATAACCAAACCGGCCTCTGTGACTCTGTCAGAGTGTTTTACTCACTTTACTTACTTGGATGCAGGGTGTGCATCCATGATCATGATCATGCACATGCACACGTACACAGTGGAGGAACATTTATTTCCCACATCGTCATCAGAAATTACCGTATTTCCCCAATTAATCGCCCGGCCGCAAATAGCCGCCTGGTTCTTATAAACGCCTGGGGTCTGCACCCATTTTGCGTATTAAACGCCCACCCGAATAACCGCCGGGGCGATTATTTGCATCATATTGAGGTAAACCCAAAATAAGGCTATTCACCTTATTTTTGCAGAAGTAAACAGTTAGCCGCACAATAACTGTGCGGCAGTTTTGTTTTCTGTCAAAATAAGAGAGCTAGCTAACGTTAGAAAAAAGGGTGTACCGCAATCTTAAATCGACTGACTGTAAATATGTTGGACAGTAACTGTCATCACGATAATGGCCTGGTGCAGGTCTGTGCAAAAATAAATAAAGGCCTGCAGCGAATAGCCGCCTGGTTCTTTTAAACGCCCGGGGTCCAAGTTGATTTTGCGTATTAAACGCCCGGCGAGTAATTGGGGAAATGCGGTAGTCTGATGTCATTTGATGTTTGTCACAGAAACACAGACCCTCTGTGTGTAAAGCCTTGTTGGCATATAGATGTTTTCTGGTTAATTTGTAACAGCTCATTTTGCAAATGATTTCTGACTGCACTACTGGACACACATTCAGGAGTTCACGAAAATGACTGTACTGTAATATAAAATTCAGTAGACCAGAACAAGAGTCTCCCTGCACAGACACAGTAAGAGAAGAGAATGAGGACGTTTGTGGGTGTGTAAGCAGAAGGACTTTGTGTGATGCCTTCCTGTGCTTCCAGAAACACACAGCTGTCCTGTTGGTTCACGGCCGGGTCAGGAGACAAGGTGCAGCATCTTTACCCAGAGCCACAGATCTGCTCGCTCACTCTTCACCATGAAGTCCACGCTGACGCTCTGCCTCCTCTGGAGCCTCTTCAGCTCAGGTAGAAACACTCACACCTGCATTCCTCAGCCATGTTAACTGGTTTAATGATTTAGTTATGTTTTTTTTTTTTTTTTTTTTCTGAAATCTTTGTTTGTTTTTTTTCCCCATCTTGAACTTAACTTTAAAAACTAGTGACACCCTCTGTTGTGATTCAGCAATTGGCAGATTGAATGACTGCACTGAGATAGAAAAACTATTTTTTTGTTCTTGTTGTTGTAGTCTGCTCATCATTTACTGATTTTATTTCCCTCACTGCAGCTGAAGCACTTCAGTGTCTCACTTGCCTGGATTTCCCTCACTGCAATGAGACGGCCTCATTCTACTGTTACCAGCAGAACGTGTGCGCTACAGCTGCCTTCAGAAGTAGGTGACAAAGTTTAAAAAAACAGTTTACAGTGTCCTACATTTGGTTTTTGGTTTGTTTCCAGTTTTACAGCGATCTCCTCAAACACTAACAAAGTCCAGTTTGATTTTGCAGTTCATATGTTGGGAGGTTCCTCACAGCTCATCACAAAGATGTGTGTGCCACCTCCGATGTGCGGCGTGGTCGACAAAACAGTTTCACTGAACTTGGGATTTGTGCGGATGGTTGGATCTGTTCAGTGCTGCAACACAGACAACTGCAACTCTCACGCTGCGACCGGTAACTTCTCTGGATCAAACTTGTGAATAGTCTTAGAGAAAAATTAGAGAAAAATGTATGACTTACTGGCTCTGACCAGCTTTTTTAATGTTTTTTGCCTTGACCTTTACCAATCTATCTATATCTCTGCAATTTCCCTGTGGGGATTAATAAAGTTTATATCTATCTATCTATCTCAGTCCCAGCTGACCCGCCGAGCAGCGGCCTGCGGTGTGTGTCGTGTGACAGCAGCTCGTGCAGCGGCACCCTGCAGTGTGTCGGGCTGGAGGACCGCTGCTTGAATGGGAACGGTACGTCTTACGGTGCATTTTGGTCGTTCTGCTCAGAGACATGCACACAAGCGTTCCTCTTTATTGTCTGAGATCTCTAATATTGAAGTTCCCCTCAACTTTAGTCATTTATTAAACCCCTAAAAATGATCTCTGTTCATCAATGCTATGTATTTAGATGTTTTTCCAGGGAAAAAAACATTCCTTTGTGCCTTAAAGGCCCCATGGTGTCCACTTTTCCAGGGTTCCCCTTACCAAAAAGAAGTAAACTTCTAGTTTACCTTTCCAAGTATACTTAAGTGGAGTTTGAGTATACTTTATCAAGTATACTTTCCTTACCAAGTATACTTGTATGTATGTACTAGTAGTGTACTTACATATGTACTAGTTAGTATACTTACAAAGTATACTTATACTAAAAGTACCCTGATCTGGCCCATTTTTGAGTATACTCGAATAAACTTCAAGGTTACTTTACTTATATATAAGTATACTTAAATTATACTATTTCCTGTACTTGAGTTGTACTACTCTTTTACTTAAAGTAAACCATTTGTATACTCAATGTACTTGAAATATACTTTACTTATACTTGAATTAAACTGTTTTCATATTGCATAAGGATGCAAAATTTGTTCTCCACGTTTGACCCATCCCCTGAGGCTGTCGTGGGCAGCAGCGGTGCCATGCTCGGGAATTATTTCGTGATCTAACCCCCCAATTCCAACCCCAAATACCGAGTGCCAAGCAGGGAGGCAATGGGCAGCATTTTTAGAGTCTTTGGTATGACCCCGGTAAAAGTATACTTATAATTATACTTGAGAATATTACTTTTTGGTAAGGGTTTATTTGAACTGCTGATATCCCTGCAAGATGTATTTGTGGTTTTGAGTACCTGTGGTCTGCTAAATATAGTTTCACAGCTCCTCTCTCTTGTCTTTCTTCCATAGCTCTGACAGCACGGTTCCTTTAGCCAATCAGAAGAGAGAATCACCACCTCTCCACTGATTGGCTGACTGTTTTAGTTAATGATTTCCAAACTTTGTGGGGAGCGGAGGCGGCCGGCTAGTTTAAGTGGGCGGAGTCGCCGTATGTGTGACATCACAAAAAGGAAGAAGTGCTGTCCACTCGTCTTAAAGGGACAGTTTCAAAAAACGCTGAGTGCATTTCTCCATTTATCACAGGTTTAATGCATGTAACTACAAATCTTGCCCTCATTAAAGAAGGACAGATGAATGAATATGCAGATAGGCTACGCCCACCTCCCTGCCTGCTGGCTCGTCACCAGAGCTCTGTTCACACAACCAGGAAGTCCCGTCCTGCCACAGTGCTGAATATTGTGCCTTATTTCATAACAGTTTTGAGTGGAAGGAGACTTTAGTCAATCAGAAACAGTTAAAAGTTTGTGTCAAACTTATAAAACACAGTAAAACATGGATTTTTCATCCACAGTGACGGATCAGTTAACCACCACTCAGATCTGCGGCTGCGCATCTGCAAACTTCTGCAGAGCTGTGACGGCGTTCTCCTCCGTCTTCGAGGATCACGCGCAGGACGGTTCAGCCGGCGTCTTCGGTTTGCTCGGCGTTTACAAAGTGAGCTGCTGCCGCGGCGACTTCTGCAACTCTGCTGTCAGCCCGGCCGGCACGCTGACCGTCCTCCCTCTGCTGCTCACACTCGCTTCCCTCGCTGTCATCATGTGAACAGCACACACACGCACACACACACACACGAGCACAAACTCAACATGTGTCTGCATTAGTGGAATCTCGTTCGCTCTTCTTCAAGCAGTTTGATGTCACTTCTGTGATTTATGTTATAAAAACAGTGAAGTTCTTTGCTGTATTAGAGGAATACATGCGGTGTATTAGGTGAGGCCTGTTTAACTGCCCTAATAAAGGTGTTTATTTGTTCATTTGTTTGTTTGTTTGTTTGTTTTCTATACACTGGTTGATGTGATGTCAGTGTAGCGTCATGGAGCAGCCAAGTTTCACCTGAAAACGACACACATTCAGGGCTACAATAAAAATGGGACTGAAAATTGCTTGAAAATTATAAATTGTATATGAGTCCTATGCCATTTATTCTCTCTCTCTCTCCTCTGAATGGCAAAAGATCCAGTTGAGACTTGTTGAAATTCTGTGTGGATTTGGAAGTAAAATATAATGATTCACTACGGAAATGCTGAAAAAAAAAAAATGCAACAAATATTCTCAATTAATAAAATCTTAACAAGTGGAAACAGCTGAGTTGTAAAATGCAAAAGCCAGAGAAAATAGTGCAGACTAAACAATTAAGGAGTTGCTTACAAAAATACTTACACTGTTAGAAAAAATTGTTTAAATAACAATAATCATAATAAATCCCCTCAATAAAATAATCAACTCTATATTCCCTGAGTAAAATGCTGTTATATTCAGTAAATTTATTAATTTGCCTAATATTTAGATACACAAGCTATGTAGATTAGAAACATATTTGTGCAGCCTGATTATGTTCTGAACTTATTGAAAGTTTGATAAACGAAATCAACATTAATCTCCGCTCGCTGCGAGACGTGGCTGAACAAAGGACCCTAATTGACTTTCTGGTATTGTTTCCGTGGTAACAGATTACATGTGATGTGGCATCGTCCTTGTCCAAAATGAATCAACTTGATCTGGACCAGCAAACAACACGACTTTGTCCTGAAAAAAAAAAAAAAAAAAAAAAAGTTTTAAAATGATGCACAACAACAACAAGACGCTTGTTTGGGATTCATCATCAACGAAAGCTCTTCTCCAGATCTCTTGCTTGCTAACTGGAGGGACTACTTTGTTTTGGTATCACTACTAGAGATGGGATTTATGGCTCTTTGAAGGGAGCCGGATCTTGAGGATCCATTCCTTTCAAAGAGCCGTTCAAAAGACTGGCTCATTTTTATATTTATTTATTTTTAACCCATTAAGACCTAAACATTACACATGAGACTAACAGGGTGGTATCAGACTGTACTGGATGCTAAGAAGGTGTGGGTTAATATTTTGATTAGAATCATTCAAACTTTGACATCCCATATTCTATTGGTGGGATATCTGAGTTTGAATTATCCTGAAATTATATTGAATTATCCTGAAATGATGATAATTTCATTAGGCAATGGTCTGTGTGGCGTCCTCAAAAAAAAAAAAAAAAATCGCCAGTTTTCTAGACTACCATATTGACCCGCATAAAAGACGACCCTGATTTTAAGATGACCTCTCTTTTTCAAGACCCTTTTTTGGAAATAAGGGTATACTTTTTATATGGACAAAATCTTGTTTGAATAGAAAAGCCACTGGCAAGACTGGGGGCACTGGGGGCGAGAGGAGTAGTAACATGGAAGGGCACAAGCCAGTAATTTGGCCTAGGGCGGCAACATAGGCAGAACCGCCACTGCTGGCCAAACAAGACACACACATGACTCCTTCTTCTTTCTTTTTGTTCACAACATTCAAAAATGACCAAATACACTGAAATTAATGGATACAGAGTGAATTAAAGCAAAAACAAAGAAATTGGGAACTGGCTCGTTCATTTCAAAGAGCCGTTCAAAAGAATCGACTCGTTCGCGAACGACCCATCACTAATCACTACGCAGCAGCAGCTCCCCTCAGTGCTCTGTGCTTGTTTCACACAGCTGGCAGGTGAATCTTTTGCGTAGTGATACAGACAACAAAGTAGTTCCAGTCTCTCTCTCTCTGGTCGACTAAATGCGGCTGAGCTGCAGCAACGGCTTGATCAGTAACTACATTTACATAAACAAGACATGAGAACTACATAAGTGACTCAGAAGAAGTTAATGTTCTCTGGATGAGCTTGTGTTTCTCTGACTGAACCTCAGATTATTATTATTTTTGTCTGCTTACACTCGCCTCAGTTTCTGGATCTGCCAGGCATACGCTGAGCGCTGAGGCAAAGTGGCGTCTCATCCGTCTCCTGTTAGTCTGCGCTGTGAGTGACGTCCAGCTTTTCGCCTGTAATTTGCAAAAACAAGCGTCAGTTCTGTGGTGATTGGTTTATTTGAATGTGATCTCAGTTCTCTGGCTCTGTAATTGATCGGCTGCCTGCACTTGTTCTGCACAGACTACAGTTATATTGGGCTGATTGGCTTGGTGGTTAATGTAAGCAAGTGCGCCATTAGCAAAGACAGCTTATACAGCTGCTTGTACAACAATGCTTTATGCTTTATTAGAAAATATGTGTTGCTCAGTTTGTGTTGACATTGTGCAGAATGTGTCAGTTTAATTCTGTGTTTATTACTGAGATTGTAGTTTGCAGAGGTCTGCTGCTGAACTACATTATACTGAGAGGTGTTTCTAGTTTTTTGTCCCTCCCCATCTATATACATGTGGGGGGACAGAATGGTGGAAACAGCTGTCAATAAACTGCAGTCCAGTCCAACAGCAGCACTAACTATGAGCTCAATGCCAAACACAGAAGTGAATGAACACCTCTATTACCATGACAACAAGACAAGCTGAGCATTATAGGCAGCAGGAGAGGAAACTTTATGGCACAACAGCTGGATTAGACTGGATTAGATTGTAGGGCTGCAAGAATTAGTTGACAACCAACAACCAAAACTGATGACAAAATTAGCTGCCGACAAATTTAATTGTTGACAGTTAATCGATGACATCATTATGTTTTTCATGTGTAGACTTGACATTGTTTCTGAGAGGTGAGGTTACACGTTGGACTTGTGGATGATGCCGACTCGTCCAGGTGAAATACTCTCAGCTGGCTCTAGACAGAGCTTTGTTGATTTTTAACCTCCTCCACCTGGGACTCGCCATCCGGACTCGCCGTCGCTCTTCGTTACACCCAAGAAAGCGTTTAAAAAATGTGTCTGTGCGACTCAGGTCCGCATGTTAGTTTTATTTTTACATGAGCAAAATGATGTGTACAACTAGAGACATTACCATAATGCAGGTTAACTCTCAACCTGATTCCTATTAAAAATCTGATAATTAATTGAATTAATTCACTGAACAAATACCTTTAGCTTTTCATTTAAAAAGACAAAAACTTGATACTGATTTATTTGTATTTGTAATGGCTAAATCAGCAGCAGTTTAGTAAAAGACATTGGTAACACTTTACAATAAGAGTACAACAATTAACGTTAGTTAATGCCGAAATAAACATTAAGTAACAGGTATTGAACATTAACTAACAGTTAACTAATGTGTCTAAGAATCATTTACTAATGCTGTTCATGCTAAGGTATTAATTTATATGTTATTTAACCCTATAAAGCCATTTGTATCATATATGATACACGTTATCAATTAACACATTCCATTTTCAGTTTAATGAATACTTGACCAAAATACTGTTATATACCTTTGGACACTTCCCCTGTTCACCCTGGACCATACCATTGGCACTTCAAGTACATATCACGATACAACAGAAAAATCGTATAAAGACATATTTTTTGAAAAATCTTTTTTTTTTTTTTTTTTTTTTTTACATTTTGTTATAGGACTAAATAAAGGGTTCAATTTCAAAAAATTGGAATTTTCTGCCAATTCTTTCATCGTTCAGGCTTTATAGGGTTAAGGGTTATTGTAGATATTATTAACATTAGTAAATACCATAATAATCATTAACTAATTAACCATTATGGCATTTTCTAACATTAATTGTTGTATTGTTATTGTAAAGTGTTACCAAGACGTTTTTGAATGAAGAAGTGATATATGTTGTCTTTATTGTCAGGTAGCACATGCTTAACAGAACCACCACACACATTTAAAAGCCTGAGAGCCAAATAAGAGCCATTTAGCCATTGTGCAATTAATCATCTGATTAATCGACTAATCGTTTCAGTAATTGATTACTAGTGGACTATGAAAACAGTCGGTCGTTGCAGCTCTGGTAGATTGTGCAGGTGGAGCCGATAGCCAACGCAAACTAGTCCTGTAGATAAATAACACTTTATTTTACTGCATCACTGAGATTAAAATCACATGAAGATTAACGCTGGTGAACTTAGTTACACACAATAACGCAGCTCTCACTTTTGTTTTCTAAATGTCGCTGCTCGGTGCGTTTCCCCGTCGTGACGAGGCTCCAGCTGCTGAAGGCCTCAGCGCTTCACTACAAATTGGTTATTGATCTTTTTGGTAACTGACGACAATCAATGGTAGATTCCAAACTACACCCACCCCCCACCCTCACCCCCCCATCCTCATTGACACACACTGTAATATAAATAAA
Organism: Myripristis murdjan; assembly: GCF_902150065.1. Taxonomy (NCBI): domain Eukaryota; kingdom Metazoa; phylum Chordata; class Actinopteri; order Holocentriformes; family Holocentridae; genus Myripristis; species Myripristis murdjan. The sequence goes on along the minus strand of NC_043983.1, from coordinate 32,944,912 downwards.
TAAAGCCCAGAGGCCACAAAAGGCTGTAAAGTGTCCCGTCGATGCTCCCGTTTGTTTACAGTAATTATGCTAATCGCCCCCAATCGATGACACACTGATTTATCGACGTAAACATGCCGCACGTTGTAGCTGTAACCTGTTGACACTCCATGCATTCCCCTGCTAAGGTCTCTATAGCAACGTGTGTTGCCGTGGCGACCGCTGCAGCTTAAAGTCACACGGACGCTGCACTGCGAGGTGATCCTGCCTCCCTCATGGTGTGGTGTGTGTGTGTTTCCCGGTGGGACAGAGACACATTTTTATTTAAAATTAAAAAAAAAAAAAGAAAGAAAAAGAAAAAAAGAAGGAGTGGGGCTCAAAAATATCCGATGGTTTTATTGGCTGGCATTTTTTTGAAGTCACCACTAATAGTTTTCACTCTAGGATGTTAAAGTAATGGCATTTCAGTATAAAACCACTGTAAGATTTTTGGTTTATTTGATTATTTAAATTCTGCATAAAGTGCATGCTGCGAGAGCCCATTTATCACTTCAGTGTGACTTTAAGAAAACGACTTGCTCTCAAGAATACAGTTAATTAAAAATGAACAAGTACAAGCTGAACGTGTTCATTTACAAGATCGATAAATGCGTTGATTTGTTGTAGCTGGAATAAGATTATGAAATTGATTCCTCTTGTTATTTGTTATGAAAACAGCGTCGCATGGCTCTTTCTAATCTTGTAAGCATGTCGCTCAAAAATGCAATAATTAATAATGCAGGATCTATACGACATTGTGTAAATAAAAGAGTGCCTGGCTGAAGGCACACACATCAGTATGTCATCCTGCATACACAGAAATGTATGAGTGTGTGTGTGTGTGTTTTGTGTGTGTGTGTGTGTGTCCGCCAAGCACCAGGTTGGACTTAGAGAGCTGAGGATTTTCTCTGAGGGAAAAAAAGCAACAGAAAGCACTGAGTACCACACACACACACACACACACACACACACACACACACACGGTGGAGCTGAAGCAGCACAGTGCCTCGCCCGCCTGCCTGCGCTGACGTGCTCTCAGGTGACATTTAAAAGGCAACTAGTGGTCGGCAGACAGTTTTTCTGCTGTGTCTGTAGGAAGGAGAGGGAAGGAAAGTCCACAAGTTGATAAAAATATTCTGTCGGGGCTGAAAAACCATTCAGAGCACACGGAGCAACGGGCTTTGTGGAGAATTCAGTTTTTATTTTTTATATATATATTTATTTTTTATATATACACCAGCAGTAACACTGGTGTGAGAACCATTTCAGCCTGAAGCCTCACTTACTGTACTACAAGGTAACACTATTTATCTGAAAATGATATATTAATGTGTAAAAGTGAATAGCCTGCATTATGTGAAACCACTAAGTTTCCACAGATTTTTTTTTAATTTATTTTTTTAAAATCTATGAAGTGTAACTGGAGAAAAATGAACCAGCTGTGGTTGTTAAAGATGAAAAATGACAGCAGGGTTCAGGTCAGGGGTGTCGCTTTGTTTTCAACGCCCGTCCTTCAGCTGTCGAGAGCGAAGGGCCCTCAGCCTCCAGCCGCCAGAGCGGAAACCATTCGTGTTTCCACTGTGGTGCCGATCGGCCCGCAGTCTGGTCCCGTCCCTGCAGCCAGAGGGAAGCAGGAAGCGAGGGGTTAAAGTCTGCAGACCCGACACTGACTAACTCCTGCAGAACTACGAAACATGAGGTTGTTTTCCTTTGGACGTCACTTTGTGTGCTTTACCTGCCTCGTACTGACACCTCAGTGTTTTCAGTTTTTCTGTCCCGTTTTGTGTTGGCTCCCCACTAGAGATGTGCGTATCGATACTCACATGCTACTCATTTGGCATCAATTTCCTGAAACAAATATCGATACTAACAAATAAGAATTGGGGGTGCATGCATAACTTCCAGCTGTTTTAGATAGCTTCCTTCACTTACTATGTGCCGAGACACCCCTGAGCCTGGCGGTGTGTTGATCTGGCCTGTGTCACGTGACGGCCCGACAGCACCGCCAGCAAGAGTGGCTCGAATGCGGGAGCCGGAGGAACACACAGAAAATAATGGCAGATCGGTCTTTTTTTCTTTTTTTGACAAGAAAAGTGCAAGAAAACAACAATAACAGTGAAAATGTGCAAATTTTTAATTTAATTTATTTCATTCGTATTTATGTTATTTATTTTAATTTTAGTTTTATTATGCATTGACCATAATAAATGTGGTAGAAATGGTCTGTATTTGTCATGTAATTTGTCTTAAATGTAATAATATTTTGAAAGAAAAAAACTGCCAATAAGAAATGATCAGTATCGGTATCAGTATCGGTATCGATGAAAATGCAAGAAAAAGTATCGGTATCATATCGAATCCTAAAAGTGTGGTATCGCCCATCCCTACTGCCAGCTCTCTCACTGTATATCACACAACGCCCTCATTTCGTCAAATGATGTCTATTTGGCGTTGGACGTTGTCCTCCGTCCAGACGGCGAGCAGAGCCCTGACGTCCTCGTTGGACCACGACTGACGCTTGTTCACTATTTTTCTTTCCTCTGTTATTTTTCTGCTACAAAGCGAGCTGCTGCGCTCACATCTGTACTTATGAGCTGGACCGTCGCCCCGCCCACAGCCAGGCAAGCCCCGCCCACAGCCAGGTAAGCCAATCCAATCCACTTTATTGATATAGCACAATTTTGACAAACACAAGGTTTTCCAAAGTGCTGCACTACAAGATAAAACACCACAAGATAACACAATAGGAGCAGAATAAAAAGGTAAAATACACAGTAAGATCACACGATAAAATAAGATAAGATCAAATAAAATAAGATAAAATAAAATAAAGATAGTAATAATAATAATAAAATAAAATAATATGCAATAATAAAATAAAATAATAATACAATTATAATTTAAATCGAATAAAATAATGTAAAATGCACTGCCCGCACAGCATAAAAAGAAAAAGCAGGCCCCGCCCACCAGCCTTAGCTCCGCCCCTGACCTCGGTTAGCCCTGTCTGAGCCATGGGGTGTTTGTTGGAGCCAGCAGAGTGAAAATGTTGAACAGTAATTCCATCACAATTGACTGTAATCACTGGTAAATAGAAAAAAAATATACAGTCAAGGTAAACAATAATTCCCACTCGTACTTGTAGCTCTATTTGTGTTAATGACCGACTTCTGTGTGTGTGTGCTCTCTCTACTGGGAGTCTCCATCGGCCAGCATACAGACTGCATATGGATGTATATGCTGTTCTGTTGGCTTTGCAACTGATACAAGCTTTTTTTTGTTGTTTGTTTTATTTTCTGGCGGCTGCAGCTTTTTATTTATTTATTTATTTATTTATTTTTTACCTTGATCATTATTTTATGTCTGTTAGTCATTATTTTTTTATATTTTTTTCTTCATGTTTTATGCGCCTTTGACCTTCAATATGTGTACATTTGTTTGCACGTGTCACTTTTAATAATGTCACCTATCTGCAGGAAGTGTGTGGGCGCATCTGGGCACAGTTTTTATGCTCTACCTCCACTGCGGGGAAGGAGATGACGGTGTGTGTGTGTGTGTGTGTGTGTGTGTGTGTGTGTGTGGGAGGGGGATCGGAGGAAAGAACTCAGATTAAAGTTGTAGATTTACGAGGAAAAAACATGGATATTCTCAGTTTAAATTGGTAAATTTATGACCAAAATCTCACATATTTATGAGAAAAAAAACTTGAAAATCAGCGTGTTGTTTTCTTCTGAATCGGCTCAAGTCACGGCAAAGTCCGGATGCCGGTGATAATATTGTGATTCGGGATTTCTTTCTTATTAAATCCGATTGCAGAGTTTAATTCTCTCCTCCACCTCCGCTTCCTTCACCCCCTCCCTCTCAGCTTTTGTCCTCCGAGCTCCTCTGCGCTGAATTCGGGGTTAAAGAGGCAGCCATGAATACACGACTCCAAAAAAAAAAAAACATTATAAAAATAGTTTTGATCCGCGGTGTCGGTGTATTCTGTTCTCTCAGAGCCGCTCGTCCTCACAAAGTGTCAGGTTTGTTTACCTGAATGCCTTCTAAATGTGGCAGAAAGACCTTAACTGGCATTAAAATGTCTTTAATCCACCTCCAAAGGTCAGGAAAAGGTCACACAGTCGAGGAAAATGATGTGTGGGATTTTTTTTGTGTGTGGCATCGTGAAGTCTGAGAAAACAGATGTGTGATGGGAGATTTATTTGGTTTATTGTTTTGTAGTGTCTTGCAGAGCAGAATGAGCTGAACCAGCGGCAACGAAGCACAAACAGAAAGGAAAATGCTTTACTTTATGTTTGTTAGTGAAGCTATTTTTCAGTCAAATCAATGGAAGCAGGTTGGAGAACCCCAGTTTTGCGATGTGGTCGAGTCCCGCTCAAGGTGGTCAATATCGAGTCTTTCAAACGCGGCACCATGGGAATTGAAACTGTGATATTTGTTATTGTGATATTAGTTTTAAATTTTATTCTGAGTGGTATTAAAATAGTTTGATAGGGTCATTTTCCCAGATAGAGATTTAATTAAGACGGGACCAGACTTTAATCTGAAAATACTAACCTGGCCTGAAAGGTGACTCCCCTAAATAAAATCAGAACTTTAAATTTAAAGTGATAATCCTTCAGATTCACTAGAAGTTTGCTAATTTTCTAGTGATTTTCCTAACGCTTTTTCCACCAGGTTTTTGGAGAGAAATCGAGCAAATGTGCCAAAAAGGTTCATTTGAAAACCAATTTTGTTTATAAAGCCTGAACCGGATCTAGAAAAGCCCAGATCTGCGTTGAACTGGAGAAGAAACACAGAACGGACGTCGGCGTAGCTCCTCCTTTGACAAACAGCCGTAATCTCAAGTTAAACCTGCTGCCTTGGAGGTTTTCAATTTAAATCATCATTTACTTCAGAACTAACAGACCTGGAAGCCAGATTTTTAAAAGGTACTCATCCAAATTAAGCTTAAAAAAATATATATAAATGAAGGAATATTTCAGTGCATGACCCAGAAACTGAGTTATTTCAGTTTAAAAGGGCATTTTAGTCTGCAGCCGGGTTTAATCCCGTCTGGGAAACCGCCCCGAAAAGTCTTAAATCTAATTTGCCTAAACCTGCACAGACCCCGACTGCGGCCGTGGTGTTAGAAATCGACAAAATGCTCCTTTAACCATCCAGCAGTTACAGGCAGGACCCTATAGCAACCTGAGTGTGTGTGTGTGTGTGTGTGTGTGTGTGTGTGTGTTTTCTCCAGCGCTTACAGTTTTGATCGCTTCCCTCTCTGACAGGATTGCTATCGGTGAACGGACAGATAGGAATAATGCCCTGCTGTTTTATTCATAGTGGATTATGTGCATATTTTAATGCGCAGTGGCAGGTCTGCAGGTGGATTTATGAAGACGGCGAGCGGCTACACACTCACACCTGGAGCCCGCATTGTCTTATTTTCATTCAGGCCGGACAGGGAGCCACAGGGTGGATCACGTCCAGGCGGCTTAGGCTCTGCTGGAAAAGCCTGAGAAATTGGGCAGAAGCGCTCTCGGTCTGATCTGCCGCTCGGAGCCGCCGGAGGCCCTTAAGCAGACAGTCATCAGATCTCTGTCTCCGCTCGCCGGATGACGGGGATAAAAGGTCAAATCCTTCAAGTCCGCGGCACAATCCAGAGGCTTACTCATTAATGCAAACACCTCCACTTTAATATCAGCCGTCCTCGTCGAGAGTCGCGTCTTCGGTGGCGAGACGAGCCGCCGCTGATCCTGCAGCGCACGCCCGCCGTTTACATGCGACGGCCAAATCCAGCTGATGGAGAGGAAATTTCTTTGTGTCCCTCGCAGCTGGAGATCGCAACGGGGATTAGGGATTAGGCTCTGTGCGATTTCCTCACCTCTTCTTCTGGCCTGTTTTTGTTGGGGGGAAACATGGGGGAGCATTTTGAGTGTAAAACTGATTGGCCCACAACAGCGCCACCATCAGGCCAATAAGACCCCAAGCTTTAAGCAGCAAAACATCAACCATACGAAGAGGACGGACCAGTCAAACAACGTCATGGTCAGTCGCCATGTTTCTGCAAAACACAAATTCAACCAGTTTGTTCACCAGCTAGACGGCTGTGCATCGCTGTTTTTGCATGTCTGCTTCCAAACTTTGATAAATCGTCACATTCCGTCTCATATTTCTGTTTCTCTGCAGATCTGAGATGCAGGAATGAGCTGATTTCTTCTTCTGTCCGTCTGAACCTGCTGACGCCCTCCGCCATGACAGCAGCTCTCTGTCTGCCTGAGGTCCGAGGTAGGGATGGGCGTATCGATTCTGTGGTATCGATATATCGATACTCACATGCTACTCATTTGGTATCAATTTCCTTAAACAAATATCGATGTGGTCGAGTCCCGCGCGAGGTGGTCAATATCGAATCTTTCAAACGTGGCACGGCATGGGAATCGAAGCTTGTGATATTTGTTATTGTGATATTAGTTTTAAATTTTATTCTGAGTGGCATTAAAATAGTTTGATAGGGTCATTTTCCCAGATTGAGATTTAATTAAGACGGGAGCAGACTTTAATCTGAAAATACTAACCTGGCCTGAAAGGTGACTCCCCTAAATAAAATCAGAACTTTAAATTTAAAGTGATAATCCTTCAGATTCACCAGAAGTTTGGTAATCTTCTAGTGATTTTCCCAACGCCTTTTCCACCAGGTTTTTGGAGAGAAATCGAGCAAATGTGCCAAAAAGGTTCATTTGAAAACCCAGTGATGTTTATAAAGCCTGAACCGGATCTAGAAAAGCCCAGATCTGCGTTGAACTGGAGAAGAAACACAGAACGGACATTCCTTCTTTGACAAACAGCCGTAATCTCAAGTTAAACCTGCTGCCATGGACAGCAGCCATGACAGCAGCTCCCTGTCTGCCTGAGGTCTGAGGTAGGGATGGGCGTATCGATCCTGTGGTATCAATATATCGATACTCACATGCTACTCATTTGGTATCAATTTCCTTAAACAAATATCGATACTAACAAATAAGAATTGGGGGTGCATGCATAACTTCCAGCTGTTTTAGATAGCTTCCTTCACTTACTGTGTGCCGACACACCCCTGAGCCTGGAGGCGTGTTGAGCCGGCCCGTGTCACGTGACGGCCCGACAGCACAGCCAGCAAGAGCGGCTCGAATGAGGGAGCCGGAGGAACACACAGAAAATAATCACAGATTTTCATTTTTTACATCAAGAAAAGTGCAAGAAAACATCAATAACAGTGAAAATGTGCAAATTTTTGTTCATATTTAATTTATTTCATTCATATTTATGTTATTTATTTATATTAATTTTAGTTTTATTATGTATTGACCATAATAATTATGGTATAAATGGTATTGTCATGTAATTTGTCTTAAATGTAATAATATTTTGAATGAAAAAAATTGCCAATAAGAAATTATCAGTATCGGTATTGGTATTGGTATCGATGAAAATGCAAGAAAAGGTATTGGTATCATATCGAATCCTAAAAGTGTGGTATCACCCATCCCTAGTCCGAGGTGACAGCTGCTCATGTGATGACGTCCGACGCACGTGACCTGTTTTTACGCAGAAAATGCGTTTCCATTCCCACATGATCACATTTATTTCTCATAAAATTAAAACCTCAAGGCAGAGTAAGAACTTGAAGTCACATTTTTGAAATTTTATTCAAAATTTTTGTCATTTCCATTAAGCATTTTTTATTAGATATAGCGAAAATAGTCCATTTGTTGTTGATAATGTGGCCACTGACAAGCCCTTTAGTCCAGTCATTTTATGAAAAAACCTAGGACAAATTGCAAGAGAAGCAAACTCAACTGATTTTGTATCCTCAGTTTGTCCCGCGTGAGGGCAAAAAAGTCCCAAGGAATCCCATTGGTGCAAAGTTTTGAAAATCACCTATTTATGACCACATATTACCAAAAAACACTGTTTTTAACACACAGGGGAAAGGGGTTCAAAATTTTACTTTCAGATGTCACTATAAAAAATTCACAAGTTGTTTACACACACACAAAGACAAGAAAAAAAGTCAATTACAAGTTCTTTGAATTATTCTGTTTACACATGCATATCACACATTATCTGATTTGATATGTACTAATATGGAATATAAGGAATAAATGCCAGAACAGATATTTAAACAGTGAATTAAAAGGTTACTATATATTACTATATTGACCCCAGTTTTGGCCTAAAATTACTGGACTACTTTGATACTGTAAATAAATAGAGCTTACATTAATACACTTGACTGGACTCGTCTTTAATGCTGAGCGCTCGTCATTGTGGTGTTTCTGCACTGCATTCAACACATCACCTGTCAATCAACCTGTATGGGCGGGACTATAATGTGATGTTTTTTTTTTTTTTATCCAACTCTGTGTTTTCTCATCTTCTTCTTCTGTTTATTCCAACAAGCAGGAAAAAAATGCACTGCTTATGTTTAGCAAAACAGGAACTAATGTATTAAAATATGCTGCATCATTTTACACAGAGCATGTTCCACTGCACTGAATCTGATGAACATGTGTGGTAATGTTTGCTGTGGCGATGCACCGCCTGCGTTTGTTTTCGCTCTGTGTGTGTGTGTGTGTGTGTGTCAGATAGAGAAAGAGGAAAAAGTGAAGGTGAAGGTGGAAAAAAAAAAAAGGAGTGTGTGTTTATCTCGGTTTGTGTGTTATCACCGCTCTCTCTCTCTCTCTCTCTCTCTCTCTCTCTCTCTTGCCGGTGGAGTATCCTGTACTGTAGCGAGCAGCGCCGAGGAGATAGCAGGAAAGCATCAGATGGGGCTGGAGACGGAGGGGAAGCGGCGCGACGTAATTCAAATCGGGGGCCTTGACAGATTTATTTTTCAGGCCCATGAAAACCAGTATTCCTGGAGGAGCCGATGAGGGGAGATATTGAGTTGAGCTGCATCACCAGAGACACTCAGCCCCTGACACTGCTGCTCCCCGCGTGACTCACCCCCCATCCTGCCCTCACACACACACACACACACACATAGACACCAGGTAACCTCCCACACTCAAACCCACACACACACACACACACACACACACACACTTGTGCCCAGGAGTCCTTTTTCAGGCTCAGATTAAATTCAGAGGTTCATCTGATGTCTGCAGCCTGGCAGAGCAGAGCAGCCCCGCCGTATAACCTTCATGCTTTATTAATACATTTATAAATAAAATTGTCAGGGTAAATAGCAGCCGGGTGTTAAACATTTCGACAAACATGCATCTTGAAGTTCAAGCTTTCCTGTTGCTTCTTTTTCTTTTAAGCTCTGCGCAGGATATGAGGGGTATTCTGATATTGCCTGATTACGACAATAATCTGAATATGAATTGTCCGTATGCACGGCCTGATTTTTCTGATTAACATAATCTGAATGAGGTCATCAGAGCAAACAAAAGGCTACTCGCTTTGAGACATGGACGTGAGACAAGTAGTTCATTAATATTTTGAAGTTAATCTACGCCTTGTCTATCGTATCATGTAACACTATCAAACAGTAACATTAGCTGTTGTCTAATAGAAGCTAACTGGTGATCAAATATGTTGTTTTATGTCGATTTATGGCCCCATATCTCCACACTCACCTTTCTGCACACGCAAAAATACGGTTATTACCATGTAAGAATTATGCTACGTAGTAATTAATAGCAGAAAAACACACAAGACGTCATGTTACGTCATGTTAGAAAAGGTTTATACACAAAGTGAGAATTTGCCTTCTCATTTGTTTTGTTTAAAAAGACAATTCAATTCAATTCAAACCATTTTATTTATCCCCGAGGGGCAATGTAAAAGGCACAGGAGTAGCACACATCAAGGACATAGACAACACATAAAAAAAACAAACAAAAAACCAATGGCAAGGTCCGATAGATTCACGATCAAATACCCCTGCAGAAGAAAGCCGCCGGTGCAGATTCATGTTCGTAAACACAAAGAAAGCGTGACTCCTGACGGAGAACTGGCAGATTTACATTAAGGATTCAACAAAGTGACGTGACCCAGGATAAAAACACTCCTCAAGCACACACAGGAGCCAAGTAGATCTCCGACCGTCAGCTGTTGCAATCGTTTTACTCTCGGCGCTCAGAGCTGCCGACATGTTAGTCTTCTTTTTGGACCCAAGGTTGCCACACAAGTTAAACCTTTCTCAGTGTTTTTTCAATGAGGCTTTTGTACGGCAACTCAAACAGCAGAAGCACCGTCTATTCACTGTGACGTTCTTGTTATCTAGGACGTGATATTAGGATATAGGACATGATATAGCAAATGACAGGCCTTGATATTCTAAAAGATGGACAATGATGATGAGAATCAGCACCTCCAAATCCGAGGCCATGGTTCTCGACCGGAAAAAGGTGGCATGCCCTCTCCGGGTTGGTGGAGAAGTCCTGCCTCAAGTGGAGGAGTTCAAGTATCTCGGGGTCTTGTTCACGAGTGAGGGAAGGATGGAGCGTGAGATTGACAGGCGGATCGGTGCAGCCTCCGCAGTGATGCGGTCGGTGTACCGGTCCGTCGTGGTGAAGAAGGAGCTGAGCCGAAAGGTGAAGCTCGCGATTTACCAGTCGATCTACGTTCCTACCCTCACCTATGGTCATGAGCTTTGGGTAATGACGGAAAGGACAAGATCGCGGATACAAGCGGCTGAAATGAGTTTCCTTTGCAGGGTGGCCGGGCACTCCCTTAGAGATAGGCTCGGAGTAGAGCCGCTGCTCCTCCGCATCGAGAGGAACCAGTTGAGGTGGCTCGGGCATCTGTTTCAGATGCCCCCTGGACGCCTCCCTGGGGAGGTGTTCCGGACATGCCCCACCGGGAGGAGGCCCCGGGGAGGACCCAGGACACGCTGGAGGGACTATGTCTCTCGGCTGGCCTGGGAACACCTTGGGGTTCCCCCCGAGGAGCTGGCGGAAGTGTCTGGGGAGAGGGAAGTCTGGGTGTCTCTGCTTAGACTGCTGCCCTCGGCCCCGGATAAGCGGCAGAAGATGGATGGATTGATGGATGGATGGACAATGATTTTTTTTTCTTGGTTTTTGGTGGTTGGCTTGGTCGGTGCTGGCCACCGCTGCTGCTCGTGACATATGTCTTAGTTTTCCTCGGCATTTATGTCCACAGCGCCACGTTGGCAGCAGCCAATCAAGTCCTCAAGACTCATTTTTGTTTTTTAGTTCCGTTTAGTTTCAGTCAGTTTTCCAGAGTGCAGCTCCTCGTTTTATTTCGGTTCTATTCTTCAAAAAATGTTTAGTTTTAGTTTAGTTTTATTATTGTTATATGGAAGGACTAAATTTCATAACTTCAGAATAGGTATTCCAACCCAAACCCAACATTTTGTGAACATCCCAGTCTCAGTGATCATCAGCACCAGCGCCGCCTCATGCTGGTTGGATTGATAAAGTTGACAAAAACTGACAAAGACTAAAACTAAAGGCATTTTCTGTATATTTATTTTATTTTATTTTAGTTAGTTTTGTAAGTACACAGAATTATTTCAGTTACTTTTTTCAGTAAAATCTAGTTTTTGGTTTTATTTCAGTAAACTAAAGTGTTTTTTCTCATCTAGTTTCAGTCTTTTACATTATTAACTGTCATTACCTTGGTCTCGGTCAGCCCTCCTGCAGCAGCCGAACCCGTCACCACACTCAGGAAATGTGAGTCTGGCTTTGCCTCGCATCGACCAAAAAGCGCCTCGGTTCCCTCAGAGCCGATCACATCCTTGTTTACCGTGTTAATTTGCATAATCAATACCACCGCATGAACAGTTAACCAGGCAGCTCGCTGAAAAAAAGACGCTGCAGAAATGATCTCACACGTCCCGTCGCAGCAGACTCATCTGGTGTCATTTTATTTTCCACAGGAGTTATTAAGAGTCGGGAGTGTGGATTTGTCTTGATGTTATCATGAAGAGGCTGAGCCCTTGTTATGTTAATTAGAGATGAAATAACAAACACAGAAAGAAAAAAAAAAAAGACTCGATGAAAGATCCTGCTGAGGGGGAAATATTTTCTAACCGGTAATTTTTCCTTGTTATCCTGGTGACGCTTCACATCAAAACAGCAATAAAAAAAAAGAAAAAAAGAAAAAAACAACACCTTACAAATTTACTCAGTAAAGATGACAGCTGGCTGTGGCGCAGGATCCTAAATTTGGAAACAAATCTCCCCTCTCAGATGATTCACTTTCCCCTCGGAGCATCACAGGACGGATCTGCAGGCTTCCTCAGGGATCCGTCTTCGTCCTGCCTTGTTTTTTTGTTGTTTTTTTTTAATTTTATCTTGCCGCTCGGTGGCGCCAGCTGCAGTTTGCGAGGAGATTTAGCGTCTACACGTGGTTTCACAGGGTGGCGGGGTGCACGCTGCCCTGTTGGAGTTATGGGATAATTCAGCGATTATACGAGGGGCATTTTATTTCTCCCGTGGCGAGAGCTTCCTGCGGAGCGAGCGGAGTGTGACAGCTCGGGATCGTCACATCAGGACGCCTCTCAGGCTGCCGGGCGCCTCTCAGGCCCTGACAGCAAGATGCATGGCCGGGCCAATCTGTGTTTTTGTGAGCGCTGTGCCAAAAGTGTTAGGGAGCTGATTAACTGACTCCTGTAACTCTGCGCCGGTGGCACACGGATGACAAATAACTTCCCGGGAAGTCTTGGCAGCACTTAGCCTGGTGTTTCGGCGGGGTCACCTTGCGACAGTGCAGTTCCAGATTGCGATCACGACAGATTTGTTGTTTGCAAAGCTGCACATACTGATCGACCTAAGGCTCGTGTGTACTCGACGTGTCATGCGGATGTGGATGGATTTGTGCATGTTTTAACAGAGTAGTACCTCTGGAAAACACAGGGGGCAGTGTAGCCAATAGCCCAAGCGAGACATGGTAAAGAAATTTCTCTCACTAGTACAATTATATCCACATACAGGTTAAAATTGTGGCTCAGTCACTTTCACTCAGACGGCTGGTGTTGAACCCAATTCGAGGCGAGACGTGCGTTTGTTTCTTGTTTTTTAGCTTTGTTAATCGTTTCCCATGGTAACATTATCTTGCTAACATCAATCATGACCTTCCCCCAACCTTAACCAAGTACTTTTGCTGCCTAACTCCTTTTAGCTTACTAATTATGTTTGGTGGTGTCATTTAATTTGTCGTAATTGACTTTGCATTTTTTCCATGTCCGTGGTGCTGGCATGTGATTTACCCTAGTCTGTGCTACGACCATGTTGCTAAGAGCATTTCAAGTTGATTTCAAGTTGATTTTATCTCTTTCTGAGCAAGTAGGCAACATTATTACAACATTATTATCCACCATCGACCTGTTTGTTTTTGTCAGAAACATTTGACCGTCTAGTGGATTTATTGCTGAACATCCATGCCAACATAAGGGACTCATGGAGGCATGTGGGCAATGACGGTTACATGGTTTGAAATGGACGGATTTCCCTCCTAAGTACATGACAGGAGAGAAAATGAGCCTTTAGTGTTGATCGATGAAGACACAACCTGTGGAAAACACGGTGTTCAACACTGTTCTTCTCTGCAGAGCGTTTCACAGACAGGAGCCTGAAAGAACGAACAGGAAAGTTCACCGAGCAACCGCCAGGAACCGCGACGTTACCGCCACCTGCAGGTCAACTCATGAATACAGCTGCTCCACACTGCATTTCTAGAAAAACAGAGCTACTAATCAATGAGCAGCTGAAGAGAATGAAACAGAAGATTAATAAGAATTATTGAAATTGAATATCCTGTCTAAACTTTACTGGGATGCACTGAAAGTAAAACGGGGTCTATTTTTATACAGCCCTCATTCAGCAGATGTTTGAGTTTTACTGAAAATTTCTGCCAACAGAAAAGGCAGAAACACACAGAGCCTTCATCAGCGATGATGAAGACTCTCTGCTGATATGTGTATTTTCTCTAGTGTGATGTGAACCAAATAAACCGGTGAAATGTGAGTATTTTCTCCTTCCAGAATTTCCCTGGTTGGGATCAATAAAGTATATCTATCTATCTATCTATCTATCTATCTATCTATCTATCTATCTATCTATCTATCTATCTATCTTCTGTGATTAATTTGGGATGTGCTACCTTTTCCACATTTTTTGAATATGTCCATTTCATCACAGTTTTACTTTTAGGAACTCATATCTTGATGGATCATGGAGATTGCATTCGAGAATAATGCTAAACAATAACAATACTATTACTCCTCCCAGTACAAATCATGATAATCATGGTAATAAAAATAATAAATCCATGTTTTTAACTTGGAGCACTGTCCCTTTAAATAAATATCTGCAATGTCAAATCACAGAAATGGTACATATGCAGCAGCTTCTTATGGAGCCGTTCTGCCTTCTGGACAAAATTAACTTGAATCCATCAGCCTTTTTTTTTTTTTTTTTTTTTTTAATGTATATTGCAGAGGAGGAATCTTAAAAGTTGCACTGTCAACAAAGAGCAACCTTCATCCACTCCTGCTGCTTTGTGTCACAATTTGGAGGCATTTCTGCACCAAGTTCCCTATTTTCCCCTACCTTTCTTATTGAAATACCTCCAGGGTCCCGGCCCAGAGGGTGTGCGGTATAATTAACTCCAACCCTGCACTTTTGCTCGGGAGAAACAGCCATTACTATTCAAACAAAGATATCGTGCACCATTCAAAAGGGCATTAAGCTAGTTTTCCTGCTTCTGGTGACCCCATAGAGATTACTGTGACACTGTAGTGGTGAGATATGTACAGCATGCTGCTAACAGCTGCATTTCCAATGAGATTAGCTCACCACGCTCCAGTGAGCAGGCCTGAACAGATGGATGCTGCTCTCTCTGGGTGGCCTGCACAGGACAACCATAAACAATTAGCCAGGATTCTGTACAAGTCGCTGTTTGTTTCTCGCTGAAAACATGTGATGGAAATTAACCGTGGCTTAGGCATGTCGAGATAAACTCAGGTGTTATCAGCGTCAAAATACAGGATTTTTTTTTTTTTTTTGTCGAGGGCGTCTCGTTGCATCTGCTTTACTGGCGGGCAGCCAGGGCGGCAGGGCGGTGGGCACAACGAGTGACAAAGGCTGAGATCCACCACTTTTTCTTTCCTTTCTCTCTCTCTCTCTCTCTCTATTTTCAGTGGAATCAGAGACGCTACACTTCAAGTTTTGCAAAACCTGAAGTATAATAGTGTCAAACCCCATTAATAACCACTTAACACACCCTGCACTTGACATTTTCCCATAAATAAATGTCATTTAGGCACGGCGAGGTGAGGCAGCTTTATTTATATGGCATATTTCATACACAGAAGCCATTCAGTGTGATTTACAGAGCAATAAAAAATACAATAAACAAATACAATCCCCCCAAAATGCACAGCACTGTAAACAAACATAAATACAGGTGGAAAAGGGGTCAGAATAAAGACTACAAAACAAAAAATACACAACTGGGGGGTGATTAATGGTGCACAATGTGTCACGTTCACACCACAGTCTGCGCTCTCTGTTAAAGCGCATGTCCTTATCACTCCTGGGATTCTTCCATGCAATTGTTCTGTGAAGAAAAATCCATAAACGAGTCACTAGGTTTTCCTTTTACTGCACTCTGTATGTTAGTTTTCTCCACAGACAGAGCGCTAACGAGAGCCCTCAACCAGCGTTTCAGTGAGCGCCGGCTTCCCCATGCTTTTACTTTGAAGGGGGATATTGTGTTTAGCTCGAGGGAAGCAGAAATATACCATATTCTATGAGGGAGGATCGATATTTGAGATGCAATTTATCACATCCCTTCCAGAAAATCCTGACAACAAGACATTCCCATGCACGGTGATAGAATACCCCCTCCCTCCATTGCAGCTGCTGCATGGGTCCAGGATAATTGGGTTGAAATTATGTAACTGAAAAGGTGTGAGGTAAGAAAAAAAAATGCAATAAAATCAAAGATGTAGATTTGGATTGCTAGTAAGCAGCAACAACCGGGGTATTTTCACCTTACTGGACAGCTGGTTGGTCTTCAGGGTCCAGACAGTCCTGCTTGAATGGATTAACAGAGAAAATAAATCCCCAAAATCCCATCTCAGGTAGTGACTGTCAGGAACTGTCAGATCAGGGTGGAGGATGGAGGTAACAGCCTAATCAAGAATAATCTTCATGCAATCCCGATGCTCCGTGAGACTATTTGGAGGCATATCTGCACTCCTCTAAACACTCGCTGATACGTTTTTATGTTTAAGGTTTGTTTGGAATAAAGTGAAGAAAATGAACTGGGTGGTTAGCATTAGGGTTGCAAAATTCCAGGAATTTTCAAAGTTGGAAACTTTCCATGGGAATTAATGGGAATATATGGAAATTAATAGGAATTTACAGGAATGATCTGGAAATTTGCTAAATTGCAGGTTAGCCTATAAATGGGAACTTAATGTAGTTGAAGAAAAAACATCCTGCAGCATAATCCTGATTAAAACAATCAGATTTAATGCAAGTTTAGTTGAATGTCTGCCCTGCACTGCGTTCCTCAAACCCGTGCACAGATCATTTCTAGAATCCTGCACACAGCAGCAGGACGACTGAAGCCACAAGACTAGGCCTGCATTTTAGATCCATTTTTCCTCCATTTTTCATACAAATACAGTTTTCATACAAGAATGCACTGCAAAAACGCAAAATCTTACCAAGAATAGTTGTCTTATTTCAAGTCAAAAATGTCTTAATTCTAGTCAAAATATCTCATTACACTTAAAACAAGACATGATCACCTCAGAAGTAAATTGTTTTGAGACAATTTGCTTGTTTCATTGGCAAAACTTGCCAGTGGAAAAAGTGAAAATTCACTTGAAATAAGTGAAAATTAGCTAGAAACAAGAAACAAATTTTGCCAATGAAACAAGCTAATTTTCACTTGTTTCAAGCAAATTTTCACTTGAAACAAGAGACAGTTGTCTAAAAACCAGTTACTTCTGAGGTGATCATGTCTTATTTTAAGTGTAATGAGATATTTTGACTAGTAATAAGACATTTTTGACTTGAAATAAGACAAATAATCTTGGTGAGATTTTGAGTTTTTGCAGTGTGTAGGTTATAGTTTGATTTAGCTGCTGACTGAGGAGTGTTCATCTATTTTATTGAGCCTATTTCTATTCATTTATCCACCATCAGTGTTGAAGGACTGAGAAAAAATATACTCAAAATAAGTCAAAGTCAAAAATGTCATTAGTTTGCACACGTCTGCTAATGACAAAACAAAATTTCCGAAATTCCCCAGCTGAACTTTCCATGGAAAGTTTCCGGAATGCTTCGGGAAATTTACCAGAGTTTTCCGCCCCTTTGCAACCCTGGTTAGCATGAGCAGTGACAGCCACCATGTCCAGCCTCAGGGCCGGTCCAATGTGAATTAAGTGCCTGTTTTGGGCCCCTGTGGCCACCATAGGGGCCCTAAGCATGCTAGGCCAGGGGGACTAAGCATGGCTAAACTAACACAGTCATTTCCAGCGGGGTCCCTTGACCTCTGACCTCCAGATGTGTGAATGAAAATGGGTTCTCTGGGCAGCCACGGCTCTCCCCTTTGCAGACACGCCCACCTTCTGCTAATCCCATGCAGTTTGGGCCACAAACCCTGCAGTCCACATGTGTTCTTGTGGCCTGTTGTAAAATGGTGTGTGTGTGCAGACTGGGGCCTAAACAGTCTTGGAGCTCTTGTGGATGGACAGGTGATCTCCATGAAGTGCAGTGGCCAAACACCACTGTGATAAACGTCTAGTCAATAAATACAGAGACAAAATTATTAAATTAAATACAAGGATTTTACATGGATTTCCAATTTAAATGTCTGTCCTTGCATCACCAGCTCAATCAGCCGAACAGGGGAACTGACTGAAAAAATTTATGTAACTCTGCCAAAGCCAACAGAGGGACAACAACCCGACAAGGTGTTCCCTGCTGCAGTGTGAAATTGTTCCTTTAAATTCACTTGGTTCTGGTTTGACCCGTATCTGCCGCTAATCTGATGAGAGGCTGAGCGTTATGGCAGGATCTATAGCGAGCAGGCCAAGTGTAATTTAAGATAGCACCGAAATCAAAGAAATCCAATGGCTTTTCCATCATCTTGTCATGATCACACGGTGCGCCGCGGCCCCGCCGGTCCCACGGCGCCTCCCGCTCAACATGTGAAGAGGGGCGTCCCGGCCTCGGGGGCTTCACACGGGGACTCGTGTAAGCTGGAAAATCAAGTCGCTCCCGGGTGATTGAACTGGGATGAGATGGAGGCGAAAACGCAGCCAAGAATCACCAAACCCAGGTGGCCAGGCGCACGTTTTGGCCACATTATTAACAGCAAATTGTAAAAGCTAGAGCACGTTTTATGAGCCACATGAAGGGAAACGGGCTCCGATTCAAACAGGAAGTGCAAACAAATCACACAGCAGGCATTCTGGTTTAAATGGACGGCCATTACAAAGAGGGCTGGGGCACAGGTGAGACAAGGAAGCAGGGGGGGAAACATTGCACAGCCAGGGGAGGAGGGGCAATAATCAGAGGGGGAAAAAAATGAGATTAAAGTCGTACATTAACAAGAAAAAAAGCTTGGATATTCTCTTTTTTTTTTGTTTTAAATTTCCAAGAAAAAAAAAAAATCACAAATTCACAGTGTCACAAATTTGTGAGGAAAAAAAATCTGAAATTTATGGGAAATAAAATACTCAAATGAGATTATAAAGTCAGAAATTTGCACAAAAAAATTTAAATTAAATTAAATAAAAAAAACAGAAATTTTGAGATTAAAGCTGTAAATTTATGAGAAAAAAATCACCAATTTATGGGAAAAATACTCAAATTCTGAAATTATAAAGTCAGAAATTTGCAAGAAAAAAACCTAGAAATCCTGTGATTAACATCATCAGTTTATAAGAAAAAAAAACTTAAAAATATATCAGAAAAAAATCAAAAATTTTTGAGAAAAAAATTCAGAGATTGTAAAGTCAGAAATTTGCGAGAAGGAACTCACAAATTAATGAGAAAAACAAAAAAAAATCTGAGATTATAAAGTCAAATATCTAGGAGAAAGAAACAGTGAAAACTGTTTGTTCTCTTCCTGTGGGATCCAGTCAGAAGGAAATCCTGCTGGTTTGAGTCCAGAATCCCAGTTTGGGGCTCAGTTTCGTGGGTCGCTGCACGTCGCTCGCTCGCCGCCCTCATTACCTCGTCTTCTTCCACATCCTCACCCAAAACAACGGCCTCCCCCCTCCTCATCGCACCAGAGACCCCTCACTAACCGAGCCACTTTCTCCTGCGGGGAAATTGCTCTTGTAGTCATCCTGCACGTTTGTGTTTTTATTTCTATTTCAGATAAAATCAGATTCTGAAGGCCCTATTTTTCACGGTGAGTCCTGCTCGGCGCTGCGGCTGTCTTCATTTAAAACGAGGGTGTTTTTGTTGCCATCTCGCTGCTCTTATCACAGTATACTGTATGCAATTAACACCGTGTTCATGGTGTACAGCGACATAGCGTTTCTCTAAGCTGCTGCTGTGTTTTTTTATGATAAGCTCTTAATAAATGTAGCTTTGCCGTGGCAGATTCTCCTCTCTCTAAGACGCGCATTCAGGTCGGGACAGTGATCCTTCTTGTGTTTGGTCATTTGACCTCCAGCCAAATTAAACGCCGTCTTTCACGTGGTGTTTCCCACCGTGAGGCTGAGTCAACACCACTGCACCATTTCCTAATACCCCCCCCCCAAAAAAGGGCCTAAATATGTTTGTGTTCATTTCTTAGGACGTTTCCAGGACAGAACGGTGATATTGCATCTCCTAACTACGGAGGAAAACGGAGGAGGAGATTGGTGGCGGCGCTGATAAACACACAGGAACTCCTTCAGGACTTTCTGAGACGGAGCCATGAAATTATGAAGCAGCTGGAAAGAAAATAGAGGAGGTCATTTTTGGTGGAGTTGATAAGAAACTGTGAATTTATAGAAGCGTTCCCTGGAAAGAGCAGCGCAATTATAAAGACTTTTTTTTTTTTTTTTGGTAGAAGGATAGGATATATATATATTTTTAATCATCATGTAGTATTAGTTAAATTATTTACTCATGTGTTGACCTTAACAGGAGGACAAACCTATTTCCTCCGTGCTCAGCTGACGCGCCGCCCACGGGCAAACCAGCTCCTGGAGGCTTTGCTGAGGTAAAAGGTAAAACTGACGAGGAGGAGGAGGAAGAAGGAAAATCAGCGTCAGGTTTTCTAAGCATTTCATAACGATTTCAAGGAGCGTCTGAGGCAAATTGCGCCGGGATAACATTACATCGGATTCTCGTCACGTCTGAAGCCTGAACACTTTGGCTCCGGCGTCTCGGCCGCTTAGCGTAAAACTGCGGCCGGCGTTCACAGAGTGTGAGCGTACTTCAGAGGCGCCACTGGACCTGAGCGTGGTGTTTGCAGCGCGCCGCTAATGAGGGCTGTGAAGTCCGTGTGAAGTTGAGGTTCACACGGTTTGAACCAAGCATCTCGTCCTGGCGCAGGAAGATAATGCTTTAAAACGAGCGCGAGCCGCACGTGTTGACAGAGCGGCCTCGCTGCGCAGGGCCTGATCTCTCTGCTCGGCGGCGTGTTGTTGAATATTGCATTCTCAAGACGCTCACAAAGCTCATTAGAGCGACTTCACATGAGAGAATACACTCCGCACCGAGCTTTCCCCCCCACCCCTCTCACTTTTCCCACATTATAATGGCCGTCCTCATGTTGAAATGTTGTATTTCCTCAGGATTCGGCGTTGCGCTGTGTACGGCAAAATGTCGCGAGGGAAATGATTACAAATACAAGTAAACTGGAATGATACATGACGCATGGCTGAGCGCCGGTCTCCCCAACATGTTTTTAGAGTAATGAAATTTTCAGATTGCACGCGAAAGGTCAGCCTCTTTTACTGTCTCTCTCTCTCTCTCTCTCTCTCGTTTCTGCATCCGAGAGCGCCGCCGCCGCCGCCGCCGCCAAACCGGGAGGAGGAGGAGGAGCCGTCACACTCCATGTTAAATCCATGCAGATTTCTTATATAATTTATTGACAGAAATCCCGCTGCACGTCAAAAACAAATCACGAGTCAAGTCGTACGCTTGCCAATATTTTAAAGGTCAGTGTCAGTCAGTTTAAATATTCATGTTATTCCCGCGGTTTAGCACAGTTCAGTCGATATTCTGCGAACATCTGAAACCGGAGAGCTGCTGCAATCTGAATCCTGTGTGTGCCGGCATTAAAGGATGTGTATTAAGGGTGAGGTAAAGTTGGTAAATGTGACCGTGACAGCACCAACTAGGGCTGATCAGAGCAAAACAAAACAGAAAATATGAAAAAAATAAACAATATACATTCACCTGCACAATGTCATAAAGACTGGACTGCATTTTACTGACAGCTGTTTCCACTATTCTGTCCCCCCGCATGTATAATAAATAGGGAGGGACCAAAAATTGGAAACACCTTTCTATATAATGCTGTCTAGTACAAGACAAACTACAACAATCTACAATTATTCAAGGTATCATTTGGAAATAATTAGTGATGATAATTTGTATTCAGAGATGCAAAATAAGACGTGCATCAGCGTGTCTGATTGCTATCATTTTATTAAATCCCTTTATTACTGACAGCTGTTTCCACTATTCTGTCCCCCACATGTATAATAAATAGGGAGGGACAAAATATTGGAAACACTTTAAAAAAATAATCTAGTGCAGTACAAGACCTGCAAACTACAACAATCTACAATTAATCAAGGTATCATTTAGAAATAATTAGTGATGATAATTTGTATTGAGAGATGCAAAATAAGGCGTGCATCAGCGTGTCTGATTGCTGTCATTTCACTAAATCTCACCATGTTTTGCCCGAAAAACAGAAGAATTCCAGATGCGATAATTATCTGGGCGCCTTTAATGTTCGTTTCAGCCGTGGATATCTATCGTTACGTCCCCCCGGTGTTTCGTAGTGTTCCTCGTGGTCAGGATTGTGCTGAGAGTCAGAGAGGCTCTCGTGCCATCTGTCAGTGGAAGTACCTTGAGAAATGCTCTAATATGTCTAATATTAGCTGCTTTTTCCCAGCGCACATCCCCTCGGTGGCTGCACCCTGTGGGAAACCATCTGGTGGCTTGTTTTAGTGGTTTGTACAACAGGAGAGGTGGCGGCATGAGCGAGTAAGTCTATAGTCCTCATACTGTACCCACACAAACATGTCTTTTCTGAAATATTCATACCACACGCTTAATAATTTAGCATACGGGACTGTACAAGAGAAACCATATGCAAATGTTGCTGTTGATTTTTTTTTCTTCTTTCTTTTTTTTAACAAATAAGAGAAGTCTGTCCCAGTGCCGGCGGTGAACTAACGCTGACCGGTGCAAAACCAGCGTCACGCGATGCCAGACACAGCAGGACGGGACGAGCACGGAGCAGCAGGTGATATCTGCAATCTCACTGCTTAATCCACCGAAGAGAAGAAATGGAGCAGATTATTGTCCCTTTTGGCTTTTCTGGACAAACCGCTAAAAACAGAGCTGCTGAGATACGAGGGGGGAACCTGTTGCCGGAGGCGAGCGGCCACGAGGCGCTCCGCGTGACCTCCGGGCAGGAAGAGGCGCCTCGACCCGCGGCTGATTGGACACTCAATCTCCAGCGGCCGCCGCGCCGCCTGTCACATTTTAATGGCCGAGTAACGCGGCGTGCGCAGAATTATAATTTTCTGTGGTGAATGGCCGTAAATCCAAGCGGTGAAAGCTCATTTTACATGACGTTGTTGCTGCCAGTTTGTAAAAATAATGTGTCGTGTGCGTGCTTCAGGTGCGAGGCCCGAGTTAATTAAATCACGAGTCATGATTAAAGACAAGCTCATCACACTCACATGTAACCCCTCAGACAACAGAGATATATACAAGCTTTTTTTTTTGACATGTAGGGGAGAGTGGGGTAAGTAGTGCCAGTTTTTACTTGAAGTGCCTTTAAAACAAGGGGATTACAGTAATGCCTCCAACTAAAATATGCACATATAGTTTAGGATGTTGTGCATCCCTGGGAACAATCACTTTGGATCTTATATAAACTGTTTGAGAAATATAGCTTTCCAAAAAAAAAGTGGTTTTGTGGCACAACTTGCCCCCGGTGTGGGGTAAATTGTGCCATTAGAGAGAATACACTGGGGTAAATTGTGCCATTGATAACTGAAGTAAAACAGATCATTTTAATCTTACAAATGATAATGCTATATAAAAGCAAAACAAATTCAATACAAAATTATTTATTTAACATTGATTTATTATTTTAACAAGATCACAGGCCACTTTTCTATAACAGGGCCTAGCGCCACATGAACACATACCCAGAACAAAATAAAAATTCCAAAATAAGCACCTGCAAATCATCTTCATCTGAATCGGAATAGTTTTAGTGATCAAAGGTAAGAAGACAATGTACAATAACAATAAAATACAATAAAGTACTGGCACTGGCACAACTTACCCCAGGCCCTTTGGCACAAATTACCCCAAGCCCACCATTTTGAAAAAAAAAAAAAAAAAAATGCATCCCCCAGCTGTTTTGAGCTAACATCATGCTAACTGTATAGACTCATGGTGTAGCTTACTAAAGTACTAAAACCTGTGTGAACTGTTTTCAAAGTTTTCTATAATTGTTCAAACACAACAATCAAAAAAACCTTGATCAAAGAAATTTTACTTTGGAGGGCAAACAAATGTTTTTTGAACTGAAATGTGCTTTCCTCTCAGGCCATGTGTCTCCCTTCTTTGCAGGATGAGTGAAATGGATGCCCCTTCAAAAATATGTGGTCACATGACCAACTTCTTCTATAGTTTTCTAGATAACAGGGGTGGCACTACTTGCCCCTTGGCACAAATTACCCCACTCTCCCCTACCCTCCCAGCCCAACAGTTCATCTTTTTTTCCCCCAATTTTTTCATTATTATTATTTTTTATTTTTATGTGCATCAGCAGACAAACAGCAAGGAGCACCATTTGCCTGAAATACTTCCTCAAAATAAAAAAATAAAAAAAATAAAATAACTTTCTGGGCTCTAGTTTCCCGGCGCAGCGCGGGGTGGCGCAGTGAGGCGAACCCCGCGCAGAGCTAGTTTCGACCGGCGAAACGGGAGAGGCGGACAGTGTCCAAGTTTCGCAGGCGGAGGTTCGCCGAGATGGGAGTGGCGGCGCAGCGGGGGGAGGTGCCGACAGATTCAGCTTGGCGCAGTGACAGTTTCGTGCCAAAAGGCTTCGCCGAGGTGCGCCAAAAGCTCGCCATCTGAAACCACGTCTACTTTCAGCGCAAGGCGGAGCGGAGCCGGCGCAGTGGAAGTTTGGCTGGCTGGCGCACATCACCAAAACCTCACGATCAGCACAAACGGTGCCAATCTCCTTTGATCTGACATCAGCTGTGACGGGACAGTTGATATGGAGATATATGTATGTGCTGATTGTGATCGTAGCATTGAATAGTGTTTTTTTCGGTATTTATTGCATTGTTCATGTGCCTGACATTCCAGAAGCCTGCCTGTGAGGTTTTGGTGACGTGTCCGCACTGATCGCCGGTCTCCGCTCCGCGCCTGTCTCCTGGGCTCCGCTCCGCCTGTGGCAATAGACCTCCATGTCAGCTGTGTAAACTTTCATTACGCCTTCACGCAGCGCATTTTAAAGGCAAGGACAGGGGCTCATTTGATTGGTTACATATGAATCGGCTGTGTCAAACCCACTCCATGCCTTCTCTCCTCCCCTCCGCTGGTAGGAGGGACGGCGGAGTACTTGCGCCACCGAGAACGGCGTGCCAAACTTGGAAAATCCGCCTGGCCACACCCAGTTGGCGAAGCGCATCTGCGCTACGCCCCCGCCTCGCCTGGTCTGCGAAACTAGAGCCCTCAGTCACTAAAATGACTGTACACACTGTAAAGTTTTGACTCCATTTCTCTTCTTATACTGGATGTAGTATTTGTAATTATGATGTGTTTAAAGTTAATTTTTGGTAGCGTTTGTACAGTGTCGCCCAAAATTGCAATTATAATTGAATGCAAAGAGAAGTAATTAGTTTTCTAAAGCAGTCAAAAGCTTTGGATGAGAAGTGACCTTTACAAAATGACCATCTGTAAAAATGATCAAACTTTAACTTTTATTTTAGTTTTTCACTAAAATAATGTTTTGGCTCCCCTTCTCTTCTCATACTGGATGTATTATGTTATTTCTTTCATTAATTATGTGTTTGAAGTTAAATTATGATGGTATGTGTACACTGCTCCCCAGAGTTACAACCGTAAATGAAAGTGAAGAGAAGTAACAGCTTTTCTTTTGCAGTCCACACCTTCACAAATGAAATCAAACACCAGTTCCTTTAATTGATTCCCTTGAGGAAAATACGTTTTCTGTGTCAGACAGTACAGCTGTAGCTACTGTTTCATAAACTACAAATATGAAGTCTAAATAACAAAAATATCACTGTCCAAGTAAAATTCTTTATTTTGTCTCTCAGCAATGTCACTCGAATGTTCTCAGGAAAAAAAAAACAAAAAACAAAAAAAAACTTCAAACTTAACTGAACCAAAAATCTAAAAAAGTGATTTCCTGGAGGACTGCTGAGCGTGTTACAGGCACGTTTGCTGTTTCAGAGAATAGTGTCGATCACTTTTCACTAATCACATTTATTCTTATTAATAATACAACATTAATTAGCTTTACTCCGCCTCTGCAAAAACCCCCGGCTCCTTGTTTGATGCATTTTACTGAGAATATGAAATCGCCATACGTTGCCTTACTTACCCCGACGGTGGATCTTCCAATGGGCCAAATTAGCATGTGGGAACATTTTTGAATGCAGTGACTTGTGGGACGTCGGCGGGTCCCAGAGCAGACTGCGGCGCCGCGGGCGCAGCCGGCCGGCCCGTCTGAACACGCTGACGCCGTGCGGCAGGAACACTCGCCAGGAGCTCCGGTCCTCTGGAAGCAGCAGTCACTTTTAATCACGGCTTCATTTTCTCCTGCATTAACCGGGAGACTTCTGCTCGGCTTAATGTGCACACAAAATTAAGGATTTTTTTTTTTCTCCTCCACAGTGGCGGTTTATGGCAACAACACCTGGATTTCGTCCAAACTGTCCTCCTTTGGGACGTAAATGTTCACACGAGCTCCATGCATCACTTTAAAACATCAATATGTCCTTGTCAGATTAATCCTGATACCTCACTGTAAACAGATGGCACTCCAAATTAGCCTTTGTCTCACTCCCGCGTGGTTTTGGCTGTTAGAGTTTCTCAAAATTAAGACTATATTTACCGTGAACCTCATCTTCACCCCACGTCCGCCCCCCATCCCGTCCTCCATAAAGAGGCTTCACCCAACCCGGCATTTTACAAAAATAATAAATAAAATAACGTTATTCCAAACTCTTCCTCTGAAATCTCATTAAATAAATATGCCATGTACATAAAAAGCACATTAATCAAGATTGAAAGGTGTTTATGGTCAAAATGAACCTGCATGACATTACTGTTACTTTGTGCATGTGTTCAGCCGTTTGAAAAAAAAAAGTCAATATTAAACTTCTTTGGTATTTTTACAGTTATCGTTTTATGCAGAGACACTGACAAACTGTTGTCTTGCTTTGGTTTGGCTTTGTTCCCCCTGATAGGACGGAGCTGCTGCTGCTGCTGCGATGTTGTAGAAAATACTACGTGTGGCGGCAAATATTGCAATATTCAGTGTTTTCAGATATTGGCTAGAACATAATCAATCAAGAGGGAACCACATTTTAATTTCATTATACAACCTGTTGTATAATGACCAACAAACTTCCTTGTATCCTTGTTTCCTTGTAATGTGGAAGCTATTTCAACCTAGAAACATTATTATTTAGATCACACATCGTTACTGTTTACTAAGAATGTTAAGTGATTTAAGTGTGAGTAAAAGTACACTTTTTTTAAAAACAGAGCAGGAACCAGGTCTGAGTATAACTGTGTCAGGGCAGGTCTGGACGTCTCTGGGGAAGACTCTTTTCAGGGAAAGTACCTGTGACACCATTATTTTTAGGTCTGGAAAAAAGACCCAAATACGGAAAGAAAGAGGGCTGTCCCTCAGCTCCACTGTAAGGGCTGGGAGGATCCTCTGAACAGTAGACAAAGACGTGTAGAAGCGACTTAGCTCCAGTCTGGATCCTGTTAAAGATCTTTAACAGAAAATAAATCCCGGCTGCTCTCGACTCCTGTGCTTCCTTATTAAAGACCCCAGCAGGTTTTTTTTTTTTTTTTACCTGTTGTGAGCAGTGTTTCCTCACCTGATCTGGCCCAATTGGGAACCCTTTCCAATCACAGCAGACTGACCGACAGTCAAAACACGACTTGGATTTGAAGACAGACGGCTGGTTTTTACGTGCTCTTTTCAAATGTGCACACCAAACTCTATGATTTGGGAAGGTGTGTGTGTGTGTGTGTGTGTGTGTGTGAGGAGGTAGATTCATTATCCTCTCTGGAAACTTTGATGGGAAAATGTGCAGAAATCTGTGTAGAGGAACAACCGACTGAGCTCCGTCCGTCCGTCTATCTGTCTGTCACATGTGATCTCTGAGCTTCTTACTGTTTCAACTAAAATTTAGGGAATAAGGGATTTTGACCCTGACTCCGACTTTTTGAATGAACCTGATTGGCCCGTCACAGCGCCACCAACAGGACGAAAAGTCCCCGAGCTTCAAGCAGCAACGTCTCAGACACTAAACCATGACTGTTACGCCGAAGGCATCTTGCATCAATCGTGGGCCATGTCACAGTCACTGCTCACTTGATAATCAATTGGTTAATTGATTAAATTCTAGTATTTTCCACTGTTTGTCTGAAGTTGTCGGCTCATGTTTGAAAATTGAAGGGAAGGGACTTCACACATGGCACACATTTTTCTTCACCGCTGCTCTTGTTTTGAATGGAACTATTATGAATGAAATGATGGATTTTGACGCTGGGGTCCGGCATTTTGAATATAATAACCCTGACTGGCCCACCACAGCGCCACCACCAGGCCAACAGCATCCTCAGCTTCACACGCAACATCTGAAACACTGCTGGGACACATTTGATGAACCTTTGTTGTTTTTTGTTTTTTTATGTCTGATATCACGACTGAACTGTCAGCTGGTTTCTCTGGTTTACATCCTCAGTCTGACTTTCACTCTAACTGATTTACCTGGAGGAGGAAACTTTGATTTCCACTGACCAATCACAGGAGACTGACATTTCTACCTGGATTTAACTTCATTTTAACTCAACACTCATGCGTTGCCATGCAAACACACTGATCATGTTGGTGGAGAGGAGCGAAGTAAAAACTATAATGTCGGGCGAAAGTGAGCAGACGTGTTGTTTTTGTAAAATAAATTATAAAGTTGTTAATCAAAGAGGTATTTTATCATCTTTTTTCTTGTGTCAGCTAGTCTGCAAAATGGCTCTCGGTCTCTGGCTCAGCTTGATGACACACAGCTGATTGGCTCGTTTTGTTGTTGTTGTTGTTGTTTTTTCACAGTTGAATTGAGCAACACCAGACCTGCAGATTTATTAGATTTATTAAAATGAAAACGTGATTCCCAGGTTTGGAATAATGGACTAATGCATTTTTACAAAACATGAAACTGAAACTGATCGGTGAACCACAGCGCCACCAACAGGTAAAAAAAAAAACAAACAAAAAAAAACATCTCAGACAGTGGACAGAATACATATTCAGAAATAAAAACTAAAAATCAGACCCAGGATGACCCAGGATGTTGTGAAGTCACTGTGATTTCACCGTTGCTGCTTGCATTAACTTGTTACTGATCTTAAATTTTTCACATGAAGCACTTTGAAAAATCCGTCCTCCTCCTGCTCCTCTCCTCTGAAAAAAAAAAAAAAAAAAAAAGCTGCTCCCAAAGAAAAACCCAGCTTATTAAGAAGAAGAGGAGCTGCCATCTGCGAGTGTGGACATAATGGACGCTCTCCCCGAGCTGCCTGGTAAGCATTTCCAGACTGGAGCACAGAGAGAGAGAGAGAGAGGGAGCGAGAGAGAGAGAGAGTCGATACAGAGGACAGCAGCCTCCAAATGGTTTGTTTTCCAGTGAAATCCAGCCTGGTGATACTGTACCCACTGGAGAGCAGCTCGCCTCCTCCCTGGTCCTGTGCAGTCTGCAGGGGGATATGTTATCTGTGAGCCATTAGGACACTGTCCAACAGAACATGGCTATGCATTCAAGTAATTAAAAATTAACCAGCTCAGTCTCTCACTTTGTGCTGTCTTCTGTGGAACGGGGAGCGATGAAAAGGCTCCCCCTGCGCACCGAGATAGAGGGGAAGTTGACGTGAGTAAGTCAAAATCCAGAGAAATCGCTGACTGCAAAGGAAGGGGAATAATGAAGGCATGGAACCAATTATGAATAAAAAAAAGAAAAGAAAAAAAAAAAAACTAGGTTGGACAGCCGGCGTCAAATTTGCCACACAGAGCTGCACCGTGAAATATGAAAAATAATGTCTGCCAAGAGTGTGTTGATAGCGGAGCGACGGGACGGGCGGACGAGTTGACGAGCAGAAAAAAGTCTCACATGACGAGTTTAAATGAAAAAGGCGACTTTCTAAATGAGTTTTTGTTCCCACGGCGCGGGCGTGAGCCGCCGGGCGTCACGCGTGTCCGGCCACATGTCAGCCCTTGTTAACCCCCGTCTTTGATATCTTCAAATTAGCACCTAAAAGTCACTGTGGGACGATGCCGCACACACACACACACACACACACACACACACAGGAGCTGCACATCACAGCTGAGCGCCGCGCTGACTTTGGTCCCCCCTGTCAGAGGATGATGCCCCATTGTTTTTCCCAGCCGGCTTACTCATTGATTGCTGCAAGGTTGAGTGTCAACTCATGTTAAGGGAGAGTCGCTCCTGTTGTGAAACTCGCTGTTGACTCATTATTGACTCACTCGTCTTGCTGGGAGTTGGGAGCGGCAGCCAAGAGTTTTCACAATTCTTCCCACTTCTTCCCACGAAGCGTTATTGTGTCGGGCCGCGATTTCACAGGAAACTCTTCTGTCATTCTGTCAGCGGCACATCATTTAGATAAATTAGTGTTTGATTATGTGTGAAGAGTGAAACCTGTGAGGGCTGGTGCTGGCAGTGAAGTCTCCCCCTGTTCCTGATGCAATCCAATATCATCATCATCATCATCATCATCTTCCAGCTCAGTATCAAGGCAAAGTGTGTAACAGAGCTGCAGGCCCACCGTGGGAAAGCGTGTCAGTGTCACGTTTTGCGTTGCCGAGGTGTGAAAAATGCAGGGTTTTATGAAGGCGCAGTAACGTGACGTCGTCTACAGGGGGCGACAGAGTCCACAGAAGAAGACAGACAGGTGGGGGGTCAAACGTGTAGACTGTCCCGTGAGCGACCCGAACCCGAAACCGACTCCAAGCAAAACCCGAGTTTGTTTTTAATGCGTTTGCTGATGTTAACTTGCGAGCTAACCTCAACTCTCACCTTAACCAGGTACATTAGCTAAAGTCAGCTAACGAGCTAAGAGGCTAACGTTCATTGAGCTAACGATTAGCTAATGAGCGACCAGTTTAGTTTCCTGTTCCGGACGGCGAAGCTCCAAATGAAACACATTTCCATGACATTTGGTCTCATTCATTTGTTCTGTTGCTGTTTTTATTCAGAGTTGTTGTAGTTTTGCTGAGTTATATCTGTGATTTTAAATGTTTTTACCTCAAACTGCCGCTGTTTTTCTGCGTGTCCACATCCAGACGCCGGATCCAGGTCTGGACGTTTGGTTTGGGTTTGCAGATTAACCCTTTCTATACTTTCACACTGTCTGTAGCTGGGTTTCCATCCAAATATATCGAAAATTTTGAGCGAATTTTGTCAAAATGCGCAAAAGAAAATGCGAATTTATGCCTGTTTCCATTAGTTTTGTTTTGCGATTATTGAGAGGAGAGTGTGCCGTGAGATGACGCCATAAGATAGCGTCTGTGTGTCGACTGAACAACAACAACAACAACACTGAACAACATTGAATTCCCTATAGAGGGAGTAGGGAGTAGTGAGTGAGTGAGTGATTTCGGACACAGCCAAACACTCAGCTGACACTCAACAGCTGATCAGGGACAGATTCCTGCTGAACTTGTCGGCTCTTGGGAGAAGTCTGCTTACTATTTTGGCAGCGCTAACTTCGTACCGACCCATCCTAAATAAGGAATAAGAGACTAATAAAAATATTAATAATAACTAATAATAAGACTGTAGCGTAGAAGTGTGACGTGGTATCCGGTCCAGTCATCGTTTATTCGCAAAACCTGTTTCCACAGCAAAAAGTCGCATTTTCTTTTATCGATATGCTGAGAAATCCACCCCCTCCGAGCATAAAAACATTTTTGCGAATTTTCGGCCGTTTTTCGAATTTCTGGCGTTTCCATCCAAGTTTTTTTTTTTTCGCAATTTCTGAAAATGCGAATAAAAATAGGTGGATGGAAACCCAGCTACTGACCGCTGAAGGAGGTGCAGAGCTTTAGCTTTTCACTGGGCAGTTAAACTAGCAACTTCAACTTCAACTTCAAACAACTTTATTAATCCCACAGGGGGCAATTGATTATGGGCAGCAGCCTTACAGACTGGACAAAGACAAAGGAGAAAAATTCAAGATAAATCAGTCGTCGCCCAAAGTGGGAACTCTGGAGTCTGGAGTTCTACCTGAGCTCATAAGTTAACCATTTAAATGCCCAAATATCAATATATCTTAATAAACCTTTGTATTTATCTTCTCAAAAAGGTGTGATTGAACATTACTAAACTTGTAACAGCAACCATTGAAGGTGAAATTACAAAAATGGCCAAATGTTAGGGTTAGGGTTAGGGCTAGACTCTCCTCTGGTGGGCCGGTCGGTTCGACGCTGTGGCCTTGTGTCAGGTTGCATCATCACCTGTCGCACCACCATCACCACGGTTACCATCACCATCATCTTCATCACCTTCTGTGTTATCATCAAAATAACCATCATCGTCGTTGCCAATCTCGTAAAATAATCAACGTGTTTTTGCCAGTAGTGGTCTGAAAGTCCAAAGCCATGTTATAAAATTATTAATACTGTAAAGCTTTGTAGCAAAAATAAATTGAAAATGAGATAATCCTGTTAAACCTGATAAACCTTGTTGATGATGTTTTGTTTCTGAAATACTTTGGCATATTTTGACCAAATGACACATTCAAATTATAGTTATTTTTCTAGTTGTAAAATGGTAAAAAAAAAAAAAAAAAAAGTATGACTGCAGATTTTCATCAGTAAAATATAAGTTTATCTGCTTATTTTTTTTTTAATCCTTGTGATGAAACCATTCGTCATTTGAAAGGACTCGGGGTCGGCCTGCAGACACACTCTGCCAGAAAAAAAAAAAATTAATGATGCAGTCGACATTTTCCTCTCGAGTCGGTTTGGTTTTTAGATCCTTGTTTGGTTTTACAGAAAGACATTTTTGTGGAGGAATATTTCATGTGAATTCATACTCGTGTGGGATTCATTATTTTTACACAAGACATATTTGATCCAAAGGGCTGACCACTTTGAGACAAAAGTGATCAGTAAGTATCGATTCTATTTGGTCTTTGGATCAGTTGTGATTTTTTTTTTTTTAAATAACTATTTTAGTGATCAGCTTTGACACCCGTGCTTTCAAGCATAAAAGCAGATAATTTAAGTTACACCAGAATAAATTAGCGTAAAATAACACATAAAGGCACTGAATGAACTGTCAATTTCCAAGTCCTTTTATTAAAAAAATGACAGAAACTGACCATAATATTTACTTTTGACTCTATTATTTGCAGCAGTGCAGTCTAGACGGCAGATTATGGGATATTTAGTTGCAGTTAATTTTCAAACTGCTCGACATCCAATAAAAACATTCATTTCTCATTTCGGTTTATTTAAAAAAGAGAGCGGCTCTGGTAAATGTTAGTTTGGTGAATCAAACACTTACCTGGTGCCTTTTAAATCAAAAGTACCATCATTTGTATGATAGTGTGTTTATTATTTAGTAAAAGTAAAGGTCAGTTTTTGTTTCGGCGTATTTCTGACGTTAAAACCAAAACATTGTGGATGGAAGGATGCAGATTTTTCTCTCTCCCTCATTCTCCACTGTTGTAATCTGCAATCTGTAATCAATTCTATGCTGCTGATAATGGGGCTTGTAATTACAACAGGACGTGTAACCCTCACGGGACTCAAACCTGCAACCTCTCAGCGGCCGGGACGCTCAGTGACCCTCTTGTCCTTTTCACATCGACTCATTTAAAATGTAGAAATTTAACTCCGGTGATAACGATCGCTCAGGACCGAGGAAATGGCCCATCAAAGAATCTGCCTTTTTGCAGTCTCTCCAAATTAGAGCCGCAAATTGAATTAATTTGAATCAAAGCGTTTTCACCTTGCAGGTTTCAATGCAAACACAATAAAAGCCGCGGCCTGTGAGCGTCACATGAAAGCACCTCAAAACAAACCGGCGACAGTAACTCAATTAAAGACCCGGCCTTGTCACTGCAGCGGCGTCGCTAAGAAGACGGCGGTTTTGTTGGCAAAGTGAGATTTGGCATGGTGAGACGTCGATTAAATTTTTAATTAGAAATCTATAACGGAGATCTTGCGCTTTAACAGGAGAAACGGGATCATCTGTCCCTGTGCTATTATTAGCTCCGGCATCATGGAACTGACTCCCCTGCAAATCAAAAACTGGCCTGCCAAAGCCGCTTACACAGGAAGCAGGAGCAGGAGAAATGAATCGAGCCACATTGGGGATTTGATTATTGGTTTGTGATGCACATGGGCCTTCAGAGGCGGCTGGATTTTCTTTATCCTGTCTCATGTTTTCTACTTTAGGCAGCCAGGACGTAAGGCAACACAGCCAGCCTTTGATTTCACCTGTAGAAGAAGAAATGAGAATAAAAAAGAAGTGTCCAGTGCTGCTCCCAGAGAAATATTGGCTCTTCAAAACGCTCTCTGGTTCTACAAGGAACCATCAGCAGCTGAAGAACCTCTTTATTTAGGGGCTGGTTCTTCACACACTTAGTGTGGTTCTTTAAAGTCCTAAAGGTCCTTCATTTTTAGTTATTTGGTGGTGGCAGCATGAAATTAGAACTGCAGCTAAAAATTATTTTCACTGTGGATTAATGTGCAGATTATTTTCTCAGCGAATGGATTAATGTCTTGAAAACAGTGAAAAATTCCACAGCTGACATTTTTAATACCTCGTCTGGAAACCAATGAAGGAACAAGGAACGTTGAGGAACGGCCAACAACGTGTTCATGTTCACGCTTAAAGAACCTTATACTCTGAAAAATTGCTGAAGAACAATTCAAAAAAGGTTCTTAACTGAACCAGTTGGGTCCACAAAGAACTTTATTAAAAATGTCTCTTTAAAGAACCTGTTTTTGCAAAAGTTCTTTAAAGAATCATTTTTCACCTTTGAGGGTTCTATTATTAAATCAAATCACATAAATATTTCCTGGAAACTTCCTTCCGAGCTTCTCATTGGCCGGCAAACAAAGAATTCATTTCCAAAACAGATTTTCTTTTCATTTTGGGGAAAATAAAAACAGGAGTTGTGGTTCAGGTGTGCTGCTGCCGGTTCATGATCTTCATGGACTGGATCTCCAGGTGCGGTCGGGGTGTGGAGGGGGTCCACAGGATTGTGTCCCTGCTCTTTGCAGACGATGTGGTCCTGCTGGCCTCATCGGGCTGTGACCTCCCAGCATGCACTGAGGCGGTTTGCAGCCGAGTGTGACCAGGCTGGGATCGGCACCTCTAAGAAAAAAGGTGGTTTGCCCTCTCCGAGTGGTGAGTGAGGTACTGCCTCTAGTGGAGGAGTTCAGGTATCGCAGGTCTTGTTCACAGTGAGTGGAGAGAGCAGCGGGAGGTCGACAGGCGGGTCGGGGCGGCAGCAGCTGTGTCGTCTAAGAGGATGAAAACTCCTTCACCTTCGCTCCTTTTGCTGTGTCTCTGCATGAAATCGATGTGCTGCCATGCAGGGTGATAAAACACAACAGCTGATAGGAAAAACAATAAAATGAGAGAAAGGTGTCAAAGATGTCACACAGAAAAAGGCAAGCTTATTGAATGTCTTTAATTTTTTTATGAAGCCTATTTAAAGGTATTTTAAGCCTCATGCTTTATTGATCTGCCCTGACAGATCTCTGCAGATTTCTCAGCTCGAGTCACGATGACGGAAACTGTAGGGAAAAAATACGGCGGCAGGGGAGGGGGGTAATAATCAGAGACAAAACTGAGATTAAAGTCGTAAATTTACAAGAAAAAACTCACAAATTTATGAGAAAAAATTCAGAAAAATAGTTTTTCCTTTACTTTTTTGGGGGCCAATGAACCACATGCTTATTATAATACTGTGAGTGTGGGCTGAAATAAAAGTTAAGTGATTCCTCTATTTTTGATTCTTTTTCTTGTAAATTTTTGAGTTTACAAGAGTTTCTGAGAGAAAAAGATCACATGCACATAAAGAACTGTTGATCAATAAAGCAGCCAGTTATGTTAATTTATGCCTAATAATAAAAGCACCCTGAAATATACTGATAGTCAGCTTTATTTTCAGTATTTTTTTGTATAGACTTAAATCATATTGTGCAGTGTGGAAACTGCATGACAAGACAGGATAAGACGCATCTGTCTTGCTAAGTTTAAGAACGATATTAGCATCTTTTCACTGTGTAATCATTAAAAAACAACAACATACAAATGAGCTGCTTATGTACAACAACGTATTAGTGCTATTGTTGGGAGAAAGGAAATACAGAGCCGGGTTAATATTCCAAGAAAAAAAAAAAAAGAAATTCTGAGATTAAAGTTGGAAATTTATATATATATATAAAAAAAATCACAAATTTATGTTAAAAAAAAAAAATAGAAAATTCCGAGATTATAAAATGAGAAAACAAAACAAAACAAAAAAACAGGTTCTTTGGCTTAAAAAAAAAAAAAAAAAAAAAAAAAAAATACAATTTTTTCCCCTTGCAAATTAGTGATTTTTTCTTGTAAATTTACAACTTCAATCTCAGATATTCTGAGATATTTTCTTGGAATATAAACCCTCTCTTCCCCTACAGCAGCACTAATACACCATCGTAGTGTATATGCCGTATTAACTGTTGTTGATTTTCATGATTTTACTCATATAACTTTAATATTTGGCAGGTCCCTCTTGCTGAAAATAGAAATCTCTTTTCCGAGAGAGACTCCAGCAAATGAAATAAAGCCGGCTCTCAGGAAGCCGGCGCCGCGAGGCTGAAGCTTTGCCGACTCAGCCTCTCGCGGTTCAGCCGAGCCGCGAGAGGCTGACAGGCAGGAGGAGACCGTCACCAAGGAACTGACATTTTATTTGGAGCTTTAATCTTTAGAGCGCACGGCGGCCTGTTAAGTCTCAATGCTGTGTCATGTAACGTTAACCTTTATAGATGTACGTGCTAACATCCTTTTTTATTATTATTTTTTTTTCCAGCAAGCACGGCTTTTATTCTAGCGTGAGTAAACAGGTTTTTCATGTCGTCAGCCAAATCATAAGCGACAGTAATGTGGGGATAAATAATGGATCGCAGCCCGCTAACGTCTGATCAGTCAGTTTGATTATGAACGTTACAGCAGCAGGAGCAGCTGAGGCATGATGGGAGTGTGCAGCACATCCAGGTACTACCAGGTGATAATGTCTTTTTTTTGTCTGTTTTTTTGGGGCATTTCTGGAGAGAGACAGGAGAGGCCGGGGAGAGAGAGACGACAGGTAGCAAAGGGCCTGAGGTCAGATTCAGGACTCGGCTTTAACACGTGGTACACACTCTACCTGAACCTCCGGGCGCCCAGGTGAGAACGTCTTTAATGCGGCGGTGTTGGAGTGCTGTGGAGGCACTGGCTTGATCCCCGTTGTTTTCAACGGTACGACTGATCACGGCGGTATTCTTCCTGCTCTTGGGTCAAATTTTGGTCCTTGGATTTGGCCGATATCTGTTGGGTTTCTGTAAAGCGCCTTGAGATGACTTCTGTTATGATTTGATGCTATACAAATAAAATTGAATTGAATATGCTATGTGAATACGCCATTCATTTCTATTTTATGTTTATTTATGTTAATTTTTAACCTTTTTCCTCTCCTGTAAATATAAGTCATACATATTTATTACTTCTTCTATTTTACTTGCACAGTTGCTGAAGTAGTTGCAATCCCATTTCACTGCTGTTGTACATGTATAATCATTCATATGACGAATAAAATGTGACCAATAAACCTCTTGAAATCTTGAAATGTTGAAGTGGAGAACGGGACGTTTCCTCTGCAACTCGGTTCAACCTGAAGCTGAAACACGATGCTTGTCATTTTCACTTCAGTGTGACCCGACCAATCAGAGCTGCCGGAATCTAACAAGGTGGGACAAGTTCAGGGTGGGACGCCGCGAGTTCCCTAGAACAGCGTTTCCCAACCCGGGGGGCGGTGCCAACGTCTGCAATGATGAAAATCTGGGTCCCTCAAGAAAAAGGTTAGGAACCACTGTCCTAGAAGAAGAAGATCCCCTCGACCCAGTGGGGCCTCAACCCGTGGCTCTGGAGCCACATGCTGCTCTTCAGCTCCTCTGCAGCGGCCCCCTGCAGCTTTGACAAAAAATAATTTAATTTAATTTTTGTTGCACAGTGGACAGTTTTTTTTACGTTGGAGGTTGAGGTGATGCTGTGACGCTGATATATATATTAAAAAAAAGTTTTGTGTTTCGTCAAACAAAAGTATGCATCACTTCCTGCTATGTCTATGGCCAAGTGCTTTTCCAACCCCTGGCTCCGGCCCCAGTAAGTTAACCATGGAAAAAAAAAGTCTCAGAGGAAAATCGAGAGTTTAATCCTGTGTGGTCAGATTCATTTGATTCATTACCTGTCTGCCTGATTTGTGGCATCATAATTAAATAAAAAAAACTGGCTTTTTTTTTTAAGTTTACTCTTTGCAGCTATATGTTTTATTTGCTTCAAAGTGTGCTAATTTTTATTTTTTATTCATTTTCCACAAATACAAGGAGGAGTAAAACCAGCCACCATAGCTCTGTGTTTAATGTATTTCAAAGTCGATCTACACGTGCCGGTGTAGTTTCTCCTCTTCTTCATAAGAGTTTTCCTTCGTTATAACAGATAAAAACAGATAAAACAGCAATAAAATGCCAGCAGTTTTCTCTATTGTTGTTCTATCATTTCAAATGCAACAAACTAAAGTTTTGCGTATAAAGTAAAACTGTATCTAAAACTTTACAAGCTGTGTTTTCGAATTTGTTTTGCAGCTCCAGATGAATTTTATTTGGTAGTGAAGGCTGCTGACCTCTCCTCTGGA
The DNA here is from genome assembly GCF_902150065.1 of Myripristis murdjan. Classification (NCBI taxonomy): domain Eukaryota; kingdom Metazoa; phylum Chordata; class Actinopteri; order Holocentriformes; family Holocentridae; genus Myripristis; species Myripristis murdjan. Next base: position 32,906,492 of record NC_043983.1, on the reverse strand, counting down.
AGAATGACTGGCAGGTTTTTCTTTCCCAGGATGGTGACGGAATGACGTTCTATCTTTAATTATAAAGTGACATCAGCGGCCCGAGCTCACACACTGTCACACCTCCACACGTCTGTTAATGAGAACGACTTTAACTGATTGAAATTCAGAGCAGGAACAGGTATGCACAAAAAAAAAAAAAAAAACAGAAATGTGGCATTTTCCTCTCTCATTATCAGCTCTGGTTAATTCCTTGTTCCAGTTTCTGTGTGAAGTTGACTTACAGTTTCTGTCTCCCTCAGGCCAATTAGCCCACAGCAGCCGCCATAATGTCAGCTATCTGCTTGATACTGTGACAGAGAGAGAGAGAGAGAGAGAGAGGGAGAGAGAGAGAGAGAGAGAGAGAGAGAGAGAGATGACAGGAGGAAAAACTCATTCAGGCTCATAGAGTAACCCTGAAGTCATGTGTGCTGTGGCGACTTCAAAATGAAAAGCCAAACGGAGCATCGATGGGGGGAAAAACCTGAAAAGAAGAGTTTAAAGAGCGAGACGTTGCCACGGTGACGGCAGGGTCGCTCTGATGTGATTAGTGAAAGTGTCAACAAGCCTAATTGAATTTTCGCCTCTTCTGCCGTTCCATCAAGTGATGGAGGAGCCCGGCAGCAGAAAACACACATGGCGGTGCCGCGCTCCCGCCACCATGACCGACCAACGCCGGGCGCCAATTACAAACAACGAATCTGCGGCGTTTTCCCGGGAAATAAACATCTGATGTGCTGCCCCCTGCTGCCGGCTCATGGAGCACCACAGCGTTTCCAGCGAGAGCCGTTTCATTTCTTACATTTGCATGTGTGAAACAGCCAAGTGTCACGTTGCAGATTGGTGTTTTAGTCTCACACACACACACACACACACACACACTTCTCAGAGGCAGAGCTGGTCTGGAAACACAAACAGTCGAACCTCAGTGGGCAGGCCTGAAGCTCCTCAGGGGTCATTTCATTCATTTCATATTCACCTCCTCAGAATCAGCTGATTTTTTAATATCCATATATTTTGCATATTCAGTGACGCCATGCAAAATCGTACACTCATAGTCTGAATATTTTGTGAGTTACAGCTCCTCAAAGTTCATTTTTTTTTTTTTTTTTAATTCACGTCAATTTTTTAAGCATTTTTGAGCGTCAAAATTTCATTCCTAACAGAGAAGGAACAGCCACATGAAATCTTCAGGGCTGAAAAACACACTGGGGAAAAAAAAAAAAAAAAAAACGCTCAATCTCTCAACCAAATTATGGAGGAAAAATACTCGTTTTTCATGATAATAACAAAACAATGACTTGTTGCTCCGTAAAATCAAAAATCAAGAGGTAAATTTATGATAAAAAAAAAACTTGGCTGTTGTCTGAGATTAAAGTGGTAAGTTTACAAGAAAAAAATGCACCAAAATGCAAATTTATGAGGAAAAAACACTCAAATTCTGAGATTATAGTCACAAATTCACAAGATAGAAACTCAATCAAGAATCAAGAACCAAAAATCAGATTCAGCAATGTGAAGCAATGTGATTCCTTGACCAAAACAAACAAACAAACAAACAAAAAAAAGTAAAAAAAAATATTTTTCTGAGTTTTTCTCAAACTTTTTTTTTTTTTTTTAGCTTTTTTCACATAAACTTACTGCTTTAATCTCAGAGAATATCTGAGTCTTTTTTCCTGGGAATATTATGCCCCTTCCCCCAGCTCTGTAAGTTTTATTCCTACAGTGTCACTTATATGCCGTTGTACAAATGACTAAAATAAATAACGAAAATCTGACTAAAAAAACATATATTTTCCAAGAGATGTCTCAGACTAAAGCTAAAATGTAAACACTACCTACTCGTTACCCGGGTAACGAGGGTGATGTAATTCTCACGTTGAACACACAGCCTGCTGCCTGTCACCTTTGATCATCAGCCTCGTTTCTGATCCCAGCATGCCGTGCTGTGTTGCCCCGCCCCTTCCCGTCGTGTCTTACCGGCTGCTGACGCTCCTCGCCGCCCTCCTCATTGTCTCCTCGCCCTCCTCGTCGCCGTGTGATGATGCGTGCTGTCGACATGAGCCTCTGTGGTCTCGGTTAATGAATTGTCAGCAGCTGCAGTCTGGAGACACGTGGCTTTTTTGTTCCTCTTATAATTTTCCTCTTACATTTTTTTTTTTTGCCCCATTATTTCAGTCGATGTCATGTTGTGCCGTCATCTGACTGTGGGCAAGGTGTTCGGCCTCTTATTCATACTCATTATACATGTATCTATATATCTACACATATCTACATCTATCTACCTATATACATTTTTTTATAGTAGTATTTTATTTTGCATCTGTTATTTAGCTGGAGGAGTGGACAGACCCACAGACTGAGGTTTGTCCTGCTGCTCCAGATGTTTGTTCCTAGTTTGCTACAGAGTTATTATAGTTCTGTATTTTTCATAAATTTTTATATTATTAATTCATCAATTAATTTATAATTCATTTTTAATGTCTGTTTTTGATTAAGTTTAATATTTTCAGTTAAGTTTGCAGAGTGGGTTTGAGCGTTTCAGTTCGGTGCGTCATTTGGATTTGAAATACATGCCCGTTCACTTTGGCAGAACCAGGCTAACGACTCCTATAGACTTCAAGTCTTTATGCTAAGCTAACGCAAAATGCTACCCGCAGGAACTGAACCGCAGGATGCACGGAGGAGAAAATGGTGCCAAACTTTTTTTTGTTCCTCAGGGGAAAAAAGGGGGGTTTTGCCCAAAAATCTGTTTTCTGTTCTCTCTCTGCAACCATAATTTTATTTTAAAAGAGAAATGGCAGTCACACATATTTTATTTTAATATTAGGACAAGGATACAAGCTGAGAGGAAGTTACACAAGTAAACAACAGTGGCCACATTTGAATCCGTCTTTTCTGGATAAAGTTGTAAACGCCGTCTGTGATAAAGGAGGACCTGGACTGCCGGCTCCATGAAGGCTCATCTCCCATCAAGGCCAGCTCAAAAGGCACAGGCAATATTGGATTCCCAGCCGACAAATTAACAAAACTACGATGGCAGAACAGGAGAAATAAGTTGTCAGCTAAATGCAAGTTGAGAAAAACTATTATTTTTTTTTCCCTCAAGCAGTTTTTCCAAAGTTTCACGGCCCAATGCAGATGTTCATCCTGTGACTTTAATCCGGACAGCGCGGCAGCGGATCAGCCTCAGCCTCTGAACGCATCACAGTGCGGCGGGAGAGAAGCCAACACCAAACCGTTTATTATTATTATTTTTTTTTTTTAAAGTGATCAGAGAATCAATATCAGGATCAGAATCAGAGACTTTATTGATCCTCGAGGAGAAATTGGCTCAGCTGCAGCGGCTCAAACCTCAAGAGGAGAGTTCAGTTATAAGAAACAGAAGTTAAGAACATAAAAATATGAGCTTTAGAAACTGTGAATACAAAATTAGATGAAACCATGAATTTAACTTGGGTTAGAAAGCTCCTAATTTAAGAGATATCCATCAAACACCAACTTTTTTTTTTTTTTTTGGCAATGCACTGAACCATCCAGCACACGACTCGGGACAGTTTTTCTGTCTGTAATTGTCCAGCATTGATCCGGTAAAGAAACTCACCGTCTTTGGTGTAGTCCAGACTCCGATGAGAGGATCAATACCAATTTTGTCTCCGTGGCCTGAGTTGGCACGACGACCGCCTGCAGCTGCTGTTGGTATGAAATCGCCACATAAATCTTATATATTATTATAACTAAACCCAACCTTGAGTGGTTTTCCGGTCTAAACTTGACCATGTGACTCTAGTCGGGTTTCCATCCAAATATATCCCAAATTTTAACCAATCACTTCTGTTATGTGAATGTTTGGAGTCCGTTCATCGAGGTGAGCAACAGGTGGCGCTGATTCTCCAGCCGGGTGAGATTATTATGCCACAGCAGAAGAAGAGAAAAATCAAAACAAACAACAGCAACAGAGGAGAGCAGGAAAGGGTAAAAGCAGGAAAAAGGTGGAAAAGTGGGAACGAAAATAAAAAGTTTTATTTTGTTGCAACGATGCGCTCTTGTGACAGTACAGCATTAATGTTGTTTTCTTTAATGAGTTCAAGAAAAGTGAAAGTCTCTTCTTCAGTCCAAACAGACGGGCCTCTGTCCAGTGGAGCGGAAGTCACGTGATCATGAACATCACCGTTTATTCGCGAAACCTGTTTCCATAGCAACTTATTCACATTTTCCTTTTATCGATACACCAGCTTTTCCACCTCCCCCAAGCGTAAAGACTTTTTTTGCGATATTTGGAGATTTTTTATTTTTTTTTTTTAATTTTCAGTGTTTCCGTTTGGATTTTTAATGCGCAAATTGAAAATGTGGATGGAAATGTCACCATTTATTCGCTAAACCTGTTTCCATAGCAACTTATTCACATTTTCCTTTTATCGATACACCAACTTTTCCACTTTCCTCATTTTTTTTTTTTTTTTTCAAATTTTCTGTGTTTCCATTCGGGTTTTTAATGCGCAAATTGAAAATGCGAATAAAAACAGGTGAATGGAAACCCACCTGCTGACTCACGATAAAAAGGGTGAAAAAAGCGATAAAAGCATGAAAGCCTGATGCAAAAAGGGCGTGGCTAACTTCTGGGTTTTGACGACCTGGGACTGAAACGCGTCAACAGTCACACCTGGAGAAATCTGCGGCAGATTTCAACAGACCACAATGCACTGCAGCCGCCAGACGTGCTGCATTTTGAACATGAGGTGCCGATTCTTACATTTTCCTGCCAGAATCCTAAGGTCTTCTCCTGGCACGCCGACTCGATCTCGTTCGTTCTCTCCAGTTGTGCATAAAACCCGCAGCTGAAAGCAACAAATCCGAGAAAAATCAGTCGCTGAGTTAAAACGAGTCGAGGTTGGTGATCTGTAGCTGTGCAAGAATATCCAAGGGGGGGATTTCGCTTCAAACAATTTAATTATTTTAAGAATTTAATTAGTCTGGGTTTCAGCAGAGCGCTTTAGTGCCCCATGGTCTAAATCCAGTTAGAGAGGCTTTTTCACCCTGCCAACAATACAGACACCAGGGAAACAATGAAGACTTGAATCTTCCAGAGAGAGAAATGACTGTTTGTTGTGGATATCAGCACAAAATATCAGCCGGCAGCCACTTCAGTCCAGATGGTTTGGCTGCTGCCGATGAAAAATCAATAATCTGCCATGCCCTGATCTTTAGAACATCACACTGTCAATTAAAAAATTCAAGCAATGACATGTGGATGAATATTTTACACAACATACATGGTGATTGTGGCTTTTATTTTGGTGTTGGATGATAACAGACCCAGGTACAATCTGTTTTTCTTAGACAAAAAAAAAAAAAAAAAAAAAAAAAAAAAAAGTCATCGGTTTGAGCACAAATTAAGAAAAAAAACCCAACTCTCTAACTCAACTCAATCTCCCTAATTGTTTTGAATTGTTGAGAAGGACCACATTTGGAGACTTATATCTGACAAAAACAAAAAACAAAACCAAACATGATATAATTTAATACTGTTTTTTTTTTTTTGTTTGTTTGTTTGTTTTTGTTGTTACAATTAATAACTTTATTTTATTTTTTTTACTGCATTTATTATTATTATTATTATTATTATTGTAATCATAATTGTTTGTACGTGGGTTAGCAGTTATTTTTACTTTATTTTTTATTATTATTATTTTTTTTATTTTTTATGTTTTTTTTCTGTGTGGGTGAAGGGTATAAAAGCACAAATGCACAGAAAAAAAGTGTTGATGTTTTGTCCCTTAAGAACAAAAAAGGAATATGAAATATGCACAAAATGATAAGATATGGATGTAATGTCTGAATTTCCTGACACAATAAAGTATATAAAAAAAAAAAAAATCTCCCTAATTGTTCTTTAACTCCTCTCGATGCTGTGTGTGCTCTAAGAATTAAAACGTTATCTTTCATCCACGCGCATAAGCCTCGATCAACTCGCCGCAAAGCTGTTTGGGATGTGTTTCGTCGACTCTGAAGCCCCGCGAAGATTAGAGCGGGTTTGTGTTGTAATGACAGCGACAACACAAGTGAAGCTGCTGAAGGAGGAAGCTTTAATGTGTGAAGAGCAGCAGCAAAAACCAACCAGGACCTGAAAGCTTACGAGCATGCAGTCTTAATTCCTCGGCCAGACCGCCTCCGCAAAAAAAAAAGGGAGATTTTAGATTCAGGACAGAGCGGAATAAATAAAGGATAATTACAAAAAAAAAAAAAAAAAAAAAAAAAAGACGTTTTGATACTTCAAAACCAGAGGAATCAGAAATAGCTCTGCTTTGCTAAAGAAAGGATCCAAGCCTGAGATAATTTTACCCCAGCAGAGTATTAGGGTTATTAGCACTCCTCTGTGTAACAAACATTACCTAGTCTAACTAGGTCACAGACACATTATGTGTGTTAGGAGGAACGTTTTTCTCATTCAGAAGATACACACACACACACACACACACACACACACACACACACAGAGTATGATCCCCAAATATTGCTGCACTGGAGGAAAGACAGCATACATAATATTAAGCTTAATTGTGGCAAGTGTGTTCCTGTAAAACCACTGAGGCGAGGTTATCGTCACTGATGACCTGCCTAAAACTGTAATCACTCTCTTAATACGCTCGAATACTAACACTTCCTATTATCATATGATAACTTTCTTTTTCACTTTAGGCTGACTTTGTCTCCCAAAATCCACAACCATTTACTCCAGCGAAGTGTTGCGTGTTGCTGCACGAGGCGGGAGTGTTGGACTGGTGTGTGTGTGTGTGTGTGTGTGTGTGTGTGTGTGTGTGTGTGTGTGTGTGATCAACACAATCTGTCTCATCTGTTGCTCCGAGCGTTTTGGCAGCGCAAAGTTTGACGTTCAATAAGAGCCACAGTGGGCAAAATCCTTCATGTTATTTCCGCCTGTGTGAACAAATTCCTCGCTTATTCATAGCAGATGAGAGCAACAAATTAAAAAAAAAAAAAAATTTAAGAGATAATAACAATTAAAAGATATCTGTCTCTAGCACAACCATGTTGGAGGCAATGTGGGGCAACAAATGTAGAGAACTGGGAGAAATGGACAATGTTTACATGTCAGCGGCCAGATGAAGGAGTGAATCACTGAATATGCACAGGACTATATATACAATGCATATCCTTCCATGTTTGTTTTTGTTTTGAGTATTTTTTATTCTTGTTGTTTTTTTGGTTTTTTTTTTTTTTTAAATTTTGTTCCTTTTTTTGTGTATGTGATTCCTAGGTGAAAACAAATTAAAAATAAAGTATTAAAAAAAATTAATAAAAGCAAATCAGATCAACATGCTTTGTGGTTTGACATTTTTATGAGAACATTTTGCTTTTTTTTTTTTAATGTCTAACTGATGTAACACGGTTTCGATTCAACCTGCAGCCAGTTCAGGAACGTTTTTATCGTAAAATTGCACTTTGTTGTAGTGTTGTGTTGTCCGGCTCCCAGGGTGTGAAATATCTTCATTAGCTGCTGCATAACCTGCAATACTCTCAAAATAGCTCCCAAAATAACACTTTCAGCACATAAATGAACACAAATTTAGCTGATTATGCCAATATTATTTTTTTTAAAAAGCCCTTATACCCAATTTTGTGCGCAATTTATGTGTGTAATTACAATTATTTGTTAAAGCACCAGTAGGTTGTTCCTTCCTGGAGTAAGGTTACGGTGCAGAGGTTTCCTGCAGAGGCTACCTGCCGGATCTACTTTCCAATTCAAATAGGAAAATAAGAAGAAAATAGAGATTTAATTCCCTCAAAAAAATGGGTACCAGGACTTGTTTTTGAGTTAATGTATCCCTGGTAGAATTAAAATTACATGTATTTAAGTATTTAAATTTACTCTCGCGTAGTAAATGAAAGATCTGCGTGGATGTGGCTGCATTTTGTAGCCATTACAGTCTCAGTATTATTATTATTATTATTATTATTATTGCTGTGTTGGCACCACAGACTGAGAGGATGAAGGAGCAGAGATCATCCTCTCAGCTGCTGTTTCCAGATGCGACAAACATCTCGTGTGCAGCCGGGATGATGATGATGATGATGATGATGATGATGATGATGCAGCCGCCGTTAATGGCAAATTTGGAAGCGCGGTCCTCATTTACCGTTATCTCCCGTTAAAGAGAGATTTCAACCCTTCCCTCCCTTCCCTCCGTCGTCATGGGAAATGCGAGGTTGCTGGCAAACAAGATGGATGAGCTCTCCGTCTTGGCCGGGACTCGGCGGGAATATCGGCGGTCCGGTCTAATGTGCTTCACAGAGACTTGGCGACGGGGGAATACGACCGGCTGCCATCGCGCTGGAGAGATTTCAGCCGGTGGCGGCGGACGGGGGGAGGCAGAGCGGTGAAGAGAAAGGGAGATGGTCGTGCTGTTTTATTTTTTTTTGTTGTTAACTCTAGATGCTGCAGTCTGGGAAGGTAAACGTGTTGCACTGATATTGAAATGCAGGCTTTGGGCTTGCAGCCGTAGTTTTCCATACATCATTCCTCTTGATCATTGCAGATACAGCTCTCCAGTATCGTCATGGTAATCTCTACAGCTTTAACCATGACTCCCTCTCCTCCGCTCTGACCGGTTTCGCCCGTTATGTCAAATGAAAGACGACGAGGAACAGGAGTCTGAACTGCCTCCATGCAAATTCAAGGGCCTGATTCGATGTTGATGTCCTTAACACCAAACAGCCCTAGATGGACAACACCGTCGGTTTCGTAGATTAACGAGCGCTTCGCAAGGCGGGCTGTCGTCTGCAGCGGCATGTCAGACGTGCTGCGGTGAGGCGGCGGGATTAGCATGAGCCATGGGAAAGTGTGCCATCGCCTTTCCTGTTCACTCGCCACGTATCTTTAGATCCACTGCCGGGTCAGGCCTCTGACAAGACTGAGCAAGAGCGAACCCAATAGCACGACTCCAGACAAGGAATAGAATAATCAGTCTTTAATTAATCACAAAGTAACAACACAAAATCACTCTCAAAGAGGAACTCTACAAAACCAAAAATTGACTCTGACGAGGAGGCAATAGTAATAAAAGTAGCAACTAAAATTCAGTACAAAAGTATCAACAGAAAATCACTCTAACGAGGACAGGCAAAACAAATGGCAAAAGCAACAAAGTATCAAATAAGGATTTCAACAAGGCAAGAAGAATAACTGTGGTAACCTGACAAATGGCGTGGGTCTCCTGGCATACAACACAAGACGAACTGGCACAGGACAAAGGGAAACTCAGGCTATATATACACACACCAGGTAATGGGGAACAGGTGGAAACAATCAGGGCGGGAAAGACAATCAGACCAAGGGAAACACACGAGGGGAAGGGCAAGTGACCTGACACAAGAGGAGAGTTAGATTTCAAAATAAAACAGGAAGTCACAAGACAAGACACAACATTCAACATAATTTTCTAGACATGACAGCCTCCTCCACCGGCTCCCGCGTTCAGTCAGCTGTACGAGTCATTAGTGAGAAAAATGTAAAGGAGCGTCAGAGTGAGGTGAGGAATTTCAGTGTTCACAGTGCTGGGAGGAGAACCATCAGCACGCAGATCAACTCATATAAAGCGCACGTTCCTCCACAGCGGACATCTGTAAATCCCCGGGTCTGTCTCAATCGAAGGGCTAGATGACTACTAGGTCTCAGCCCACGGTGCCCACGTAGGAGGCGTCCGACGTAGGCGCCAATATCAGGTTTACCGGAACTAAAAGTTTGTTGAATTGGGACGGTGTAGCCTGCGGAGGATTCCTACGTCATTATTATCGAGGCTTCCCGAAGCGCATTCGAGTGTTGCAGTGTAAAATGCCGAAGTAGGTTTTGAGAGGTGTGTCAGTGAACACCTGTGCATGAAACCAAACGATAAGCAGCTTCAACTCTCAAGATGGACAACATGGATTCTGTAGTTTTATGTATTTTATTTTATTTTGTCTTCGTGAAGATGCAGAAAATTAAGATAATTGTTACACCTCACAAATTGCAACAGACTATCCCAATTAAAGTAACTGTACACATGGCTACATTGTAACGTACCTGATGCGCTGATGGTTGCTATGGAAACATCATGCAAAATGCCTATCTAAGTCATCTAACTAAACTTTCATTTACAGGCGTTGTTCGGATACAGTTAACAGCTAAACCGAATCTATGGTGGTCATTATAGGCATGAAAACTTATCCAAACGTCATGATATAAACATGAAGACGGTCTGAAACATGCTTCATAATTCCAGCAATGGTGGCTGATCCAGAAATTCAACTGGACCGAAAGGTACCCTGGGAAGTAGGCTGTGATGTCGGCCGCGAAGCATCGTGGAGGTGTTTCCTGCAAATGAGTCAAAAATAGGCTGGATCTGTCGGCATTTGCAGGACCCCGCGCGGTAAAACTGAATTGGGACAGCACTTGTCGCGCCGCCGTGACGTAAACAGCCTACAAATACGACCTAGGTAGCGTACAGCCTTTGAATCGGGACAGAGCCCCCCTCTGCAGCCCAACACAGACCGTATTCACACTGTGGTCAATTTCCAGTGACGTCACAGTCAAACGCTGTTATCATATCGTGCTGCTGCGTTCCAGGTTTCACGGCGTAGAAACTTTGTTGTCATTTTCACCGCTTCCCGATTGATGAACAACTGAAAAGTCAATGGAGAGGCGAAATCCTGAGGGACATCGGGCAAAATTTCAAAGTAAAACCACGTGTTGCTTGCATTAAGCATTCAGCCACTTCCTATATGCACGTAGCATGCTATGTTAAAAATACATTATTTGAGATTGGTTACTATGTGTGGTAGAGAAACCTTTCAATATAGATTTTAATTCTATCAGTATTTTTATCTGTATGTAATTGTGATATGGTGTAAATATTTGTGATTTTTTTTTCTCCAGATTTTTATTCTGTTATTTCATAGTTATTATTATTTTACATTCATTATTATTCTATACAGTATCCAGGGTTTATCCACGGTTTTGCTATAGAAGTCTGTTACCGGGGCAACAAGTCAGAGCGGGCTTGTGTCCCCCAGGTGAGTGTATGACGGTTACATGAACACCTGTAAATATTTATGTGACAGACGCAGTCATCATATTGACATCCAGAGTTATTGATCAGTCTGTCAGTCATTTCTTTGTGTGACATGTAATAGAAATATTTTATCTTGTTGAAGTTTAGACCGTTAGTCCTGTACTTTTTCATTTAGATACTATACTAAATTATTGGCTATAGCAATCATTTATTAGTATTGTAAGTTTCCTTTAATGATGATTTTCTTTAATGGTAAATATTTTTCCTGAAGTGCTTTTAAACGATGAACAGCATCACCACAGAGTCTGCATCAGAGCTCTGTGTGTCTAACGTGTAAAGAAATCCAACAGGTGTTTTTTTATAAACTGTGTTTTTATAGTTAAAGAAGGGATTAAACCCTGTTACACCAGCTAATGTTACAGTTTTATAGCCTTACACAATACAGTAGGTGTAAATTAATATGTGAAATATCAATAAACATCGTGGACACTTTAATTGAAGAGGTTAAACGCACTGGAAGTATTTCTGTATGACATTCGGCTCTTAGTGCGGCAAAACACACTCAAGGCTAAAGAGCTTGGATCACATGTTGGTGTTGGATGTAATCTGTATGAATATTATACAGGAACATGTTCCAGTGAGCAGAACACCGCAGAAAGTTCCTGAGCGTGACGGCAGAGGAAAATGTCCAATTTGTGAATTCGGGCTATTGCCTTTATTTCCCCCAAGTGGAAAAAAATCTGTCTTTAACTTGAGTCTAGAGTCAGTCAGCTAACATATACTTGATCTTTGCACTTTATCGATGCAAGCTGTTTGCTTACATAGTGCCATGCACATCGATTGAGAATTAAAAAATGATTGTTAATCCAATTTAAAACAGCATCATATAGGGACTCTGTAATCTTTTTTTTTTTTGTTTTGTTTTTTTTTTTTTAGAAAAATCAGACCCTAAGGTTTACTAGAAATAAAATCCACACAAACTTAAAGTCCCCCAGTATCCAGTGTTCAATTTTTTTAATTATTATTATTATTTATTTAATTTTTATTTTTTAATTTTTATTTTTTTTTGTGATGAGTAGATTTGAGAAAATGACTCAGAAATTGCTCTTAAGTGACCTACATAGTTATATAAAAAATAACCAAATAATAATAATAAAAAAATGAATTATCGAAGACCTGCAGAGCCACATGTGTGACCTTGTCTTGGTGGTTTGGTGCTCCTTGATTCTCCAGTCTTCCAGTCTCACGTGAGCTACCTGGCCGCTCGCTGACTGAGTGACTGACTGACTGACTGACTGACTGCTGCCGGTCAGCCGTCAGGTGCAGCAGCCTGTCAGTCAGCTGAGCCGGCAGGAGCGCAGGCCTGCAGCAGCTCAAGGTCGTGTGGGCGGCGTGCGGGTACGAGGGCTGAGGAGAAGGTCGCGGAGCTGTGTGATGAGTCTAATCACCTCCGCTGGGGGTTTCTCTTTGTGTTTTTACCTGCCAGAGACACACCTGACTGTCTGAGCCGCACAACACACTCATCGACCTCATGGATTCACTTCAAACCCTAAAGACAAGCAGCACCGTGCACAGAGGACGCTCCAGACTCAGCATGCTCACTGCAGTTTGCACTCGTCTTTACTTCATTAGTTTTATTTTTCTGCCACAATTGTGCTCTGTTAACAGTGACACTATTCAGATTCTAAAATACTCAGCTTGTTCTCAAACAGTGTGCTTGTATTCAGCTTACTGTTACTATCTGTATTTTTTTCACAGTTTAATTTTAAAAGTCAGTCTTTGGGTCCTGTAAAATCCAGTCATATTCAGTGATTTTACAGTGATTTTTTTTTTTACATTTTCCTCTGTCATACTTTCTTCAAAAATGCAAACTTTATTTTTCATATAATGGGAGTCTATGGAAGGAATGTTGAAACCACTCCTTCATATTTTCAGCAAACTTCAAATGACAAACTTCATTCAAACGTCAGATGGTCAGTCTAACACAGAATTTTGATATATTTTATAGTTTATGAGAAATCAAATGAAATATTCTCAAATTATCTTACAGTCAAATATTTATTTTAGTTCACCTGCTGCATTTAGTACTACTTCAAATACCTCAGCCCCTTCTACTACAACTACATTTATTTTCTGTGAAAATAATAATAATAATACTAATCCTTCTACTGTTACACATAGTACTACTTCAGCTGTTTAAATGTAAAAAGCAACCACACTCCAAATTTTCAACAAAATTTTTGAGTTTTTTAGTTCAACAATATTAGCTGGTTCTGTAGGGATTCACCAGTATTAACTGTGGGGTCTCTGCAATTCCACACTGATGAATTTGAATGCACCAGTTGGATATTCCTCCACACACACCTTTACTGCCACCCAGACAGAACCTGTTCACCACCTCGACCCGCCTCTCCCTACTCGCCCCACAAATCCGAGCTCCCTGTCAGCACTCAGTTCCCCAGTCAGAATATGACTAACAAACTAGAACTTGCATTTTGGGTTGAGAGGAAGGCCAGTCCGTTCAGCTCCAACACCCTTTTCAGGAACAGAAGAGCTCCCATGCTTTAACTGTTAGTTTGTTAGTGCTGCTGTTGTACTGGACTGCAATTTTACTGACAGCTGTTTCCACTATTACAGGGTGACCCAAAAAAACGGGAACTTTTTAACAATCCAATAAAACCAAGAGTGATGGAAGAAAAATATTTTATTCGTAGTAATTGAAACCTGAAAACATGCCATTTAAGAAACAATGATGGAATTTTCATTTTTTAAAAATTGTGCTGCCACTTGCTCATGTCTGCCAATACGCACTTCAAAAATTCCCGTTTTTTTGGGTGTATGTATGTCTGTATGTCCCCCCTAATGTATACAAATAAGGAGGGACAAAAAATTAGAAAGACCTCTCAAAATAATGTAGTCCAGTACAAGACATCTGCAAACTACAACCTCAGTAATAAACACAGAATTAAAGTGACACATTCTCCAACACAAACTGAACATTATAAACTTTGTTAAAAGGTAGAAATTATGGCAGAGCTGCTGACCTGAACTGCATGAGACTGAACAGCTGGAGCTGAGAGAGTGGACACAGAGTGCATCCCTGTCGCCCATTACATGGACTTGTCAGTGGTTTTCTGAATTGAGTGCTGTAATATGTTTGTTAATGAGCTTACATGTTCACAGGTTTAAATGTATATGCTTTTATTTCCAGTTCTGTCATAAGGAACGCTGAAACACAGCTGATTGCGTTCAGTGCACTATGATGACCCTCCTACTCCAACTGTTTTTATGACGATGTTTAGACACTTAATTAACTTAATTGATGTTTCTACCTTCAAACATATAATAATCAAGAATTTTACCATAATGACACACCTGGATCCTTACAAAAGGAGAGAACAGACAATGATGGAAGCCACAAATGTTTAATGACATTTTAAGGTAACATTATCACAGAGAGGTAATAGGTAATATTTATCACAGAGAAAGAATGACATATATACAGTTTAAAGGACCAGTTGATGTGGTCTGGGCATCTAACTAGCCCCTGGGTGGAGGTGCTCTGGGCACGTCTGACTGAGAGGAGAGCCCTGAACAGATCCAGAACATGCTGGGGGGGATTACAAATCCCAAACTGGTCTTGGGAGCGCCTCGGGGTCCCCCAGGAGGAGCTGGCGGACGTGACCAGGGAAGAGGATGTCTCGCCTGCTCTCCTGTGCTTGCTACCACCGCAACCTGGCCCTGGATGAGCAGCAGAGGATGATGGATGGGTACGTGGATGGCTCTTCACTTGGTTAAAGCAGAGTAAAGGTACCAGAGTAACAGATTAGATAAATAGTATTTAAACCATTGCATACTGATAAGGCGGCCATATTTACTACAGGCTACCTGATGCAGTTTGGAGAGAGATATGTGTTTTCTTCTGCAGAGCCAACATTTACTTTACAGAACCTAGTCACTGCACACATAACTTGCAGAAGAGCTGCACACAGTTTTGGGCTTCTTGCCAACAATTGTTTGCAACAAGCCCAACAGTAAAAGCAAAGGGTTTTAATAAAAGATCCCTGTGCTCAAGTGTTGCAGAGATAAGTAGTGCAGAATAACACCCTGCTCTTGTGAAGCTGACCCAACTTCTCTCTGTGATATCAGGTGTTCACTGTAAAGTGAGGCAAGCACAGCATTTGCATAATTTAGCTTCTGTGGGAAGAATTTGCTCTTGTGTGAACATCTTCCCACCTCTACAAACTTTGTATTTAGCTCCATTACCAACGACACAGGCCTCCAGACACAGCAGTGTCACTAACTCTAACTTTTTCAGAAAGTCACTCTGGTCTTATATAATCAGCTAGCAAAACTGTTAGACTTTTAATCTTGTCATCAACACATTTACCAAAAGTAGTCCCCTCTCATCTTTTGAGTAACATCTTTTAGGGAATTCCAAACAAGTTTTAGATCATGGCAAAGCACAGGACAGACAACTTTTCTTAAAATAAGAAAGAAATGGCTGTAGGAAATAGTGTAATTCTAATTCTTTATGGCATTTGGCGTGATTGATTCTACAGTTTTACCTGACTGATTGAGCACTGGATGGGTATTTCAGGCTTATCTCTGATCGGGTTCATCATTTTCCAAGGCGGACAACACCTGTGGCATCCCACAGGGCTCAATTCTTGGTCCCATCCTTTTCTTCCTGTTTTTGCCCCCACCTGTCAGTGTTATGTGTAAACCAGTGTCATTCCACTGCTGTGTGCTGAGTGCTGGATGTCTCATAATCTTTTTACGACTCCATTAAAACAAGTCTGAAGTGTTTCCAGGCACTACCAACTTGAGAAATTTTTATTCTAAACGGCCTTGGTTGACTCTCTAACAAAACTAAGTCAGCAGCAATGGAGCAATTGACTAACATAACCTGCTTTCTGTAACTGAGAAATGTGAGAAACCATGTAGTCTTTGTCCTCTAGAAATTTGGAGAATGTTATCCGTGTTTTTCTGTAATCTTTATACAGGCTGCCCTAATGCTTTCCACTGCTGCAGTCAGACGTCATTCGGGAATCCATCTCATTTGGAACATAACAGGTACGACTTTAATTTGTGCCAAACAAAGAGACTGTATCTCAACAATCTCGGCAACTTTCCGTTGACATTGAGACACTTGGACACCAGTTAAAGACATTATGAACTGTATTTCTACAGCGCTTTTCGACAGAGTTTGCTTCACATTCATCCATTCACACACACACACACACACACACATTCACACACTGATGGCAGACGCTACGCTAAGGTGCCAAGCTTCAGTGTCTTGCTCAAGGACACTTTGACTCGCTCGCTGGAGGGATCGAATCAGGATTGAGGAACCGTTCGATGTTGACTAGATGACTGCTCTGCCTCCTAACCTCCTCAAAAAACATTGGCAAGGCTTGTGTGAGAACCATGAGTGAAAGAATGAGCCTGTTGACTTAGATTCCTCACCTTCTTTGAAGTGAACAAACCTGCAAACACGTTCCTAACACCGTTAAATAATTAAATTTTGAAACATGCCGGTTCCAATTTGTGCTGATTGGTGGTCTAGACTCCAGACCTACTTTTAGAACGGGAGCTGTTGGTGGAGGTTGGTAATGACCCCATTCTACATAAATAGTACATGTTAAAGCTTTAATTGTTTTTTTTTTTCTTTCAGCAGAAATAAATGGCTAAGGGCTGCTTCAAAGCGTTCATGGTGTTGTCTCTTAAAGGCTGATGAAACACACAGAAAACGCCTGTTTCCTCCCACTCCCCAGTTTTGAGAGATACAAAGGTGTGGTTGGTGAAAGGGTGTAGGTAAGGTGGTGTGAAAGACAACATTAATTATTAACTGGTTATAACATACTGAAGCCTGTCACCACTCACATGAATGACAGAAGTTTATTCATTAAGATAAACATTTTGTAGCGGGTCCTAACAATCCAAGCCAAACTCAAAGACAAAAAACAAATTACAGAATTTAAAGTAATAGACAAAAAACATCAATACAACCAAGAAAATCAACACACAAACATCAGAAAGACGAACACGACCACTGAGAGGCCATGAACAAATGTTAGCCCAGCAATAATATAATAAATAATACAGAATTAACAATGAATTTTACATTGTACATACGTATAGCTTCATCTAAAACAAGGACAATTAATCTCATAATAAGAAGACGGACTGTTTTTAAACTTGAAATGACGTCAAAGATCGCGTGTTTGAAGGTAAGTTATTCCAGTCTGAAGGAGCCTGAAACATAAACGCTCTTTATCCGATTATTTTTCTGACTGTGGGAATGGAAAAGAAATATTGTGCAGAATGCCTCAGGTGTTACAGATAGTGAGGATAGTAAAAATTTACACATGTTAAGATGAACTGAAACCACTGAATACAATGATAGGAAATACATACACATGTATAATATACATGGGGAAATAAACAAGTGGCTTTGGTGTTTTGATGATAGTCGATGTTAGTAAATTTCCTAATTAACCGTTTCCTTAAAAACTCACTAAAACTCCTGTAAGTGAAGGGAGAGCGGCTCAGTTTCCAAACATCCAGCAGTCGGGATAAACTTTAGCTTCAACCTGCTAATGACTGACACTGAAAGGGTCCTTGATCTCAAATTCTGAGTGTGATCCGTCACTGATCTGGTTAATTTTCAAAAGACTATGGGCTGCTGCCTCCTCCGAGCTAGCTGTAGATGTGTGGCTTAATGCTTTTGTTTTATTTGGTTCATTTTTAGTTTGACGTTAAAAAACAACAACTCTGTACTCAACACAAAATAAAACACACTGATATAAGCATTAAAATATATGCATGTGGATTCTCTAGGTTCTTCACAGAAAACATTATTTAAAAAACTGCAATCTAAAGTTTAGATTGACCACTAAAAATATGTTTAAGAACTTTTAAAGTCTTTTTTTTTTTTTGGATCATCATTAAGTAATTTCAGAATCATCACATTTGTCTTTAACACTTTGAAACCTGGATTTACCTCAAAAACACAGGAAAAGCAGTGATGAGCAAATGAGTACAAAATTGCTGTAAATAAATAAGTTAATTAAGAAATAAATTCATAAATTAAAAAAAACTGAGAAACCAGAAAATTTGAAAAAAAAAAAAAAAAATGCCGATAATTTGAAAACAACAATTACAAGAAAAAGCTGTATTTATTATTATTAAAATTATATTTTAAAAGTCAGATCAGTTATACTGGACCAACGTCATAATTCAAAACCTGAGAAAATTTACTTGATTTTTTTTTTCAAAAACATGGGAAAAAGACAATGAGTAAATTAGTAAGAAATGACCCAAACAAGAAGAATTAATCAAAAGTTACAAGAAAACTCACAGAAAATTACAAAAACAAATACCCCCCAAAATGAGAAAAACAACTCCAAAAAATCCTCAAAAATAAAATCAATACAAAAAATAATAATAATAAGAGAAGAAGAGGAAGAAGAAATAAGTTCTTTAAGAAGGTGAAATCAAACCTTTCAAAATAAAAGCGCATGGTTTTCAAAGGGTTAAATGTGGGGCTTACAGAGCTTAAAGGCAAACCTGCTCTGCTGCTCATTGACACTTCAACAGTTTGAACCTGTTACTTATTGATCTCAGTGTGGCTCTGATGCACTGGAACAGATCAAGAGGCCTAGCCTCAAGTAAAATTGTACTGCCACAAATCATAATAATAATACAGATAATAACAATAACAACGATATGCCAGAAAACAAAGCGTGTCATGTTATCACTGTAGATGCTGCATCATCCGTTCCAGCGTTAACGTGCTGATGTTTGTCCTGCGCTGTCTTGAAGGGACAGGATGCCTGAAATCTCTGACCAAAGGTGGAAAACTGACATTCAGGAGCTAAAACTCTGAGTTTGTCCAGTGCACAGCGGTCAGACAGGTGCTGTCCAGGTGAGTCCCAGCATGCATAATCTGCAGTTAGAGACTTTCTCAAGCTACTAACTGTTATAAGTAAAGTTTCTGCAGCCTAAGATATGTGCTGTTTGATCAAATTTATTAGTATTTTTCAGCTTTTAGATATGCAGCAGCATTTCACCCACTGAGCCCCTCGCCCCATGTTTCAACACCTTCAAATATCCTTAATTGAACTCTGGAAAAAAAAAAATAAAAAAAAAATACTGGGTTTCTGTGCATGAATAAAGAATTTCTGTACAGATTCCAGAATGCTATAAAATGCACCTGAAAAGTAGCGTCTCTGCATGTCATTTTAATGGATATCTGACTTAATTCTTAAATCAAGAGTTATTGATTTCTTCTTGTTTTTTATCCTTAATTTGACACATTTTCTAATATTATTCCTGAGTTATCCCTGAAATGCCACTTAAAACATAAATCCTGATTTTCACTTTAACTGGAGGATAACATTTCCAGCACCCTAATAAGTTTTTTTTTTTAATACCATGTCAATGATAAAATGATATGCCCCTCGATTAAAACAATGATGTACATAGTATTGTGTCAAGGCATTTTCCTTAAATCATGGGGAATTAATGTTTTAAATCTTGAAATTAAGCACTTATTAAGGAAAGAGGTGTGTTTTCAGGTAAATAATAATAATAATAATAATAAGGACATACCAAAGGTGGTGTGTTTCACAGGATCTCCACTGGAGCAGGTTGGAGCAGGAGGGAGGGAACAGCATTACCTGCTCGTTCACTTTTCCTCCACCCACATCCCCCCATCTTGCAGGGATTTATAATTACAAACCCAAATTCTCATTATTATGAGTACTACCAATCGCTCTTTAAAATACACAGTCACAAGAGCTCGCAATAGAGGGGCTGGACGCTATTATTAGCCTGTGCTCCAGTGTTTTCCGGACACAGCCGAACACACCCGCCAGATCCCGAGAGTGTGTGTGGACCAAGTGTTGGAGATGCTGGTCGCTCAGAGAGGAGCCACCGCGGACAGGGAGACACACGGATACCGCTGCCTTACCGGGAACATTTACTGACACAAGAGAGAGAAAAAAAAGTCCGAGCAGCACAACCAGAGGATTATACTTGGAGGAACTCCTAAGCGTGCTTCACCGGACCCTTTTTCCAGTTTATTAAGCGAGTGTTGCGGGACTGAAGGAATTGGGAGACTCTTGTGAAGT
Organism: Myripristis murdjan; assembly: GCF_902150065.1. Classification (NCBI taxonomy): domain Eukaryota; kingdom Metazoa; phylum Chordata; class Actinopteri; order Holocentriformes; family Holocentridae; genus Myripristis; species Myripristis murdjan. Next base: position 32,886,268 of record NC_043983.1, on the reverse strand, counting down.
GTGTTATCTTGGAGACCTCTCTGCTCTTGTGAATATCCCCTGCGAAATGCAAACGTTTGGGAAACCCTAGAAAATGGTGAGTTCTGCAGCTTTAAATGCTCTTGCTCGGCGGGGTTAGGTGCTGGTGTGCGGTGTGAAGTGACAGAGAGGCAGGGGCTTCATGGTGCATGAGTGACATCTGTGCAGGGAGATGACCGTCCTGCAGCCCGGCCGCGCAGCCTCCTGTCAACTGACTCCGCATTAGTCCTGTTACTCAGAAAACTGATGACGATGATGATGATGATGGTGACTGCACGACTTTTCCAAATACATCATATTCCGACAAGTCCAATCAACACTTTGATTTGACTTGACAGCCTTTCACGGAGCCCCGATGCGTGCCGTCCTCTCCGCTGTGGAGACACGCCAAACTGCCATTCAGAAATGTGTCACTAAATGCAGCCGCGTCTATCGGCTAAATGACAGAGCTGACGGAATATGGCATAATAGCTTTTCTGAATCGATGGGAGCCATTGTTGACTTCGGCGTACACAGGATTCACCAAACGGCGTTTCCTTCGATAAAATTCCCACTTTTATAAATGGTTCACGCTTGCTCGTCGCTGCGCTGCGAGGTTGTGTTTTAGCGGAGGGAGACGAGGCGATCACAGGCGAACCAGTTGTAAAAGTTAAAATTTTAATGACATTTGAGCTGATCGGTGGATTATATTTGCGCCGATTTTAAGAACGCATCGAAATTACCTAGTTAAAGTCTTTGTTCCTATGTTGGAGTGTATCTCTTGGCCGAGAACCAAGGATTCATTAATTTTGCCAGATTATTTTAATGGAGTTCGGCGTGACCGTCTCTCCACATCAGAGAACGGCACGTATATCGCGGCCGCGGCCAGTCCGCACTGTGCCATGCATCAATAATTTGACCAGTCAAGTCATCGCCTACATGTTCATCTCGTCCCAGAAAGTGTAGCAATATACGTAGCCTATATATTTTTTGTCAAAGTTATACAAAATAGTTAAACACGCCTCGTTAATTTGTATTTTTTTTATGCGGATATGTATTCGTTTCTATATTTTAATTGTCGTAACGCTCCATCTGAAGTCTGAGCTTTTCTGTGCGAGCACCGCAGGCGTGTAACCAAGACAGATGATTCTGTCATCCAAAATAAAGTCTCTTCTGTGGATTGCTCCCGCGACAGAAAACGCAGCTGAGAAATTGGGGATTCGTGTCGACTCGGTGTGATGCATTTATTTATGCAGTTATGCGTTTGACCCCTTGAGAAAATTGCGCGACTTTGCCTCTGATCTGCAGACTACGCCTGCACACCCACAGCTGTCAAAACACACTCCATTTCATCACTGCAACATGGAAAATTTAACGCCAAGGCACATAATGTAAGAATAACAACAACAATATTAATGTCTGGAGCTACAATGCATTATTTATTTATATGGATGTTCTGTCTAGAAAAATAGATTCCTAGGCGTAGCTGTTGCTACTTTGCTCAGCCACATTCGCCCTGCTCTCCATTGTGTTTCTCTCTGGCAGCCCGTCTCTCTCCATCCAACACGCTTGCAATCGTTAGCCAGTTATTGTTTGACTTTTCTTTTCCGTACAGGCTTGTTCTCCGGTGCTTAATTTTTTTTTATTATCACTTTTTTTTCGAAAGCAAGAACGGCAAGGCGAGCTGCCTTGTTCCTGCTCCGGCTGCACATCTCAAATGCATCAGGGAGAGGAGGAAGAATAAGATGAGCGCATGGATTTCTCTGAAACAGTGATAATTGGCTGTCAGTTCACCTGGGTTTGACAGACCTCTGGTTAATGAGAGAGAGAGAGAGAGAGAGAGAGAGAGAGAGAGTGTAAAGTTAGGTAGGAGAGTAGGAAAGGAGGAGGGAGCGAGTGAGGGAAGTGAGCAAGAGCTTCAGATGGAGATGAGGAGGAGAGAGAGGGAGAGGGAGGGGAGGATGGAGAGAGGTCGAGTCAGAGGGAGAGAGAGAGAGAGAGAGAGTGGTAGAGAGAGAGGTGGAGAGAGAGAGAGAAAGAGAGGCAGCTTGTTCTTTTCTGCTTCTTGTTGGTCTGTCTTGATAAGGGCGTCAGCTAAATGCCAGCGCTGTGAATGTATGATGGAAGGCATCAGAGTGTGTTGCAGTGTACATCTTAATGAGGCTGCATGCACGCACGCACACACACACACACACACACACACACACACACACACACACACACGCGCACACATCTGCTCTGTTACACAAACACATTCACTCTGTTACACACTCAAACATACACACACATCCACTCTGTTCTTCGGTTACACACACACACACACACAGACACATCCACTCTGTTACACAAGATATTCACAATTACATACATGCACATACACATGTTGATGATGTCATACACACATATCCACTCTATTACCAACACACACACACACACACACACACACACACATCCACACTGTCAGATGCATCCATACTGTTACACACAAATATTTTCACAAGTACCCACACACACACACACACACACACACACACACACACACACACACACACACACATTGACTATGTCATGCCCCCACATCCACTCTGTTACACTCACATGGACTTCATTATACACTGCCACACTGCCACACACACACTGACTATGTTACACACACATCCACACTGTTACACACACATCCACACCGTTACACAAACCCACACTGCCACACACACACTGACTATGTTACACACACATCCACACTGTTACACACACATCCACACTGTTACACACACATCCACACCGTTACACAACCCCACAGTGCCACACACACACTGACTGTTACACACACATCCACACTGTTACACAAACCCACACTGCCACACACACACTGACTGTGTTACACACACATCCACACTGTTACACACACATCCACACCGTTACACAACCCCACAGTGCCACACACACACTGACTGTTACACACACATCCACACTGTTACACAAACCCACACTGCCACACACACACTGACTGTGTTACACACACATCCACACTGTTACACACACATCCACACCGTTACACAAACCCACAGTGCTACACACATACTGACTGTGTTACACACACATCCACACTGTTACACACACACATGCACACTGTGCCTGCTGCTGTATCAAGCTGAATATGAGCAGATTTTATAGCTCCTTTGCATTGATGGCTAAATGTGAAAATTGGCGTTTAGGTTTCCAGGTGTGAAGTTTCCCGGCTCGTTGGGGAACGTGATGGACGGCGTGTCGATGTGTGAACAGGCTGAACGTGGCGCTGCTTTTGTTGACGTTATTCCAGATTAAAGACAGACTGTGCTGTCACATGCAGAGGGCTGACCCAGACTCAAGCGGGAGGCAGTGATTGGGTGGGCGGGTGGGTCGGGCAGGTCAATAGCTGCAGCGCTGGGTATGATGTCACCGCCCATGTGGGCCGATGCCAGACGCTGACACATCCCCGGTGACGGCACCGATGCGCTCATTGGCGTGGGAGAGCGGCGTTTGCCGGGCCTCCTCCCCCCCGGTCTTCATGTTTCTCGGGCTGGCGGCGACGCTCTTTGTAGAGAGACGGTTTCAAGTCAAACCGCTCTTTTAAGTTTGTGCACGGTTCTCTGCTCTGTGATCTGCTTCCATATGTCAGCTTGTTGTGAAGCCGTGACGCCACAGCTCCTGCTGCAGAGGAGCAGCCTGCTCGTGTCTTCCCACAGGCAGTGAACGTTACCTGAGCGCCAAAATTCATCTTTTTTTCCAACATTTTTCAACGCCATTTTCATCCACAAGTTTATGAAAGGCTGCCATTTGGCCTGTGGACCCATGAGTTCACCTCCAGTTAAGGAATGATTGGGATTTATCAATAAATGCATTTGAATATGATGGGAACCATGTGCCTCTGATCAATACGTTGGTAACTGTCTGTTTGTGAAGCTGAATGAGGAAACTCACATGTATTCAAGAATTAACTGATAAATGAGGCCCACTGTCTTGGTTATGCATCAACTGTGTTACTCACTCATACACGCTGTTAACACATGCTGACAGCCCCACATACACACTGTTATGTGACCATCAGCACTGTTACGCACACACACACACACACACACACACACACTGTTGTTGCTGCTTGGCAGGCGGCACTGTTCTGATCTTTGAAATGTATTGACAAACCAGGATTATTCATCAACAGAGACATATTGGTAGTGGCAGATTGTTCATTCATTCATCCTCAGTTTCACTTAAAGACCCCATGAGATGGACTCTTACTGTCTTGATTTGTTTGTATTTCCTGTTGAAACAGGAAGTTTGGTGCTGGGACGGATCGTTCACACGTGCAAAACGACAGGATCTCAGTTTGGGAGAGAAACACAGTTTTATTTGAAGGGATGAGGTGGATGACAGTCGATTTGTGAAGGTTTTATTGGTTGAAATTTTAATGTACACTCACTGGTGCAGGATCATGTCACTTTTTAAGAGACTTTAAAAGCTGCTTTATTCAGAATAGGTCTGAAATCGGTTAATCAATTAGTTAAGCAACTGAAAATTAATCAATTATATTGCTAATCCATTTATTGCTTTAGTCATTATATCAAGTAAAAGGACCAAACACTGGCTGGTTACAGATTCACAAATGCCAAGAACTCATTAATCATTTCCCCAGTTTATATTCTTCTACCATGAATTTTTTTGTTTTGTTTTGTGTTGTTTTTGGCTGCTGTTCAGACAAAGGAAGCAATTTTAAGATATGGGTTTGGACTCTGGGAATAAACACATAATAACCCAGATTTATCAACAGTGAAAATAATTGGTAGTTGCAGCCCGATTGCAAAATTGAATGCTGATCAAAATGAAAACCGTTCAACCAACAAAAACATGGAATTAGCATGTTTGGTGCGCTTTTTTTTTTTTTTTTTTTTTTTTTTTTTTAAGTCGTAACAGTCCTCTCATTTTTCACCCGTCTTTGCCCCTTTAACAATACGAGTTAAAGGTGATGGATACATTTATCTGAACGTTATACCCCCATCTAGTGGATGTGGGGGGAACTGCAGGCAGAGCAGCATCATGGGCTGAATGTTTACCAGTGAGAAATGAACTCAGTCTTTATAATTAACGTGCTGTTTGCATCGTACACTGCCAGTGTTTGTTTTTTTTTTTAACTTCCTGTGAGCTTTCTTGATCAGATAAGTGTGACATTTCTGACGGACGTAACCTCGAAACGGGACCCCTCCGCCTCGTGGCTCGTTTTGTTTGGGAAAGATGTTCATGTTTACCTCAGAAATTATTCTGCCATCGTCGCTCGTGTTGTTGCTCGCTGCTGACTTTATCAAAGCCCAGCTAGCTACTGAATGAGCTCGTAATGCCTCGGCACCACAATGTGCAAAAAACATAAAACTCAGTCCGACTGTAATAAACTGAAGTCTAAACTCTCAGCTGAGCATTTCCAGTGGACTTTTTTTTTTGTTTAAAAAATGCCTGCAGACATTAAAAACAGGCTCAAGATGATTTTTCAACCCCCAGACACTGATTGAATGTTCACATTTAGATTTTTTATTATATCTGTCAGTTCACAAAGAGCATTCAGCAGCTGTGTACAGTCAAAATGTTGATTTAAAACAAACAAACAAACAAAAAACATAAGGGTTACCTCTGCCAGCTGATTTGACCACAGACTGCCACTCATTTGAAGCGATGCGCTCCACATTAACTGGTACCGCTGTGCACTGCTGTGACATTTTACCGTGACTTGACATTTAAGGTTATAGTGTATGTGGTCAGATGTACTGTGTGTGTGTGTGTGTGTGTGTGTGTGTATCATGAGATCAGAGGCAGTGTGGGTTAGGACGCCTCTCGCAAACACCACTGGCTTAAACCGACGAGACAGGAATATAATTTGCGTGTACAGTAGCCGCCAGAGGTTTGGACACACCTGCTCCTTCAATGTTTTTTTTCTTTTATTTGATTATTTTGCAAACTGTACCGTAGATTAATACAACATCAAAACTATGAACGAACACAAATGGGATTATATAGAAACAAAAGTGTTAACCAAACCAGAATTTGTTTTGATAAAAAAAATAAAGAAAAAAAGAAATGACAAGGCGTGTCCAAACGTATAGATGCACATAAATGGAATAAAGGTGCTTTTTATTTTTTATTGTTTTAAATGAGCATTGTATCACAACAGTAGACTTTGAACATTTAAGTGCAAGTGCAGTTTCTTATTTTGTATGAATGCACATCACCGCTGCTATTACAATGTTCTGGAAGCTTCTTGTTGGCAGCCCCGATATAATTATAATAATAATATAATTCCATATATGATATTTTACATGAAACATTTGATGTGTGGAAATGAGATCTTCATGTAGACCAAATTTGACCTTCCAGCGCCATTTGACTTTAGAGAAATATCTTCACATTGATCAATATCGCCTCACTTTCAAGCCAAAACTGAACAAATCATGCAGCTGCTTTAATAAATTAGCATTTTATAAGACTAATTTCACCTGAGGCTGCTGCTGTTTGTGTCACTGAGCTGCTCAAATGGTTACCAAGTTTTTTTTTTTTTCTTTTTTTTAATACAGTGATTTTTGGTGAAAAATCAGTCCTACACTCAGCCTCTTCCTCACTGACTGCCAAACTGGCAACCGGCTTGAGCCCCGCCCCCGAGGTGGACGTGGTTTCAATGCTGTAATACGATTGGCTTGGTGTGTTGTCCGCTGACAAAAATCAACAGAACCTGCATTTTGGACCCATCAACACTGAAAAAAACCCAAGAAATCATAGCCAATCAGTCGATTTTTAAACCTTCATGTTAATAAAATCTCACGTCCATCACCTTCAAACATCCTGTCGGCCGTAGATTCAGGAGGTTCTCTGTATTTCAGCTGAAACAAACAAAAACAAAAACACAATTAAATACAAATAAAGACAAACTGTCGGGTCGTTTCCTGCCTTCCCCATCATGCAGTGCAGGTGGGCTCCAGCCTTCCGTCACCGTTGTTTTCCCGTTTTGAGCTGCAGACCTGACTGATGGCTGTGCGATGCTGCGGCTGAGAGGGAGGACCGCGGGCGGCCGACGGCGCGCGGACCAACCGCCGCAGCCCTCGGCGGATTTGCCCACACATCTGTTTTCATTTAAGGCCCCGGCTACTGGTGTCGCCACGTGGGCCGCCTCACCCCCACCCCGCCCCCGTCCTTTCCTCAGTGATAAATTGTGTGTAATTTCAGGGATGAACAGGCATGAAAACATATGGGCGTGGAGGGCTGCTGTATTTTGACAACGTTCCTCTGGTCTGCTGTATATCCTCAGCCGGGCCGGGGTCTCCGCACTCCACACACTCCTCGCAAAAAGGGTCACACACAGCACTGGGAAGTGGTTATTTTGGCTCGTACCGCTGCAAACCCCCGTGCTTTATGTTGTGTGAGACCACTGAGGTGCTGCAAAACGGCTTTCCATCAACATTAATGAACGCAATATTAAAGGAATATTTAAGGATCCACACTGCTGATTTATTGTTTTTTTTTTTATTATTTATTTAACATTGCATCAAGTTTGTGTTAATTTTTCTGAAGATATATATTTCTCCTAGTGTTTCCTAAAGAAAAGGCCTTTTGACCATAAGGATGTGGGCTGTGACAATCTGAGCATAATCAATAAGTAATGTTCAATCAGCATGGTGCCAATGAGCAAGGCACTTCTTTTCTAACGGCTCCTTGCTGCCATCGAAAGACCCAAGATTTATGATGAGACGAGTTCAAACTTGCAGCTTCTTGCGAAAGAAAGTCGGTCTGCAGCGTTCAGCCTGCCAGTTTGCACCGATGAGTTTTGTTTCCATTCTTTCCTGTGAGCTTCTTCGAACTGCTGGCTTTTCAGGCTTTTTTGGGTGATATAATTTGTAGGGTCGTAAAATATGAATGAGGACAGTTGCATGTCTGGTATTAATGAAACGGTGAAGATGCAAAGATGCGGGCGTTAAATTTATGCCATGAACAGCAGACAGGATATCTCCTCTCTTTTGCTGGTTTCTCTCGTCTATTTTCTGTTGTCGTAACTCACTTGTTGACGGCTGACTTCGCTACGAGCTGATTGGCTGTTGAAACAGGTGAAAACAGGTGCCTCATGTCCTAAAACCAGCCGCTGGTGACTTGACAAAAACAGCCAAATTTCCGAGCAGTTGATGTTCAGCAGAAGAAAACACCACCCTGGTAATAACAGCATTTGGTTTTCACAGACGCATGCACACCCTGCCCGCCATTTTCCGAAATGCAATACAGATATTCCACTTAAGAGACTGATTCGTTTTAAAGAGTGCGCCGTGTTACAGGGATATACTGAAATTCAGTTTACCGCGATTCAAAAATGTGATGATACATATCGTGGGACAGAAAAATAAATCATGGTGTAGTATCCACGGACGAAACGGCGTTCCCATCAAAATTTCACAAACTGTTCAGCATAAGCCGATTAATTACATTTTGTCATGATTTTTAAATTTACATTTTAACGAGTCAGCGTCTTTGCTAGAAAAGGTTTGCGGCTCAGAAAAATTCATTCAATATTTGGTGACTTTTAAATTTGTTGCGTCGGGTTGTGGTTGAAGCTCACGCTGTGTATGAAGTGGTGCTGTGAAATGAGCGTGTCGTCGATGTGAAGTCATAGAGGAAGTGGTGTTGATGTGTGATTTGATAAACAGGCTGTCCGTCAGCAGAGCGGGGGAGTGATTTCACAGCAGCGGGCCCCTGCGCCGCTCCTTGTGGCCGTGAAAGCGCAGTGTGTGTCGCTGACATGTCACGCCATTGTTCCCGCGCTGATTGACCCATCTGCAGAACAGTCCAGGTTCTCCGCTTTCATTTCCACAATAGCATGGAGCCACAATGGCCGCGCTCTTTCAGCGAGCCCCTCCATTGTTCACGGCTGTGTTGTTCGGGCCGTCGCGCGGCTGGCCATGTTGTTGTTTCATCTCCCCACAGAGCGAGGACATGATCCCATCAGCCAGCGCCAGACCTGTGATTTCCCCGCTGTGACACAGAATGACTGCTGGGATCAAAAAGGAGCTCGCTGATGGCTGCTGTGCCTGAGCGGGTCTGAAGTCGCAGCGGCGGCGAGCGCCACGGTGACTCATTTCCAGAATTTGGCTTGTTTTCACCGTGTTGAAACAAGTAAATAAATGCAAATAAACGAGGATAAAAAAAAATCATCAGTGTTTATCACTGGTGTAGTTTGTGTGTGATCTTGAGCTGCTCACACTTCAGATCCTTCAAAAGGGTCATAAGTGCCTGAAGCGAACAGGGTTTTCATCACAAAGCCATCAAACCACTTTCAAAGTTGTGAAGCTGCAGGTTGTAAAGGGTGGGAAGGGTTGATAACACAAATGCAGGAGGTCAGTGATTTCCTGATGACTGTAAGGATGTTAGATAAAGTAATAACTCGCTGTAAAGTCATCAGAGATCCCTAAAAGGTCAAAGGTGAAACCTGTTGATGCACTTAAATATATTATTAAAAAGAAAAACATTATCATATGATTACAGTGATTATTATTTTGTAAGATGTAATGTTGTGTAATAGATTATGTAACTGGGAAATAATCTAAAACCTGAGATGAATAACTTGCAACATTGTTAAATCATTTGTTAAAAATCTGTTGGTCAGTAATAATTTAATATTTTATGGCTGCAACTCATTTTAAAATCAATCAAGCGATTTGTTGAGTCTGACCTCCATCCATAAATAATAATGATGATAATAATAATAACAATAATAATAATAATAATAATAATAATTTTCTAATGATGTAAAACAGAGTAAACAAGCAAAAGTTGTTTTTTTGTTTTTTTTTTTTAGTTGATAAGAAAGTTGACTAGACAGACTAATAACTGATCAAATTTATAATTGATTACTTTTCTGTCAGTTGAATTATGATTGATCAACTGATGGTTCAGTGCCAGTGATGTTACATTATGTGACATTATCTTGAGGTTTATTTAAAGTCTTAGCAGAACATTGTGTCACTTTTTTTTTGGAAACTTTATTTATAAATTTTTCAGAAAATAAACATACAAACATGAAAACACATATCCCTCTCCCCCCTGGACATCCTCCAAAATAAGAACAGACTAGACAAAGAAAAGAAAAAAAAAATAATAGTAATAATCTTAATAGGATATTTGATGCAAGTCGCACTTTGAAGCGAGCGCCGTCGGCAGGCACAGAGGAAGCCGGCCTTTGTAGCCGCGCTAATGACACTTTTAAATATCGGCGTTTAAATGTGGCGTTTTCCCGTCAAAATGTTTCAGTTAATTCAGATCAGTGGTTGAGAGGCGGCGCCAGGCTTTCAGGTCTGTGTTTAACAGGATGACCTGTTGATGCAGTCGACTCCTTCACCCTCCTCGTGTGTAAAGACACTCACCGGACAGTTTATCAGTCCCAGGTTGGACCTCCTTTAGCCTGCAGAACTGCCTTAGTTCTTGGTGGCAGAGATCCAACAAGGTGCTGGAAATGTTCCTCAGAGGTTTTGGTCCATATTGACACGACAGCATCACGCAGCTGCTGCACGTCCATGATGCCAATCCGCCGTCCCACCGCGTCCCAAAGCTGCTCTGCTGGCCTGAGATCTGCTGACTGGAGGCCGTGTGAGTCCAGTGAACCCACTGTCATGGTCAGGAAACCAGTTTGAGATGATCTGAGCTCTGTGACGTGGTGTGTTCTCCTGCTGGAGGTAGCCGTCAGAAGACGGTCCACTGTGGTCATGTGGTCAGGCCGGCTGTGGCGTTTAAACGAAGCTCAGTTGGTGCTGAGAAAACCTCCTCCACACCGTCTCAGCAGCAGTTCCTGAACCGCTGATCCAAGGCAGGACGGATCCAGGCCGTCATGATGCTGACGCCAAATTCTGACCCGACCGTCCAAATCGAGACTCATCAGACCAGGTGATGTTTGTCCAACCTTCTGCTGTCCGGTTTCGGTGAGTCGTGTGAACTGCAGCCTCAGTTTCCTGTCCTTGGTCTGGTCTTCTGCTGCTGCAGCCCGTCTGCTTCAGGGTTCCTCGTGTTCTGCCTTCAGAGATGCTCTCCTGCAGGCCTTGGCTGGAACGACTGGCTATTTGAGCTCCTGTTTCCTCTCTGTCAACTGGAACCAGTCTGCCCATTCTCCTGTGACAGGGGTAGGCCATCCTGTGCCATGGAGAGCTGGGAGTCTACAGGTTTTCACTCCAACCAAAACCTCCACCAGGCGATTTCACTGATGATCTCATTTTCAAGTAGAGAAGAGGAACTAATCACGAAAACCTGCAGCCTCTAAGCCCCCCATGCCACACGGTTGCCTCCCCCCGTCCTGTGATCTCCTGTGGCATCAACAAGTCCTGTTCATCCAGAGAACCGCCACTCACCGGGTGTTTTCTCTTTTTCCGATCATTCTCCAGAGATGGTTGTGCATGAAAACCTCAGACCAACAACGATGCCACGTTCAAAGTCACTTAAATCCCCTTTCTTCTCCGTTCTGATGCTCGGTTTGACCTTCAGCAGATCATCTCGATTGTGTCTACAGGCCTAAATGCATTGAGCTGCTGTCGTGTGATTGGCTGATTAGATATTTGTGTTAACGAGCAGGTGAACAGGTGGACCTAATAAAGTGGCCGGTGAGTTTATTTCAAAGTTGCTGCTGCAGCCTCTCTCTTAAAGCTCGTTCCTGCTGAACATCAGTGAATAAGGCTGATGGCTGAGACGTGGGCTGATGCCGGTGTTGGTTCCCTGTTGCTTTGTGCTGCAGACTTTGACCTATATGTTTTTGTTTTTTTTGAAGGCTGGCACCAATAAGACGGTTGCCTGAAGTTGCTGCTGGCCCGTATTTTTGTGCAGACGTTGAACACGGCTGAGCAGGGTGGAGGATGAAGTGTTTACGTTGAATGAAACGTTGAAGTGTTTCATTTGTGTCCTCGCTGCCGTATTTCACGGGTGAGCAGATGACAGTGGTGAGGGCGTGACCCCGAGGCGCTCCGGGACGTCTCCTGCATGCCAACGGGACAGAGAAAATCTTCCCTCATCATCAGTTCAAGGCTAAACGCTGGATTAGTGCCTGACAGATATGCATTTTTACTTTTATTTTTTATATTTTTGTTTGAAGGCCGACAGCAGTGCCCTTAGTGTCCTTATCTTGGATAGAGAGCTGAAACAATTCACTCAGTTGTAAGAAATAAAATTAACTGATTATGATTTTGATCATTTTTTAAATCAAAGATTTTGCAGGTTATAGCTTCACAAATGCCCGGATCCTCTCGCTTTTCTCGGTTTTATGTCATTACAAAATACTGCAGGAAAACTGTGACGTTAAACACAGAAACAGTCGTGGTTTCAGATCCAGCCCAGTTTTACTCGGTGAATGAGGCCCGCTAGTTTATGTTTTATATGTTTATATGTTTATATCTGACTGTGTCGATCTTATCCACGTCTGCCTGATGAGGCTGTCGCACTTCTTTTGTTCTTTTGTCTAAAGACCCTACTTTTTAATCTGGCTTTTATTTTGGAGTAATGTTATTGCCTCAGTTTTTCAGTTTATTCATTCATTTTCAAATTTATTTTGTTGCCGTATTTATTTGTTTTCAACATTTTACAGTCTTTGTAGCTGTATTTTTTTAGTATAGTATAATCTCTTATTGTTGTTAATTGTTTTTTTTTATTTTTGTTTGTGTTCTTTTAATCTTGCAGCGTGAAGACCTTCGGGCTGCACGCTTGTCTGGAAGGTGCTACATAAATAAATCTGAGCTGAGTTTTGGGAATACAATCAGGAATTTTTGCAGGTTACAGCAGTTTGTGGGACTACCTGCTTTCTACATGTTCTACTTTATTTATTTGTTTATTTATTTGTTTATTGCGGGTCAGACACAGAAAGCAATTTGAAGGATCACTTTGGGTGTGACAGGCATTTGTCATTGTTTTTAACATTTCATAGATATGGAAAAATAATCACCAGATTAATTGACAATAAAAATATCCATGACGTTTTCATGTTGGCGCCCGTCTCTCTCTCTCTCTCTCTCTCTCTCTCTCTCTCTCTCTCTCTCTCTCTCTCTCTCTCTCTCTCTCTCTCTCTCTGTGTATGTGTGTGTATTCACTATCTTGAGAGCACATTTGCTGAAGAAGCAGCACAGAACAGAACCTTCATATTTAGCCCACATGTTCCCTCTGGAGAAAAAGATCTGATTACATTTCAGAGCACCTTGCTGCATACATTTGCATATTAATGAGGGAAAAAATATCTTAACACTACAATAACTTACACTAAGTCCTTAATGCTCGAAGAAATTAAGTGCATGTTAATACCTCCTTTGAGTTATGTGAAGTCAAGTAACATTCAAATATTTGCCTGTTGGCTCATCAGTTGTCTTAATTCATTAATTGACTAATTAGTGAAGTGGTTGTGTTCAATGTGGCTCGGTGATTACAGAGAGACGCTGGGCTTTGCAAGTGGCACTTATCTGAATTTAGTGCTGCAGCTTATGATCATTCTTATTTTTAATTAATCTATTAAGTATTTTTTCGGATTTATCATTAGAAAAGTAATTATTGAAGCTTAACAGGTTTGACCAGCCTAAAAAAAAACAAAAAAAGAAGAAGAAGATTTTATAATGATATAAAAAAACAGAAAAGCAAATGCTCTCAGTGTTTGTGAAGCTGCAACAATCTTTGTGGCTTTTACTTGAATGATTTACTAAAAAGAAGAATCAATCATGAAAATGACTGTCAGCAAATTTCCTAATTAATTACACCAGCACTGTTTGAAGAGCCTATAAATATTTAGAATCCATCAATATTTGACCACTTTGTCAAACCTCTGAAACTGAAAATTTGGACCGTCCTGGGACAGTAAAGGCCTGAACGCACTGTAGGTAAGGCTGATGTTCGTCAAACCTGCTTTCCAATCAAATCCATTGTTTTGAGTTGCATGGTTCACACTGCCCGAGTGCTGATGAGCTTCAAACCGCCTGGACGCCGACAGATGTTCAGTTTGGAGGCGTCAAAACTTTCCCTGTAAACGTTTAAGGGCAGCCAACAGCCGCCTGGTAAAAATGTGTCGTCTTCTGAGTGTCTGTTGGGTTCACTGGTCGTTTATTTTTATTTTTAACATTTGAAGTAACTTTACCGGCCGACAACAGGGGAAAGCAGCTGCCTGTCCACTGCATCAGACTTGAGGGCAGCTACAACCTTCATGATCACATTTTGGCGAGAAAACACACCTAGTAAACTAGTGTCCGGTCAACACAATCAGCAGTTCAGCTACCTACAAACTGCTTCCTGGGTTCCTGTGTTTGTGCCCAGCACCTACTGGTGGTTTTTTAATCCGAGTTTATGGATTTTGCAGAACAGTTTCCAAAACTTTATGTTTCAGTTTCTGTTCCTGCTCGGTGAACTGACCGTCTGCTGTCGACTGCTGTGGGTTTTTGGCAGCTGGTTGTTTTCCTGCAACAAACTCCACAGTGGAGCCAAAACAAGTGCTGGTTCTTCTTAAAGTTTAATTTGTAGGCATTTATGCTTTATTTATTTGATGGTCACAGTAGAGAGAGACAGGAGACGACATGCAGCAGAGGGCCTGAGTTCGGATTTGAACCCGGATATGGACGCTGCAGTCAGGGCTTGGTTTTACTGGTACACGCTCTACCACCAGGACGCCCTCCCAGTTTGTCCAGATTTAATCCAACAACACGAACAGCAGGCTAAAACAGTGTTGTTTATTATTTAGTGTTCCCGTCCTCGCCGTATTCGTGGACTGTCTGACTGTTCAAGCTGTTGCTCACATCAGGAAAGAATGGCATAATGATAATGACGATAAATAGACAATAAATAAATAAATACATTGTTGTACTCAACTGGGGTTTAGTTTTCCTCCATGATGTTTCTAATGTTACCTCAAGTATTTCCTAATAACCTTTTTTTTTTTTTTTTTTTTGTCCTAAAGTGCGGCTGCTCCTGTGGTGTTGGCATTTCAGATCTGACGCCCGCAGTGTGCCAGAGCCGCATCAAATGACACCAACATAAAACTATGCAATCAGTCAAACTGCATCACGTCCATCACGTCAGATTGAACCAGATGCCATTTTGCTAAAAGGGCAGTTGTGGCCCCGTACGCCGCAGAGAGTGGAGCTCAGCTCACTTTGAAGTCCGGGTGCATGAAAGGCGTGTTTGGGAGGCGGTCGTGCGTCGGCGTGCGGTCTGAGTCGCTGCTCTTAAGCAGAGTGACGGGCCTTTTTTTTTTTTTTTTAATCTATGAAATGAGTTAGCCCTGCTGGTGGAGGCTGTTCAAGTCTCCGTAATGCGTTCCTCCTGAGGGGAAAGCATGCAATTAAGTGACAGGAGTTTACACTGCTGTTATAAAGTGCCATTTTCTGCCTAATTTCACCTGATGTTCGTTTACCTCATTTACTCAAAAAGTTATTAAAAGTCCCGTGGGTCCGCGGCGCCCCGTGATCCGAGATGAGGCCAGCAGTCGTCTGGTCGTCATAAATTATAAAAAATGTTTTTTTCCTGGCATCAGGTGAACTCCTTTCACCTCGCGTGGCTCCTGCACCAAACATGGCTGTGAACGCACTCGGGCCGCTGTGTATCTGTTTGGATTACCGTCATTTTGCTCGGTTTTTTTTAACGTTCCCCGGGAATGTCATCCCATTTCCTCCCCAGCTTCTCCCCCCCGAGACGGTTCAGCTGATTCACGGCAAGAAAAAAAAAAAAGGCGATGCTGTGTTTAATTATTTTTTTATGAACACCCTTCGCCTTGACTTGCCAGTGATTTGCACTTGGCCATGTGGCTCCTCACTCATGTTGCTCCAAACAGGGAATCGGTCCAAGCGGCAGGCAGAGTCGCTGCTGTAGCTGTGTGCCGGCGCTCAGGAGGAGCCGCTGCAAAACAAATGCTCCTGACAGGCAAACATGGCCACCGGCAGCTATTAGAGAAACACAGCTCCTCTCCTGGAAACACCAGAGGAAAGTTCATCAAGATAAATACAGCGGAGCATGAATTATTTACGTCGGTGCTCTTTTTGGTGAGACGCTGCTGTACAGCCGTGACGCCTAAATGAGATCTGCAGTTGGAAAGACGACAGCGGACAAAACAGTAAATGCAAATCTGTACCTTATTTCTTCTGCTGGTATTTATCTTGGTGGAGATTTCACACTGAACGGCCTCCTGTTAATGTTCAATATTTCTAAATTTGACCTTTTTTATATTCCAAAAATAGGATAAATATTCAGCGTTTTCCGGGGAGTTTTGTGCTTTTCAAGAGCATTTAGACCGTCATGGGGTGCGAAAACTCCCAGAATGCATCTCCTCGAGGCGGGGGGACCACACCTGCTGACGACAGATTGGTGATAGGAAACTTTGGGGTACCGTCGGCCTCTCAGTAGAGAATTAACTTCCAAAAGCGCATCAACAGAACGTGCAAAGAAAATGTCAAGGTTCACCGACGTTTAATAAAAGACTAACATCAGCCTGTGACACTGATCTGGCCCTGAATATCCACCTGCGGCCAAAAAAGGCAAAATATTTCATTTTAATGATAAAAAAAAGAGAGGACAGCAAGCAAATGTAAGCATTTTTGAATCCGTAACCGGCAGGGATGTTTTTACTGGATAAATGACTGAGAAAGTAATTACTCCTCTATCAAAATGAGAATCAGTGATAAATTTACTGACCAGTTCTTTCAAAACCAAACCGGGGTGTGTTCATTTTTTCTCAGAAAGTGTTCAGCAGTGAGAGGACTGAGCGAGGGTGTAGAGCAGCATCTTGTCGCTGTGCCGTCAAAACCTCGTAACTCCAGTTTTGCAGACTGTCATGTTTCAGTTTAGTCTCGGCTGAAGGATCACACGATCACGACGTGATTTCACACCTCGCCGGCCGCAGAAACCTTTTCAAAACAGCTAGATAAGCTCTAAAAAAAAAAAAAAAAAAAAAAAAGGAAAGTTTGGAGCTGCAAGTTTCTCGCCTGACAGTAATAATATGATGTAAAATATCATGATCTGATTATCATGATTAAAATGATGCTGCTCCTCATGTGCTTTAGGTGCTTTTTAACGGCTTGTGAGCGCCACCTGAAGCGAAACGCCGCGCGGTCGCTCGCGGGGGCCGCAGCCCCTCCACAATGACTTGTTGTGCAATGAGGGCTGATATTTATGGCCGTGCCGTGCAGATCCACCGGTGGCAATATGAAAGCTGTAAGGGCAAGTGGATGGAGTGCCTTTTATGGGGTTTTTATGGCGCCTCCCTGTGACAGGATGTGGATAGATGTTGCAGTGACCGGTGGCGCCGCAGAGGCAGGACAGAGTGGACCGTCACACCTTGACATGGCCGGGAGATTGGACCTGAAGTGACTGAGTGAAGTGAATTGATTAGTGCACTGCTTTAGCATTTATCACAGAGACGCTCCTATACACGCCTGTTATAATCGAGGAATGAGGAAATAATCATTATGGGAAAAAATTGACGCCTGGAATTCGGCAGGAAATAACTCAAACTGCAAGAAAAAAAAAAAATGCAATTTCAAAACAGAACAATTTTCGAGGCAAGGTGTTGAGGTAGCAGATCGCTTTGATGTTAATGCCAAAGTGTGTTTTTCCCTTCATGTCGGCACGTCGGCGTCCTGAGTGGGAGATGAGTCCCTCGGATGGCCGGGCTCTCGCTTTAAATTGCGGCTCAGCTCGATTTCAGCCGCTACGTTTAGTTTGTAAACGGTTCGAAAGCGTTCGGAACAGAACACGCGCAGGAAATAAATCGAGAAACTCAAATCGATCGAGCGTTTCACACAGTTTCACTCCAAACTGATGCTACACCGTCGTATTCGTGGTGACGCGCTCAGTCATTTATTAAAGTCCAAGCAAAGTGAAAGCCAACTTTTTTTACAATATGATCAACAAACAAACATCAGGAACTGCATCAATTCAACGTCACGTCCCCGTTAAATAAAATTAATCTTAGATAAAACAGTAAATAATGAATAATAACCACCCCAGCTCACAGTTTACCTGCAGGACCTGTGGGCCTCGGGTCTTTCTTTACATCGCTGGTTATGATTTCACACACGATACGACAGCGTTTCTCAGCCTATTTCAGTCACAGCAAGCTGAAAAGTATGCAAAACCTCGAGTCGATGGACACACACACACACAAACACACACGCACAGCATAAGTGGTTACTGAGAGAGGGAGGGAGAGGGTAATTGTGATTTACCATCAGTGGAAACCTGAGCCTGGGATGATCCACACGGCAGCTCCTCTGTTCAGGCCAGGCGGAGCTGAGGGCAGCACGCTTTTCTAATGAGATCCAAAACCTGCACTGCAAAAACGCAAAATCTTACCAAGATTATTTGTCTTATTTCAAGTCAAAAATTTCTCATTTTATGGCTCTTATTAAAATTTGCCAGTGAAAAAAGTGAAAATTCAACTGAAATAAGTGAAAATTAGCTAGAAAAAAGAAACAAGTTTTGCCAATGAAACAAGCAAATTTTCACTTGTTTCAAGAGACAATTGTGTAAAAACAAGTTACTTCTGAGGTGATCATGTCTTATTTTAAGTGTAATGAGATATTTTGACTAGTAATCTGAGGCGGATCTACGGGTGGGCCTGGATGGGCGTAGGCCCACCCAGATTGACAGCTTGCCCACCCTATCAGATTCAAGTCCAAAAAATAACTAACTAAATAAATAAATGTTTTAATGTCCTTTTTCCAACGTGTATTTTATGCTCGTTTACAACCTCTCGGCTCGTTTACCGAGAGTTTTTTTTTCTTTCATCATATCATTTTATACATGTCTATCTAAAAAAATAAACAAAATGAAATAACAGGCCCATCCAGAATTTTTTAGGCCCACCCATTAGCCATGTTCTGTATCCGCCACTGCTAGTAATAAGACATTTTTGACTTGAAATAAGACAAATAATCTTGGTAAGATTTTGAGTTTTTGCAGTGTGCCCAAAGCCACGTCTTGAGGTTTTATTTATTTTATTTTATTTTATTTTAATTTTACCGTGCAATCTTCCCAGATCTGTGCCGGTTGCTCCTGTTCCAGCCGTGGGACGAGCAGCGATCATGGTGCTTCTCTTTGTCTCTTTGTCTTGCTGCTGGGTGATGAAGTTGGTGACGCTGATTCAGAGTTACTTTTCAAAAACTGCTCTGTGCTTGTTTGCGAGCTGCACTCTCGTACGGCATCACAGGGTAATAAACACTGTCAATCAATCAATCAGACTTTAAACACCAGAGACAGGACGTGAGGCACTGCAGGGCGTGACGTGACGGGAAAAGTGTGTGAGAGAAAATCTGAGGACATATGAGGTGGCTAAGGTGCATAACTCAATCAATCAATCAATCAATCAATCAAGTTTATTTATAAAGCACATTTTAAAAACAACCCAAGTTGACCAAAGTGCTGTACAGTTAATTATCATTTTTTAAATTTGTAATCCATTTTATTATGTCAGCAATGTCAGACTATTTTTTTGACAGCAGCCCTGATGAAGTCAGATGGCACGCCGCTTGAGAAAGGCTGCGATACGATATAATGCAACACGATATGATACGCTTCAGCGCCCCCTGAGGGAAATGTGCCTTGGACTTTGTGCAATAAATGATATAGAAATAATTTTGAAAGGCATCCCTCAGATGATCAGTCTTGTTTGCATGTGTTTTGAGAAGATCTCCTCATTGTGTTTTCCTCATTTCTGTCACAACTGAACAGAATCGCATGAGAAGGCGATTTAGATGAAGACGCACGCTTGTTGAGAAAAGCCTCGTTTGTTGTCTTGTAGGCTGTACGTGTGTGTGTGTGTGTGTGTGTGTGTACCAGATTTTACTAATGCTGTGAGGACGTAAATCTCTTTATGCAGTCATGCTGTAGGGACTCGCCTCCCTTATGGGGACAAAAAGCAAGATCCCTTAGCAAAAATCATCAATGTTCGGGTGAAGACTTGATTTAAAAGTAAGCTAAATGCAGGGTTGTGTTAGGGTTAAGGTTAAGGTTAGGATTAAGGTAAGGGTTAGGCTTAAGGTTTGGATAAGTCTCCAGGAAATGAATGTAAGTCAATGTAATGGCCTCTGAAGTGATGGAAACATGACTGTGTGTGTGTGTGTGTGTGTGTGTGTGTGTGTGTGTGTGTGTGTATTACTAATGTTGTGGGGACGTAAATCTGTTTATGCAGTCATGTTATAGGGACTCGCCTCCCTTACACTGAAAAAACTCAAAATCTTACCAAGATTATTTGTCTTATTTCAAGTCAAAAATGTCTTATTCCTAGTCAAAATACCTCATTACACTTAAAATAAGACATGATCACCTCAGAAGTAACTTGTTTTTAGACAACTGTCTCTTGTTTCAAGTGAAAATTTACTTGAAACAAGTGAAAATTTGCTTGTTTCATTGGCAAAATTTGTTTCTTGTTTCTAGCTAATTTTTACTTATTTCAAGTGAATTTTCACTTTTTCCACTGGCAAATTTTGCCAATGAAACAAGCAAATTTTCACTTGAAACAAGTGAAAATTGTCTAAAAACAATTTACTTCTGAGGCAGGGACCAAACGTCCATATACATTGGGGGGGGACTAAGCACTCCAAAAATGCCCCCCCCCCCCCCCCAGTATTGCTGGAATATATTAGCAATTCAATGCCCCCGTGATATCTGTCTCCCCCAATGTTGAAATGGTGGTTTTGGCCCTGTTCTGAGGTGATCATGTCTTATTTTAAGTGTAATGAGATATTTTGACTAGAAA
Organism: Myripristis murdjan; assembly: GCF_902150065.1. Classification (NCBI taxonomy): domain Eukaryota; kingdom Metazoa; phylum Chordata; class Actinopteri; order Holocentriformes; family Holocentridae; genus Myripristis; species Myripristis murdjan. The sequence goes on along the minus strand of NC_043983.1, from coordinate 32,865,519 downwards.
TAAGACATTTTTGACTTGAAATAAGACAAATAATCTTGGTAAGATTTTGCGTTTTTGCAGTGTATGGGGACAAAAAGCAAGATCCCTTAGCAAAAATCATTAATGTTAGGGTGAAGACTTGATTTATTAAAGGTAAGATAACTTAGAGTTTGGGTTAAGATAAGGGTTAGGTAGGTAGTGGTTAGGCTTAAGGTAAGGGTAAGGCTCCAGGAAATGAATGTAAGTCAATGTAATGGCCTCTAAAGTGATGGAAACACGACCGTGAGTGTGTGTGTGTGTGTGTGTGTGCAGGCTCTCGGGGCTCTGAGTGTCTCCAGGAACAGCAGGACTGCTCCCTGGTCCCTCACACCTCCCTCCTCCTAATTTGCTGTTGTGTTTCGGGGCGGGGCGCCCGGCCGCGGCCCCCGGCCCGGCGGGCGGGGCGGGTCTGAGTCCTCGTGAAGGGACGTGGCTGCGGTCCCTGGAGGGGGGGGGGGGGCCCGCTGCGGCAGCAGGCATTATCAGGGCTAAATGGATCTGAAAAGGCTCGGGCCGAGACAGGCTCACCGCTGCCTGATTTATGAGCGGCGATGCAACAAATAGTTAGCCGTGTTACCGGCAGGGATATAAGCATTTTCATGGCCACAGTTCAAGTTTATTTCAGCCATAAATTCAGAAAGATATGGAACAAAAAGAGCAAGCAAATTTATGACGCGGTGGGTGTTGTTTGTGAGCTGCCAGGTGGAAGCTGTGTTTTAATGCCCCGTGGACAAGGATGAACGGTCATTCTGCCGCCTTATCTCTCCTTTTTGGCCGGCCGAGCATCAGAATAGATATTCTCATGCTAAACCACAACACAGAGGCACAAACCTGCATGGACAAACAGGCAAGGTGCTCTTCTCTCATCTGTCTCGGTAGTTTTTTCGACCATGTGGGAGCGTCGGGAGGCAGATAGTTTTGTTGTGGAGCTGCAGATGGATGATGCTTCGTCCTGATTTTAAATGAAGTGAACAGGTTTCATGCCAAGGACTCGGCGTTCATTCAGAAGGACACAACTAGATGGTGATTTTCATTGTCAATTCATCTGTTATTCTTATTTTTTTGATTAATGGATTGTATGGCGTGTGGAGTAATGGAGTATGAACTTAATAAAGATATGAACAGGAGGACAGTCTTAGCATCCTGATGATCTTGGAGCAGAAGAATCAGAAGATATTTGGTATTTCTTCTTGATAAAGAACTGGATTAACCAGTTATTTGAAATTATAAGCAGTGAATTTTCTATTTATGAGGTAATTGATTAATTAACTAGTTGTTTCAGCACAAAGACACAAAACTGATGAAACTGACAAAGATGTTTAAGTGGTGGGGGAAAAAAAACTGTGATAGATTATTGACTTAAATGAGTAAATGTATTGATTTCTCTAACCAGGCCAGTCATTAAGAACAAATTCTTCTCTACAGTGGCGGCCTGGAAAAAGACAAAGTCTCTTGAGGGGAGGGAGAAAAAGAAAAATCTAAAGTTAACAAGATATTAGTATCAATACAAATGTTTTGTTAGTGAAAACTAACAAAATAACAAACACTAGGTGTGAAAAAACATTTTCGTGAAGTGAAACTGTATGGTGTTTTTACAAAATTAATTAAAATCAGCTAAAAATTATGTAGATAATTATGTAGTTTTTGACTTTGTCAGCTGATTTCATAGATAAGCCTGGTATTTTGGGTGGATAGGAATCTTCCAGTTTTTGCGCTGTGCCAGATTCACCCAGCAGATGGTTAATATTCTCCGCTCGGCACATTGTGGCAGAGAAAGTCGACTAAAAGACTAAAACGAACACTGGAACTAAAAAAACAAAAAAAACAAAAAAAAAAAAACAACTAAATCTAAGCATTTTCCAGAAAAAATAGATAAGACTAGACAATTTTCAACTGAAATTGAAACAAAAAGTCAAAAGGAAATAAAAATAAAAACTAATGAAAAATTCAGAACTTTAATAATCTTATTTCCAACACTCCCATCACTTTTACATACAGTCATAAAAAAAACAACCATTTGACATCCAATCCAATCCAAATTTATTTATAAAGCACACTTAAAACAACCAGGTTGACCAAAGTGCTGTACATAGGCATAAAAGACATCAGAACATAGAAGAAACATAAAAACATAAAAAAAACAACAACAAATATATAAAAATGTAAAAACATAAAACATAAAAAGTGTAAAAACATAAAACATGAAACAAAACATAAAAATATAACAACCATAAACATGACAGAAAAGGTACGCAGTCAAACAACATGTGACATCACATGTGACAACAAGATTTATATAAACATGCTTTACATAAACTGTGCAAAAGAACTTCTGCACAGCAAATTCAGGAGTGTTAATTCAACTCCTAGGGAGTTAAATTCAACACTTTAAAAGTGTCTATATTGGTCCACACTAGATCGAGTTAAAATAACACTTTTGAAAGTGTTAAACAGTTAACACTGTGACAGAGTTGGAACAACACTCACAATAGTTGAAATTTAACACTCACCAGTGTTGAATTTACCTAACACTAGTGTGTAGTGTCAAAAATTAACACTATCATTGTGTTGTTTTAACACTTGATAAAGTTCAGATTACATTAACACTATGGAGAGTGTTAAATATACTACTACTACTACTACTACTAATAATAATAATAATATAATTTAAAAAGAAAACCACACAAGTTGCAGTTTGAATCAACCTGTATTTCAAACAAGCACACCACATTAAAAACAGCACTGGCTTTGCAATAACCACAACACAGGTCACACAATATGACAATGAGGCACAATGTATGTTTTTTCACACATCTCATTAGAAAACTGTTTGTCATAGGGTCTGTAATAAATCAACTCCTTAACTGGAAAAACAGAAAATGAATCTGCTCTCTCATTGATACAGTATGCATTGAAATGATCATCAAAATAAAGAGTGTCCACTCTGCAAGTCAAAATAAAAGCTAGCTCATCATGTACAATGATGTTGGTGACCTTTCTGAAAATAGGAACTTCCATATTTGTTCCAGTACAAACAAACATACCAATCTGATATTCTGTTCCATAGTTCTTCACCCAATTAGTGGTTGACACTTCACAGTATGCATTTACATTAAAAATAGAACTTAAAACCTCACCTCCTTCCAAGCTATCTATAGTTTCTTTCTTCACTGGACCAAACTCAAATCTCTGAAAATCAAAATTCTCCCAGTGGTAAGCTAACTGTCTCTGGTGTTGTTTCACCAATGCTTTTGTGATATTTTTGAAATTTTTCACTGATCTTTTAAAAAAATTATGTTTGGCCTCAAACCTCATGCACCATACGTGAAGGAGTGGGCCTATTTTTCTAATACAACGTGGATAATGTAGCATGAAATGATGCTTTGGAATCAATCTTTTCTGTGAAAACAAAGATTTAAATAGCTTGTGGTGGTCCTTAATCAAGTGCTTCAAATAGTATGTCATACCGTTAGTTACAACAGGTGAAAACACAATATTCACAATCTGAATCAAGAGGAGGAGCAGATTCCAGTAACAGTTATTTCTTTCCAATACATCACCAAAAATAAGAGGAGCATTTCTCACAAGACACCACGACTGAATTGCATTTAGTCCAAGATCCTTGCTAGCATCATCCATTTTCAACCCGCTTGGCCTATTTTTTCTCTCAATATAACCATAGTTGAAACTTTGGATCCTCTGTGACAATGATTCCAAAGACAGATACTTGTGGTTGACAAGGTATTGAAAGATAAGTTTGAGTTCGTACTGTACAACACCTTCAAGTAAGTCGTGCATTATATCAACTGCATAGTTGTCAGAGGTGTGGAAAAAATGCAATGTGTTGAGCAAGCATGTCTTTTTGACACCAAATGTTGAGCCCAACATAGGATTTTCCTGTAGAGCTGCACAATGTTCTGCATGCATTTCTTTTGTACGAAAAATCATGCCAGGGTCATCTTCAGTAAACACAGACTGTGACTCAACCTTACTTGTCAAACAAAATCTACAAAAATACGTAGCACTGAAGGACTCGACAAAACCAAACAGTCCATGTAAACCTAGGTTGTCACCTGTTACTTGTATAACAGAACCAAGCAAAGGTGAGTCTGAGAAAGGCACCTCAATTCCTTGTGTTTCAAGTATTTTAAGATCATCCACAAGAGGCTTTAGGATGTCATCAAATCCGTAAGTCTTCAGGTCTTGTGAGTGAAAGAGTGCCACAACATGTATATTCATCAACACAGAGTTATATTTTGGGGGCAGGTTCCTCAATATAAAGTAAATGCAACCAAGTTTGTGAATCCCTTTCTTTGAACCTAAGGGATTTGCTGTCTCAAACTCATCAAAATAGAGCTGAATTTGTAGAGCATGTTTGTTCTGGGAAAACATAACATTACTCTTGAAGTATGAACCATCACATATGTCTTTATAAACTCCTTCTTCATGATGCTTGGCTTGCAAGAAACTTTCACACAATTCAGTGTTCTTGAACATAGACTTAAGAGTTCCCAGGATGGGTGTATACACAAATTTATCCGTTACAGGGACCTGACTGTAAATTCCTGTTGTTTGATCCCTGCGAACATCAAACCGCACCCCAAGAACATATTCAACAGGTTCAACAATTTCCCACTTTTCCTCAAAGAACTTCTGTCGTTTGACTCTTGTGTTCAAGGTTGAGAAAGGATTTTCTAGTTGATCAAAACACTTTTCCACCTTCTTTTCTAAATCTGTGCCTTGAATTTCTGTAGCACAGCTGAGAACTGCCTCTCTCGCTTGGCTATGAATGTCATTTACAAGTTCCTCCATGGACCCCACCATTGCTTGGACTGTGCTCTCAGCAACACCAGATGCTTGCAACTGTGCTACAACAGAAGCACACATGTTTAACACAAGATTATTGTCAACAGAGAGCTGGGTAGTTGTTGGAGAGTCTGTACTGACTGCCTGTGAAGTTGAGGGCTCACCAGCTTCATTCTGAGTGTCCAGATTGTCAGCAGTATTAGTCAAAGCAACATCTCTATGGAAATGAACAAGATGCTTCTTGAAACCAGAATAGGTGCAAAATGATAAACAACATCCTGGCTGTCCACATTTTAAACGCAATGTCTTTCCAGGATATAGACCGTGGTGGAGTCTTAAATGCTGACAAAGCAATGCAGAACTTTTGTGGTGTGCCTTACAGACATAACAAAGAAACATATTTGCAACCAGGGATATTTATCACCTCAAGCGTCGTGCAAAAATCTCGCTCTGAGTTCCTTGACTCTGGGACTTTCCTTGGCACTTCCCACGTCAATGTTAAAAACTGTGGTTTGGATGAATGTATAGAAGTTGAGGAGGGATTCATGGTAGTTGACACTGAAGATGAAGTGTGCTTTGAAGAGCTCATCGAAAGCTGCCAAGGATGTCTGTGCCTTGCAAGGGATGGCCTTGTGGTCAATGATGACATAGTATCTTTGGATGCTGTTCTTCTTTTCACCAACACACAGGAGGAAGGGCTGTCCCGGCACCACACCAGCAAGGAAGGTTTCAACACTGGCTCCCATCTTTAACAAAATGTAAATAAGAATCATGAGAAAATCATGAAATGTAATGCCACTACATTCAAGTAACTAAGCCAATTAAAAAAAATGTGCTTCAACACAAGAAGTAGGATCATCAGAATAACTGCATAAGTACATTACTATTTGCATACCTGTAAATATCTCACAACATGGTCTTCAGCTTGACATGCGCTGATTTTAGCACTCTTCTTGTGGCGTTTGGAGGTAGGGGGAAGCAAGTGAACCAACAGTAGAAGGCTTGACAGGTCACTGTCCCAGCCTAGGGGAAAAACAGGAGAAATATCAGACACATTCACATCAAACATAATTGAGATATTTTAACGAGAAGAATGAGCCAAACTAACCAGATCCACCCGAGTCGCGCTGCATAGACAAGAGGTCTTCAATGTGTTCATTAGAAGTCAGTTTTTTGCAGTCTGTCAGGATCCTAGGTTTGAAAAAAGTAGGCCATTTTGCCAAAAATCTGCCTGACACTTCCTCTCCAAACATCATGGTGAAGTCTTGGTCAATCTACAGAAGAACACACATTTTTATCCTTATGCAACTTAAAAGTGTATACCTTGAGTAACATTTCACTTAATAAAAAGAAGTTGTCTTTCTTACCAAGCCAGTGATGTTGAGGAATCGTGGGAAGACATCCAAGACTGTCGAAGAGCAATGCTGATCTTGAACCAGTGTTTGGCGGTACTGAAAAGTAGCCCTCATCTTCTCTTTGATTGCAGATTCATCAGTTGAATGTTTCAAAAAGGATATTGCTTCATGACACTGCTCACCAAGCAGTTGCTTATCCGTGCAGAGAACTTCCCTCTTTCTCTTTGGACTATCCTGGTAGGGTGTGCTGGTGGAAGATCTCCGGGACTGAGCTGCAGTGTTGCGCTGAACAGTCTTTATCCTCCAGGCCAAGTACCCAGATCCACTCTGTGGGTCATAGAAGTGTTCCTGTAATATTAAAAACATTAAATTGTAGAGTAGGTTCAGACCATTTTACAACTCCATAAATTGATATACAAGCTTTTCATTTACAAACTTACATATCCATTGTCTGAGTGTGGATCTCTGAGGCTGGGAAATAGAGAGATGATGCCCAAAGCATATTTACTTCGCACAAAGACAGGTGGGCTCCTCCTGAAAGATAAACAAGACATTACTACTACAATTCCTTCAGTGCTTACAAATTTTACTGTTAGCTTCATTGAGTTTTAATCTCTCTCAAAGTTAGTTTTTGTATCATGTTTTAGCCATTTAATATTTATTTATGTCATAGGAGAAAATAAATAATAAGTTGCTTTACTAATATGCAATGTCCTAAAATAAGTGTGCTGTTTAAAAAAAAAAAAAAAAAATCTGTATTGAGTAAAGTATAAATATGAACATTGAAGTCTTACCCATGAATTTCAACCATATCGGCCACAAGAAGGTTTACTAACTGTCTCCTTGTGCTATCCATCAATGTTTTCATTTTATCATATTCATCCAAAATAATCTGTCCACCTGGTTTAGCCTGGAGAGCATCTCTCACCATCTAAAAGATAAAGCAAATTAAAGCAAATTAGCAATTATATCCGTCACCATCATCATCATTACGTCCAACAACAAAACCACAGTTTAACTGCACAATATATTTGTGTGTGATATTTGATAACTAACACCTCTTTTGCCGATTCCCGTTCAGCATGGGTTCTCTTTCCTCTGTTTGTCTGAACAATGACTGTTGCATCTGATGAATCAGAGGATACTGGCAGGGGGTCCTCTGACACAGATGAGTTGTCTGACATGGGTGGCTCCAACGAAGTATATGAAAAATCATGTTGAAGCACAACTGTAAAAAGTTAAAAAAAAAAAAAAAAAAAAAGTATAGACAAAAGGAAAAAATAATTAGTTCTCCACAATACTCATTATTGACAATCCACTCCTGCCCTCACAAGTCTGAGTCTCACCTGTTGACTTCTCAGTTGCCACCCTAACAGTAAGGTTCCCTGCTTGCAAAAGCTCCTCAAACACATCTGCATCGACATCTGTCCCTGATTCATCTGTCAAATGCAGCTCAGACTCAAGTGGAAGATCTAGCTTTTGAATGACTGATAAAAAAAAATAAAATAAATAAATTTAGAGCAATGGAAAAATTACAATAAACAGAAATTTGCTAAACTTGTTTTTCCAACATTTTAGGTCAAGTTCTTCTCAGGGCATTACCATTAGCTATCATAAACACAACTCCATAATATGAGACATTTACATATCACATAAATTCAGCAGGTATTATGGCAATTGGTCAATTTACACAAACATTAAAAGGGATGCCAACCTTTCTGAACAAATGTGTTGAAGTCATCATAGCCATCTTCAGTCTCAGCCACTTTGACATACTTCTGTGTTTCTCCAAATCTCACCTTCACCAACATGATGTACTATAGAAAAAAAAAAGAAAAGACATCCACACTGCGTCATCATTTACAGTATGTGGAGAGACATGAAGATTTTGCCTCGCCTGAGTTCGACCGTCGGAGTATTTGTTTTGATTTGTTTAGCGTTACTCGCGACTCGTGCCAACTAGTCTCCACCTGGACAACGGGGGCCAGCACAATGACAGTGTTACTGAAGCTCAGCCTGCCTGCTATCATGACGGCGAACCTAGTTCTCCTGCTAACACCGACACTTATCCATAAACACAAAGATACATGATTAACTCTTCTCTGTTAGTTTGGCAAAATAACGTCAACTGAAGGCATAAACATGACAGCGACGTTATTGTTCATTTGCCCAGATAGCTACAACACTGTGTAACTTTAAAGTTATAAAAACTCACCGGCATTTCAGACGTTTATTATGGCAGCAGCTGAGGGAGGTGTGTGACTCTGGTATTAGCTGCGGCTAACGTTAGATTGAGAAGTTAAAGTTAAGAATAAACTTTTTTTAATCTCAAAAGTTAAAAAATAAATAAATGTATAAATTAATAAATTAAATAAACTACTCCTGCCCGTAAAAAGCTCTGGGTTCAGAGCAGAGCTCGGTGTGGCTGGTGTGGTGTTGTTTGGATTTAACTCCCTGGATTAACACCAACTCTTTTAAGGAATTAACTCTCACATAGTTGAATTAAACTAAGCAAGTGTTGAATTAACACTGTATTTTTAACATACAACACCAACACTGGAAATCTAACACTTTTGATTTTGCTGTGTGTGCAGGTCTTACAGGGTTTTCTTATATAAAGGCTAGCATTTAACATTATACCGTTATCATGTAGTTATGTAGATATGAACATGCGTGACTTTAATATCTCAAACGGAAATGATGTGGATGATATCAAATGTAGAGTTAGATACACTGATCGGTCTGTTCTGATCCATCAAATATTGTGTGAAGTAACAGCATTTTCTACATCCAGCTGAATGCTTAATTTTAACTGTTACTACACAGAAAATATTTTCCAAGCAATGTGTCGAAGCAGAGGTTGCAGCAAAATGTTATTTAATTTTTTTTTTTTTAATTTTAATGCATTTTTAGAGAGTGATCGTCTGTTCTGATCAATAAAATACTTTGAGAAGTAACTGCACTACATCCAGTTGGTGTTATGCTGTTTTTGAAGCTTGCTCAGTTTTCACTGTTACACTTCAGATATTGTTGAAGCACTGTGTTGAATTTTGCAGTTTATTTTAATGCAGCCTCAGACAGTGATCGGTCTGTTCTGATCAATAAACTCCGTAGTGAACTAATTGTATTTTCTATGTCCATTTGATATTATTATGCTGTTTTTCAAGATTGCTTAGTTTTCACTGTCGCTACATCAAACAAGTGTGAACCCACAGTGATATCGTATCGCTGTTGAGATATTTGGCATAAATATCGAGGTATGACATTTCGTCTGCAGTTGTCCCTCGCTATAACGCGGTTCACCTTTTGCGGCCTCGCAGTTTCGTGGATTTTTTTTAGTGCAATTTTGCATGCTTTTTTTTTTTTTTTTTTTTTTTTTTTTTTTTACAGCGTATTGTGTTCTGCGTCCTGATTGGCTACGGGACTGTAGACCATTGTCAATCAATCTCCTCCGTGCTGTGTCTCCTGTACAGTACAGAATGCGTTCATTCTATAATACTGGACTTATTTTTCTACGAAGGTTTGAACTTTGAGAGTTTAAACAAGAGAGAAAAGTGAGAAAATGTTAATGCCTGTCTGAGAAAAGTGTATAAAGTGTGTAGTGAGGGGTTTTACAGCCTTAAAACATCTAGAATAATTGTAAAAAATAAAGCTGACTACTTCGTGGATTTCGCCTGTTGCGGGTTATTTTTAGAACGTAACTCCCGCGATAAACGAGGGACCACTGTATATCGTGCAGCTCTGATAACGTCTGGTCGCAGCGTATCGAACATGTCGCCCGGCTCAAATTGTCAACTTTCTGCCTGTTTGTCAGTGAAAGCTTCAGTTCACAGCTGGATTTGTGGATTCATGGTTGTGGCTCTCCGGCGGCGCGCTGCACTTCTCCCCCTCCACAAGCAGCAGATCAATGGCAATGATTAACCCCGGCCTGAAGCCCAAACAACGGGCGGGGTAAAGGGAAGCGGCGGGGTCTGAGTCCAGGCTGGATGTCAGCAGAGCAGCAGGTTCACTTTCTCAGCCTCCCTCAGCCGCTCTTCCTCTTCCTCCTCCTCCTCCTCCTCGTCTTCCTCTCTCATCGCTCATTAGGGGCCACAGACTGGAATCAATTCCCCCGCATTGATTGGCCACTGCGCAGTCCACTGGACAAGATCACATTTCTGTTCCGCTTCCCAGCATCCCTCGGGGCTCCGGTGAGTGGGATGGAGTGAGGCGTTTACCCCGCATTAGACAGGGAAATGAATCGTTTACTGACAGGATGAGGCTCTAATTATTTCTTCCACCTTGTACAGTGTGTCGGCGCCGGCTACCTGGAGTCTCCGGCTCACTTTTCCTTTTTCATTCCCGTCCTCGCCGCTCTGTGTTATGGATGCAGGGATTACAGTGTCGGAGGCGTGACCCTGGACGGCTGCCGGACTCCCCTGCATGCCAGCAGTAGATGTAAAACTTTCACCATTCATCAATTCAAGGCTAAACGCTGGATTAGTGTTTGAGCGATGGCTGTTTTTAAAGCTAAGACTGATAAACTCTTTTCTCCACTTGAAGAGCCAATAGCCATCGCTCAATATCTTTAAATTGGACTGTTTTTCTGCCAAAAAATTTCAAAAAAATCCCCACCAGGATATTACTCCTGTCAGGACAGACAATAATGGGAAACTAAAACTCTCAAACCACATAATAATACTAGTGAATAGTAGTAACTCTTAAAGGTTACTTTTTCTGAATTAAACTTGTGTTTGCTTCAGCTTTAAAGGGTAAAAGTTTCATTCATTAGTTAGTTTTAAAAGTATTTAAAGGCTCAATCAATCAATTTATGTATATAGCACATTTCATACAGTAGCTGTAAGTAAAGGCACAAAAAAGCAAAATAAGCAATAATCAGTGGATGAGTGACATATCACTTTAGTGTCTTTGTGGAATATCTTTTTATCGAATTATTGTTTCTGAATTTGATTAAAGCTGTGTTAAGCAATATTACTTGCAATTTTATTTGTTTGTTTTAGCAAAATGACCCCTTGCAACATAAGAGTTCCTTTCCAGCAGACGGTTTAATATCCAGCCTGAGGTTATTTCCTCCGCTGCTCCGTTGCCGTTTCACCTTCGCTCAAAGCGTCTTAATTAAACACGTCTTAATTTCACATCAGATTTCTTCTGTTCTTCATCGACCAGCACTGCAGCGCCGGAAAAGATCGTTCAAAGCAGCGTCACCTTGTAGCTGGATGTCTGCAGTTTCACGAGTTGCAGTTTTAGAGACAAAATAATCCAAATCCAATCCAACAGAGCGTTGCAGGAGTAAAATGTAAACCACATGTGTGCCTATAAAAAAAAAAAAAAAAAAAAAAAAAGAAGCAGATTTTGCCGGGGAGAAGTGGCTTTTTGTTTTTGTGTACTTACAAATAAGTTTGAAAATGACTTCGTGCAGCTTTGATTAGTCAAATTAATTTGTTATTTGAAAAGTGCTTACAATTGGATCTATTGATGAATTTTAAATCATTTATTATCATTCTAGTAAGATTAAAATCATGTATACTTGTCTGGTTTCTGGTCAAAATGTCTCATTACAATCAGTTCACATTAAGGGCGTTCCATAGACAAACACTGTACTATTGATAAATTATCCTGTTATGAATAATGTAATCAATCAAGCTGCAACATATCCCTCATATCAGAAGTGAATGTCACTGACAAAACCAGAAGCTCTTACTTTAAAAAGCCAATATCGACCTCGTATATCAGTTGAAGTTTTAGCACACTGTATATTTAAGGTCTTCTCTGCTGTGGGGACCAGAGCTGACAAACCGGAGGCGTTTATCTTTGATGTCGTCGCGATTCTCTTTGTGATAAAAACCCCTAACAGCAGCAGTAGGAAGTGACGGCTGACAGGCAGGTCTGCGCACGTTAACAGACTCCAGGCTTTCGTGAATTGTCTTGAAGGGAAGCCAACACGCAGCCCCGGAAAGCTCGGCGCTCGAACGTGCCCTTCCTTCTGCTCGCTCTCAAAGTGACAGCTCCCCTCTGAACAGAGGAACCCTGAACGCATCGTGAGCAGCAAAGTAACTCTCCTCGTTTTCTAAGCCTTCATTCTTAATGTGGAAATCATCGAGATCCTTGATTTCGGTGACATCCGTGTTGCTAAGCGGTCACTGCTGTGGTGTTTGTCTTTGTACGTCCCATCACCTGGTATATTGCAAAAATCTGCTTCCCCGAAAAAACGTGTTACCCTGGGCAGTGTGATTGCCTTGATTTCATGTCAGGGAAGAAAATTACATCATTTTCTTTTTTTTTTTTTTTTTTGTTTTTGGACTGTTTTCCTGTTCCTGTTTTTTTTCAATCTGTAAAGGTGTTTTTTATGGGATTATAACGAATGAGAGTATCTCATTATCTCAAGTACAAAAAATTTTGGATATCGGTGTGTTCGTCATTATTAGGCACATATCCGAGTGATAGTTTCCCTCCCCTTTGGCAGCAAAGGACAAAACAAGGGCACACCCACAGGGATTGTGGGTAACGATTTGGGTGACATAAATTTTGACTTGAAACATAAAAGTGATCAATAGAAAGAATATATCTGGTTGATTCTCGATCGTCTTGTATCAACTGGCCATAAAGAGAAAAAAAAAAAACATTATTGGTTATTTAGATTTTATTGTGTCACAATCAAGTATTATAATATATTTACATCGTTATTATTTATGTGAAAATTTTGCAGGTAATTACTTAATCTCAGTGTATTCTCATGTACAATACAATAGACCGTATGATCTTTTGATTTTTAGGAGAAACCGGTATTCAGTCAGTATTGCTGTTGGTTTAATTTGCCTTCCACATCATCATGCAAATCACAGACTAATGGCGCAAAAAAACAAAACAAAACAAAACAAAAAAATCTGCAGCCCTAATGTAGTTTGAATCAGTGACACATCATTAAACCAGACTTAGATTTGTGGCCTCATTAAATCTAAGCTAGCACCATTGCACTTAACTCAGCAGCATCATTACATTAAAATGACTCAACTTTCACTCCTTTAATTGCTGCTTCTCTGTTAGCCTGTTCTATAGTTTATGCTGTAGCATTAGCAGTGGGACTTCACTCAAAGTGCATTGTGATGCATCACATGCAAATTACTCACGCAGCAGAAACAGAGACACAGCAGCCTGTTTTTCCAGTGGATCACAAATGGGAGCGTATCTATGTTCTCAAGGTCCTATGTTCCCAGGGTCCTATGTTCTCAAAGTCCTATGTTCTCAAAGTCTTATGTTTCCAGGGTCCTATGTTCTCAAGGTCCTATGTTTCCAGGGTCCTATGTTCCCAGGGTCCTGTGTTCCCGAGGTTTAATGTTCCCGGGGTCCTATGTTCTCAAGGTCCTAGGTTCCCAGGGTCCGTGGTTTCCAAGGCCCTTTATTACCATGGTCCTAGGTTCCCAATGCCCTATGTTCCCAAGGGCCTATGTTCCCAGGGTCCTAGCTTCCCAATGTTATGTGTTGTGAATGTCCTATATTTCCACGGTTCTAAGATCCCAAGGTCCTATGTTCCTTGGGATCCTATGTTCCCAGGGTCCTAGGTTGGCAATGTTATATTTTCCCACAGTCCTAAGTTTCCAATGTCCTGTGTTCCTAAGGTCCTAAGTCCCTATGTTCCTAGAATCCTATGTTCCCAGGGTCATAGATTTCCAAGGTGTTATATTCCCAAGTTCCTAAATTCCCAATGTCTTCTGTTCCCAAGGTCCTATGTTCGAAAGGTCTTAGGTTCCCAGGGTCCTATGCTCCTAAGGTGCTATGCTCTCGGGTCCTATGTTCAAAAGGTCCTATGTTCAAAGATCATATCTTCAGTACATTGGACCCTTTTCATGTTTCCATTATGTGCCATATAAATCTGGAGAACATAAATTCCTCAGAAAATCATATCTTTACCCCGGTTGCTTCATAAAGTACTACTACTGCTACGCCTGCCACTGCTACAACTACTGCTGTTCCAAAGTAAAAGTAAAAAGTAAGGTCAAAGTGTTGCTATGGATCTGAAGGTATTTAAACCCCTTCATTTTTCAGTATTTGTTAAATCATGCTGTGACTATATCATGCACTCACAGCACACTTTACAGTGCAGCTGTATGGGTTTCAAATGCCCTGTGTGGGCTTATTAGCACCTCTTCATTCAACTGTTTGGGTCAAGGCAACATACACGGCCTCAGCTGGGCTGTGTGAGAAATATGGACTGTGAGATTGCATGCTCAGATCTTCACATCAGCATATTGGAGATGTGCCCTTGAGCACAACACCTAATACTCCATTATCTCAGAGAAGAGTAGACTGGATTGGATTGCATCAAACTTTGTGATGTGGCTTGAATTTTACATAAAAAATGTGCATAAAAATCTAGCGCGGGTGTAAGTAGAAAGGTATGAAGGAAAATATGCATGGAAAAAAAAAACTGAAGCGCAGCATTACCAGGATGTATAAAATAGCAGCAGCAGATATGGTGGCAGCAGAACTTGGTGGAAAAACACCTAAGATTGGTGAGTAATGAAAAGTAATGGGATATCACATCAGGAAAAAAAAAAACATGTGAGAGACTTACAGCATATATATATAGAGGGTGATTTTTATATTAACACCTCCACAGGAAGCCATACATGTGTACAGAGGTGACTAGGCCGTGAAAGCTAAACACCCTCCAGATATAGATATGCTTCACTTTACACATGCAGAGAACCGTGTGAAGTAGGTGTTGCAGAAAAAAGAAAAAACAGGCACGCCAGGTCGGCACACTGCGGGTAAATACCTGCAAACAGAGAGAAAATCAGATCCGGCAACTCCTACAATCAGCTCTTTTGACAAAGTCGGGTAATGAGCTCTAGGGACAAAGTGAACGGAGACACAAAAGGCCTTCTGAAGTTTTTTTTTTTTTTTTTTGTGGCGAGACGGTGAGATAATACACAAAGTCGAGAGACAAAGAAGGAAGGAAGACAAAAGGGAGGGAGGCAGGGAGGAGAATGTGCCTGTCAGGAGCCAGATTTGATGTCATGACATTGCTGCGAGATACAGCAGCTCAACCCACCTCAGCTGTCGGAGCCACACAACTTTTTTTTATTTTTTATTTTTTTAAAAGGAATAATACTGTTTTCATATCCATCAAAACACCGCAGGTTTTTCAATTGTTGATATTTTCGCAGCATTGACAGCGCAAGCCGCTCGTCGGAGGCTGCTTGCTTGCTTGCTTGCTCGGCGGATCTTTATCTCCTCGGCGCTGCATCGCATGGAAGTGTTGGAGGCTGCGTTGCTGAATACTGATTAGCCCCTGTTCCTCTCTGTACAGATTTGTTGTTAATTAATGTTTAGCTCTGCTGCTGTGAATAAGCGGCTTGCTAATAACTCTCCGTAGGTGTATGTGCTCTGTGTGGAGATGCTTCAAAGTTCACAAAGTACAGTTAGGTATTTGCAGTGACTCGTCGGTAACTCTTTTCATCAGCATTCATGTGGAGGCCGGGAGCAGGCAAACAATTTATCACGGACAAAAACGCCTCTCTTTGCTTTGCATGCCGCTGTGGATTCGAGACTAACTAATTGGTCATTTTATATTCTAAAGAGCATTCGTTTCTGACTCGTCGCCACAGCGGCTCTGCGTGTGCTGCAGCCGTCTGCGGTGCAGCGTCTTGTTTCAAAACGCCGGTGGAAGGCTAAAACACTAAAAACAGAGACGGTGATCCCGGTTGATTCCTGGAATTCAGTTCTGTTTCCCATCCAAGGCCTGGACGCTGCCACTCTTAAATATTAAAGGCTCCCTCGGGGTCTGTTTTGGTCGGCATGTCTTTAGCTCAAATTAATCCACAGTGTGACACCGATTATTATGTGCCATGAATGCGGCCTCTTTGTCGCCGCGTGCCAAGGCGTGGTTTTGCATGAGCCACTGCCATTTTGTGCCCTGTCACGCTGAACCACTTCCTTTCATGGATTAAAGCTCCGCTGAACAAGATGTTTATGTAAAAAAAAAAAATAATCCCATTTTATCTGCCTAAACTGCATGTTACTGCAACCAAGAGGATCATCTCAGCCCTTCTAATTGAGACATTGTAGATTCACCCTGTTGGTCCAAAATAAATTTTGGTGTGAAATTTTCACAATCGCAAAAAGAATAGATTTTTTTGATTCCAGGCATTGGGAGTCAAGAGTCGAATCCAAAGCTTCAGAGTCGATTCCACACAGTCCAGAAATGTAGATTCACCTCTCGCACATTTAAAACAAGGGAAGGATAGTCAACTTATGCCTACCGTACACTAGAAGACTTTGAAACAACTTTTAAAAGACTAAAGTCTGTCACATCTAAACACAGGGTGTCATCAGGCACTGAGTTTTTAGTTGCAAAGATTTCATTTGAGACTCTCCCTGGACTTTCCTCTGCAAAAACCGGCAGAAAACGAGCTGTGACTTGTCTCGTAGTGCTGCTTCACGTTGAGTTCCTTCATCATTAAACTTGCTTCTTTCGGCTGATAAAGTAAATAAATACTTGTCAGTCCTTTCGCTCTGGAAGTCGCGATTTTCAGCATCAACCTGACGTTTCTTTGGCTTTGACAGAGACATTTTCTAAACAGAATTAAAATCAGAAATACTTCATTGCTCCCCGAGGGTGAAATTGGGTCCTTTCCTTTTTCCTTTTATTTTATTTGTCATTTTCACCCATAGTACAAGTACATAGGTTAAAACGAAATAACGTTTCTCACTAGTTCTAGTGACCACAGTGCAAGTTGTGCAATAAAAGAGTAGTTTTTAAATAAAAGTAGCATATACAATCGATAAAAATAGGAATAAATAACTAGATAAATAGATACATGAATACTCACCTAGCACATAAGTCTATCTAAAATGTTGTAAAAAATATACATACATTCATGTGGTCTGGAGAGGAGGCGGATCATTGGGGGAGAACAACAGAGTGGGAGGGGGTACGAGTGTGTGTGGGGTGGGGAGGGGGCTCAGTCCGTTGATCAGTCTTACAGCATGTGCAAAGAAGCTGTTCCTCATCCTGCTGGTCCTGCAGCCGATGGTCCTGTACCTCTTGCCAGATGGCAGGAGGGAGAACAGGCCCTGAGCGGGATGGTAAGGGTCCTGAATGATGGAGACGGCCTTGCGCGTACAGTGCTGGTTGTAGATCTCCTCCAGGAACTGAAGAGGGGCCCCAATGATTTTGCTCGCAGTCCTGACGACCCGGTTTAGCTGCCGCTGATCCTGGACCCTGCAGCTGCCGAACCAGGATGTGAAGCTGTATGTCAGGATGCTTTCAATTGTGCCCCTGTAGAATGTTATGAGGTGGGGTGTTGGAACTCCCAGTTGCAGGTGCTCGATTCTCAAGAGAGAGAATTAAGTTATAAGACAGATAGAAAGAAATACAAAACATAATACAAAATGTTATATCTGCATTTTGTAAAAGTTGTGAGGTATGTGCAAAATTATGTACCTTAAGTCTCATTGTGCATTCATCCTACAAGTATCACAACAATAAATACAGAGATAAGAAATACACACCTCATGTACACAGGTGTATTACAACACGTGTGGCTCAGGGACGTGGACCTGATTTGCAGGCAGCGTCTTTCAGGCCACAGAAAAAATTAAAAAGGCCCGTATCTGGCCCGGGGGCCGCGTGTTGAATAGGCCTGAACTAGGATGTGAGAGTGAGGACGGCTCATTGAGAGTCAAGAGTGAGTTTCAACCGATTCTAAAATCTGTGGAATCGGAGCGGCCTCCTCATCTCCAGCACGCAGGAGGAGATGGATCGTAAACCTGGGAGTCTCCTCGGCCGAAACCCTCCCGCTCCTCTCAGCGGGACGTCCAGGAGTCACTTTGGGAGCGTTTGTCACGTCCGGCGGGAGGGGAAGAGTTCCCACCAGTGAGCAGATGATTTCCCACCAAAGCCTGAACTTCATTTGGACTCACAGGGTGAAGCTCCAGCCGCTCCATCAGAGGGGACGGGGCCCTGTGAGGCTCCCTGTGTGGTGAACCTGCACATCAGATAATAAACACACAAAATAAACTGTTTTTAATAATCCTGAAAACCTATTTTTATCGCCAGGCTTTGAACTGATTCGGTTTTATCTTCCTGAGCTGTAGTTTGTCTTTATTTTAAAACTGTGTTTGTCTGCTGGTTTTCTGTTATTTTACCGCCGTGTGATACACCATTACATTTTATCACTGTGGTATTATTCTGAAATGCATTCTTTGGTACTGTTTAACACTCCGCAGCCTCCCTTTGTTATTTTCTTTTTTTGTTTTTTCTTTTGTTTTATGATGCATTTTGCCCCTGTGTTTTTCCTAAGTGCTGTATAAATAAACATTATTATAGTTATTAAGTATAAAGGCAGTGTGTTTGCAGTCTGCAGCAGCTGCGGTAACAGGAATGAACTTTTGTGCAGAAAGCAAAGACGAGAAGCGACGGGCGTCAAACACAGCCTGGATAGTAACTTCTTTCAGAGACAGATGGTGAAAGGGAAAAGATGGCGGAGCGGAAGGACGTGCATGACTGAGCTCTGCACCCGGGCCTGTCTGACCAAAGAATATACTTAACTAAAGTGATTTCAGAATGGGATTTTGATTTGAACATCGATATTCTGAACAAAAGATTCAAAACTGAACTGATCTGCTGCAACAAGGAGGCTATACGCTGTGAGAAAACGCTCTCCACGCCACCAGACGCGGTGCGCACCGCATGTCAAACAATCAAACAATGGCAGGTGATATGGAGAAGATACTTCAGGCGATTGAGGCCAGCAAAAAAGAACTCCTGACTAATCTTCAAGGAATAGAAAGTAAAGTCATTAATCTCGAGCTGTCCATGTCAAACTTGGCAGACCAAAATGCCGCAATGGAAGAAAGAGTGAGTAAAACCGAGGATGACTTGGCTGCTGCGCAAAACTCTATAAAAAAGCTGGAGACTACCGTGGCCACACTTCAATCAAAAGTGGATTATATGGAGAATAAAAGCCGACAGTCAAACCTGTTGATTGTTGGAGTTCCGGAGGGATCAGAGGGAGCTGACACCGGGGCTTTTCTGAAACGCCTGATTCCTGGTCTACTTGGAGCGGATAACTTTCCAGAGCCGATAGCCGTGGAGAGGAGCCATCGGATCGCCGTGCGTAACAGGGGTGATCCACAAAAATCTCGACCCATCATAGCAAAATTCCAGAATTATCAGGATAAGCTGAAGATTTTACGACTATCACGCGAGCACAGAGAGCTTCGGTTCAAGGACAGAAGAATCTACTTCTTCCCCGACTACAGCGAAGCAGTCCAGGCCAAACGCAAAGCTTTCCTGCCAGTGAAAAAGAAGTTTCAAAGCCGGGGGATAAGGTATGCCATGCTCTTCCCGGCGGTACTATCTATTGACTATGAGGGCACGAAATCGAGATTTTACACACCTAAAGCGGCAGAGGATTTTCTGAGAGTAACGTTCCAGGGCCGTGAAAGTGACTCCTCAATGGAGGAAGACAAGGAGCCTAGTCTCTGTGCGTAAATGTTTACCAGGTTCACTGTAAAACATCTGCGTGATATCAGAGAGACTGTTTTGATTTACTGATTTTTTTTTTTTTTTTTTTTTTTTTTTTTTTGCCGTGGAATCCTTTGTTGTGTCATATAGGCTAGCCTGAAGTAGACCTATTATTATCCTACTCCCTCCAATATTGAGAATGGCCTAGAACAATCTATTCCGTCCCGTTAGAACCGCGGGCCCATTGAAGGTGACAGTAGACCAATAATATAACCGGGAAGAGGGGTGAGGGAGAGGGAGAAAGGAAAAAGAAGAAAAAATAAAAAAAAAAAAAAATCCTGATGTTTATGATTTTGACCATCCTTCAGTGCCCTATTAGTTTATCTCCTTATTGTAAAGATTGTAAGACGTAGGCCCCTTTTACAGTTTTGTTTCAGTTTGTTTAGTTTTTCTTTATATTTGAAAATAAGAGTCCTTGCTATGCTGTGGTGATAATTTGGCAGACACTGGCTCCTTCCTACAGGGATTAGGGAATGGTTGGGCAAAACTCTCGTTTCTTGGACTTGGGTTGGGCCTATTACTATGTGGGTGGGTGGGTGGGGGTTTGGTGTGTCACCTACCTTAAAGGTGAAGTTTATATGTTTTTTTGTTGCCAAGGAGTTTTCTTTTTTTTTGCTCTATGTACTGTTTTTGTGTTTACTTTAACTATGTATGAAATAATTAACAATGCAACAACCTGTAAAGTTGAGTATAAGCAAAAACAGAATATTTCTCAAGATATGACTCATGCCACTAAATAACTCTATTTTAACATGCTCATGGAACATCAAAGGCTGTAATCATCCCATAAAAAGGAAGAAAGTTTTGTCCTTTTTAAAAAAAGAGAAAGTATCTATTGGAATGCTACAGGAGACTCACTTAACAAATGAGGAACATTTAAAATTAAAGAGTGGTTGGGTGGGACAAGTGTTTTATGCTTCATATAACAGCAGAAGTAGGGGGGTTGCTATATTAATCCATAAGGAAGTTCCACTTAAAGTTGAATATTATGAATCAGATCCAGATGGTTGCTTTATTTTCCTATATGGTACTTTGTATGGAGATATGATAAGCATTTTAAATGTTTATGCAGCTCCTAATATTCAACTGAGTATATTCACAAAATTAACTTCCCTGCTTGTGAAGTATAGCTGTCCTAACACAATTATTGGTGGTGATTGGAATTGCATACTGGATGGGAAACTAGACAGGGAGCCTAATAATGCCTCATCTATTTTAAACCCTAGACAGAAATCGATTCATCAAATGTTAGAAGAGGTTGGCTTGACAGATGTTTGGCGTCTGTTTAACCCCAGCAACAGAGACTATACATTCTACTCTAATCCACATAGGACTTACTCTAGAATAGATTTTTTCTTGGTTCCTCGAATTTCTGTTGAATTAATTGAAAAATGTCATATTGGTTCTATCCACATCTCAGATCATGCTCCTGTTTTCTTAGTAATGTCCATTTCAAATACTAATTCAAAGACATACACTTGGACATGTAATAGATCTATCTTATCTGATACAGATTTTTGCTCCATGGCTCAAAGGGAATTAAAGATATTCATCCAGGAGAATGACAATGAATATACAGACCCCTCGAATCTATGGGAAACGACTAAAGCTTTTTTAAGGGGTTTAACTATATCATACTGCTCAACCAAAAAGAAGAAAAAACTGAAGGAGCAGAGACGCCTCGAGGTACAGTTACAGGAAGCTGAATCTGAACATAAAAGTAATGGAAGTAAACTGTACTGGGATAAAGTTTTAAGAACTAGAACAGCTCTCAATACACTTCTTTTTCAGAAAGCGGAAAAAGGGCTGCTTAAACAAAAACATAAGATATATGAATATGCTAATAGATCTGGGCGGTACTTATCTAATTTAATAAGCAACAAATCCCTAAATAGATCTATTTCTACAATTAAGGACAATAATGGTCAGCTTTATCACACTAATTCTGAAATTGCTAATGTTTTCAATAATTTTTACTCTTCTTTGTATTCATCAGAGGAATCTGAAGGTATGGAGCATAAGATGAATGGCTTCTTTAAAGGTATAAAACTCCCTAAGGTCTCTGATGAAGATCGACATTTGTGTGACATGGATATTACGAGTAAGGAGGTTGAAGATGCGATAGACACCTTGGCTGTAGGCAAGGCTTGTGGACCAGATGGTCTCCCACCAGAAATATATAAAGCCTTTAAATGTATCTTCTCCCCCCTCCTAGTAAGAATGTTTAAACATTCCTTGTCCATCAAGAAACTCCCACAATCATTACAAATGTCTACTATTAATGTTTTACTTAAAGAAAATAAAGACTCAAATAACCCGGCATCATATAGACCAATAAGTATCCAAAACACAGATTGCAAAATTTTAGCTAAACTTTTGGCATCTAGGCTCAATCAAATTATACCAAAAATTGTGGGACATGATCAGACAGGTTTTATTCAAAACAGACAATCATATTCAAATATCAGGAGATTATTAGGAGTTATACAGTATGTCAAGATGAAGAATCTCGATGCATTAGTAGTAACATTAGATGCTGAAAAAGCTTTTGACCGCATAGAATGGAAATATTTGTTTAGAACATTAGAAGAGTTTTCTTTTGGAGAGGGGTTTATTAATTGGGTTAAATTACTTTACTTTGCACCCCGAGCAGCAGTATCTATCAATGGGATGTTGTCTTCACCGTTTGAAATAGGTAGAGGCACAAAACAAGGATGCCCCTTATCCCCTTTATTATTTGCCCTAGTAATTGAACCTCTGGCAGAAATGATCAGATCGAACACTTCAGTTACTGGCATTCAAGCTGACGGCAAAGTACACTCCATTTCTTTATATGCTGATGATGTTCTTTTATTTTTGAGTAATCCGGAGTTCTCAATACCCGCTACAATTAAAGTAATTAACGAGTTTGGAGTGATATCTGGATATAAGATTAATTATGAGAAATCCCTAGCACTACCGCTTGGTAATATAAGAAATACCGATTTATCGGCATATAGCCCTTTTCAATTATCTCCTAACGGTTTCAAGTACCTTGGCATTTTTGTGACCTATAATTTTGAAGACATGATTAAAATGAATTTACACCCAGTGGTGAATGAAATTAAAAAAGACCTTCAAAGATGGAACCCCTTATCAATTTCACTACTTGGAAGGGTTGCTATTATAAAAATGAATGTTCTGCCAAGATTACTATACCCAATGCAGATGTTGCCGAATTATATTCAAGTTAAATTTTTTAAAACATTACACAGTATGATTAGCAAATTCGTATGGAAACATAAGCGTCCTAGATTTAAATTAGAGAAATTGCAGTTACCAGTAGATAAAGGAGGACTAGCACTCCCCAACCTAATGTATTATCACTGGGCTTCACAGATTAGATACATTACAGAATGGGTAAAAAATGATCCTAACTCAACATACCTAGATTTAGAAATTACTGGTTGTGTGTCTGCTATCTCAGATTTGCCATTTATACATAATGCAACCACACAACAGGTAATAAAGGAAAATTATATTATTAGAAATACTCTTAAAACTTGGTATCAGATACGTAAGCATTTTAGAATAACTGATCAGTATTCTATACTTGCACCTATTGTATGTAATCCTGACTTTGCACCTTCGTGTTCGGATGTAGGATATAGGACTTGGAATGATGTTGGACTCACTAAGATACAGGATCTCTTCCTTGATGGTACTCTCAGATCTTTCTCACAACTTATGTTCGAATTTGATCTTCCTCGTGCTCAATTTTTTCGCTATTTACAACTTAGGAGTTATCTCCAGTCTATACCAACATATAAGAATGGTTTGGATATAAATCAGTTGGAGAGAATATTACTGAAAGCTTCTTCTCTACGGAAAAAGGTTATAAGCTATGTCTATGATCAATTGTTTGTTAACATCCCTTTTATTAATAGTAAAACATCTTGGGGGGACGACTTTGGGTCCCATATTGATGATGACATGTGGCGGAATATTCTATTGAATGCAAAAAAAATTACATGCTCCAACAAATCATATGAAACTCAATATAAGATTATTCATAGACTACATGTCACCCCAAGTATCAGATGTAAATTTGATACCACGTGCTCCCCATTATGTTTGAAATGCAAAAATAGTTGTGGTACATACAGCCATCTGATGTGGTCATGCCCCAAAATAGAAAGTTTTTGGAGAGCTATTCAAAACGAGATCAATACAATTTTTGACATAGCTATCCCTTTAAATCCACATAATCTTGTATTAGGACTAGACTCCAATTATGGCGGTGGATATAAGTACATTCTTAGAGTTGCTCTTTATGCAGCACGCCTCACAATATTACAGAAGTGGTTGGATGAAGATCCTCCTGATATAAAAACATGGTATGAAAAGCTAATGCTCATTTTACCAATGGAGAGATTGTCACATGTGCTAAGGGGCACTCTTGAGCAATTCGTAAGAGATTGGTCCCCACTGTCTATATTCCTGAAAGAAGAATGGACAGAGGTTATTAGCTTAGGAAGTACAAATAGAGTCTAGAGGCCTCCTCAAAATTACTTATTTAAATATAAGGTTGTTATCATTGTTGTTGTATTCCTTTTAACTATTGTTTATGTTCTGTTATGTTTTTTTTTTTGTTTTTGTCATTTATTTATTTTTCTGTCTTTGTCGTTCTCTACTTTTTATTGCAAATCAAGTCATGTATTGTCACATTACATTCTTTTATTATCATGAATATAGAGAAATTATTAAAGAAGACGAAGAAGAAGATGGGATACATGGGCACCTGGCTGCTCGCGCACTCAAAGCTTAGTCAGTGGGGACGGGTCCGGGTATGGGAGCTGAATACGCAGCGGCCTGGGCCCGTCACTGCTAGGAAGGTTGTAGTTTGTAAGGGTAGGTAGGCGAAGGTAGTTAGTTAGTGTGTGTGGGTACCTTGGTGCTCATGCCCCAACTTTTCTACATGATTTGATTTATACTCAAGGTTTATTTCATATTTTGTTTGTGCTTATTTCATTGTTTGTATTGTATTATGGTTTCCCTTAATAATAATAAAAATATTGAAATTAGAGACAGATGGTCTTGATGTTGGCCACCAAAACCATGAATCCTTCACTCCAATCACATGTTTATCTCGAGTGACGTGAGGGTGATGAACATTTGATTCTGTTGATCTCCAGCTGCACTCATTATTTTCTTCCTAGCATTTACACGGAGCTTTGTGAAATGCCAGTCAGATGCACATTTATTAAATTTGAACATTCTTTTAGGTTACATGAAGTCAATGTCAATATTTTATGTAGCTGTTAATCCTTTTGTTTCATCTTTAGTTGTGGCACACCTTGTAATGTCGATGTTATTGAAACATTTCGGAGAAATCACGTCACAGGTCCATGTGATTAAATTAACTGTATGGACGGTATAGAGTGGTGAAGTCCCGCCCCCTCCGGTGGGCCCCCATGGGACCTTTCGGAGCGAAAAAAATGAATGGTGTTCAATGGACAGAAAATAATTATTTTCTGGTCCCCCCCGTCGTTATGCCATGGATTACACAAATGTTGTTTATAGGCTTAAATAACAAATTTTCATGTCAAGAGTTTGACCGTTTCTTGCGCCATTGTTCAGTTAAATGCTGTTGAGAAAACACAATTAGAAAGACTGCATGCTGTGTCGCGTATGTGACGTCACGTCATCGCCGTTTCCCTCCATCCAGATTCAAGTCAAGATGCCGGTGTGTTTTGTTCCCGATTGTCCGCGTCTCCGAGGGCCGACGGAGCGCCGGGCCGGGCGGGAGGGCGAGCGGACCCCGCCGCCGGGCGGAAAAACTCAGAACCTCAAAAACTCAGAACCTCAAAAACTCAGCGCGGAGCAGAGAAATGGCCACGTCTGTTGTAGGCTTCCAGTGCGGGTGGTGACGTATATCATTCACACCGAGAGCAGTGAAGAGTTGTAGTTCACAAAGCGGGCTCACACAAAACCTAACATTATTAATATTCTTCGCGCTAAATTGTAGTCTTCTTTGCGTGAAAAATTATCTTTAAATATCACAAACAACATATGTGAAATCCATGGCACAATTCAAACGGGACCAGAAAATAATTTTTATCTACCCATTGGATCGCATTCATAATGTTTTGCTTTTGAGGACCCGTGAAGTGGGTGGGCGGGACTTCACCGCTCTGTAAAGGCCGCTCCGCTGTGTGGGAGTCAGGGTGCAGATCGGGACATATGTTTTTGTCTGAGCCCGACCCGAAGCTGAGATTTCACTTCTCCTCCATCTCTAGTTTACATTTACCGTCTGAAACACAGCAGGTCCATCATTTGTATTTATTTCACACTGGAGTTTCACTAAAATAACCCGAACCCAAACAGAATTTCAGAAGTCTTGTCCCGGCCCGTTCTGGTCCTGACGGTCTCGGGTCAGGTATCCACACTGTAGTATGAGCCATGCTGGTGCAACACAAGGGGTGAAATGGCACTTTGATATGAAAACGGCTGGTTAAAGGAATATTCCGACATTTTGGGCAGTTAAAAAAAGGGAGTTGTTTCAGGAGAAATCAGATGGTGGCGCTGTAACCTCTGAACACGTTCATCTCTCTGTCTATCTCAGTGATCCTCACACCGCTGAGGGTAGAGGAGGATCCGCCATGAATTAACTTCTCCTCAAACCACGCTGCTTTGTTTGTTTGTTTGTTATTTGTATCAATTACAAGAAATCCACATGATCAGCTGTGTAAATCAGACAGCTTCAGAGTTGCTGTAAAGTTTGTTTATTCATTTTGACAGAGCCAGGCTAACGACTCCCATAGACTTTAAGTCTTTATGCTAAGCTAACAGGAATGCTACCCATAGGAACTGAACCGAAAATGTTTTCGGATGCCTTGTTTCAGTCTGGTGAAGTCAGAAAAACATCTATTTTTCCCCAGAAGTTGGAGTATTACTTTAAGGGTGTGTCTTCATATATTTCTGGCTAATTGTGGGAGTGGAAAAGAGGCTTGTGCACGTTCGTCCACTTCCTCAGTGACTGAGGTTTAGCCTATAAAACTGAACGATGTGCACGCACAGCTTCATACATCTGATGAAAAGAAGGCTGATGCATGTTTGTGGCTAATTTTCTGTTTGAATGGTGAATCTGCACAGCTTCGTGCATCAGGCCCCGGGGTTTTACTGCCACTTTTAAAGGATGCACACAACACAGGAGCAAGTGCCGTGTGTGACGGTGTGTGTTTTGGTGACGGAGAGACAAACTGGGTGTGTTTGTGTGTGTGTGTGTGTGTGTGTACTGGGAGTGAATGTTAATGCCACAGCCAGCCGATGAGGTGCATGTTAAAGCGAGGCGTAAAGGCGGCGGATGTTAAAATCAGGTTCATCAGGGTTTATGTCATGAGCCGGGGGTCCTGAAGGCAGCAGGGGGGCAACAGCATCGGCAGAGAGCAGGGCACACACTCCCTCACCTCCAAAATGAACACACTGCGATGCGCTCGCTTGCTGTTGTCATGGCGGCAGTGACCCGGACGTCCCCTGGGATTTCTGCCGCCGCGTACGAGCCGACCTCTCGGAGGGTGTCTTCCGATTTGCAATTTTCTCCACGATGAGCCGACATATAAATGAAATATTTTCCTCGCTTGATATTTTGAGAGTAGTCATTAGGATTTAATATGCACACCCATAATTTCAGGCCGGCTTTGATAATCTTAAGAAAGCTTTGATCATGGCTTCTGTCTTGGGAAGTTAAAATTGAACGGCTTTCATCTAATGGTGCTCAGTGCGCGAGATACGAAATGAATGAGATCCATTTATTCCAAGTCCGATATGTTTCAGCTGTTTTCATCAGTTGGGTCGGTGTGTGTGTGTGTGTGTGTGTGAAGCCACATTATCTGCCACAGTCACTCAGGTGTTTTTATTTATTTTCCTGACGCTGATGCAGCTCTGCACGGTGGAAACTGGACATTTATGCTTCCAAAACTCAATAAAAAAAAAACAATTTCTGCACTGGAAAATAAAACTTCTGCAGCTGAATTAGTTTTGTATTCAGTCTTACAATCTTCAAGGTAAACAATCTGCCAGTGGGATGAGATAATCCCACTTGTTTACAATGCTAATCAGCTGGTTATCAGAGGTTTCTTGAAGCAAGTGTAATCCCAGTGGGCTGATCCGACTTCTTCTGCCGTGTTTCTACATTTTTACACCCCAGAAAATTTCCTGAAACAAGTGAAACTGCCCTGGAAACAAGCGGGATTATCTCATCCCACTTATTTTTCCAAAATCAGAATGAGAATCAGAAATACTTGGAATTGAAATTGGGTCATTTGCAGCTGCTCATAGTCTCAAGGGAAGAATATCTTGTAAGCATAAGTGAAATTATAAGAAATTGAAAAAAAAAGAAGAAATTATTTGAAAAAGTATGTGCATTGTGTATAAATATATGCATTAATTCTACAAAAACACTTTCTACTGTTAGAAACTGAGCACATATTTGCACTAAATGACATTTTTGGATTTTTAAGAGTGACTCTGATATTAAAAGTGATATATTTTGCAGTGTCAGTGTTGTGTTTTGAATCGGTGACATGTCATGGTTTGTACCTGGCTGTCGGCGCTCACCTCCTCCCTCCACCATCTTGTTCTAACCTCGGGGCACCGCTGAGTTTCCTCCCGTGGATTTGGCCCTGGCAGAAAGGTGAAATCTGGCCAGTAAACCCTCCAGCCGCTGAGGAGGAGCCATTTTGGCTCCAGCTAAGATTAGCCCTGTAAAGTCCCGGGCAGATTTGTCATCAGTCTGGAATCCACTGGGCTTTGTTAACCAACTTCCCATTCTTACCGGGCCTGAGCTGTGCCTATTCAGCGACAATTTCCAGACACACCTCAGCTTTGTACCCGAGGAAAAAAAGAAAAATCGTATTGGCGTGGTGAGGTTTATTCCTATTTGCGTCTCTCAATAGACTTAAAAGGTCATTTTCCCTAAATTCTTGCTCAGAATCAGGCAAATGAATGCTGTTCTTGCAGCTATATTAGCTCTTATCGCCACAGATCCTCCTGTATCCTGGAGGCATTGTCGAAGGCGGCGTGAATGAGTCCCCCAGTCATTCAGGCCTATTCAAGTCCTGGATATTGCTTCTTTACAGGTAGCAGGAAATTATACTGGAAGCAAACTCTCCGGCTTTGAAAGGTGTGGAAGCGGCTGACAAGATGTGATGGTGACACACCGCGTCGCTTTGACGATGTGTTCATCTCCCATATAGAAGATATATATACATATATAATATATTTTGCTGTTGATAGGCAGTGGAGAAGGGGCGACTGATGGGATTGAAGGCGTTTGAAACAGAGCACAGAGTCATGGGATATCGCTGTGGGTGTGTGTGCTGTTTTTGTATTTTCATTATTAATTCAGTAGGAAAGCGCGGGGGCTCAGAGCAGGATGTGGAGACCCAGCAGGGCAAACACAGGAGAGGGCTCCGGCGGCGTTTCATGCGAGGCCGCTGGCAGAAAGCCTTCACGGTGTTAAATGATGAAGAGACAATGGATCTCTGGTTCTCTGTGCTGTGTGAGCGGCTGCACATTAAAGAGAGCATGATTTTAAAGTGCTGCAAGGTGTCCGGTGTCAAACCAAAACCACAAGCCTTAATGACCGGCCGAGGTGGAGAGAGCACTGACATGTCTGACGCGGGTAGAAATACTGATACTTGACATGATATTTTACTTTAATAGAAAATAGTGGAGAAAAACTCCACTTCAGCAAAACTGAGAAGATTTAAAAAAAAAAAAAAAAAAGCAGTCAGAGTAAAGATGAGCACGTTTCTGGAAAAGAGAGTAAGTTCACTCGTTCATCCTTTCTCTCTGTTTCACATCAGATGATATTTTGCTGCTTTGATCTTTTGCTTCAGTTTCACCTAAAAAAAAAAAAATAAAATCAAATGAGCCAAACTGGATCAGGAAAAGCCACGAGAGCTGCCAGCGGACTGGTGAGGGTCGGACAGATGCCACAGGCTTTATTTTTCTGTCCAACTTTATTAAACACACACTTTTGACCCATACAGTATCCACGGACACCGGACCATCATCAGCATCTTTGATATTTGTTCATTTTGGGGCCAAATGGCGTTTCAAATGCATTTTTTAGATACTGTTTAACACCAAATACCAAATAATGGGAAACATGTTGCCCATTTTCCCATTTTGTTCCAGGTCAACAAGAGTTTCATTTTGTTCCTATCCTGCTAACTTCCAGCCTCTAATGACGGCAAGTTGCTTCCTCCAGTTTTTTGTTAATAAGGCCATCATGCCCCGCAGAGCTACAGGAGCTGCCTCAGTCCAAAACACACACGGTGCTTCCTGTAGTTTGGTCAGATCTCGCTCTGCGTCTCTGTGGTTGTTAGTCTCGCCCCGCCAGCGCCCTGCCAGGGGCGACGTGAAGAGCCACCGACTGAACTCTCACCGTCTGGGTTTAATATCACTCAACCAGAGTACGGACCGATGTGGAGAGACTTTTCTCCACACTGGCTCCGTTCTGAAAGTTTTGTTCACAAAGCAGTTTAGCATGCAAAGCGGCTCTAGCCCTGTCAGTGTTGACACAATGAGATCTGTCAGCACCAAGAAAAGAGCCAAGAAAACCAAAGACAACCGAGGAAAAGAGCACCGAATCGTCTTTTTCTGAATCTTTTATGAGGAACTGGCAGTAAATTCATCCGGAGTAACAAGCTCCTGAAGTTTCATTTTATTTTGGAGCACGTTCCAGTTAATGAGGCACACAGCCTTTTACCCACCTGAGCTCGTACCTGAGCCAAGTCCAGTAAAAGGAAGCTTTACCGACATTATTCACACCATGAACAGAGCCTCAGCAGACCAGAAGCTGTTTTTGTCTCCCAAATTCCCACCAAAACTAAGGCTATTTGAAAACTGTAATAACACGTGTAACTATAAACACATTGCATTGGTGTAAGAGAACGCATGAATTGATGGTCAGCCAGCTTTTAAAATAAATCACAAGGAGTTTGTCAGCGTGCACGAGGCCGACAATGACGCTTTCCCTGCCAGCGATTTCTCTAACATTTTGGAAGCCGGCATCAGGAGATTCAGCAGAAAATGCTCAATATTTTTCATGCACAACATGTTTGCTATGTTTATTTAAAAGTATGTGAACGGAGACACGTAAAGAGCTGGTGACATCGGCGGCTTCTGACAGGCGTAAT
Source organism: Myripristis murdjan (assembly GCF_902150065.1). Classification (NCBI taxonomy): domain Eukaryota; kingdom Metazoa; phylum Chordata; class Actinopteri; order Holocentriformes; family Holocentridae; genus Myripristis; species Myripristis murdjan. The sequence continues at coordinate 32,834,623 of NC_043983.1, read as the reverse complement.
ATTGAAAATAGGCGTCAGATTGCTTTGACCCTGGCACCGACAGATCTAGAAAAAAACAAGTACCTCAGAATATAATGTGGAATGTATAATGTCTATTTTTGGTTCGAATTTCAGGTATGAACAGCCTAAAATTTGGGAGTGAATGTTGAGAACCAGGACATTTTAGCGTTTAACAGGATGTAAACCGGGACAAACCAGGACCAACTCTACACTAATGGGAATAAATTTGTTATCTCGACTCTTGTTGACTTTGTGCTTTGTCTCCCTGCTGCTTCCTGTTGGGGCCAAAAATCTGAACAACCTGCTTGCATGTCATCATATTTATTTCATTTCCCTCCTCGTTTTTCTAGCAAAGCGCTCACATGTGTATGTGGATGCAGGCTGAGAGCGTCAGCCTGAATTCCCTCTCCGCGCTGAAGTGGCCAATATCCTTCACCTGAAAATCACCAACCACCATTTTACGTCAAACCCCCCCGACAGGCCGATAAAAACACCGTCTCCGCTCGGCGTAACGAAGGGCGTTCCACGAGTTCACTTCCTGCGCCCTTCGTCGTCTTGTCCCCACTTTGAGGTCTCACAGGTTACATTTTCATACCGGCGATTCCTGCCACAGACATGAATCATCGCCATATGTCCGGGACATTATGTGCCCATACAGTCAGCTGCGAGTTGAGCGGGGAGAGCGGCACCGGCGGGGCGCTGGCCGGCTTTCTCTGGGAGCGTGACGTCCCCGGTGGCGGGAGGTTTGGCTCGGGGCCGGATGTCAGGCCGGCCCGGGCGCAGAAGGGATGTGACCCGCTGAGCCTGGCACTGCCCCGGGCCTCGGCAATCTGCTGCTCCCCTGGATGCCGCGGGGCAGGGCTGGGGAGTAACGCCTCATATGTAATGGCATCGGTGTAATCTGATCGCAGGAAAAAGAGCGAAAAATCAATGCAAAAGTCATAACAAGTGATTTAGCCCGGTGTTGAAAGCTTGTTTTTCTTAAAACAAGGCCAGTGGGATGAGATAATCCCACTCGCTTCCAGCGCTAATCAACTTGTTTTGCAGGATTTTCTCGAATCGAGTGTCATTTTTGGATCCTTGTGGGCTGATCTGCCTCATTCGGCCCTGTTTCAACATATATAATACATAACTCCCAGGAAACCGCAATGGGAAACAAGTGAGATTGTCTCATCACACTTGCAGGTTTTTTCACTTCTTTCAAGAAAACAGCATTTTAGCACCAAACGTGAGACCGAACGACTTGTTAATTAGATTTTTATTTGCAGTGTTGTGCAGAAAGGGTCGCAGCAGCCCGTTTATTGGTTCAGGAAGCCGAGATCCCTCAACACTGATGGAGGTGTAATGGAAAATGTATAAATCTCGGTTTTATGTTTCTTGGTGATGCGCTGATTTTCTGATCTGAGCATCAAAAGCAGGAAGGCATTAAGTGGCACTGTCACTCCGTGTGGGAGGAAAGCCGGAGTCAGACAGAAAACGTCGTCTGATCTCTGTGAGAAAAGGGGAAAAAAAAAACCGTAAAGCTCTCGTCATCCATTGTGCAGCAGCTTTTCTGTTCAGCAGCAGTCAAACTAATTAACAGAAATATCTGAGACCTTGGAGATCTTGTATACTTTTTATTCTTTCTTTAAAATCTCACTTTTCCTTGTTCCGCCTTCGCTGTTTTCTCCGCTGCCACCGAGCCGCCCCTCCCAGGTGTCTCAGCACAGAACTGAGCGCCCATCACGGCTAATTTGACACTTCAGATAGTTTTGAACCGCTGACCCCAGACCCACATCAGCTCTGAGTCAGCAAGCAAACAACTCTCCAAAAAATAATAATAATAAAAAAAAAATCACATCCGCTCCAAAAGACTGTCACTGACGCATCAACACTCCAATGGGGTGCAAGATTAGATTTTCATTTTTCAGCTGGTCGGATCACTCCAGAGACGTGTTTGAATTGTAAAACACTTTTGATTTTGAGGAGTCAGGATCACACTTAGCTCCAGATGAATCTCCGTGGCGGCTGCGGGTGATCGTGCCGGGCCGCTGCGAGAATGCATCGGGGATTCGCTCGCCAGTCACCGGTGGGAATGAATCGCCTTGATCTTCGCTCATTTAAAATGAAGTTTAGTGCAAGAGGCTGAAATCGGGGGAAGCGCACACATTGACAAAAATAATGCTGATGGGTTAAGATGTATTTAGGGCCCACGCGCGGCTGACATTTCCTGGTTTTCCTCAGGGCGGCTGCTTTAGTGCTGCTGCTGCTGCTTCCTGTCGGGAACGCGCCGCCGAGCCTCTCCTCGCCGCCGCACGCCCGCACGCACGCCCCTGCACACGCTGCAGTTTAAAATGTGAACATGAAGCTTCCTCGTGCATTTTCTGTAAAAGCCCCGTTCCAGTTGCAGCCGTCACATCTGCACGGCGCACGGCCTGGACTCAGGATGCAGCTCCATCACAGGCACGGGGTTGCCGGTTTGATTCTCAGTCGTCTCTGTGTGCACTTTGCATCTTCTGCTCTCGTTCTCACTGGCAGACGAACAGGAGACTCAAAATCAGTCAAATCCGGCCTTTTGTGCACGTCTCTAAGATGATTTGCAGGGAAAGGGGAGAAAAACAAACATATTTATAAATGAAAATATTTTTTAATTGAAATATTTGCATCCAATTATTATCAACTATGTGTGAAATGAAAAAATAAGAGGTTTCTATGATAAATTGATAAACTAGACCTAGCAAACTATCCATCGTCCAGAGGTGCAGGAAAACCCAGCAGGCCGGTCGCTGTGCTGTTTTGTCAAACCTGCTGTCCAAAAAGAGAAAAAGGCTGATAAGGAATGTAGAATTTTTTCCAGAGAGATGGACGGAGCAGGCGTCTTATTTTCTCCCGGGAGGTAAATGTCAAACCTGTCGGCTGTACATTCGCTGCGTTCCTCTCCTCTGCTTTATGTAACTCTACATTACGTGTTAGTTTTATGTTCCAGCATGCAGTTTCTCAGTGATTAATTTACAATAATAAATAGGAAGAAGTCTGATCATATTGATATTAACAAAAAATAATCCAGACAGATTATGAGTGTGACACGCTGTTCTCTAAATTGAATAGATATGAATGGACGTGTCAGTCTGTCTGTGTTAGTCCCTGCCTTCCACCCAGTGCATGCTGGGATACCCTCCTGACTCGAGAAACCCCGAAATAGAGTAGAGAACGTGAATGAGGAAAATATTGCAGTTTGAAAATGTTGAAGAGAAATCTTATATAGATTTTGGAATATCAATATAGCTTGAAAATCATTGAAACCAATCAGATTACACTGCTCGATCAATTAAACTACTTAATCAGCTAGTATCTGACTGATAATGGGTTTTTGTATCTGGGAGTAAAAAACTTCATCAACTGATATTTTTCATATATTGTTAACACTGAAAATCATGGAGTCTGCTGAACTATTTAAATTGACTCTAAGTGATTTGCTGACCCTGGTCAAAAAGTCCTACAGGATTTTTAGGTTTTTTAACAGAATCCTATAGGATATCTGCAATTCCTATAAGACTTTCTGTTGTCTCTATAAGAAATGTATATGGTTCCTTTTGGATTTTCACAGTCCTGTTGGAAATTGTCAAAACTTAGACTAACAGGGATAGAACCCAAATGCACGGCTCACAAGAGTTCAGCTAAAGTAATTTAATAACAAGGAAAAGTAACAACTAAAATTCACAATACAAAGTAACAACAGAAAATCACTCTTAACGAGGAATACAGACAAAGGCAGGACAAAGTATCAAATGAACCAGAAAGCAAAACTATGACAAAACAAAGTAGCAAAGGAAATACAAAACCTGACTTGACGTGACTTGAGACTTGACTTGACTAGACTTGACTTGACTTGACGTGACGTGACAAGGAACATGAACGTGGCAAGACAATGCAGGACAAAGCAGGACCAAACAAGACGAAGCAGGACGAACTGGCACAGGACAAAGGGAAACACGGACTATATACACACACACAAGGTAATGGGGAACAGGTGGAAACGATCAGGGCGTGGCAGACAATCAGACTAGAGGGAAACACACAAGGGGAAGGGCAAGTGACCTGACACAAGAGGAGAGTGGGATTTCAAAATAAAACAGGAAGTCACGAGACAAGACACAAGAACAAAACCTAACAAAACAAAACATAATTTCTAAGACATGACAGAAATTTTGAAGTATTCTATTGGAACCTATTGTTATTTCAAAAAGTCAAATAAAATTTTCTCTCTCTTTTTTTTTTATTGGAATCATATAAGATTTATAAAATTCCAATAAGACTTTCTGTCATCTCTGTCTGGTTCCTTATGGACTATCATAACCCTGTTGGAAATTTTAAAGTATTCTATTAGAACCTATTGGTTTTTCATAAGTCTTCAAAGGCTTTCTTTCACATTTATCAGAATCACTATAGGGGGGGTTGAGTGCACGAACTCTGTCTTTAAAAAATACGAAACCCCTCCTCTCTCCATGCCCACCCGTCTCTCTCTGAGCGGCTGTACGGGAGCCTGCGTGGGACAATTTGATCCCAAAAGCCTTGCGTTCCACGTTTCAGCCAATCAGCACACGGCGTGCGTTAACGTGCTGACTCAGCGTCGGCGGTCGCTTGTAGAAACGTCAAGTAAAGTGGGAAAAAAGTGTTTTATTATCATCAGCATGTTATTTGTAACTTGTAATGGATTTAAAAAAAACAAAACAAAAAAAAACGTCATCGCTCCAGTTGCTTCGTGTCCACGGCGAGTTTAATCGAACGCTCTGGATTAACGGGATTGGCTGCAGATTTGTTTCCTGTGAGTGATAAAGAGTATGAAGATGCAATAAATGATGGATCCGGCCTCAGACTCAACACGTTCGGAGCGGTTTTGGACTCTGGAGCGTTCACTCCTTTAATTTGGTTTGTTAGCTGCACCGATGGGCCTGAAAATGCGAGTCTCCGTCGTCCTGCGAGTTCACAGAGAGTCTCGGGAAACTCGTCTGCGGCTCAGAGGGAGCTCTAATGAGACAGGGAGGGTGTGTTGTGTGCTTAATGACAATATTACACACAGCAGAAACACACGGTTACTCTCTGTGTTTCATTTCCCCACATCCCGGCCTTATCTTCACTTATGCCCCCATTCCCCTCAGCCCTGTTGGGAATACTGCACGAATAGCGATAGGATAATGACTGGAGTGGCCGGCTTGTGACTGGAGGGTTGCCAGATTCATTTCTGCTCTCTGACTCCCGTTCTATTTCCCATTTCTCAGCCCGCGCACTTCCAAGAGTCGGCTTTCAAGCGGCGTCCAGGTTTCGGTCGAAAGAAATCCGCCACTTCATGAACTTTCTCTTTGAAAAGCGGCGGACAGTCGCGGCTAAGAGAGCGTGATCTAATTTGCGGGGCGCTCGTTAAAAAGCGCGGGCCGTGCCAAGACATTACCTTGAACTGGGCTCTGACCTGGCTCAAGTTACAGATAATTTAATTTTAGGGCAGCGCCGCTCTCATCTGTGTACGCCAAGCTGGAACAGATCAGCCGTCTGTTGGCCGGCATCAGAGGCTGCGTTCACACCGCACCGCTCTCCGCTCAGCTGCCACAAACTACTTTGGTTTTTTTTGTTTTTGTTTTTTTTCTGGATGGCTGTCCATATTGGAGATGTGCTTATCTCACAGTTTGATTCTGCACACAATACACGCTTTACAACTAGATGCAATTACAATATAATGTACGATATAAATCTTTCCAACAATATCAACTATTATTCATTTGCATTGTTTCCTTTTTGCATCGTGATACACTCGATTTCTGATATAGTGTCCCTTCCTAATATCTATTCTAGCACGTAAAGCACATCCCATATCAATATGAGGAGCGAAGCTTGAAATGCATCTTTTTTTGACGAGAAAACATCAGATCAGTGTCACGTGAGGGAACAAAAATGTTGCCCTTTGTCTCTGATTTGTTTGACTTTTTGAGGTGTATAGAAAAAAAAATCGATCAAAATTAACGTGGTTGTCTTAGCTCTTCCAAAATAATTTATGACATTTGGAAGTTTGGGTGCATGGTGTATGGAAAAAATAACATTTTTCACAGTTTTTTGAACCTGAACACTTGTCTGTGTAATTTTATGTCAGATTGCTAACAGCTAAGTGATCAGCTGCCAATGATAATCTGTCATAATATTCCTCTCCTCCTTTTTAACACTTGTGTTGTCTTCCTTGATCAAAAGGAAACCGATCAGCCAAAGAAACGGACCCCCTGGTCACCAGCGAACCAGGTATTTTTCCATGACTCAGATTCTGGGTCGTGAGTTTATCGCTCACAGGACAGGGTTGGGGATTTGGACGTGTTTAAAATGCACCGTTTTAGAGAGAAACGTGCAGACGAAAGTTTGGAAATGCTAAAAATCACAGACTGACAGGGACGATGATGACCAGAGGCTCCACTGTTTGTTTGTATTTGTGTTTGTTTTGGGGCAAAATAATTCAGATTCAGATAGGGAAAGGTCGACGTGGGTCAAACCAGAAGTGATTTTTAAATTATTTATTTATTTAATCATTGGATTTTAGCCACAAATATAAAATGACTGAAATTCCTGATTATTAAAACTCTGTAGGTTAAGCCATTGTAGCGCCTCTGAATTCTGCAAATCAAAAGAAATCTCGCCGTGAAAAATCATGTTGGACTTCTGTGTTGTGAAGTTTAAAGATGGTTTTCCATGACTTGTGCACTGTGACTGTTATTCTCTGCTCTTTTGGTGTGTCTCCATGCACTGTGTGTTAAATTGTTAAATGATATTTGGCTTCACGCTCCTTCAAAGTAAAAGACTGGACAGCCAGAGCAGTGTCACTCCTCACGAGTAAACCCAGAGAGCAAAGACATTCTGTGAATTATCTACAGCTGAACTTTGAGAAAGACATTGGGAGGGGTCATTTACAGTGATGGGAGAAACGGCGTTACAAAGTAACGGCGTTAATAACGGCGTTACTTTTATCAGTAACGAGTAATCAAAGAAATTACTGTTTCCCCCGTTACAACGCCGTTACCGTTACTGACAATAAAATGCGCCGTTACTAGCCGTTACTTACTACTAATACTTATTATTATTTTATTATCCTGTTCAAAAAATGTGCGTCTTGTGGAGAAAAAGCAGTGAGTCAATTTTCAAACTGGTTGGACTTTGCAGTTTTTCGTAACTTATCAACATGCATGGAGAATGAGCAGAAATTACAAAAAGCCAATGTGTTACCCGACGGCAGAGCGGATAGTATCTCCACCTGCCATACAGAAGACCGGGGGTTCAATTCCCCACCTGGACAAGCTGGCATCACTACTTTAAACTGTAATGAATTACTTTTTCAAAGTAACGTGCCCAACACTGACAATGATAGATGAAATTTGACAGCAATGTCCACACTGCAACAGCAACGCAAAAATATGTGCATTAATAAGAGGATTTAAGAAAAGAAAAAAAGTAATCATAAAAATTACTTTCCCCAGTAATTGAATTACTCTTCTGCAGCAGTAATTGAGTAGTAATCAAATTACTTTTTTACAGAAGTAATTAGTAATTGTAACTTATTAGTTTTGTGAGTAATTGGTCCCAACACTGGTCATTTATCCGTCAGAAAGCTGTGATTCGTTACTTGCTGAGTATGGATTCGGGTTCGGGTGCGTCGCTGGTCCTGGACTCTCTCCGAAGCCCCGCTGGCCGTTTTGAGCCTCGGTGTGTGAACGCAGCCGGACGCCCGGCCGCTCCGGAGGCCTGCTTTGTCTGAAGCCGGTAATGATTTAATGCGCAGCCCCTGTGAACCTCTGGCAAGACTAATTTGTTGCAATTAGGAAATTGTTTTCCTATTAGAACCGAGATAAAGAGTCATAAATAATGAGTCCGTCACTGTCGTCCCCGTGCCCTTTAGTCCTGCTGCCACTTTAATGAGTTCTGTGATGCTCTCACCCTCACCTTCACCCCTCCCTCCCCTCCTGCCTCCATCGCTCTCTCTCTCTCTCTCTCCCGCTGTCCTTTTCAGTTTTATGTGGGATTTAACGAAGGTCTCCCGGGAGCCTCAGCTGACGACAGTATAGTTTTACTGCCTATCAGGCCGCTCGGCCGGCTGCAGATGGGCGGGAGCTGTTTGACTCTTTTAACGCCTCATAACGGTTTTGTCAGCCGGTTGGGGTTTTTAAGGTGGACGGCCGGCGGCGGCGAGGGAGGGGAGGGGTGCATCGCAGGTCGAGGGGAGTATATCATCCCTTTTTATATAAACTGTATTGATTTCCAGCAGAACAGGTTCGATGCTCAGCTGCACGGATATTAAACGTAAAGGGGATCATGCAAAAGGCCGTGCAAATATTCTGAGGAATTGTGTAAGTGTGCATGTTAGAGCTCGAAATTATAAAGGCTTGACTTTATTACGACGAAATCTACCAGTCGTCCAGCCCTTGATGTTAGTAATATTCCCAGTAGTAATGACGTTTAAGGGGGAAAAATTAGGTAGGATTTGTTTTAGTAGGTCATAGCAATAGCTTTAAAATTTAATGATTATAATTTTACAATCTAAATGCCTTTTTCTCTCTAATGTGCTTCTGAGAAATCCAATATATAATCATACGGGAGGGGGAGGGGTGGGGGCCGGGGTGATAAATGGACTCTATCAAGCCTTTTATATTATATACAATTTCATACAAGCGGATGCAGTTGCTTTCGAATCGCCTTGTCTCCGAAATCTATGAATTATGCAGCTCAGTGAACCTTTTATTACGATTCACAGACTGCAACGCCTCTCGCCTTCCAACGCCACTCATCCGGTGTGCAGGCAGTGTGTGTGTGTGTGTGTGTGTGTGTGTGTGTGTGTGCATGGGCGTAGGCGGGGTTTACGCCGACAGAGAAAGTTGCCGTGACCCCTCCCAGGCCGATGACGAGTGAAGAGACAGGTAATTAGAGAGAGAGACGACCACCAGGGAGAGACGAGTGAAGAGTCGCTCTCATGTTCTAATGAGAGTCCTGAGTTATGAGCTGAGCCTGCTGCTCTGTGGAGCGCGCACACACACACACACACACACACACACACACACACACACACACATGAACACACACACACTCTAATTGGTGCATGTTGGCACAAACTCGGCCGGTGCTTTTCTGTTGGTACATTTTTCTGGAGTTTAATGTGGAGATCAGGACCTGTTGCTCAGAGAAGGAGCTGCAATTCATTCATTCATTCATTCATTCATTCATTCAGTGCAAACTCAAGGCCTACCCTCAACTATCCTTTTATTTTTTCAGTTGTTTTCACTTTAATACCCAAACTTATGTTTTCTGGATTCACTCACATCGTTATACTCTCTCTCTCTTTTACTATTTTATTAATTTATCTTGCCCTCTGAACCATTCATTTACTTTTTATCTAACGGTTTGGAGTTGTTATTTGATTTTTTTTTAAATGTATTTGTTCATTATTTATTTATTTTCTGCTTTTCATATCTTACTCGTTTTATTGCCACTTTTGTTTTGCTGTTTTCAGCTGGTCAGTTTTTTTTTTTTTTTTTTTTTTATTTTAGCCACTTGTACAGAAACTTCCTCTCTTGCAAATCCTGACTTACCTGTGTGGTAACCATGGTAACAAGGGTTAGAACGAGGACTGGGAGGATACAGGACTTTTTCCGGTTGGAAAACAAGTCGAATGTGGTGAATTTCCATTATGGGGCATAATCATAAAAAGGGATAATTGTGAATATCCTCCCATTAGTGGCTGGCTAGGAGGCTGGGATTGTTTTGTGTGTATTTGTGTGTATTTGTGTAGTTCTGGTGTGTGCAGGAACACAAACAGACCTCACTTTGGACGGATTCTGCTCTCGTCTCGTCCTCGACTTCAGATTTGTAGAGCTATAAAGTATCAAAGTACATTTAATCGAGTACTGCACAGTTTTGAGGTACTTCTTGCGTATTTAACTTTAACTCCGCCTCGTGAAGAAGGAAACGTCGCACTTTTTACTTTAACTAGATAGATAGATAGATACTTTATTCATCCCGAAGGAAATTCGCAGTTTTTCAGCAGTATCCACAGATTACAGATTAAAAAAAAAAAATAATAATAATAAAAAAATAAAAAAATAAAAAAAAATAAAGAATAAGATCTAAGTACAACAGAATAAGATCTAAGTACAATCCAGTGTGCAAAAAGCAATGTGCAAAAAAAAAAACGTGTGCATGGGTGTATAAAATGTGCATAGAGGTAGGTCAATGTGCATTTACATTATAGTTTTCCGTGCAAAAGAAACGGTAAGCTGATAAATTATGCTGCGTTTTCACAGCACAGCAGCCGACAGTGCATGTGACAGCGAGATACTTCCTCCAGGTTAAAGCATCAATAATTTAAAACCCTGAAACAAACCGTTCTTCACAGCCACGACTTTACAGAATTATGTTTTACTGATAGAGCTTCTACACTTATTTTGGAGCACAGGGCTCTTTTTCTATTGCAGTATTTCTACTTGAGGATTTGGGCTTTTTTTTTTTTTTTCAGAACTGTTCGGTGGTCCTGCTGGTGTGTGTGTGTGTGTGTGTGTGCCCCGGCCCGGCGTGGAAATCACTGAAAACACGAGTCCGTTGTCAGAGCTTATCATCAGCAGCTTTTTAAAAGGCAGCATTAGAGCACTGAGGTCTCTATTTGCCTTGTTTGTCTCCAGGTGAAGGGATGTGAGGTTTCTTATCTAAACGTATTCGGCGGGAGCAGAATTGATTTGATTCTTTTCTAACTGGCTTTGAAGGTTTTTAAGCTGGAAATTCTCTCCTGTGGGAACGCCGCACCGCTGGAAGCGCCCGCAGCTCCGCTTCTCCTTTCTCCCTCGGCGCCGACAAAAGGAATAACTCTGCATTCGCCTCACATCCGAACGCCGCAAACACTCAGGTTCCAGTCCCTTAATGCACAATGACCGATGCAGTCGATGCTGTTTCATCCCGGTAATTGACGTATCGACGTGAGCCAAACGGCGGAGGTACGAGTGGATGTGGCGGCGCTCCGGCTGAGGGGGAATTCACGACGCAGGTTTTGACTGTCAGGACGGCCGGGGGGGGGAGCGAAATAAGACGAATATCCACGCTAATGAAGCCAAATGGAGCGTTCTATCTCAGGGATGCTGGATTTCACTTCATTTCACCATTAAACAATCGTGCCCTTGAAACAGAACTCGAGCCGTGTTGGAATAATGGATCCGCGCTGGTGTGTGGCCATGCGTGCAGGACGGATATGGGAAGAGACTCGTGCTTTATAGGGGATGTGATGTCACCGCCAGCGCCGCGTTAGCTTATTATTCTGCAGGCTTCTGGTGGGCCGCGGGTCACACGCCCGGGCCTCGTCGCCGGCTGCATTAACGAGCGTCCTGGTCCGGGGCGGGCTGCCGTACGGGGATACCGGGGATTTCCCCGGTGGGCCGCTGGGCCAGTGGGCCGGGCCACGAAACGAAGAAGCAAAAGAAAAAGAAAGGGAAGAAAGTCTAGCGCAACGGCCAACAGCGTTGTTGTCCACTAGGAATTATTATATTTTTATTTTTATATTTTTATATTTTTATTTTATTATATTTTTCTCCCTGTTAAAGGTTTTTTTTTAGGGAGTTGTTCCTCATCCAATGTGAGGGTTTAAGGACAGAGGATGTTGTATTTTTTTGTATTTTTCTGTAGAGCCCTTTGGGACAAATTTGTAATTTGTGATTATGGGCTATACAAATAAATAAAATTGAAATTGAAATTGATAGGAATTGGTGGGGGGGCGGGGCTGGGTCAGGCGGCTGTTGTTGTGATAGGCTGTACCTGTGTTCACGTGTCACTGCCTATGCTGATAGCCAATCAAATTTGGTCCACGTGGGTAAGTCCCACCCATTTCCTCAGGCTGTTGCAGCGGTCACTGTCACTTGTCAGTCATCAGTAGCTGGGTTTCCGTCCACCTATTTTTATTCGCATTTTCAGAAATTGCGAAAAAAAAAAAAAAAAAACTTGGATGGAAACGCCAGAAATTCGCAAAAAAGTTTTTACGCTTGGTTTTTACGCTTGGAGGGGGTGGTTTTCTCAACTCAAAAGAAAATGCGACTTTTTGCTGTGGAAACAGGTTTTGCGAATAAACGATGACTGGACCGGATACCACGTCACACTTCTACGCTACAGTCTTATTATTAGTTATTATTATTATTATTATTATTAGTCTCTTATTCCTTATTTAGGATGGTTCGGTATGAAGTTAGCGCTGCCAAAATAGTAAGCAGACTTCTCCCAAGAGCCGACAAGTTCAGCAGGAATCTGTCCCTGATCAGCTGTTGAGTGTCAGCTGAGTGTGTGTTGTTGTTCAGTCGACACACAGACGCTATCTTATGGCGTCATCTCACGGCGCACTCTCCTCTCAATAATCGCAAAACAAAACTAATGGAAACAGGCATAAATTCGCATTTTCTTTTGCGCATTTTGACAAAATTCGCTCAAAAATTTTGATTTATTTGGATGGAAACCAACCTAGTGATGGGAATAACGACATTATAAATAAATAAACTCTCTGTCAACAATCGGAGTTGCTTAAGCCCCGGATGTTTCTTCAAAAGCCCCGGATCTTTTTTTTTTAATCTTTATTATTATTATTATTGTTGTTATTGTTGTTATTATCCTATATGAAAAATGTGCGTCTTGTAGAGAAAAAAAAGCGGTGTGTCAATTTTCAAAATGATTGGACTTTGCAGTTTTTTGTAATTTATCAATATGAATGGAGAATGAGCCCAAAGAGTCCAATAATCCCCGATGGCAGAGCGGATATTGTCTCCGCCTGCTGTGCAGGAGACCGCGAGTTCAATTCCCTACCCAGACAAGAGGGCATCTTTACTTCATTACCTCACTTTGTTGTAACCATGACAAGGAAGTGATTCTTATTATTCTGCCTGTCATTGGCTCGATGACACACACAGTGGCATTTAGGGTTTCTGTAATTTTTATTTCTGTACTCTTTTTGTGAATTTGTATTGTAACCCACGTGCTAAATTATTATTATTCCCCACACCGTGCATGAAGTGGGCCGGTCTGTCAGTGACTCCCGGGCCACTTTTTCCCCCCCAGTCCGCCCCTGGTCCCGGCTGATTGGTTGGATTCAAGGATTCAAGGATTCAAGGAACTTTATTGTCATACCAGTTCACACTTACATGCTAGTGGTACGAAATTAGCACTCAGGTCCCGGTATAAGCCAAAACCCCCCCCCGAAAAAAAGACCAGAAAAAGAAGTGTAAATATAAGTGTAAATATAGAATATAAGATATATAAGATATATAACAGTATATAAATATATATATATATATAGGTATAAACAGTATATATAGACAGTATGTGTGTAAACTATAAACAGTATATGTAAATAAATGTAAACAGCATATATAAATGTAAATAAAAATATAAATAAAACTATAAATAAAAATATAAATAAAAATATAAATAGTATATATATAATAAGTATAAATAAACAGCCTATATATAAGTAAGTAGTATATGTGTAATAAATAATAAATATAATATATATATATATAAGCAGTAAATATAAAAATACAGAGAAAAATATAAACAGCCTATGTAAATATAGACAGTATATATATATATATATATATATAAATATGTATATATAATATAAACAGTGTAATATAGAATGGACCAAGCCACAGAACCTGATGCCCGGGACTAGGATTCATGGAACTTGGCACATCAAACCTCGGCGGAGGGGAGATCCGGGGTGAGCCTGAGAGCTCGGCTGCTCGAATCAACACAACCAAACCCCAAAACATCCACGAGGCCGCAGATTTAAAGAGATGAATTCATTCTCTGTGTGTCCATCAGCCGGCGTCGCCATGGGGAAACATGGAATATGAGACCTTAAGTGCCGTAAGTGTTGCTGAGTTGCTGTGTGAAGCAGTTTTGTCACAAATGGGATAAAGTAGTGCCGTGCCGAAATATCGAATGGGTTACACCTCGAAAACGGTGCTTTCCTAGAGAATTACAGAAAACGTGGTTTCCCCTTAGTGCCCGACGGCTATAAATATTCATGACTTTATTTGAAATAATGCCCCGTCTCCTGAAAATTAGATTCTCATGCAACTCAGTGGCGCTGTCGACTGTGTTCTGAGGAGAATGTGATTTGGAAGGGATTTGTTTGGAACGTCGCACAAGAACGCTGGTAATTCCTCAGTGTGAAGTCCACATTAGGATGCAGGTCGGACGGTAGATGGGTCAAAAAACCGACTCACACCCAGGCGATCAGAGTTTGAATCCAGCATTTTTTTTGGCGTATGTTATGTTATGTGGTTTTTCTGCCAAAACTTAACCTTTCCCAAACCATAACCAAGTACTTTTGGTGGTTAAAGTAAAGAAACTACCTAAAACGCCACCTGATATGTAAGAAATGTCGATCAGAAACAAACACAATCTGCGCCAACATCTGTTTCCCCCTTAAACAAAATGAATAACGCCGTTTAGATGTATGAAAATGTGATTTTTTTTTAGGAGAGCGGGTTGAATAACGACACTCGCTAAGTCGCACAAAAGTGTCTCGTTTCAGCCCGTTCTCTAATAAAGCCAGCCGAGAGGAGCTGAACGTCGTCGTCACTCAGAGCTGCTCGTGCTGTTGAGGTGGTGTGTGACTCGGCCGCATGAACAACAAAGTGGAAATACAGTCTCTAAATAGAGTCTCTAGTCCTCAAACAGCAAATAGAGAAATGAAAATCAACGTTCCCAGGTGGATTCAGCTCGCAAAGTTGTTGGCAGTATTTTATGTATTTTTAATTTATTTTATTTTGACACAGCGCTCTGTTTTTGGGGCCGGTTTTGGTTTGAGGGCAAATTGCAGCACCAGACTAGACTCGTTCTTATTTAGGTGCATGACTCTCTCTCTCTCGCAGGCTTTCCTAGTATTTCTCAGCCATCCGCTCTCCTCAGCACAGAAAAAAACCCCACAAATCCATTCATCTCTCAGATCATAACATTTGTTTTATACCTGCATTTGATATTTGCAAAGCTGGTCTGGGTGTCGCCGCCGTTTAAAGGGGCACTTTGGACGCCTGTGCAAGCGGTGTCTTTTACCAAAACCAGAATTTATTTATGAAGACAAACTAACGGGGTGAATCTCCGCTCGGATCGAACGCCGCCGTCTGTCGCCGCCCCTCTTTGACTTTGTAATTTACGCGGATGAGACCGGCGTTCGCTTACAGAAAAATCTCTCCTAGTGCCGCTTTAAAATACAAAAAAAAGCTCCTAGTAGCTGTTCCAAGGTCTCAAACCAAAAACAACATATTCAGGTTGTTTGCCCCCCCGGGCTGCGGCGCATTGGGCTGACCTGCCTGTATCATTTCTTAAACCACTCCTCATAGCAAATTTTTATAGAATATTTTTTATTTACGGGGGAAAAAATGCAAATAAAAATAAGCAACGAGGGCATGCACAGGGCGAAGGGAAGTTAATTCAAACCTCTCAAGCCTGCCAGCCGCCCTCAGCAAGTAAAGGAAAAATAAAAGTTCAATTCAAGGACCGGTCTTGCTTTTTATGTGTGGTGGTCGAGTCGGGACTGGTGGGTTTATGGCTCTGCTCGCCCTGCAGCAGCAGCACCTGGACTTTAACACACCTCCGTCAGCTGGCTCGGGGGTGGTGGGGGTGTATGAGGCCGGAGCCGGGGCTGAACACACACACACACACACACACACCGTCTCCTCATTCTTTCCATCCGAGCCCTCTGTTCTGATGTGATGGACGCTATAATCAAATCTCGTTCGAGAGAGGAGGATTATTGCTAATTGCTGGGGAAGTTGCTCATTCTCTGCCATTTTCTCCATGGAAAGTGTATCAGTCTTCAACACAAGAGGCTAATTCCATTTATTAGTCCATAAACATCGGGTAATCCTTTCGCAGTTTATGTGCGTCCCCGGTATCACAGATCTGGATCAGATTTTGCCGATCCGGGCGATCCTGGCGGCTGTAATGAAAACCGAAGGTGTATATATATAAAAAAAAAAGCAAATCTTTATCTCTGTGTCTCCCGCTCTCCCTCCCTTTCTCTTTTTCTTTCTGCTAGCCCGGCACGGTGAAAATAATCACAGTTTGTGGCTTTGAAATTGAGGGCAGCCCTTGAAAGACAATATTGAGGATTGAAGTGGCCTGGTTAATGGCATGTGGGCAAGCGACCTTTGCACTGACAGGCTCGGAGAGATAGTGCCGCTCTGCTGCAGGAGAGATGCATCACAGCCACGAGTGCTGCTCCACCGCGGACCCAGCGGGCCTCTCCGTATTAGCAATGCTGCATTCATGAATATAAATAACCGTTCCAGTTTTAATAACACTTTCACACCTGAAGTCACGCATCGCCGAGATTGCTAAGTGCTTGCTAATTGCGACAGCCTCACCTGATGACATTGAGGAAATGATGCTGTGCCGAGTTGTCCAAATAAATGACCAGAGCTGCTCCTTTAGTGCGCCTGGCTCAGTGGAGGCAGTTAATTCGCTGAACTTGTGTTGGAGTAAAATTAGGCTCGTCTAAAAATATATGTCACCAAAAGTATGTTAAAATGTGAGTCTCTCCAATCCAATGCAAAACAGACCAGAGGAGGATTTTGATATTGATATAATCGTGTAAATAAACTGCTGAGCGTTTCTAATATTCACGTCATTTACTGCCCTTCTACATTATGCAGGAAGTCACTTCACTGATGTTTATTTTGCTGTCAGCAATCCAAGGTTAACAAATCAGCAACCCGGCAAACCATTAATACTGCAGATGCTCGACAGATGACAACAAAAGCTACCGTCACTCTCATTATGAGTGTTTAAATATTGCAATATTAAATGTTCCTCCACATACGAATGCAAATGGGATGCAGGTATGGTTACAGCTGCTCTGTTATGGAGAGACTGTAAAATGTTTAATTTCACTGCAGGGGAATCCATTTCCAATTTAACTGTCGGCCAATTTCTGTGGACGCAGTTTTCAGTCGATCCCTGCAAATTTGTGTGAATTATTATTTGAGCAGCACAAAATTAGAATTTCAGATTGAGGAGGTCGGGTGTTGGGTTTGGCGAGTGCATTAGCAAAGTGCAATCCTCAAAACATGATGACATGCGACGCCGTGAAATGAACTCTGATGTCTTCTGATGTGTGGACGTGTTTAAACATTTCAACCAATGAAAGCATCACAAGTTTTTTTTGAACAATGTGGCCTCTCCACCGAACCCATCAGATAAAACCGCGTCCCGAACCGATTTCCCGATGGTTTCCCGATCCTTTCCCATGCAACGTCCCGCCCCAGTGCTCTGTTGTAACCTTACATAACAAACAGGAATGCCACTTTATGGTGTCTATAAGTAAATGTAAGGTAAAGCAAGGAAATTAACCAAAAAAAAAAGTGCAAGTGCAAACTGACCTTGAATTTGAAGTTTGTTATTTCCATGTGGAAGTGACCTAGAGGCTGATGTGAGGAGCTGCGGGGGAGAAATGGCCGTTTTACGAGTGAATAAGAGTCTGATCAGCTTTACTGTTGGTGCCGGGCAGCCACGGTGAAAATGGCCAATGAAAAAAAAAAAAAGTGCTTTCAACATTGATTTTGAAGTTGTTATACAAGAGGCAGATCAGCGAAAACCTGGTCGCCCTTAAGCTTTATTGAAAAGAATTTGTTGAAAGTGTTTGTTCAGGGGACCTGAGGGGGGCAGAGGTCACAAATGTGTTGTGTTGCTTGTCCATTCACAGCTTTAAAAACAAAAACACAAAACCTGAATGGGATATGTAACCCACAATGTATAATTTTTGTATGAAGAACGCACAGTGTCCTGCCTTCAGTTTCCGGCAAAAAAGGTTTTACCTACAAGTTGAGTGCAGATCATGTGTATGGCCAACAGGAGCCGCAGGGCGTTGGTCATTTTCACCAACACGTTTCCCAGTTTGAGCTGCTATTAATGATAAGTCAACCAACACAGGCACTTCAGCAGCTTTCTGACATTATTGAATGTTTTGAAATGTTCAAATATTACACTGATTGGTCCAGTAGTATACAAGATTAGCTGCAGACAGATACACGAAATACACGACTGAACACATGATCCCCTCCAGGCTGAGATGAAAATGCCTGTCATCACTGATCTACACTGCAAAAACTCAAAATCTTACCAAGAATATTTGTCTTATTTCTAGTCAAAATGTCTCATTTCTAGTCAAAATATCTCATTACACTTAAAATAAGACGATCACCTCAGAAATAACTTGTTTTTAGACAATTTTCAAGTGAAAATTCACTTGAAACAAGTGAAAATTGTCTAAAAACAAGTTATTTCTGAGGTGATCGTCTTATTTTAAGTGTAATGAGATATGTTGACTAGAAATAAGACAAATATTCTTGGTAAGATTTTGAGTTTTTGCAGTGGCATGTTTCACAGGCTGAGCAGCTGGGAGGGAAACACTTGTACATGCACGCCTCATGACCACATGGGAGGATTTTGCAGTGAATTTTGTTGCAAAAACGTGTTTTGGAAATACCGAGCGTACAGCTGGTTACCAGAGGATTATACAGCATAATGAATGTGAGCTTTTTCAGTGGAAGTTTTGATCGCATTTTGCATTGTTACATTACGGGCCCATTTTTCCCCCCATTGAGTCAGACATGGTTATTGTTTTTGGAAAATGAGTTTACCATGAAGGCTTGCGAGTAAGACTTTCTTCGTCAGGGACTGGAGGCAGCACATGGTGACTACTTGATACAGAAATGATGCATTATGGGTGAAGCGTCCCTTTAAAATCAGATTGGGAGCTCACTGAGAGCCACATGGCCTTTGTTCTTAGCTCGTGAAAGCTGCCTTTCCACGACAGAGAAAATCAAATTTGAGGGCAGAATCAGAAGTTTCATGTTCAAGTTTAGGTTTATTTATAGCCCTAAAACACTATTCACAGTGCCACAGGGCTTTAGAGAGCCACAGCATAAAGAAACAACCCAAACAGGACGACACCCGCTGACTAAATCCCCACAGCGGGCAGGAAAACCCACGGATGAAACAGTGAGGAATGGAAGTAATCTTGGGAAGGACCATGAGAGCAGAGAGAGGAGAGAGAGTACGTCCAGGCTGAGGTTTATTTAGAGTCCTTAATTGCAAATCCAGCTTTACAAGCCCACAGTTTACAGAGAAACAAAACAACACCAGACCCAAAATCACACAAAGATTTTTTGTGTGTGTGTGTGTGTGTGTGTGTGTGTGTGTGTGGGACTTGGCATATGGCGGTGGAGCTCCAAGGTTGCCAGATCCGAGCGTGAAGGCATTGGATCCTGAAGCTCACCCACCCTCCACCCTCTCTGTGGACTGTGTGTTGGCCAGTTTGACGTCTGTGTGAATCTCAAACAGGCAGACAATAGATCCATCTTACATTGTGTGTGTGTGTGTGTGTGTGTGTGTGTGTGCACACGTGGCTGAGGCTGAACCAGCGCCGTCTAACACAGATCCGTCAGAGCTGGATTCTCCCCCCATCTGCAGTCCAGTCGGTGTTCACCACCACCTTCCTGTTGGCTCTGGGCCCAATACAGGGTATCTGCGGGGTCTTGAAAAGTATTAAAAGGTGATAAATCAATTTTGGGAAAATTAAGACCCTTAAAAAGTATTAAAAAGTCTTATCACGACTTTATGAAGTCTTAAATTTTGAAAGTATTTTTTCTGAATTAGCTGTCCGAGAGTTTGAGTCCCAAAAACATCGTGACAGTGTGTGAATTTATTCATTTTTATTAAAAAACAAAGATGAACAGGTACATAAAAAACTAGGCTATTGTGGGTGCGTTCGTAAATTGTCTCTGAGAGCGCCAGGGTGAGCGGGCGGGTGGAAATTCAGAAGCACAAAGTACGCTCTGGCGCTCCCAGTGCATATTACGAACACACCGAAAATGTTGAAATGCATGAATCCATGCGTTCAACTTAATCAAATCGGTAAACTTTTGTTGCGGTTCGGCCTTTCATTTACACGACAACGGCGTTTTAGGTGCTTGAAAACGCAAAGTGGAATTTTTTGATAACGCCGCGCACGAACAGGAAAACAACAACAACTACAAGCTACTCTGTGGTGTTACATTGCAAAGTTACACCGCCACCTACTGGCCTGGCATGCACACGACAGCGCTTTCAGTCGTTTTTGCGGATCGTTCTCACAGCGTTATCGTATAAACATGGAACTTTTTTAAAGCGCAAAGGAATGAGTTTTCCGTTTTTATCAGAGCTGCTGTCGTGTAAACGGGGCCTTAAAGTGCCGCATGTTATCTTCTGCACTTCCTGCATGAGGACGCCGGTTTCCTCTTGGGGGGGAAAACGTCTTTGATCAAACCCGTCCCGACTGGTTTGTCCGTCAGCCGGTTGGCACAGCGCCCGGCTTTCATGGCAGAGGAAGAGAAAGGACTTGATTGGTCATGATGTCTCTGCCGTATCTCCTGAAGACGTATCTCTCCCGGTCCCACCTCGCCTCCGACTGCGCCGCAGCTGCGCCGCACGTCTGTGCCCGTGAAATTACCCGACATCAATGGCCACGCCCCTGCGCG
The DNA here is from genome assembly GCF_902150065.1 of Myripristis murdjan. Lineage (NCBI taxonomy): Eukaryota > Metazoa > Chordata > Actinopteri > Holocentriformes > Holocentridae > Myripristis > Myripristis murdjan. The sequence continues at coordinate 32,814,074 of NC_043983.1, read as the reverse complement.
GCGGAGCCGGGCGCCGCGGACCGCGCTCGGCGCTGCGCGTGATTGATTCACGAAAATAAAGCCTCGTCTCCCTGTTCTGTTTTTGGGTTGCTCATAATGAGCGCAGATGAAGAGAGTATGGCAGCTTTTATCCCAGAGGGGAGTGGAGTGTGTGTGTGTGTGTGTGTGTGTGTGTGTGGTGGAGGCGAGTGATATGGTTGACTGTTACAGCTGACTCTGCACTTCCCTGACAGCACCCAGGGACAGCATCCTTTACACACACACACACACACACACATACACACACATGCAGTGCAGGATCATTCAACAGGCATGGTGTGAACGAGCATACAAGCACATAGAGGCGTGAACATGTCACACACACACACACACACACACACACACATGCACTGGTACATGCTGTTTTCATTCTTGCAGTTGGGCCAACACTGTATATAGCAGTAGTGAAGGATCATGCTGTACATGATGGTAATGTCAATACGTGTACACACACACACACATGCATGCATGCAGGCACACACACACACACTCTTAGAGAACCCCTCCCCCGATCTGTATTCTACAGGAAGCGTCTGTTGTAAAAATGTTGTTAAATTCAGAATATAAAAGGTGAATGTGAAAATCCATGTGTGAATAATGCAGCCTCACACAGGGAGGGAACAACAGCGTCACGTTACAGCGCCGAGATCCATTTTGTATTCAGGCGGCAGATCGATGAGGGCAGCAGGAATACATCTTTCATCAGGTGCTGCTGGGAGACTTTATTGACCGGCTTGTAGTGGAGGACATTAATTTGACAGGCGCTGGCCTCAGAGCCACGCCGCTCCGTCCTCATACCTGCGTGTTCGCCGCCAGCTGCCTCGTTAGACACATCGCCGCTGACAGATCACACAATCTGATGTGACCAACACCTGGACGGCGACCCCGTCTGTGTCCCCCCGGGCCGCTGATCTGGCCCCCGCTCCGCCTCCGTCTGCAGAGTCGTGCAAACGGAGAGGGAGCGGACGTGAGCGATGCAGCGAGCGCGGCGTCGGAGTCACGTGAACACAAACTGTCATCAGGTTTTCAGTAGGGCTGAACGATTAACTGCATTTGCGATAATATCGCGATACGATAAAACGCGATTTCCCAACCGCAACTTGCGCGATTATAAGTTGGTCATGAGACGCTGGAGCTCTCAGCCGCAAAACCACAGATTTGTTGTTCTTATGTTTCTGTATTCTGTAATGAGCAGTGAAATAAAAATGTCATTTATTTCAAGTCATACGTCCTTTAATTTAATTCTAACAAACTGGCCCAGCCTATGGGAGAGAACATTGTATACAAAATGTATCTAATATTGTGTTGGCCAAATTTAAATCAATCATTATGATTTTTTTGGGGGGGGGGTTGGGGGTGGGGGTAAAATAAAAAATGGCATGTTAAATCGCAATCGCAATATTGGTGGAAAAAATCGCAATTAGATTATTTTCCCAAATCGTTCCGCCCTAGTTTTCAGTCAAAGCCCGTTGTTAAAGCGCTTCTTCTCCTGTCTAATGTGTCGAAATAAAGTGCATTTTATACCTCGACGAGAACCAATCAGAGAGGGCCTCTCTGATTGGTTCTCGTCGAGATAAACACACATGAACGCCGCCCGTGTGAAATAGGTGGTAAAGGCATGCTGTGAACGGAAACAATCTGTGTTTCCACTGTGGTGCCGATCGAGTCCCATCCCTGCAGCCAGAGGGAAGCAGGAGGCGAGGGGTTAAAGTCCACAGACCCGACACTGACTAACTCCTGCAGAACTGCGAACCATGGGGTTGTTTTCCTTTAGACGTCACTTTGTGTGCTTTAACTGCCTTCAACTGACACCTCAGTGTTTTCAGTTTTTCTGTCCTGTTGTGTGTTGGATCCCCACCGCTGCCAGCTCTCTAACCATATATCTCATAACGTCCTCATTTCATCAGAAAACGCTGATTTGACGTTGGACATTGTCCTCTGTCCAGATCATAGCTGCCAACACTCCCGTTTTTCCCAGCTTTCTCCAGTATTTTAGACTCATCTCCCGTTTTGTCTTTTCTCCCGGGAATCTCCCGTAATTTACAAGCCCCCATTTTGTTTGTTAATAATAATGAGAAACGCACAATAACAAAGGTTTTATTTTGAAGGCTGAGACCGGAAGCCGCCGCAGCTCCGTTAGTTTAACAGAAGCTGAAACACACGGCGAAATGTTGAACTGTAAATAAAAGTGCACATTTTCCAGCCTGTGTCAGACAATGCCGAGTTTACTGGCTAATTATTAAAAACTTGGATGTGTTGTAAATCTTAACCCGCTCAGCAGGCACTAATATCCCCGCACAACTTTTGCTGCTCCCCACCACAAAAATCTCCCGGATTTTACCACTCAAATGTTGGCAGGTATGGTCCAGAGAGTGAGCAGAGCCCTGAGCCCTTTTCCTTTGCTTCGTTATTTTTCACGAGCCTGAGCTCCGCCTGAGAGCTCGGTTAGCCCCGTCTGGCCCACAGGGATTCTCTGGGCCATTAAAATACACTTAAGTCATAGTTCAATTCATACCACAACGCCCCAAAAACATACATGCAGAGAAAGGAGAGACATTAACTGACAAAGCAAGGCCACTGGATAAGATAAGACACTTTATTCTCATTATGCACGCATGTACAACGAAATTAAGGTGCACCGTCAGGATGCGGACTCATAAAAACAGAATAAAAGAATAACTAGAATAAACAAGATGCATCACCCACACATCAACATCCATTCACTAACTCACACAGCAAAACACACATCAGTAGAAATCTATGCTGAGGCCAATACCAGTACAGTGGTCCCTCATTTATCGCAGGAGTTACGTTCTAAAAATAACCCGCAATAGGCGAAATCCGCGAAGTAGTCAGCTTTATTTTTTACAATTATTCTAGATGTTTTAAGGCTGTAAAACCCCTCACTACACACTTTATACACTTTTCTCAGACAGGCATTAACATTTTCTCACTTTTCTCTCTTGTTTAAACTCTCAAAGTTCAAACCTTCATAGAAAAATAAGTCCAGTAAAAAAAAAAAAAAAAAAAAAAAGCATGCAAAATTGCATTAAAAAAAATCCACGAAACTGCGAGGCCGCGAAAGGTGAACCGCGTTATAGCGAGGGACAACTGTAGTGCAATGAAATGTCATTGGACAACCAGAAGGGCCAGTCCTGTACTTAATGTGCTAAATTTAGCATATTTTAACATAAGCGTGTTTTTTTTTTTTTTTACTGCAGTATCCTGATGTAGTCATCACTAATAAATAAGACCATGATGGAGATGATTATTTGCCTGTGATTTTTTTTCCATCGGCTTTTCACTCCCTCCACTGTCTGACAGAGGCTGGCAGAAACTCTGAAAGCCTTTGCTCCGTTTGCTCAGGAGGAACAGCGCCCTCTTCCTGTTTTGTGCCGTAAAGCAACACAGCAGGTTTCCTTACAGATCTGAATGTGTGGCACACGATGTAAAATGCAGTGAAAATGCAGAAGCGTCTAGAGGCTGGCAGTCCTCTCAATGCTCTCTTTTGTTTTTTACGCACCAGTGTCGAAAAAAATGAAGGCAGTAGCAATTTATGGGTGATAAAATAACACATGTAGCACCTTTAAAAGTAGAAAGCCTGCATTCAATTACCGTCAAATATCACTTGAGCATATAAATAGTGATCGTGGGTCTGTAATGTGATGTGGGCAGCTGAGATGGTAATCAGCTCATTAGCGGCAAGTTAATATCAGTCAGCTAATTATGATCAGTGGCCGTCGGATCAGAGCATCCCTAATGGAAACGAGATCTTTTTCTGGAGGACGCTTGTTTATACGAGAGAGGGAGAGTTTCTGCTCAACTTCTCCTGTGAAAAACAGCGGAAGTGAAAGATGAATCCTCCACCACGGCGTTCCCATTTGCTTCCATCCCTCGGATTTTCTGTATATTTCACAGAGAACATAATTTATTCAGCGAGTTGATTAGGATATTGTCTATATTTGTAGCAGATGTGTTTGCTGTCACCCAAACTAATTGCTAAATGAAAAGTGCACCGAGTGAGGAAATAACTCTCTGCAAACACGAGCTAACTTTCTCTCAGAAGCGCAGCAGTGAGCGGATGAGGTGGAATTGAGAGGAGGCAGAGATGGGAGACGATGCGTTTGAAGTCTGTTCAAGGCGATGCATAAATCAGCTTTTGACGGTGGGGCATCAGCGGTACTACTTTGTTTTCACATCCCATAACTGTAACCAGAAAAAAAAAAAAAAAAAAAAGTTTCCTGCAAGCTCCCAGCTCTACTTGTACGCTCATATTGCTCACACTCTGTTATATCCAAGAATGCATTTTAATACCGACTGAGATAAATCAATATTAAGAAGCCGAGGAGTTTGCCGTGCTACGTCACATTTAATCAGCTTGGAGGTGATCATGTCAGAAAACAACAACAAATATGTGTTATTTAACCCTCCTATTATGTTTGGGGTCAATTTGACCAACAATGTCAATGTTTAACGTCTCTAAATAAATGATAAACATCTTTTTTTTTTTTTTTTTAGCTTCATATTTAATGAGTGTTCCTAATGTAATGGGTGCTACCGGGTAAACATGAAATTCACATGATGATATGTTTTCAATGTCCTGTACACACTTTGTAACACATCGGTTATAAATAACTAAAATCTGTACTTAGAATTAATATAAAGCCATTAAAACACCAAAAATTAGTATTTCTTTCCAATTTTAGGTCAATCAGTGAGATTTTATGGTGATTTGCATATTTTTTTTTTTTCCATAGTGGTGTAATAGGAATACTGGATGTATAAGTGGGGGTGGGAGGGGGTTATGTTTTATTTAAAGGGCTATTTAGGTCATCAACAAAGAAACATAAAGCACCTGACACATAAACTTTGGTAACAATTTTAATTATAATAATTTTGTGGAGGTTTAAACTGCTGGGGTCAAACTGAGCCCAAACATAAAAAACAGGAGAGTTAAATCTGCTGCTGTGGTCGTCGAGCTACCCATGACCGTAAAAGCAAGACAAAATAATAATAATAATAATAATAATAATCCAGAAAATGGATTAGTGGTTGAAACAAGAAGGAAGATGAGAAAAAGAAGCAAAAACAGAAACAACAAAATATCATGTTGTTGTTTCAGAGACTAATGGAACTGGGATGGACCTCTTTTAATAGGGCTCTACCAATTATTTTTATTTTATTTATTTTATTTTTTTTGCACTGGTCCTGGAGAACTTGGTTGTAAAAATATTTCAAAGGTGGTTCATTATTGGAAAAAGCTTTTATCCAAGGTGACGGTTAATGACTGCAACATGAGAATAAGCCTCGGCTCCTCCATCACAAACGTCAGCTCCTCCTCATAACGTCCAGGAGCTGGCTGCTCCACCTCATCCCGTTACATGAAGTCTCTTTAATTTCCACCGACGCCTTCAGTGGATTCGACTCCACATTCGCCGTGCACCTCCACTCCCCCAGGAATGCCTTGAACGCGCGGCTGCAGAGCCACACAGAGACTTCATTATTATCCATCTCCCTCTGAAGAATTATGCCCTGACCTTTTGTGTGACTCGCCACGCTCGGAGGTCGCCTTACATCTTTAATGTCAGCGGCCCACAGCAGCGGTCCAGAGGCGGCTGCGGGAGGACTGCGAGCTTCCTGTCCGCTTCCTCGCATGGAAACCAGAGACCGGAGAGACGGTGGCACCGCCGACCCCGAGGCAGCACAAACAAGTGGAGATGCGTGGATCAATAGGAAATAATCCACTGTGACTAAATCATTGCCAATCAGTCAACGCGCTGGATCACACTGCAGGCCTGCACTCGGTGTTTAGGCTGTTTAAACTGAATATGGTATTTTTACAGTAACGGCACAGCCTCATCCATTGTTTCAAACAGGGTTTTGAGCTTTGGCGTAGTGTTGTTGTTGTTGTTGTTGTTGTTCTCTGGGTGTGACGGGAAATCTCCTCATTTACATTCATAGCAAGTAAAAGAAGATGTGGAGAGATATAAATCCCAAAACAACACTCCTGAAATACCACTTGTATTGCATAAATGAATGTAAAAATGTAGATTATGCCTGTAAATATATATATAAAAAAAAAACCCAAGTCCTGGTACTCATTTTTGGAGAAAATTAAGCGGCTCTTTTCTTGTCATTTTCCTGTTTGAATCGAAAAGTAGATCCGGCAGGTAGCATCCGAATCGTAACCTTCCACCAGGAGGAAACGACTGGAGAGCACTTTCAAAAATCAGTGTAATTAGACCAAAAAAAAAAAAAGAAAGAAAAAAAAATTAAATGGGTATCAGGACTTGCTGTTTTTTTTGTTTTTTTGTTTTTGTTTTTTGTTTGTTTTTTTTAATATTGGCATAATCAGATTGGTTTGCCTTTGTTTATGTGTTAAAAGTGTTATATTGGGAGCTGTTTTGCTGCTCTGTGGAGGTGAATGGTGAGATACAAAGGCAGATTAGGTGCTTTAAATGAGTAATCTTTTTAATGTGTAATCGTTTACTGAATTTATTCACTATTTCCCCTGTCGGCTCACACATCTGACGTGGTGGCATGCGTTGGACAGTCTAATGCGCTGATCAGAGGTCAGAGCTTGTGCTGAACTCTGTCAATGGAGATGTATCGTGTTCAAGTTCACACACACACACAATCCTGCAACACCTCCGGATAAAAGCTATAATTTATTTCCACGCGGTTCAAGCACAGCCACAAGGACAGTGTGTTATTAAACACAGACGCTGGGTTGAAATGTCGCTGTGCACTTTGACGGGATGTGTGCTGCTGTCCGCCACAGCGTCAGCCTGCTATGCAACACTTTAGCTGATCACACTTACTAAAAGCTGGAAATCAAAAAATAATAACCTTATGAGTGACTTCTTGCTGCTGCAGCCATGCTTGTTATTGGCCCTCATTTTTTTTTGTTTTGGAGTGAATCCCCTCAAAGCCTCTTGTGGCGAGGCAGACGGACCCGCCGAGTGTCTCTGGATCGGGGAATCAAGCTCATTTCGGCGACTTGGCCTCCCCGCAGCAGCTCCAGCAAACATGCAGGTTGTTATCACCTCATTACTGCAGCCCCCTGGGTGTGCACATCTATGGACTGTGTGCTATGAAGGTGCTATGAATCACCAGCGAGCATCATCAGCGCGGATCATCAAGTGCGATGTGCAGAGAGGGTGCTGCTGATTGCCGCTGATGAACACATACGGATTCCAGCGGATCGTACGAGTGCTTTTGACTGTATGAGAGGCATTATTGTCGAAGCCCACTGTGTCAGTCATGTTGACGGCTGTGGAGAGGGATTGTGAACATTAACGGTGGAGCACACCGCCGCTCTGCCGTCTTCCTCCTCGTCCTCTGTCTCGGCGAGGACGATCAATTCACGAAAGCGAGCGCCAAGCGGCCTCCTCGCAGCTCGATGTGGGCTTTGTGCTCGACGCCTTGCATGTGATAAAGAAACACAGCTGCTAATTTTCTCCGCTCCTTGAGAAGGCTCTGGACTGCAGACTGTTGGCGTGGCGAGGATGATTTCACTCGTGCACTGAATCTGTGGACTTTCTGTTCTTACTGGTCAAGTTTTCCATCAGGATCTGAATCTGTGCAGCATTCGAGTTTTTTTTTAAATGTTATTTTATTTTGAATAGTACGTCCATGTTTATACATTATGTAGAGCCGGCTGCAAACAACAGCGATCGATACCCAAAGTGCAACTTAAACGCAATTATTTGCATGTTGTAAATTAAATTTTTACTGTTGCTATGTCACCAAAAACCCATATGGACCTTTACAAATGATGATGCACAACCTGGTTCATGATTTTCATTAATTGAAATGCCAAAAAAACAAACAAACAAACAAACAAATGAATGAACAAAAAACACAGTTGCATGCAGCCAGATTGCATGAAATATTTTTTTCCCATCTAAGCTCTGCCTTACCAAGATCCTTTCATGTCATATTAAGAGGAGCCTCTCTAAAGTTATTGATTGTCATGCGTGTCAGCATGTACAGTTTCACGCTCACACAAAAAAGCTGCACTAACAGTACACACTTATCAGGATGTTAATTGCATGTTAATTAGCTAAGTGATCATTCAAATCAATGGTAAATTACCCTGAGCGAGCAGAAAAGGGAGCAAACCTGTAGCTGAAACCGCAACTGCTTTTCAGCTGTTGATATTTATTTCACAATCTTATGGATTTTTGCACCTTTGAAATCAAACTACCATCAGCACACTTTGATAAAATCATGCTGCACATTAGAAACACCATATTCTCACTATATACTCATTTTTCCACTTAAATACTCCAGGAAACTTTCATTCTTTGACCTCGGCCTTTAAAGTTGAGCCCAAGCGGTGAGGTTATTCCTGCTTCCTCAGCAGCTCCGGCCTCAAGAAGTCTTTGTGTAACTAAAACTCCCATCTGCAGTACGAAAAGTGTTGTGAAAGAGGGTAATTATTGATAGAAGGTCAGCCCGGTTTGGCCGGGCAGATAGACAGCCAGACACAATGCTGCGTGTTGTGGAAGTCCATTCAGGGGGATTTGACAGAGAGCAACCAGGAAACCTTCAGACAGACCTTTAATTATTCCCTGGTGAGCCACAGAGGCCGTATTTGTAATTAGAGAGAGAAAATGTTAATGCATTCTGTGGAGGATAATGGCACTCCCTGCATCACGCTGCCCAGGCATAAATCTCCTGTGCCGGTGTCTTCGGTAATTTCCTAAGGCAACGCGCGCCGCTCGCCACGCTGATTACTGTTAGTCTATGCGATGACCGCAGCGTGCCTTCCTGCCATTACCTCCACCGCTATAGATGCCATCGCAAACAGGAAATATGATGCCGGGCTCTCACGGTGCATTTGTTGAGCCCGACAACTCTTTATCGGAAACCTCTTTTAACCTCTCGGCCTCGCCGGTCCCGTCATGCGGCTCCTCATCAGGAATGCGTGCTGCATGGCCGGGCGCCGTTGACGCCTACAGAACTTTATTTTAAATTCTGGACGAGGTCGAACCTTTTCCAGAGATACCGAACGTGTCCCGCTGGATTCCAGGGAAATGTGAATGAAATGATGCACAGCACATGTAGGAATTATTTATGTGATGCAGAGCTGCAGCCGTAATACAATGGCATCTTGAGTATTTCACTCCATATAATAATAATAATGATGTAAAATAATATTAATGATAATTTCTACTACTACTAGTACTACTACTACGACTACTACGTATAATAATAATAATGATAATGATAAAATATGGAAAAGAAAACAAATGTTTAATATGGAATTTTTAAATACTGGGGAAAAAAAATCAACTTTGAAGCCACTGAAGTAGAAAATTAACAGGAAATCTGAATTCAAAGGGTTAAGAAAAATGATAATCTGCAAGTTTTTTTTAATTTGTTATTTTATTTGTTTTTATAGTGTCCATCTTTGGTGCTAAGTGTTCATTGCCTTAGTTCAACACTTCCTAGAGCTCACCTGTCAGTCAAACGGTGTGGGCGGGGCTTGGACTTGGTGTGGTTCTTCTTCTTCTTCTTCTGTTTCTTCCAAACGCACCTGAAACATAAAAGTCATCCCTTCCTGTGAAGCAGGAAAGCGCGACAAGAAAAGACAGGAGTGTTTCGTGCGCTGCGAGGAACAAAATGGATTTTCATTTTTACAAAGACATATTGCAGATTTTTCCATAATCTCTGTAATTGCAGTGTAATTATGCAGTCAACAAAACATGTGTGCATGAGTTGTTGCGCTTAAATTATTAAGGTTAGTCAGCGCAGGAGAAAAAGCACAGATGATTTAGTTTTTTTTTTTTTTTTTTGTTGCTGTCAAGTCTGAATCCCAGCAGGAGCAGATTCACAGATTCAGTGAGAGAGAGTTTCCTCAGACAGACGCTGAAGCCCGGCAGTGAAGCTGTAATGCGTCTGAACGCCGTGGCCCCCCCTGAGAGCCAGCGGGGGGGGGGGGAGCAGCTGCTGATTGAGGCTGAGTGTGTTTGCACTAAAATCAGGCGAATAGCAGGTGAACGAGGAGCAGCAGCAGAACCTGATGAGTGTTGTATGTTTTATTCTATTTCATTTTCGAACCAATTACAGTTTGATTATAGCGGTCGAGGTCACAGAAATCAGCCGCCTGTGTTGTTATTTCTGCTAAATTTGATCCAGAAGCGGCTCTTTCCCTGCTCAGACCCCCTCAGGACCTCCGGAGCGGTTTCGTGATTCGGCCCACAGGTCGTGTTTCTGGGAGGGAGTGTTTTTCTGATGATGGCTGAGACCAAAAAAAAACTGCATAATTTTCTCAAAAAATTTAAATGCATTTTGTCGATTGTTTTCCAGCAGGGAGTCAGAATCGAGGCCAAAATGGAATGAGAACTAAAGACTCTCACCTGCAGGAAGAAAGTGGTAAACGTCCTGCGTGTGACAGGAACAATATACTGTTATACTGCTGTGCTTCACTTTTATTTTAACAGTAAACAGAAAAATGTGGAATCTGTGCTTTGATTTAGATGTTTCATGATTATTTATTTGTATAGTTTATGTCTGAAGTAACAGCAGGCAAACCAAAAGCTCAGGATCTGTGCGACATAGAAAAATGGAGGTTTGAATTCTACCTGTAGGAAGAATAAAATGACACCTATTCTTTTTCTTCCTCCTCTAGTTATTATTATTGGTCGCCATATTACCAAGGTGGTGTTGACATCTAGTGCTAGTGGACCATTTTCAGCTCATTTCATGAAGCGACACTGTGATAATTATATGAAATTGCAAGTTCTCACATATTAAGGGCTTCGTCGAATTGGTCTCGTTAATCATCGCAGTCACAGAGCTGTAAACTCCTGGAGGGGCTGCCTGTTACTCTCTGCTCCGGCACTTGGTTGGCATTTTGCTTCTAACGCGCTTTGTTTTCCCCTCTATTTTTATTCGTGATACTGTATCGCTCCCTGTAGGGAAATAGCCTTTTCATTTGCCCCCTTCCACCGGGACGTCAGGGGTCAGGAGCAGAACAGCTCCCCCGGAGCCGGCAGCGACTCGGCAGCTGAATCTCATTTCAGGAGTGTGTAAAGTCGGAGCCCCTCGCCGCACTCGGAGAGGAAGCCTCTGCCTGATGTATAGTGTCCGTCATGAGGAGGGACACCGGCGGCGAACGTGAACAAGCAGGAGGAGTGAGCCGGCACACAAACTGGAATGGAGATGTCATATCTCGCCACTTCATCATCCGCTGGCATGGAGAGCAGCACGGCTCTCGCTGAGCCGTGTTTCCCTCCAGTTTACAGTGTTTGTGCCCCACGTTGTAACCGTGTGTGATACTGAAGGACCAGCCCAGTCAATCTGCATGTTTAGCCTGATATCTGCAAAACGTATAACCTTCACCGCGCTGTGAATCTTCTCCCAAAGCAAACAGTCGCATTTTAGAGCTGCCATATCGTTTTTCCTCCCTTTCCTCCAGCTGTTGGTTTCCATTCATTCCACCATGATGTGAAAATGAACTTTTAGAGACTTCAGACTTTCTTCACATTAGTTTTCCTAAAAGCAGCAGCACGGTTCTGTTTTGTTGACTTTTTGAAACTGGGGGCAGAATGCAAAAAACACTCCCTCCGCCAGGGAAAATAGTTCCTGGGGAAACCTGTTTTATTATCAGTCCTCTGGTTTATGATAGAATTAGCCAAGGAAGTAGAACATTATAAGGGAGGTGTTTCAACCAAAAAAAAAAAAAAAAAAAAAAAAAAATTACTTTGAAGTTTGAGGGATTTTGTTTATGTGTTGTGAAATCTTTAATATCCCGGAATGATTGGCAAAAACGGTTTGTAGTAAATGGGCCAAACATTCAGAATCCTTTAAAGCTGTGAAACAGTGAAACACACCTGAGTGTCGGCAGGCAGGTGTGTAACCGAAGACCAAAGGCTGTCAAATATAATCAGAGTAAAGGAGCTCACACACTTTTTTATTCACCTGCAACAAAAAAGCACCTTGGTTTTTTTTTTCAGCTTTGTTCTACAGTGATAGTAGAGAGAGAGAGAGAGAGAGAGAGAGAGAGAGAGAGGGAGGTAAAGGCTGAGTAATACATGCTACAGTGACATTTCTGTACTGGGACCTTCATCAGGTTATATTAAAAAGAACAAAGCAAGGGGAGGAACCGTCAAATGGCACATAGACACCTGCATGCCTGTCAGCTCATACGGCACTTTGACCATGGCAGCCCTACATATAAGGTCAATGAAACAATACAAAATCTCAATTACAAAACAAAAATACACAAAACAAATAAATCAAGCATATGTCATCAGAAATATTTTTAAATGGGCTATGCAATGACAAAATCCTACTATTATTCAACAAGATGATCCAAAACAGTTTCATCATAATATTGGCACAATCTTAAAATTGTGACTGGAAGGTGTATCATTAAAAAACAGGTTATATCAGAGCAAAAGGCCGGCTGATATTCTTATAAAAACTATAGAAACCTCTTTCCTCTTTATTAACCCATCTGTGTGTTTGCGTCTGTCTGTAAATTCATGAAAATATACTTTAGAGTATACTCACATGCTTTAGAGAGTGAAAATTAAAAATCCCTTACATGTGTTGGTTTTGCCTCCGTCCGTATTCGCAGTCATTCAAGAAACTATTCAGCATTTGAGGCCATTTTTAGCAGCCCACCTCCATTCTAATTCTGTCAAAGTGTGGAGTCAGGAGGGAGCGTAAACAGTCAAAATGAGATTCAGCCGGGGTCTTGCTCAAGGACACTTCAGCAGGGACGAAGCTTGCTGACACGAGGCTGAGCCGGGCCCTCCAGCTGAAGGATGATGTCTTTATTCAGCGCAGCACGCCGCTGCAGCCTCGCTTGAAACACTATTTCTCGTGCCATCTATCTATCAAAGTGACGGTTTTTAGTTTTCTGAGGCTGCTTTAATCTCAGCTTGGGGTGTCAACGCTTTAAATACTGTGTTCAACTTACTTACACTGTGTGTCTTAACTCGTGAGTGGGCAGTCTGAAGATGGAGGGTTTTGTCATCCCATTAGCGTCTTGTTGTTGATAATTATTGGATGTGATGCTGTGGACTGGGACTGAGTGCTGAGTGTGGGCGCACCGTCGGGCTGGTGGAGTCGCTGTAAATGAGTGTAGTGCTGGTCAGTGTGGACGCGCCGTGGGAGTCCAGAACTCACCCTCTGGCCCCCTGGAGCCGCTGCCCACTTAATAATCCAAACAGCAGCGACTTAACACAGAGGCTTGTTCACACTGCCAGCCCAAATCTGCTTTCTGTCTCATCCAGATTGTATCCAGATTGATTTTAGAAAGTCTGGACAGCAAAAAAAGAACACGTTTCTTTGCGACTCAGATCCAAACCACATCTGGAGGAGGTTTGAAATGAGGTTTTCTACAGATGCATCTCAGTCAGGACGGAGATGCATGATAGCAGCTGCCGTTACCATGGATACGTTAATGAATATCAGCCTCCTCCGTCGCTGGATGTGTCCAATGCGACGGAGACGTTCTGCACCGCGACTCGACAGCGCGACTGTGGACGGCGACATGATGGATCTTTGTTCCTCATGCCTCCCTGTTGATGAACCGCTTCTCCAACGTGTACAAACGGATGCCTGTGTCGTTACATTAGTGCTTACCATCTATGACGCTATTCATTTTTTCCCAAATAATAAACCGAGCACTAACTCGTACACAGCACAGCATTTACAAATCTACAGGGTGTCCATAAAGTCTCTTTAATTTAAATTTATTACAAAAGCAAATGAATAGACAAATCTGTGGAAATTATTACAAAATGAGGAATAGATATTGAAGGTTTTTTTTGTTTTTTTTGCCTCATTTAATACACCTCTATATGGGCACCAGTAGTTGCATGAAGCACATCAAGACGGGACTCGATTTCTTGCCATGTTCGCTGGAGCAGAGCCTCAACAATGGCATCAATGATCTTTTGCTTCAGGTCGTTTATGTCCAATGTGATTAAAAACTTTGATAACCACTGAGTACAAAGAACAAATCTGATTAACATATCTCATCAATTGCTTTTGTAATAGATTTTTTTAATTGTAAAGAGACTTTGTGGACACCCTGCACATCTGTCCTCTGATCTGTCCTTACAACTCGTGCCGATAGGTTGGCGACGTCTGGAAAACACAAATCCGATCCGATCACCTGCAAGTAACAGTGCAGACGGTCTGTCTTAAAGATCTGATTTGAGAAACAAATCCGATTTGCCTGCTAGTCTGAACAAGGCCCCAAATCCATGCTAGGCTTCAGCATGGACGTCTGACACGTGGCACACAAAGGTGGGAAAAGGTGGGAAATGGAAACAGTCAACCAAAATGTCAGAAGCCAGCCAGAAGAGCTTTGTTTGAAGCTGACTGACAACACGGTCGTAGCTGTGACATGATCGTTCTAATGAACGCTGATTAATATTCATGAGCGGTGTCAATACATGTCATCACCTCCTCTGAAACAGCGCCGCCGCCGTCTTCACTCGGCCCAAGTTGTCACGACAAAGACAAATGTGAACTTTTGAAGGAAAGCGACATAATCGACTGAATGACACATGAAAAGAGACATAATTATTCATTAATGTCCGTGGCATTCATCATGTCACGGTTGTGACAGTGTTACGAGCTCAGTTTCAAACAAGACGGCGCTCGGCCGCGTGTGCCGACCTCTGGAAGTGACAGCCGTGTTTCTGCCAGGACACGTGCCATTTCTGCCGCTACAAGACTCACTGGTGACCTTGTCAAATCCACGTGTACATTTATCACGTCCACCTGTACAGCCTAATGCAGTTCAGTAACAAAGTGTATTTATTATTGAGGTTGTAGTTTGCAGAGGTCTTGTACTGGGCTACATTATATTGAGAGGTGTTTCTGATTTTTTGTCCTTCGTATTTATTTTACATGAAGGGGGACATAATAGTGGAAACAGCTGTCAATAAAATGCAGTCCAGTCCAACAGCAGCACTAACTATGAGCTCAATGCCAAACATAGAAGTGAATGAACACCTCTATTACTGTGACAACAAGACAAGCTGAGCATTATAGGCAGCAGGAAAGGAAACTTTATGGAACAGTTGGATTGGATTGGATTGGATTGGATTAGATTGTGCAGGTGGAGCTGATGATGTGGCCACTGAGTGTTGGTGTGAAATTCAGTTTTGGTTCCTAATTCCTGCCTTCTCTGTGCACTGTTTCTCATGACAATCATCTCCATACAGCCATTGTGCTGCCTGCTCTCAATTAATTAGTATCAACCAAAAGATGATTTGATAGCTCCATGAAATGTTTCAGAGACTCTTACGACTGTGGAAATGAGCAAGAAATTCATACCACGCTGATCCCAGAAGTTTAAGAGTTGATTTTCTGTTGCTGAAGGTTTTAAAGGATAAAAAAAAAATGTAAAAACTAATGGCAATGATAAGAGATGCATTAGTGCTTACCTAACTATGATGCTATTCATTTTTTCCAGATAATAAGTCGAGCACTTACTCGTACACCTCCATCAGCATTAACAAATTTTTTTTTTTTTTATATACATCTGTCTTCTGATGTGTCCTTGACTCAGGACTCAAAAGCCGACTGCCTTCAGACCGTCTATCGAAATATATAAAGGTTCGGCTAGATGTGTTTCCGTGGCAAACTCCACATCCCACCAGCAGGTTCACGATAAAAAGACGGTGATGATCAGGAATGTGAGCTGCAGGTCTGGAATGAAGGAAGAACAACAGCACAAAAACAACAACAACAACAACAACAACAACAAAATAGGTGTCCCATCAAACAAGTCAGCATGATGAGTGATGATGAAAAATGTAGCATCACATTAGCGTCTTGATGAGGCTGAAGCTACAAAATAAAAAATAAAAAAAAATTGATCCTTATGATCTTAATCAGATTTTGCACCTCGGGTCTTGGTCCCAGCTCTTCAATATGGTGCAGCTACAGTCTTCAGTATGCTGCCTTTTCTGCTCCAGAGACATTTACATCTTTAAATGCAGTATCTCACATTTATGTAAAGGTCTACGAGAATGAATGGAGACATGTACTATTTTTATATATAGCATCCCACGGCCATTTAAATTTCTAGAAGCAATAATGGAGACGTGTGTTTTTCACACAGTATCTCACGTTCATGTGAGGCTTACCTGAACGAATAGAGGCAGTGGAGATATACTGGATCTTAAGAGTGCCTTGCCTTAATATTTTTGACTCATTGCTTCTTATGAAGATAAAAAGTCAAATCCAAGTTCTATTATGTCTCAGTGAGAACACTCAAGCCTTAAAAATAGCATGTAGGAGAAATGAATGAAAATGGAAGGCAAATACATTACAAATCTTCTGACATTCTGAGAGACCTTGTGAGAAAATATTAGAAAGTAATTAAAGACGCCAGACTGCCTTTCTTCACTGATCTCATATCTAAGAGCCGTCATAATCCACGGGCCCTGTTCACTGTAACAGCCTGTGATCAGCCTCTCCCCTCCGCATTACACTGAAGCCAGCTCCGAGAATTCAGTTTTTTTTCTTTAAAAATCATTTTTAGCTTTTATACAGTACAGTGCATATTTGGACCTGCTCGTTTCCTGCACAGATTCCCATAAAAAAAATCATTTAAAAAAAAATTTAGAAATATTAAGAAACACCCTTTTCAGTGAGCATAAATAAATAAATAAATAAATAAATAAATAAATTGAAAAGAAAACAAAGAGAAAATTTAATAATAGTATTTAAAAATAGAGAGAATTTTTTAAAAAAAATTAAAAATCACTTCTTTGGCCTTTGAAAGTGGCCGTGTAGAAAAAAAAACATGTCTGTAGCATTTGGGTGCGAATACTCGTTCAGACGAGAGTCAAAACGAGGCCAAAAAAAAAAAAAAAAGCATTCTTACAGGCCAAAGAACTAAAAGTTGTTGCATTTAGTACTGTTGTTTGCACTTCATTTTGCAAAAACCAATTTGAATAGCTCTTTATTTAGTCAGTTTGTGGGACGTGTACTAATGACTGAGGACTGATGTGGATCATGAGGCAGCAGCATTTAAAAAGCACCGGGCTAGAGCACATGTGACATTACTGTCAGGTTTTCAGGTCTACTCTAGAGTGTGCGGGTTCAGACTTAAACTTAGAAATCATGTTTAGGTCGGTCACCTCTGTGTTATTTTACTGAAACTCTAGTGTAAAATAAATAAAAATGATGGACCTGCTGTCTGTTCTGGGCAGCTTCCTGTACAGTGCTGGAGTTTACGTGATGACGCTGAAGGCAACATGTAGGCTATTTCAGGCGAACAAGCAAAATCTCAGGCTCAGGTCGGGTTCAGACACAAATATGCAGTCCAATCTGAACTCTGGTGTAAACATTTATGTCTCGATTCTAGTAGGAAGAATATCTCACTAAAGGGAATTTGTGGAGTTCCTCAAGGTTCATATATAGGCCCCGTGTTGTTTTCCATTTACATGCATGCATTTCACAGGGTCATTTCCTCCCCCATCACAACATTTTCTTTATTTATGCTGCGGACACAAACACGCCTGCCTCTGAAACCCACTGATTTAATCCCGATTTTTGTAGCTAGATAGAAATCACTGCGATGCTGGTGTCTCCTCCACGATAACCTGTCAGGTTAAGAAGTGATGTTTCAGAGTTCAGTTTGAATGCAGTGTATATTGATCTCTAATCTCATTATAAACCAGAGGACAGCCTCAGATCGTCAGGCAATTATACAGTCAAGGCTCAGCAATAACAGTTATTGGGCTTCCAACAGTGGAACAAGGAGCTCCAGTTAGCAGAATTACTATCATCTTTTGAATTACATCTTTAAACTTATTTATAGACATATTTTTATGTGTTTTATGCTATTAATTTTACACCACACATATTGATTTTACCTTCACTTGTGTAATTATTTTGTAGTGTTTTACTATTTTTACTTGTGAATATAATATTTGTCTGATAGTCTAAGTATGATAAAGCAGTTTTTACTATGCATATTTTTACTACTACCACTAGTAGAACTATTTAAAATAATAATCTCACATTTGTCACAGTCATTGTCAGAGGCGGTTTAACTTGGAATATAAGGAAGGTTTTTTTGTCCTAAAATTAATAAATAGTTAATGTGCCAATGCAGTAAATTCACAAAAACATCCACAATAAAAACAAAAGCTCGATACATTTCATGGCTGAAAATACTAACTTTCCAATGTTTTTATCTGTATTTTCATTTAATTTTTTTTTTCTCAGTGAACCCAAAGAAAAAGCTTGTTGAAGATTATAAGAATAACGCTACAGGCCATGTGTTCCCATGTGACTCCCTTGGCATTTAAAATGCATATGAGCTAGTCGGCGTGGGTTCCAAGCCCCAGTTGCCTTTACATTGATTTCCTTTTCTAATCCAGCTATATATGTATCTCTCGTTTACCTTCGAGGATAACTGATAAGAAATGATTTACATCTGAGAGAATAATAACATGATGATCCACCAGGTACTCATACATACTTACATACAGAAACTAAACTAGTGTGTATTCTCCTCACTCCTGCAGGTGGATTATTCCAGGTGATCAGGTGAACCTCTGCTCTCAATGTCAGGGTTTGGACAGAGCTCACTCTCCAGAGGCTTAGTGAGAAGGGTTTCATATAGATTTTTAAAACAAATAACTCTATTTAATCCCTCTTTTTCTTTTTTTCTTACACATTGCATCTCCAATTTGAATTGATTGATTTGAAGAGGTCGTCATTAGAAAGTGTTTGGTAAAAGGCAGGAACACTAACCTCTTTAGGAGCCGCCACTGTTGTCGCTTCTTGCTGTCGTCACACATGAACCACGCCTGCAGCTGCAAGCAGGATGCTGATTGGTCCAAACGGCTGCGGTTCCACCACAAGAACATCAGCTGATAATGAGCATAATGAAGCTGAATCACCTTACTTTCCAAATGCAACTGATGCACAGGAGTTTTTTCTTGATGGAATTAAGGTGCAACCTTAGGGCTGTGCATCTCACTGAGACCGATTCAGTACACAACTTGATATCTGATCCACGATATGATGCATCTAGCAGAAGAGTAGCCAGCTGTGGACACTATATTCACTTCTGGCCAAACGGTCACTCACGCAACTTTCGTTTTTTATAATTTCATTTTCAGCAGCTGCAGTACAAGTTTAGTAATGTTCGATTACACCTGTTTGAGAAGATAAATACAAAGTTTTATTAAGATATATTGATATTTTGGCATATACATGGTTAACTTATGGCCTCAGGTAGGAAAAGGCTTTGGGCGACAGCTGTTTTATGTTGATGTTCGCAACTTTGTCTGTCGTCTGTCCTCCGTTCAGTCTGTAAAACTGCTAGCTTACATCCCAAGCTGCCCAGTGAAAAGCTGAAGCTCTGCACTGGGTAACATCGTGAAGTTACAGAAAGGTAGTTAAATCTCGGTGCCGACACGACCCAAACCCAAACCCAAGAAAAACAACCAGACCTGGATCCAGCGTCAGGATGAGGAAATGACATTACAGTTGTCATTTTTAGGCGGCAAGTTGAGGTAAAAACTCGGTTGCATTTGAACACACGCTGTTATAGTTTGGCAACAGCATGACAACTTTAAATCAAAACAGCAGCAGCTCAAATGAATAAGACAAAATGTCACAGAATTATGTGTTATTTTTGAGCTTCACAATAGGATACAACATTGATAGATGCAATATAAGTAGCAAATTGATATGATTCAATTCAGTCCTGTCACGATGCAGTGCAACAGGGTGAGTCACTATATTTTGATTCTACTAATGCTGGAGCTCTGCTTTTATTTGCAAGAAGAAATCCTGATAGATATACTAAATCCAGTAACGAGAGAGAGACACACACACACACAGAGAGAGAGAGAGAAGGGTATATTTTAATGGTGTTGAAATCCTATGTGGAATCTCAAATAGGACTCTCACTTGTTACTGGAAAAGTTTGGTAAAGTTATGGTAAAGTCATGTGGTGAAGTTTCAAAACTCCCTGGGTTTTGGGTAAGCCAAGCAGTTATCCTAAAACTTTTCAGAGGACTGGCTGAGCCGGGTGACAGCTGTCAGGAGGAAGCTGCCGGGGTGATTGGTACTTCTGGGTGATGTAGGCTACGACTGTCTACCACAGGGAGGCTTTTGGAGCTGATTGTGGAGCTGCCTTTGGTGCACAGGACCGGTTACAATCAGGGTCCCCACCTCTGATCCATTATAAAAAAAAAATAATAATAATAAAGCTCAATGATTCATAGTAGTCATGAGAATTCTCAAAATACCCTGGAGTTTTTAGAGATGCATTCCAGACAGGAAAAGTCGAGAGTTCTAAAGGGAAGTCGGGGAATATTCATCGCTTTAGCAGAATAACAATGTATTTTATTACTTGTTTCGCACTTTCATTGCGTTTGATGGTTTCCAGCCCAACCGGAGCAGAAACCAGCCCGGAGCGCTCTGATTTAGTAATCGAAAGTGATGCAAAAGTCATGGAATTTTACACGGGAGGCCACAGCGGGAATGCTTAGCAATGCCTCCTGATGTTTCATTTATTCTGGTGTAATGCCTGTTCCTTGATGGAGGGTAGTTGCTATTCAGTGACTTCTCCGGCACTTTATCTGCGGAGGAGCCTTTACCTGACTGTGATGGGGGATTGTGAGGGATGTGTTCAGGTACCGGCTTGTCAAACCGGACTGTGATTGGGGGTGAAACACGGAGCTCTGGGCAGCGGGTTCAGTGGACAGGAGTTTTGGTGAGCTGTCATCCCACCGGGTTTTGAGATCTGGAGAGTGGGGGCAGTCAAAACACACCTGATAGCTGTCTCTGTAACTCCAGCTGAGCATGAGGCACTCGTCTGCGCTCTCTGTCATAATTGACCTTTCCGAGTCTTCTCCCCAGTTAAGCAAACATAAAGCAGCGGCTGAATGTGAGCAGCAGTCATTTTGCTATGCGTGGCTCTCCAAGCATGAGTAACTGCTGGCTATCACATGTCAACATCTCCTTGTGTTTTGGCTCATTTCATGCAGTCGGTTCAAATTACTTTCTCTCAAAAAATACACTATAACTGTCTTGAAAGAGGACTGACACTCTGCCCTTTCAGGCAATTCGGCGTGATTTGGTGCATCCTGAGTTTTAATAGCATTTAATACCTGAGTGTGGACTTTATCCTGGCTGGGAAGGTGAATATACAGCAACTTCAATAATCTGCTGAGGCCAGCTGGTGTTAAATTAGCCTGGGAGCTGATAACACATTGGGATAGTTTGTGTTGCTCTTGTCCCATGAAAGATGTGGCCCAAGGTGGAGTGAGGACGTGGAAACGGTACAGTGATACGAGCCGAGTGGCCAAACAGAAGCCGATGGTGAACCGCCGTCCCTGCAAAACACAAATCTTAATCTTTTACACAAAAAAACTTCACAGTGCTGCTCGAGTGCTGCTGACACACCTTCTACACCCGCTGAATTCACAGCGAGTGACCGAAACACCACACAGGTACAAGCAAGTTTAAAAAAAAATGTCAGCGCCCAATAAAAAGCAACTTCTTGGCCATGAACTCCACGTGTCTCCAAGTCCAGTTTCCACCAAAAATTTGCTTTTAACCTTTTTTTTTTTATCCAGGGAAAGAGCTTGATGCTCTTTTCTACCAATATCCCTCTTAACATTTGTACACACTGCCTGATACTACACTCTGTTGGTCACTTAGCAGCGCCACTGAGGCAGGTTTGTTTTTTTTTTTTTTTTTTTTAGTCTCCTGAGAACAAGATCTCTTCTTCTTCGAGAGCATCTTGACCAAAAATGGCAGCAGATTTAGTTACACAAAATCGGACAGGGCAATAAAACCACCAACCACAGACAAATTTAAGTAACATTAAACATTAAAGAACCCGCTCCCTTTCAAACTGTGGTTTTTCTGTTTGCAGTGTGTTTTGCTGGGAAATGCTCTGCTGTGGTGATGTTTCCTGCGTGCTCCCCTTATCTTAGATTATCGCAGGCCACGTTAAGTTTCCTGGTCTGTTACAGAACCAGTAGCAGCCTCAATATCTCGCTATTTATTTACATATTTCATGGTATTTATAACATTATTATTTGCTAAAAGTAATGTTGCATTGCCGGCTAATGCAGTAATAGCTGACCGAGTTCACTAGATGCCTTTCTTTAGACACTTCCTGTGGTGTTCACTCTTCTCTAGCAAACAGCAAACTGAAAAACAAAAATTGCAATATAAAATTGCTGTATGCACATAAATTGACTGAGTTATGACACACCTTTTGCTGTGTTCAATAAAGATAAAAAAAAAAAAACTTTCAGCAACCAGGTGTTTTTATGTCATAGAACACATACAGTATATTCTCTGTTAATATAGAATAGAATAGACATAGAATTAAAGGCTCAAAAAAACCCAAATTATTCTGTTTTGTGTGATTAAAAAAAGTTCTGTTGAGCCGACATAAATCTCCAGGCAGACGAGGGTCATGTGACACAGTTACTTTGTGTTACTGTGTTGTACTAAAACTAAACGTTTTGTGTTCTGGCCAGTTACAATAAACTTTTAAGTTGAGTGAGCAAATTGGGACTTAAAGTGGATCAGTGCCCGGAACAGGTCTGTAAAACCAGTCGCTCTCACACAGCACAGAGTTTTAAATGACCGTTACTTTAAATTTAAACTCACTGAGGCTGATGAGTGTGTGAAGATTCAGGGATTTCTCAAGTTCATTTCAGGCAGCCGGAGCCGCAAGCGTGAAATGTCTTTTGCCTGGATCGGTTTGTACATCCGGGACAGACGGTAAAAAAGAGGAGAGAACGTAAACTAAATTATTTGACCAAAACGGTGACAGATGGTTTGGAAGCTGCTGAGAAGGACTCGTCTGTGGACTGACAGCACACTTTCAGGTTTAAGACACAATAGTCGGGGTTTCCATCCGAATATATCGCAAATTTTAACCAATTTTCAGAAAATCGGCAAACAAAATGCTAATTTATGCGCGTTTCCATCCACTTATTTTATGCGAATGTTTGGAGTCGGTTCATCAAGTTGAGCAATAGGTGGCGCTAATTCTCCAGCCGGGTGAAATTATACCACTAGAGAAGAAGAGGGCGCAGCGTGACGACGTGTTACAACCCTGTCGGTCAAAAATCAAAACTTTGTTGTTTGCTGTCCAGTACAACATTAATATCGTTTTCTTTCTTTTTCTTTCTTTTCTTTCTCTTCTTTCTTTCTAATTTGTTTTTGTTGAAGAAGAGTTGCAGTCTTTTCTTCGGTCCGAACAGATCGGCTTTTGTTGTCGTTGTTGTGCAGTGGACCGGAAGTCATGTGATTATGAACGTCACCGTTTATTGGCTAAACCCGTTTCCATAGCAACTTATTCACATTTTCCTTTGATTGATACACCAACTACACCACCTCCCCTGATCGTAAAAACTTTTTTGTGCGATATTTGGACATTTTTTTCAAATGTTTTCAGTGTTTCCATTCAGGTTTTTAATGCACAAATTAAAGAAAATGTGAATAAAAACAGGTGGATGGAAAGCCACCTAATGTTTCCCCTCCTAGATCTGTTGTAGCCGCTCTTCCGGGTCTGGTTTTTGTTGTGGGAGCTTCCAGTTTGGCTTTGCTTCTGAATGTTTGATTTCTAGAAGGCCGTTAAACAAGAGCTTCACGATCACAGGTGCTCTTTGTAATCGCATGAAGAAGAAGGAGCTTCTGCCAGTTTCCTGTACCAGGTGGCCGCTGGCTTTCCAGGGGAACTACGGCGTGTTTGATGTGCCTTTTGACCTCGGGAAATTGCAGGAGTTCGTTTTGCAGAAATTAGAAATCTTTACGGGTAACATGAGAAGGGCGGCTTTTGAAAACACGGGCGCTGATGTGAAGTTTGAAGCAGCGAGAAAGACTCAGGACCACGATAGAGAGAGAAGCGCTTTAATGCCACCGATTGATCTGATTTAATACACGTGAGGTAAACTGTGGTACAGCAGTTTTATCAATGGAAAGTCCATGCATGTTCATTAATAGTCAGTAAAACTGATCCACACAAGGCATGGCGGTCAAAAACATTTTAAAAAGCATTAGGACGAGTTTCAAACAGCAAAAAGCAGATCTCCGTTTCTTTTTCTGATCAAAGCCAATTCCAAATCCAGCTTTAAAACCAAGAGTTTCCAAAGTGAAGAGTGAGTTGCAATACATTACCGTGTCACAGCCGGTGTAATAAATGTCATCAGTTTCCATTAACATAAATAACCCATGAATGCAATAATAATTCCCACATAATAGTACACTAATCCTCTTCAGGGTGCAATGCAAGAGCATGAATTTTTCTTCTTCTTAACACGCGCATTAATGCATGTTTGGATTTTGTATTGCATTAAATGGAAGGTTGACATTTCAGTAACTCAGTGCAAATCAAAGCAGATTAAAATTCAGATGTGAAGAGTTGACAGTTGTCTGTTGCCTGGTGTTTTGTTAGGAGTTGAGTTTTTCCAGGTGCCAGTAAACACAGCAGCTCCCCGTCGCTCCTCCATGCTGCTGCAGGTTGGAGTTTCTCCGGCGCGCTGCCTGTTGTGTAACCCTGTCGAGATTTTATCTGCTGTTTGTGGCTGAGAGATAAAGGATAAATTGATTGAGGTTTGTTTGCTTTCCTATCTTGATCTGTGCTTTTCACATTCCAGGTTAATGGAAGTAATTATACTTAATTTCATTTCATTATGTCTGGACGTTAAGTTGTCGGGATGCCGCTGCAGTGACGCGCTCGTGTTGTGCCAACAGCGCGCACCTTTTGTTCCTCGCCGGGGAGGTCGGACTCTGTTTTTTCACCTCTGAGGTTCAAACTTAGCCGTCCATTTGTCGAGGAAATTGAGACTGTTGCGCCCACTTTTTCTTGTGTTGTCTAAACTGAAAAATACACAGAATAAGAACATATTCTAACTCCATGAAATATAAACGTTTTGACTCATGAACATGTCTTTTACAAACAGCTGTGAGGGAAACATGTTTTATATCATTTCTTTGATTTCCCTTGCGTTGTTTTTATGCATTGTAGGTGTTCTGTCATGATTTTTTTTTTTTTTATATGAAACGAATTTTGCAGCCATCTTGCCCTGGAAGAAGAGATCTTGTATCTCAGTTGGTCTTTCCTGGCTAAATAAAGGATAAATCAGAAATAAAAATAAAATGAACAGTAATAAGTGCTACTTAGTGTTATGTAGCTTTTATTCCCAGGATCCAAATTCAGTGTGTTGCCCTTTAATATTCTGTGACTTTAGGAATTAATTAATGCCTTTCATTTCTGCAGACGTGGAAGAAAATAATCACATTTACTCGTGGTAACTGAGTAGCTTTTTTGTGTATTTGTACTTTTTTTCATTTTTTTCTTCAAATCAGTAATTTTACTTTTACTTCAGTCCATTTTTGCTTGAGTTTTGTGCTTCACTACATTTTAAATCAGATCCACTACAGAGAACAAATAATCAATGACAGATTGTGGAACCTTTCACAATAAAAGCTCAGTCAGCAAAGACGAGAAGAGGAAGCTGCTTCTGCTTTGTTGGTTCTAGTTTTGGTCATTTTCACAATAAAAGCTGCACCATGAATAAATAAGTGTGGATGATGAGTTGAGTCTACAGGGTCCTCACTTCAGTTTTAGCGTAATGTCCCTTTAAAAGCATGTAGTGTGCAGCGTGTTCTCTCCTCCTTTTCTAACTGCATGGAAAAGATCCCAGCTAACACAGTTACTGTTTGGAAAAAGGAGCTCAGTCACTTTTACTGCCAGGACATTTGACATGAGACACTTTGGACTTTTACTGCAGGAGATTTTTACTGCACTACTTCTACTTCTACTGCAGTCACATACCAGCAGAGGAACAGTACTTCTACTTCTACTGCAGTCACATACCAGCAGAGGAACAGTACTTCTACTTCTACTGCAGTCAAATACCAGCAGAGGAACAGTACTTCTACTTCTACTGCAGTTTTTTTTTTTTTTTTCTGCATTTCTGATTTCTGAAATTCAACCCAACAAAGTGCACTGCAAAAACGCAAAATCTTACCAAGATTATTTGTCTTATTTCAAGTCAATAATGTCTTATTTCTAGTCAAAATATCTCATTACACTTAAAATAAGACATGATCACCTCAGAAGTAAATTGTTTTTAGACAATTTTCACTTGTTTCAAATGAAAATTCACTTGTTTCAAGTGAAAATTTGCTTGTTTCATTGGCAAAATTTGCCAGTGGAAAAAGTGAAAATTCACTTGAAATAAGTGAAAATTAGCTAGAAACAAGAAACAAATTTTGCCAATGAAACAAGCAAATTTTCACTTGAAACGAGAGACAATTGTCTAAAAACAAGTTACTTCTGAGGTGATCATGTCTTATTTTAAGTGTAATGAGATATTTTGACTAGGAATAAGACATTTTTGACTTGAAATAAGACAATTATTTTGAGTTTTTGCAGTGTGAAGAGGCTTTATCTCACACATTGCGCTCTTAACTGTTGGTGGGCTGATCCCTCAAGAGGTTTTTGTGGCTGTGAAAGCCCAGTTTGACCTCCTGGAGACTTAGTCTGTTTCCAAACAAACAAACACACACACACACACACACACACACACAGTGAATCCCCTCACCCCCACCAGTCCTCCTCTGTCTGTGTGTGTGTGTGTGTGTTTACCGCTCAGGTACAGCTCAGGGGGGAGGAGGAGGAGTCAGTCCTACCTGTGTTCAGTCAGACTCACAGTGCAGCTCCCCATTGGCCGGGTCTTGCAGCAAGTCCCGCCTCTGGACCCCGAGGTGAAACCCAACACCTGTGACATCATGCACGTAGACATTGGCTGCTGGCTGGCCGGCCCTGCTCCCAGCCCTGCAGGGCTTTTCACTGCCGCTCAGTCCCAGGAGAGAGCAGCAGCGCTGACCCACGCCAGCCAGCGGCCCCTCAGCCCGCACACACTGATCCCCGTTCAGATCAGCCAGACCGTCTCTCAGCCTCCACCTGTGGCTGACCTGGCCGGACGCAGACCCCTCCACCCCCCCACCGCCACCCCACCCTACCCCCCACCCACCTCAGGCTCTGTGCTGCGCAATCTCTAAGGGAAATTGCTTTATGGCTTTGCAGGGGGAATTGCTCTGCCGCTTCTGAGGCACGACGGTGAAAGGCAGCGACGTGAATTCCCAAGGGATTGTCTTGTTTTCTCCATGGATCTTGATGTAGGTAAGCACTGATTTACTTTTCAGCAGTTTTTTGCGGTCGCATGCAGAGAGTGGCCACCTGCTCACATGCATTATTTTCCCCCCTGATGAGTGTGTTGTTTCTTTTTCTTCTTCTTCTTTTTTTTTTTTTTTGATTTTGAGGAGTTTTGAAATCTATTTATGGCTTCGCTGAAAATTATCTTATCTCGGGCTCAGTCTTGTCTTGATCAGTGATGTTTTATTGTGGCTTGCACTTGGCAACAAAAGACTCTGATGAGGTTGTGCTCATTTCCTACTAATAAACACACACACATAATCACACACACATACACACTGGCTTCCAGACTCACAAACAGATAGCAAGCGAGGGAGAAAGAGAGAGAGAGAGAGAGAGAGAGAGAGAGAGGAGTGAACTAAGAATACAGACAGCACATTGAGGCCTTAACCTTGCCTGCAGGAGTGAAACTTTGAGTTCATCCCGAGTGTCTATTGTAAGAGTAGAGACACGTCGAGCACATGGCTCCCTGCTCTACTTATTTGATGCTTTAGCCTCCTACACGCTTGACCCAGAAGCCACAGTTCCTTCCCCCGAGTTGAACAGCTATGATTTCCCATAAATAAAGTCGCATAATAATAATTTTTAATAAATATTCATTTGTCGAGCGCTGGAAAACGATTAAAAAAAATGTTGATGAGAATGGGTTGTAAGATGCATTTCAAACGATGAACCTTATTGACTCCATTGAGCCTTTAACATGAGAACAACATGAGAAACTATCAAACACAGATACAAAAAGAAACCCAGTTCAGTACAAGTTATGGCTAAGTATCGGTTAACTGAAAGTTTGCAAAAAAATGTTTTGTATTTTTTTTTTTTTTAATTCCAGAATCCATTAGCAAAAGCCAGATCACACAGAGCTTTTCTCTGCAAAAACCCAGCGCTGCAACGTTTGCACCTTCCGCAGAGTGCTAATTAAAATGAAGTCCTGTGCTGTGTTTTCAAGATGTCACAATGAACTTTGGCGAAATGGACTTCGCTCTAACTTTAGAAACCAAAGTGGGGTCTCCTGGGGGGAAGTGGAGTGCTCCTGCAGAGCTCAGAGCAAACTTTCTTTTTGGGAACAAGAAAAGGTTTCATAAGCTTTTTTTTTTTTTTTTTTTTCATACATCCATTCAAGCAGCTGCCGAAGAGTCAATGTTTGTGCATTGATGTTAAGACTAAGGACACCAAGGCTTGGTCAACTGATGATTTTATATTTCAGACACTTTCTTAATGTCTTAAAATCATTTTCTGCACAAACTACCAGTTGTAGACTTTCAAAATCCTGCATGGAAAAAAAGTGGTTATAATGATATTTCCCTTCTCTCAAGTGAGGGCTGGTTGGCCTTCTCCTAAACTCCCACAAAATCAACCTTTCTTGTGTCAATGTTTACATAAAAGCACTGTATCTACATAGAAAAGCATTATTTGGAGAAGTAGGCCAGACGCAGCCCTGAGGAGGGGGTCAGCTGGCCCGCCGTGGCCGTGCACACCGGAGGATCTTGTTTTTGGTGTGAAATCACGCTGATCTCGTTTTCGGTGTGAAATCGCGCCGAACCGGTGGCGTGTCTTCGCGTTGCTCGACGGAGAGAGAGAGAGAGAGAGAGAGAGAGAGAGAGAGCGCACAGCGGCTCTTTGGGGAGCTCTTGCATTTCAGGCGGCTAGGCTTACGTCTTTCAGCCGCGCTATTGTCAACACCTAATCCCCCAGCCCTCCGCAGCCTCGCAGCCATTCATTTACAGAAGCCACCTTTTACTAGAAACTGGATGGCCTACATGTTTCCACAGCTCACTGCGGTGTGGTGTCGCTGCGTTTCCCCCTGCACGTTGTTTACGCGCAGCGAAACGCTCAGATTACCGTTAACAATCAGCTCTGAGGCCGGCGTTTCCATTAAACTGTTTACATGGTTTGAAGTAACTCGATTTCTGCCGCGGCCCGGGTTAACGTGGATTCATGTAATTACCGGTGAAGCTGAGAGCATGTGGAACAAAACGTTGTCTGTCTGTGCTTGCATCTGCCCTAAAAAACATAAGGATGTTCTGTACTTTAATTAGGTTTAACATTAAAAAAAAAAAAAAAAAAAAAAAAAAAAAAAAAAAAAACAGCCTCAGAAGTGCTGACGCTTGTTGGCTCTGCCTGTCAGTCCACTGCACTGCACCACGCTGATAAAACTGTGTCGGCTAGGAAATGGCAAAATTCAGGTTACTGCATCTGGTGACCTTAAATAACACCCACAATTAAAAAAAAAAAAAAAAAAAAAAAAAAAAAAAAAGTTGTTTACACGGCCCAAATCCAGGAGAAGGAAAGCTTGATTATGAAGCGAGGTGTGTTAACTGGGTTACTGTCTAACTTTGTTTATGACTGTACTCTGATTTAGATAATCAGATAAACTGGGGGAAAAAAAAGAGTCTGCATCTTGACAAGTCACATAGTCGCATCTTCGGTGTTAGAAAACAAGGTACAAAAAAAAAAAATCTGCCTGTGGGATGAGATAATCCCACTTGTTTCCAATGCAGATATTTCAGGATTTTTTTTCTGCAAACAAGTAGAAATATGTTGAGACAAGGCAGAAGAAGGCACTAGGATAAAAGAATGACATTTAATTAAAAAAAAAAAAATCCTGGAAACATGACTTTTCCCTTTGTCTGATGAAAAAGTTGATTTTAGTGCCAGTGTAGGGGGAATAAAATAAGGAACTGCAGGAGGGAGGTGGATGCCCTAGGAAAAAAAAAAAAAAAAAAAACAGAATTTCTGAGATTTAAGCTGTAAATTTAATTTTAAAAAATTATGAGAAAAAATGAGAAAATTCTGAGATTATAACGTCACAAATCTGCAATTTTATAAGCTCATGAGTTTTCAGTTTTTTTCTCATAAATTTGTGAATTTTTTGCTCATAAATGTACAGTGTTAATCTCAGAAATTCTGGGTTGTATTTGTGACTTTAAGATGTCTGAATTTTGTTTTTTCTTGTACATTTACCACTTTAATTTAATTTTTTTCTCAGAATATTACTCTCCACCCTCCCGACTCTGTGGCCCTAATACGCCGTCATACTAAAAGACTTGTTAAAGTGGAGATTTTTGTTGTTGTTGTCTTTTTTTTTTTTTTTTTTTTTTTGGCAGTGTGAAGATGTTTACATGACGGTGTCCCCAGCTGCAGTGCTGTCCTAATGTCCTAATCAGGTTAAGATTGAATTATAAGCCGAATGAGCAGCATAAGCAGCATGTGAAAGAAATCGAGGCAAATTGGCTGCAGTTTGAGGACGAGGGAAAATGTTCGTTCCCCTCCCCTCGTCTGTCCCGCCGTTTCCTGTTGGGACGGGTCAGCACCTCATCGCTGCTTTTTAAACCCGACCACAAGTTGCTTTGACCCCTGCATTCTGAGCTTAACAAGTGCGAGGCTCTTCGGGGCGTCTCTTTACACCCCCGCCCCCGCCCGGCGGTCGCTCCGGCTCCCCGTCCTCCATCTGCCTCGGCCGGCGCCACACGCTGGAATCCGAGAAAGGGCTTTGCTCACGGCAGGTTAATTGCCTCTGAAATTCCTGTGCTAATGGAGCTAATCCCGCCTTTGTGTAGTTTGCGCTCCAGATTTGAGCTGTTTGCCTGCTTATTGTGTGAGGTCGCGAGTATTAATTGATTAGTGTCGAGGCTCCGCTCTTGTCTCACGTCGGTTCGGCTGATGAATCCTTCACAGGGAGGCTCAGACGGGTCCTGTGTGTGTGTTTTTTTTTTTTTATTGAGAGACACAATGGCACTAAGAAAGACGTACACAGAGGATGTAATAAGATGCACACACTCCCCCGCCACCCCTCCACACAAACACACACACACACATTCTGCATTCTGGTGTCTGAAGTCAACGTGAAACCTTTCACCACACTTGGATGCGGATCAAACCGGAGTTGCTGTAACACTGGTAATTTAGTTGCCTTATGAAGAGAGCATTTCAGTTTGCTGTCTCCCGTCTTTGAAGTAGGAATTCAAAGTCGCCTTCCCTCCGCCACATGCTTCAGAAGTGCAGTTCAAAATAGATGGAATTTATTACCATTTGATTTTCCTGCCTGTTATTTAGGGTGTCATCCGTAACTGGGGGACCGTGTGGAACTTAATCCCTCTCAAGTCCGGCTCTTTGTGTGGCCAAACCGCAGCTCTTTAAATCGAGCTTGTTTCCCTTCTTCTCTTTATATATATCTTGGTCTTATTCGTACATTTTCCATGATTCATCAAAGCTATTAAAGTCGCCGTATTATAAATTAATGACGACTGTATTAGTAATTGAAGCCAATCTATAGCTGTGAAGTCTCTCAGATATGTACTTCATAAATAAAAGATGTGACTATAATATTTCTGCTTTGGGGATCCTATTATTATATTACCCTAAAGCAATACTTTCTTGCAGTGACAGTGTTAGTGGTGCTGTATGGAGCCTTCAGAGGCCAGTTACAGTTTCCCCACAGCGTCCTATAGGAGCCGGCTGCTCATCAAGGGGCCTCTCGGGTTCAGGAGCTGGTAAGGAAATCCTTAAAGGGATTGTTCAGGGTTTACTGAAGCCTATCTGATTCATGAAGAACTCCGAATCCCCTCAAAGAGCCTTTGCATCGAGGGGTTTGGGTTATGGAGCTATTAGAAGTGCAAGTCAAATATGATCAATGGCATTTTTTTAAAAATAAAAAGTCATATTCAAGTCACTCGGCATAATTAGCCGCAAACCAGGGAGTAATTGCGTAAGATTTGCTGACAAGTGCTACCGTTTACCTCCTCCAGTGTCCCACCGAGCTAAAACAAAGCCGAAAGGATGAATGATGAGTCGAGCGAGCCTCTTTTTGAACCGTAGAAACCGTCGCCGACGTGTTTTGGAGGCTGTGAGTGGAGGTTTGGCGGCGCGGTGCAGGTCTGAGGACCTCCGGAGGCGCTCCGCCACGAGCGCGGGCCGGCGAGTCGCGACACGTCGGCTGAATGTGCTGGTAGGAGTCCACCTGACTGGCTGTTATGACAGGAGTTACGGCCTAAGACAACCACTCCGCGCCTTCGTTTCACTAAGCCCCGGCTGAATGGGACAATAAAACGGAGAGCAGGGGAGGGGAGGGATTCTTTGAATATGTGTCATCACTCACGTATGAAAGAGGATATTTATCATCGTACAGTGCCGAGAGGCCGTCCTCTCCCTCTGCCAGGCTGTTTGTCTAGAGGTACGTTAGTATGCTGCTGGTCGACACACACACAGGAGGGTGATGAGTGACGGCTGCTGCTGCTCAGGTTCCACCGCTCCACGTTTTTGAAGACTGATATCAAAGCTGATCACTGATGTTTGGAGCCAATTCTCAAATTGACGCCAAAAACTGTATCAGCATTGGATTTCCGTGTTTCCCCCTGAATTATATTATATTATGATATTATATAAGTGCACCGTGCAGTCTGTCCACTCAGATGGTTTCAATGCAGCAACGCCTCCAGTCTGTCTTCCTTTACCCCAGTACAATGTTGTTGTTTCTGCAGCTCGAACCATAACAATTTTTATATGTGAAAAAGCTCAACAGCAACGGCTCTTTCCAAAAGCAATGACAGAGAGTCCACCACCCTTTAGGGCAAAGACTTCTTTTAGGAACTATTTGCTGCCGAAGAACACCGGCAAACTGTATGTATCCGCCAGATTTAACCCTTTATAGGGCAAGTGACTATTTTTGGTAATTTCAGAAATTTTACATATCAGGCCCATCCCCTGTCTCAGTTAGTTCAATAATCATTTGGTCTTCACCCAGCCAATCAGCAAAGATCGCTCTACATCCCAGGTCACATGATTGTGGCATTTGACCAATCTCAATGGCTTTGATTTTCTATTACAAAATGAAAATTTTAGAAAAATTTTATAGAAGTAATAAAGTCCTGTCATGTTCTCTAATAACAGTCTAGGGTTGTTTTTTTGAATTTCAAAGTATTTCAATGAGTGCCCTATAAAGGGTTAAGAAGTATTGACAAGCACACAATACAGTGATGATATAGTAATATTAACATTTTTAATTTTTTTTGTATAACAATATACAGCAAAGCCCCCACCCAGCCACCCAAACCACACTTTTATTCATGTATTGATTTTTTTTTTTTTTAACAAAAGAAAAAAAAAACTCAGGTTTTACAGACTGTGTTTATTTTTGATCTGTCGTATCTCAGGTGGTTGACATTTAATTGGCTGGTATGGAGCGATGGCCTGAAAATAACACCATAATATTTCAGGGTATGTCTTCGATAACGATATTTTTGACTATATGACAGTATAAAAGTTTGTTGTCTTGCCTCCTTTTGTTGCTACGCTCCTCTTGCACGTCTTCCATATTACTGTTGTTTGTTGCACATCTGATTTTTTGTAACCAAATCACTTCCATGTTATTGAAGTCGCTCCCCTTTTGGTGTTACTCTCACGTTCAGCCATTTATTATCACGTCAACGAGGCAGATTATCGTTATTCTGAGGGTTTTTACACACCCGTCCTGGTGTCTGATATTTAATAAGAGGCGAGTGTCAGCCCCAGACGCTGCCGCCCCACACGGGAGGAGGAGGAGGTCTGGCCACCTGCCGGGACGCTCTTGTCTCCGGCAGCGAGGCCGTGAGGGAATGTGTCACCGCGTCTTAGCGCCGGGAGCCTCCGCGTGAACCCTGGAGCTGAGAGGAATTAGCGGCGTTCATATTTAACGGTGTTTATTAAGCGGGTCAAACGAGCAGCTGTCCTGACAGGATGTGTCGCCTAAAAAGCCGCGGCGTGTCTGGGACCTCTGGCGCGGTCAAACACGACGCGGTGACACCGGAGTCAACAGCCCCCCCGCTTCACCGCAGAGCGACTCGTTGTCGTTGAAACGGAAGGAAAAAAATTGCCGCATTAGACCTTTAGACCCAAGAACAAAACCCATTCACTTCACAGTATTATTTATTGGGCTTTATAGCAGCTTGAGACACTTAAGTGATTGCAGACGGAGACAAAACTGCAGCCCACCTTCCCTCCTTCTTGCAGAACCGGTGGCTGTTTCTGACTGGTAATTTTCCATATTGTGCTGCATAGCTGCTGTGTGATTACACCATAATTACAGAAAAGAGCTGTAATTAAAAGGCATATCACAAAATGTAATCAGCGGCTGGCAGAGGAACATTTTTTGGTCTTGCAATTTTTTTTTTTTTAAACGCTAATACTCTCCTCACGTTCTTTATTATATCAAGAGAAGTTCAAGAGCGCACGACCAGCCTTCTTCATTACCGAGAATAGAAAACGTACCCAATTCCTCCTCTCGTGGTAAAGTTTTTCTAACGTGGAAGTGACACCGGCACGTTCTTTTGAAGCTAGAACCGAGTTTACTAGACCAGAACGCGATGATCAGTTTACTTCCAAAGACGGAAACCACAGAACTAAGGCTTCGCTCCATTTATATTTTTAAGGTTGGTGACATATTTTGACAACAGTTTACATACAGAAACAGGGTTTAAAGTAGGAGATTATGTTTTATTTAAATGTCATGTGGTCAAAAACAGCCTTTAATTTGATTGTGATGAGCCTCCATGGGGCTAAGGTTGACGTAGTTTTCCTCAAGTTTAGAAGTCAGACCTTCCTTATCCTTTTTCTAGGAGGAGGTCAGAAAATCTCTTTTTTTTTCTGCAGTGCAGGAAAGGACTGGATGTGATGCCATCAATATGTAAAATCCACTGACGGACAGGGACCGACTTCAGTGTATGCATGCATTTTTAATGACAACATTCACGAGCTTTCGCTTTAGTATTGTTTTAAATCCTTAAAGAAATCCTCCGCTCACATCACCATCATCACACGATAACGACATCAAGCATCTTAATCCATGAGAATGAAATATTAAATTCTTGATTCTTTAGCTGTTGTCACAAGCAAATCAATTGTTGAACTTCTAATACAGTTCATACTCTGAAAATCCAGTGTATAGTTTACCTGGCGCCTCACGACGGCAGAAGGCAAACATGAGCAAAGTTTACTTGAGTGTAAATGTAGTTTAGTTAAGCAAGGGCGTTTAGAAAAACTAATTCAGACTGCCTTGAAAAACACAGTCATATGTGCATCTGTAATGTCATATAAATGTAATTTCATATTTAAAAACTCCTGATTCCAGGTTCAGGACGGTGACAAGACCAGCGTTTGGTCTGAGATGAAGTGAAACCGTTTTTCAAAGCAAATGAAGCAAAGCAGATCATCCAGTCTGTCCTCATCACGCCTCTGCAGCTGGACACTTTATTGAATGATGTAGATATAGATATATAATGAAGTCAAGTCAAATTCACAGCACATTTAAAAACAACACGAGTGGACCAGAGTGCTCTCCTTTGCCAGAAGTGAACAGCGTAAAACACAAAAACACAACAGAATTTATAAAAACGCCACGTTATTATTCAGTAAACTGTTATATTTCGTGTTGCCTTTGTTTCTCACTGCATTCAAATACGTTTTGATGATGTCACACGACAGGAAAGAAGAGCTGTTTAAATTTTGTCTGTCAGATTTCATTTCACAGCTGCAACACAGTGAATCATGTAATGAGATAATTGACACAGCATATTGCAAAACCTGTTTACGATGAAAAGAACATTTTATAATAAAACTTCACTGTTGCATAAACAGTTATATGGATTTATGTGTAATGCTATAAGCAACGGTTTAGTTGTAAATGTTTGCTTCTATGCCACATAATCTAATGGAGGCCTGTCTTTTAAAAATGACTCAACTACATTTGGAGGAGAACTCTTTTGTCGTTTGACCAGTCCTCCACCGGCCTCCCAGCACAGACAGACAACCAACGTGCACCGAGGAGAGCCGAGGTCGAGAAGTGTGTTTGTTTACTGCAAACGTTACATAATGCCATTACACCACCATAACCCTGTGGTTTTGATGCCTAAACCGAACCTTTTCCTAACCTTAACCAAGTGGTTTATTACGTTTTCCACCCCCACATTTGATCTAAGGGGGAGAGGGAAGTCAAAGGGTTTCAATTTCTAGTCTTTTACTTCCAGTCTTTGATTATCCTCAGAAAGAGCTCAGACCAAAATAACAAACCAAACATCCCTAACCAGACACAAATTCACTATACACTATTAGATGCTGAAAAACTGATACATGCTTTTATCTCAAGCAGACTTGACTACTGTAACGTACTTTTTACTGGCCTTCCAAAGAAAACCACTGACAGACTTCAGCTCATCCAAAACTCTGCTGCTCGCTTATTAACCAGAACCAGGAAGAGAGAGCACATTAGTCCGGTGTTAGCTGCCCTACACCGGCTCCCTGTAACATTTAGAGTTGACTTTAAGGTTCTCCTACTTGTATACAAAGCACTTCATGGGCTGGGACCGGGCTACATTGCCAACTCCCTTATTGGCTATGCACCCCAAAGAGCACTGCGATCGTCTGCTGCTGCTTATTGGTTCCCCACAAAAGTCAAAAGAAAATTGGGGATGCCGCCTTTGTTACGTATGCCCCCAAGCTTTGGAACACACGACCTTTAGACATCAGGGAAGCCAGCTCACTAGACATCTTTAAAAGAAGATTAAAGACCTACCTTTTCACTCTGGCCTTTAACTAGCTCCTGTTTTATTTGTCTTTTATCGTTTTATTTGCATCTTTTTTTTTTTTTATTTCAAAGTTCTCGCTTTTAGCCTTTTCCTTTTAATTTGTGTTTTATTCTTTTTAATGTTTTATTTAATGTTTTCAAATGTTCTTCTTTTATTGTGAAGCACTTTGAGCTGCAATTCTTGTATGAAAGGTGCTATACAAATAAAGTTTTATTATTATTATTATACCTAAAAAATTAAACTGCTAACTCGCTATCAGCAAACAACACACAGGAGAAAAGAGAGTGAAACAAAAATGGCAGCTCTACTAAATAAAGGTCAGATAATCTAAACAGTAGCACAGGACAAATAGGACACGTGACTGAACTCGGAGACAAGAAGGTCAGAGGTCATACATACACCCAGGTGAACTAAAGCTGATTGGCTGCAGGTTCCCAGGTGCACCATTCACCTGTGGGGGGGAATGTAACACATGCTTAAACCTAACCTCTCTCTAACCTTAACCAAGTGCCTCTGGTGGCTAATGTGATGAAAATTTGTCTAAAATGATATACACGATAAATTAATTAGAAATGTATTTGTGAGAAAAAAGAAAAGAAAAAGTAAAATGCAACAACATGCTAAACATAATTCAGAATGCAGTTTAGCTGTACGGGAACATAATTTTTAGGAAACAGGGTTGTCTAATGTCACTATATTTACAATATTCTCCATAGAAAAAAGGCTAATAAATCCTGGCGGTGTTTTTAAAAGTGGGGTTTGGGGACCTTCCAGGGGTCTTGAGGGTCTTCCAGAGGGTCCTCAGCAAAATGAGGTATAGCTTAATTTCACTGTAACGTAATTCACAAGAAATTGTAAGGATACAGAACTCTCTCTACCTTTATTTAACCAGATAAAACTCATTGAGATAAAATGCAATCTCTTTTTCAAGAGTGACCTGGCCAAGACAGCAGCACATTAAACACATGACCAAACAAGTTCTATGACATGGGAAAACAAAACAAACAAACAAACAAAAAAAAACAATTACAAGGCTTTGATGTAGTAGGCAGCAAATGAGTTCAACGACAGGAGCATTTCCCACAATTTCTGCTCGATTATTTTAACATTGTGTTGTAATCCCAGCACTTTGGATGGGTTTGTAATAGTTTTCTGAACACAAACTAAATATCTTTTCATCAGGTTCCTGTAGAAAAACACTTCAGATGGAGGTCCACATCATGATCAAAGTTAACTTGGGGTAAAAAAAAAAAAAAAGAAAGAAAGTGAGGGAGCCGGAGAGCTGGGATGACATCCAGCAGGCTGATAATGAAGCGGCTCCGTGCGTCGCCGTCGCCGTGACACAGAAACTGCCGAGAATCTGGACCAGATTTTCCTGATCTGCTGCCGGGGTTCAGGACGCCTCACCTCTTTGTTTCAGGACCTGAGTAATTGGCTGACGGTTGGCTTTTAGAGCAGCATCCATTATTCAGGCCGGCCATCCCTCTCCGCACCGGAGGAGCGTCGCAAACCGACTCATGTGGTCGGGATGTGACTGCGTCGCCGTGTTTGTTCTCTCAAAGTTTTTGTGCGTCCCGACTCACTCGGCTGTACTTTGGCTGCGACGAGCTCACACACTCACAGAGTCACGGGATCTCCTGAGCTTGTGTGAAATAATAGGAGCGGTGGAGGTGATCACTCACGGCTTATCTGTATCTGTCAGCTTTCTAATCTTTATTATTTTATTACTGTACGTTCTGATTTGTCTTTGACCTGCTGTTGAGTGGGTGCATCCTATCAGTAGATGGGATGGGAATGGGGGGAAAAAGGCCTCACTGCATCTGCACTGCATATTCTCACCATACATAATTCATGCATTTAATTTCTCACGTTGTAACGGGACACTTGGATATCTGATCACAACTTGGCCACCAAAAAGAAGAATCACTCGACAGATTCACATCAGGACTTGCTGCAGATTTGGGAGAAAAAAAAAAATGCTGTTTCAAACCTCATTGCTGAAAAATAATGAATCCCTAAATGCTACCAGAGTAATCATAAATATTTAATGGGAAATTTGTGTGGATCTCAGTGTTACATAATCGCTTGCACAGAAATTCCTGGAGTGAATTAGGCAGAAAGTCTCCGATTTTCATCACAGTGGATTTACAGCATGGAACGCCTGATTCCATCGGAAATTGACGAGCGCAACCTTTCATCGTGTTTTGTTAATGAATCAAAGCTCTCCGAAGGGGTGGTTGGGGGTAGGGCTGCTCATTTTTTTCACCCCGGGAGCCCGATGATAAGCAGCCGCTCTCCCCGCCGGCGTCCCGAGCCGCCGGCGTTCAGATCGATGCAGGAGCTGTCAGGTGCGCTGCAATCTCCGGAGAGGGCGGAGGCGACGGCGGCGGGCTGGCGAGGGGAACTAGTTTCTGCACAGAGGAGCGGCGTCGTTCCTGCAGGAAACTTTGTAAAGAGCGCCTGGGCAGCTGTGATACAGCGTCTGGAGGGAGAGCCGGGCCGGGACGGGGGGCAGACGGGGGGGAGCGGGGACGGGCTGGGCTCCGTCTGGGGAGCAAAGCCACATCCCTCTCCTTCCACGTCCCATTTAACAACTCCCATAAAGCCCAGTTTAGCATGAATTAGAGCTGCGAGGATTTTGCACCAAATGCAGAAGACTGGCAGATACTGCACCGCTTTCTCCATGATGCGAAATTAAAGCGAGCACATTTATTATGCAGAGTGTTCGACACTGCTTTTAATTAATAATAATGTTCAGCCCTAATAACTGACTTTCCCACGAGCTGCATATAAAAGCTTCCTGCTGCACACAACAATGGCAAACGCCCCATTCAACATTTTTGGGGGCTGATTTATGGGTTTATGTTTAAATTAAAACAGAAATGACTTGAATTCTGAGTCGGTTTCATGGTTTTTCAAAGGGTGAACCGCCACGCCGCTCGCTGGGCTCTCGCGGCGAGCAAAGCCACGTCCCTCTCCTTCCACGCCCCATTTAACAACCCATAAACTCTTATTTAGCATCAATCCTTGTTTGGGATCCCTCTCTTAAAGTTCAGTTACATGCAGGCCAAGCTTCCAGGACAATATTTATGCAGTTGTTTGTTTGACTATAATCCATAAACTTGTCTGAAAATGTAATCTCGAAATTATTTGCTGTACCCCGGCGAGGCGCGTTGCCACAGACTGTGCCGCGCTCCGGGGGTTTGCAGCTCAGACATTCGAGGCGACTCCAGGAGAAGAGCGGCCGTCTCTGACACGTCTCCTCCATACGTTCTGTCGGCGCTGAAGATCTTCATAAGCTGACAGAAATGGGTCATGAAATTCAGGAAATCTTGGCGCGGCGGCGGTAATTCCCTCTCTTCCATCTTCCATGCAAAGACTCAAGTGGAACCAGGAGCAAAGATTTAAAACCACTTTTTTATTTATTTATTTATTTTTACCTGAATATGACTGTGCGATAGTCATATTATGATAATCTGATAGTTTTTGTTTTTTGTTGTTTTTGCATGGGGGGGTTTCCACCTGTCCCACCAGGCTTTGCTCACCTGGTTATTATTTGATAGAGAAGGAACAGAGACGGACTGTTTGCCTCGCTAAGTCGCGTCTCGAGTGCAGACGGCGTAAAGGCCACCAGCCAGGTCCTCTGTCGTTCACACGACATTTGCCTAATGCAGCTAAAAGGGTGGGAGCTCAACCTTCCACACACACACACACACACACACACATACACACACACACCTCCGCCCTCCATCCTTGATGCATGTCTGAATGGCTCCAGCCCTCTGTGCTGCTCTTATCTCCGTGGACTTTGGACTTGAGTGGAGAAAGGGCCGGCTGAGACACAATAAAGGAAAGCTTTTAACGGCGCACTGAGGCTGGAGGATTTAGGCCTTGGCAGAAGCGCTGAATACTCTTTTATGGCTTGTAAAGTGGAGCTCATCAGCAGCACACAGTGGCATCATTCAGCAGTCACTCTCGCCTCTATCTGTCTCTTTTTGTCTCTCCGCCTCTGTCTCTCTCGCGCTCTTTCTGTGTTGCTTCGGACTATAAAAGGCGACTCATCGGATCCAGCGACGGCATTCAGGCGGCGGCCAGTCGGCCTGTTTGACTGTAACGCGAAGTCCCACACACCGCCGATGCAGGGGTGATAACCAGCGCTGGTGACGCTCCTGTGAAAGGCGAGTTTTACAAGCGGCTAATTAATTCACACAGAAAGAGAGCGAACCGCCACAAAAGCCGCATTCAAGGGAAAATGTAGTTTAGTCAACGCAAGGTGCCTCGGGAAAGTAGTTCAAACTATTTTGTAAATCGTATCTACAAGTATATCTGCAGTGTCGTCTAATATAAAATTACATGACTGCAATAAATACCACTGATTAGGAAGATAATGAATCTAACAAGGTGTGTGTTTTGTTTAGGCCTAAAAAAAATAATAATAAAAAAAAAAAATAAGGGAGGTCAAATAAGGACACAAGAGGCAGCAGATAAAAGAAACTAAATAAAAAAATAAATAAAAAAATAAAAATAAAAAAATAAAATCAAAGATGAAAATTGTAATTATTTTACTCATATAGCCAAAAAGTAGTTGGTACTTGGAATAATGCACTGCTGAAAAAAAATGATAACCTGCAAAAAAAAAAAAAAAAAAAAAAAAAAAACATTTGAACTTGTTAATTTTCCACAAATTTTGTTTGCCTCTGTTTTACTTTCATGTAGTGAAGCTGCTCTTTGATAGTAATACGCATTCACATAGATCCTAATTTATTTT
Organism: Myripristis murdjan; assembly: GCF_902150065.1. Classification (NCBI taxonomy): domain Eukaryota; kingdom Metazoa; phylum Chordata; class Actinopteri; order Holocentriformes; family Holocentridae; genus Myripristis; species Myripristis murdjan. Next base: position 32,772,508 of record NC_043983.1, on the reverse strand, counting down.
TCAGAGTCTTTTTAATTTGATTTGCAGGAGCGCTCCAGGAAGGATGGAAAAGAGACACAGCAGGAGACAGAGGGAAGTGTTTGAACCCGTAACCCCACGCTACGCCGGTTCAGACGCTCCGCTTTTTGTTCTTGTATTTTCATCTTCAATCGTCATTCAGAATTTAAGTCCGTCTCTCGCCGCAGCCGGGGCGCGACTCGCTTCCAGTTTGACTGATTCAGGGTGTGAATTTTGAATCCACAGCTCGCATAAAATCCACGGGACTCCATCTCCATCTCCATCTCCATCTCCATCTTTTATAGATTAAATATCATATCTGCTTCCAGAGCTGATTGACTTGAATTTGAATCGAAGCTCCAAACGCTGCTTTTAACGCGACTGAAAACACACACAGGAGCCCCAGCAGCTTGGCGAGCCGCTGCCGGTGCTTTGATTCGCCGCTGATGAAGACTCGCGGCTGAAAATCTCCCTCTCTCTCGTAGGCAGCACGAAACTGATGCCACTTCTGCCTTCTGATTATAATAGCCCATTCTGCAAAGCCCTCGGCAGCTAATTGTCGTCGCCATTGTTGTCAAAAGAGAGGACTTAAATGGAAAGCATCTCGAGAGCCGCTCGCTAATTAACTTACATTCAGAGTCATTGTGTGGATGGATTGAAAAAGGGGCTTTGGAGGAGGTGGAGCCAACGTCCCGTCAAGTGAGCGAAACGCTAAACGCCGGGGCACCAACAATCCCGGATTAAAGTGTCACACTGGCTTGCTTTTGATGAGCAAGAGCCAGGTCAGGGCAACAAGTTTCACTCACAAAACCGTTCTGAAACTCTGCTTACTCATGCTCAAGTGTCTATTAGATATAAGACTCTCTAAACAAACGCATGGCACCCAAAAATCCCAAATTGTAATGCCTATACTTAGTGCAAATTTCACTTTACAAACAACAATGGACAAGCAGGGTTAAATGTGCAGTCCACCTGTGTGCACGCATCCCTGTAATGAAGCCACACCTTCCGGGCAAAGAGGAGGGGGGACAAAAAGCAATCACAAAGCACCTTCTAGTATTGTCTATGGATATTCTCATTTATCCAGGTCATCGTTCTCTTTGGGCAAATGGAATCATAGGCAACTGGACTTGTATTTGTCTTAGGAAGACGTTTTCCTAAGACAAGTACAAGTCCAGTTGCCTACGATTCCATTTGCCCAAAGACACCTTCTAGTATTGTACACATCAATGATCAATAATCAGTAAATAGGACTTTCATAAATTACAAGAAATACAGACATTTTCAAGAATTTCCAGAAGAACCAAGAGCGATGGAAGGACATCCAAGGACGTCCAAAAAAATATGTGTCAGTCCAAAAACGTTCCTGCTGTCATTTGTGCTGTTTTCCGGTTTGTCTTGTGCGTTAATTTTAACGGGCTGCAGTTTGAAGACTGTGGAAGTGAAAGGCTTTCTCGCTTGAGATACGAAAGAGAAACCAACGTGGAATCTGTCAAAGATATGCAATCTTCAACTCTGTGTGTTTGGTCTGTATGTATGATTGTGTGTAAACTTCACGATCAGATGTGAGTGCAGGCAGGCCCGGTGCCTTCCTGACACGACCTGTGTGTCCGGGAACTGAACGAATCCAGTCGAAGTGAGTGAGGTTTGCTCTTCCTGTTGAACGTGCTTGAATGGCAAACCCTCATGAAGGAGTCTGTTTAGTGTCCGGTCTGTGCAAACAGCTGGAGAGCCTCCTGGTTTCACTTTGCTGATGAAACAGGATGCTTTGTTTTTCTTCATCAATGACAAAATAAGCCGTTAAACAGTTTCTGTGCTTGTTTATGATCAGAAGTGCTTCTCTGAACACAGCCGAGGGCGGGAATTACGGGCAAATGACAGAACTGTGTGGTTGTGTTTTGCTGATGTGCGGCGGCGGTGGTGGCGACTTCTCCCTGCAAACGTTTTGAGGTCTAACACATGTCGACACGACAGTCTGCAAGGCCGTGCAAGTTTAACGACATCCACACAGCTGCACGTGCATCAAACGGTGATGCACAGGAGGTCGCCAAGATCAGGGTCAACCAAAATTTATACAATATGCTGATGATGCATGAATGAATTTCACATTAAAACAGGCATAGAAACTGCTTTGAATCGACAACTGTCTGAATATCTTCTCCCAAAACGATGCAGGTAGCAGGTCCGGACAGTTCTGGATGTCAGTTCCTCTCATTTTGCTGCTGTATCAACATCCATTCATTGTCAAAATGTATTGTTTTGTGCGATGAAGACTGTAATACGTTCCTGACATCCGTTCAAAACAGCTTCCTGCCAAGAGACAGGTCTTAATAATATTTTTTAAAGATATTTTTTGGCATTTTTTCATGACAGCAGAGAGGCGCAAACAAGGGATTGGAACAAATGTCACCGCGGTAGCATCTTAACCTCGACACGCGGTACACGCTCCGCCAGGTGAGCTCCCAGGGCACACCTGTCGGGAACTTTTTAATTAAAATATCTTGACATTTACCAGCTGCTAAAAAAATTCCCTATCCTATCTTCTCCTAGAAACAACGTCTTCAGAGATGAGCGTTTTCAAAATCACACGAGGAAAGCGGCGTTTCATCGTTTTTATCCCCCTTTCCTTTCGCCGGGCAGCTGCCATCAGACGGGTCTGGTTGGACAGTTTCCATGGCGACCCAGACTGATGCTCGGCTTGTAGCATCACAATTTGAAATTATGACAATGGCACCACACAAACATCTTACCCATCGTTAAATTCCAGACCTTGTCTCCTTGATTTTAGTCCTTGATTAAGATTTTTTTTTTTTTCCATGCCATAAAATCAAATTGTGAGAATATTTGTGCTTGTCTGGGCTCCTGTGGCCAGCTCTTACATGTCACCATCCGTCAGGTGCTCACTGGGGTGACTCTGTGGATGGAGGGGGAGGGGGGACCACCTCACCCTCTTCCCTTCCCCACCCCCTCCCCCGCCCACTGCTCAACTACTGACAGGCTTGATGGTGATAGATGCCACCTCTCCTCTCCTGATGAGCTGGAGGTGCGGCCCTGCCTCTGCCTGCCTGCCTGCCTGCCTGTCTGGCAAAGATGAGGCTGCCAATGCCAGTGTGTGTGTGTGTGTGTGTGTGTGTGTGTGTGTGTGTGTGTGTGTGTGTGTGTGTGTGTGTGTGTGTGTGTGTGTGTGTGTGTGTGTGTGTGTGTGTGTGTGTGTGTGTGTGGAGGGGGCAGTAGGTCCCTGGTCTCCACACAGGCTGCTGACAGGCTGCCATGGCCCTCGCTGCGAGCTCTAAAGTGGCTCCAGGTTCCAGATCCCCCGGCTGGAAACACACTGGACACACACATAACAAGTGATTTAGCACAGACAGACATCACATGACATGACATCACACGCGTACAAGTAAAAAAGTAAAGAGTTGGTATAGTCAGAAAGAAACAAAAAAAAAAAGCAGGTCAGTCGTTCATGGTGACGGCACGGCTCTCTGCTGCAGGTTTGGCATCTCGTTTATTTGTTTATGTTGGAAAATACTGCGAGTATAGCACCACAAGCTGATTGCACTAATGAAGCACAGTGATACGGCACCATTTCCATGTCAATAAAGCGCAAAGTATAAAGCACAAAATGCACTGTGTGTTATTGATCGTCAAGCCTTTGTTGCTTCTTTTGATGTTGTTATTTATGTCGAGAATTTCCTTTGAATAATTAAGTTGAAGTTCAGGTGAAGAACACGAAGCTTTCTTATGAAAGATAAAAATAACTCCTGCACAGCCATGTAATTTCTCCGGGTGCTGGTCAAGCACAGGAAATCTCAAAAAATGATTAATTCAAAAGTTTCGCCGCACGCCAACAAAGCTCTAGACCCACACTAGAAAAAACTCAAAATCTTACCAAGATTATTTGTCTTATTTCAAGTCAAAATGTCATATTTCTAGTCAAAATATCTCATTACACTTAAAATAAGACATGATCACCTCAGAAGTAACTTGTTTTTAGACAATTTTCACTAAAAACAAGTTATTTCTTAGGTGATCATGTCTCATTTTAAGTGTAATGAGATATTTTGACTAGAAATAAGACAAATATTCTTGGTAAGATTTTGAGTTTTTGCAGTGCACTTGGCGAATAAGTGATATGGCAAAGAAAAGTGTTTGACGTTTTGGCTTCATTAGGCTGGCACGTCAGGACACTGTTGGCTGTACGCATATAGTTGTCTTCCAAAACAAAATATACACGATTTCTTATCTTACATAGTTCAAAAAGTTATTCTTATTACTTGGCAGCAGTTTCATGGGTAACTATTTTGAATACATTATAAGTTGTAGAGTATCCATATACAACAACAAGGTTACAATATAATACTTAATGAAATATATAAAACATATATCAGTGGACAAGGCTTTCTTCTTTTTGACCAGACAAGCTGTGATTTTTTTCTTTACATCCATTTTGAATTGGCAGAAATGCATTAAAGAATAATATTTTAAATAAGAGCTCGAACATCGTAAAAGCCTTCAGAGTTTGTAGAAACGGGCCGAAGAGGCACTTGACGCTCTGAATATCCACTCCTGGTGTATCTGGTGTATTTTTTATTTCCCTCTTACATCATATATCTCTCCGTCACCACAGTCGTTCGGATGTGGGGATGCAGCCGGCCTGGGGGACTTGGGGGGGGGGCCGCGTGCAGTTTCTGGCCCATTATGGGTTTCTTCTCTCCATTATCAGGCATTAGCTTCAAGTGGAGTCTACGTCTGAGGTTTGATCACTGGTTGATTCAATAAAGCTTTGAATTGGTAAAGTCTGCCATGACTGAGCTGCTCGCTTATTCACCGAGAGGTCGTCTAATGAGAGAATATGCAAGAATGCTTACTTTGATCCCGCTCTCGTAACGAGGACGCTCCCTCTCCCTGTTATCTCTCTCCAGCTATAAGATGGAAGAGGAGTTATGTATGTATGTCAGACACACGAGTCCTTTCAAACCATAAAAATCTTTGTACACAGGAGAGTTTTTTCTTGTCAGATGCGGCCCTGATGGCCTGATGCAGCTGGTTTTGGGCCACTTGACACAAAAAAAGTTTGGGAAACCTAAATTTCTCAAACAGCAGTCAGATATTTCTATTGTTATTGTATTTTCTGACACTTACATTGATCACCCAGTCCCATTTGTTGGGATTGTTATAGCTCTCATTCTCCCAGCAAAGCAAAATGACAGTCAACTCTTCTTTCTCTTAATTTTTTTTTGTCTCTCGTAGTTTCATTTATCTCACTTCCATTTTCTCCTTCGCAAAAAGACAATTTGACAGCTGAGTTCTCTTTCTTGATCTCAATTTTTAGGGAAAAAATAGACTTTTAATTTTTTTTTTTTTTTTTGTCAGTGCATTGCAAATCACTGTGCTTATTGGATTCTTTCATTACTCAGATCTCCTCACTGATTAGGAGGTACACTGATGAAGCTGCGGCGCAACACGAGATAATGACAGAAACATTCAGCCGACGAGGTTACAGCCGACGAGGAACCAACAACCGCAGTATTTAATCTAAAAATGGCACGTCTTGATGGCTCAGGCTGATTGAAGACGCTTAATTGATGGAGCTGTTCAAAAAAGTGACAGCGATCGCTTTACGAGATGACTTCAGTGTGATTAAACATCGCAGGCTTCCAATAATCAATGCATTGACCCCTGGCACTCTGACTCCTGGTGGCTGCCTTCCTCTCTGTGTGGCCTTGTTTCCATACAGAGTCCAGACAGTCAGGAGTCTGGAGAATTGTAAAGCAATTACAACGTATAGATAACAGTCACCGTCAGTTCCTCGCGCTCGCTGTTTGCCTTGATACTGTGGCTGCAGCGAGAGCAGGTCAAACCAATTTTGTGTCATTTTGTCGCCTCTGAATCCCTGGTTGTTAATCGCCGGTGGTAGTCATTTATTTAACTGTACAAGCTGCACTTTCCGTCATTAAAATGAAGATCGCTGCACACTTAGCGCGTCGGTCTGGTGCCGGAAGCTCTGCGGGGGTTTATGTTTGTGACTTTGCCGTGTTAATATATTGTGGAATCCTCTGCAGCCAGAAAAAAAAGAATCATTTCCCGTCTTTCGGTGCCTTTGCTTGCTTTGCTTTCTGTCACCGGTCCCTTTTTTTTTTTTACACTCGGCAACGTGGGAACAAATACACTCCGGCTGTTTGCGTTTGGTCTGCCTCGCTCCAGATTCTAACTCAGCAGTTCTGCCAGCGTTCATGATGAATCGATAAAAATATGAAAAATATTCTACCTTCTAGGGACTCTCTGCGGAACAAACTATTTTGTTAATGGCTCCCTGGAATTTAACATCAGTTCACAGCAGAGGATCTTACCACATTGCACTGGATTTTTGTGTGTGTGTGTGTGTGTGTGTGATGTCTTAGCTCATGCACAGTAGCTTTACAAATGCTGCAAGTAAATCACGAGTGCTAATTAACTCGCCTCACTTCATAAATCAGACAATTTTATCTGTGAGCATTTAGTCAAATTTGCTTTTGGTCTTAAATTCGGTTCCCTGTGGTACTGCAGCCATATTTAGGCCTGCTCTGTGTGTGCTGCAGTGTGAGCACCTGTTGGCTTTACATTGGGACATTTACTCCTTGAAATTAGTGTTAAAAACCATTTGAAGCTAGTGCTGAATGTGTTTGGGCAACTAACCAGTCTACAAGTCTCTAAGCATAGCTGCTCAAGCTGGGGCCAGATGTATAAACGCTGCGTATGCACAGAAACATGCAGACGCTATTTTCTGCACAGAAATAGGTATTTATAGAAAAGAAGGTGATTGCTGCAGAGATTTGGCTGCAGGCTGGTGGAGAAGTGATAGAAAATAACATGAAAGTGGGAATTTATTATAATAACTTTATTATTTCAGCTTACTAAGTTCCATTAATATCCAATTAATGTGTGCATGTATGGCTTTGTACATGCCTATTTATCATATTTTAAAATTATTATTATATTTATGAGTGAAAAAATGTGTGTTGCATTGTGTCACATGTCATCCAGATGGATTGATGGGTGGATTTATTTAGTGGCACATGTGCGATCAATTAATTAAAAGTCAATATGTCTAAAAAAAATGCATGTGCAGCAACAGGTATATATATGGAAATGAGCTCTTTAAGGCATGTCAGCCTCCATTTATGGCTGATCATGGGAGCGTGCATGAGGCTCGTGCACGTGCAAACAGTTAAACAAAGACTGAGATTTATGAAACAGAAGCACGGCTTTATAAATGTGATGGAAAGTCTGTTTGTGCCCATCTGTGGCGGTTTGAGTCGTGAGTTTTATACATCTGACCCCTGATCCGTAAACAAGATGTCATTCTGCAGGCCTCAGGTGGTTGTGTCTTCTGTGGCAGTGGTTCTCAAATGGGGGTCCGTGTTCCCTCAGGGGTACGTTGGAGAACTCCACAGGGCACATGACATATTTTTAAATGTTAACTTAAAAAATATCAGTCATGCATAATTCCTAAAATAATCAGCCTGTGCTATAACAAGTTCAGCCTTCATGAGAGGTTAACATGTTAAGTGAGGCAGCATGTGTAAAGAGACAGTATTTATATATGTTTGGGCCAAAAACCAGGTGCAGTGTGAGTGTCTTGTCCACGTTAACATGACAGGTCGGGATGTGCTACCTTTTTCACACTTTTTGAATATTGGATTTTGGGTTTAGCGCTCCACTGAGAATCATTTTGTTGAAGCGCAGCACAAAGTCTCCTCAGTATCAGGTTGTTGTCTCAGACACCAGTGGAGCTGGATTGTACCTCTTTATAGCTCATAGGCATTTTTTTCTACCTTTTTTTTTTTTTTGCACTGGTCTTGACTGAGAAAATATTTCAAAGGGGGGTGCATTACTGAAAAAAAGTTTGAGCACCACTGGTCTATGGAATATTTTGTGAGAATGTTTTGTTGAGCTTTCTTATCGCAGATGGCTGGACGGTGCAGAATAAAGGCAAACACACAAGAGAGGGAAGTGATGACATGCAAGAAATATTGAGAGCACACCACATTGTTAGCAGCACGTCCACAGAGACACGAGACACAGCAACCTGGAGCAGAATAGACACTTCCCGGTCCACACTCACTGTGCTGAATTAAACCCAAACAAGATACCATAAATGAATGATCAAATAAGTCGAGAGACACACAAGGACGGCACGGGAAAGCTTCCTGTACATATTTCTGCTCCTATTTACTGATATGTATTTCCTGTTGGAGAGCTGCTAGAGTCACATTAAAAATTCAACAAGGTGGCGGCATGTAGGACATAAAGCCTTTTGAATATATTCAGCGTGGTTCTGTGCATGCTGTAGCGCCTCCCAGAGGACAGCTCATCCTGTTTGTCAATGGGAAGGTGTGTACAATCAACCAGACTTTGCTGAGAGCTTGTCTTGTGGTGTTTTTTCATTCATTTCACGGCTCATGTTCACAGTTTTTCCCAGCTTACCGCTCTTCTTACAGCACATTTAATTACATTGTTTATATCAGTTCTATCTCTTAGATCTATTTGGCCTCATCGAAAAACGTAAGCACTCTGTATTTGTGGAGAAACACGGCTGGTTGTCCAGAAAAGTGCCTTGATACTGTGGCTCATGTTGCAGGTGCTGATAACCAGCTCTGAAGGTTTTGTGATATTTACGTCCAGAATTCGACTTTGACAGCAGCTAATCAAATCCCCAGGAGACACTTCCCTGTCTCCATCACCTTCCTGAGCTAGCCAAACCAAATCCACGTCATCAGCCCGCCTGCACACCTGAGCAGTCGAACCTTTAGTTTGCGCCTCTCTTTACTTTAGCCTGAAACTGAACAGGTGACAGGGGGCGCCCCTGTTGCGTTGCACGGTTTAAAACCAGGAGCTGTGACATAACGCCGCGAATGGAGACTCTCTAAGGTCGATCTTCTTTATTCCACGCACCAATACGACTCAGATTAAATAGCCTTTGGAATAAAATGTGTGTTTTCATGGTGTTAAGGGCTGATGTGAAGTCTTTAAAAAAAAAACCACATAGCTCTTAGACAGCTATAGATGTTTTGTGATTGAATGTAGTTATGCAAGCGCTTGTATCTCCATGGCCTTGACTGCTTTTACAAGCGAGCTGCGTGAAGTCAGCTGCTAGTAGAGGATGTCAGATGGTGACCTCCATACAGTTAAAGGCAGGCCATGCGGTTTGAAATAGGAGGGCGCATCGCTTTGTTGACTGATGTTGAGGATGAGGCTGAGGAAGATAAAACCCCTCAGGTTCACGCCAAGACTGATGAAGCCATAGACTTAATGTCACACTTTCAAATGCCTGCGCTGAAGCTAATGTTTTGATGTCAAATGAACATAAAACATAAACAATAGAGCAAAATGCTCTTATATTTTGGGTTATGATAGGGTAAAAGAGTTGTGCTGAACTCCTGAGGCATTTCTAAGTTGCATTATTTTCAGAATTGAGTGGCATTCATGATTCTTTACAACTGCATCATCTGCCTGTAAGGCTAAGTCACACCACATGATTACAACACTGATTCTGTATAGACCTATATTATATTAGGGATAGGGGGATTTTTTTTGTTTTGTTTTGTTTTTTGTCACCATGCAGACCTTAAATCTATATTTGGTCCTTAATTTAAAATAAATGAATTAATTAAAAAAAATGAAAATGAAAACAAATAAATAAATAAAATAAAATAAAATTGACTTAAAAATCAATTTAAATGTAATTTAATTAAATTACAGTACATTAGTCGTCTCATAATTGGGTTCCTGCCAATTCCCACCCCTATATTTTATTGATCCCCACATGGGAAATTAAGTAACTTGACCACAGGTTTATGATTATCCTGTGGTGTGAACAAATCCAAGACTCCACACCTCCAGACGAGGTGGACTTTTTCCCAGCGTGATTGATTTTAGCCGGGTCAGCGCGGCAGGGCTCATGTAGTGTGAAGTGGTGCGAGACCCACCAAAACTGAGTGACCGTGACAGCAGCCACAGAGAGTTTCACTCCGCGAGGAAGGGAGGAGGACGAATGACCTGAAGTCAACTTTAACCACAACATCAGTCGTTTAAATCAGTAGAAACTCACAACTTGCTTCACTTTTGATAACCCGTTACACCGTTTTATTAGGAATAATTAATCTTATTTTAAATGGTATAAAGTGTAAATGTGCCTGGATTAAACCATGTAGAGGAAGTCAAGATTCTGCAAATATGCAAATACAAACTGTTGTTTCTCATAAAGCATCGAGCACTTATTTTGTAAAACTATGTTTGCAGTTTGCATCTGCTGTGAACAAATGCTAAAATGTTTTTGAATGACAAAACCTGGAAGGGCGTGCACTGTTGCAAGGCTGACAGCTGCCTAGCTCCCAGTAAGCGTGATAGGAACATAATCGCTAAGCCCATTGATCTCCAACTCCATCTAGAGCTGTGTGTCTGCAGAATTACATGCCGAGCAAACACTGCAATGTCAATGATTAACACCCTCAGCCACACAGGAGGAGCAAATGTGCTGCAGGCATACACAGGATGAAATTAAAATATTATATAGAGAGACAAAGGCTTCCACGCGTGTTTAAATTACTAATATTCCACACTGCCAGCAGAGGCAAAGACAAGTTTTGCCATAAGAATAAGTCAGATGCACTTCTGAGGTTGTTTCCGTGTGAAAACCTGTCACAAGCTGCCGGCTGCAGGGGTAAATATAATTAGACCTATTATTTCCGAGTGTGATTTGGAAAGTGTAACACCGCCGGTTTGTGAAAGAGGATCGTCATGGAGACAGAGGATGCTGCACACACCACGCTGTGATATTTCAGTGCTAAAATTAAAAACAGGTGTTAAAAACAGGTGTGGAGCTTTGCCTTTCGAGTGTTGATAAGCCCTCGTTTCTTTCACCTCAACTCAACACCTCAACACACCTCGGATAGGCCCTGCCTCTTTCTGTGGATGCATCGCAATAAGTTTCATGCTGTCATTTGCTGAGTTGTTGTTCAACAGTGTGAACTCAAATCGTCTCTTAAATTCCCCCTTAAATAGCCTCAAAATGAGAAAAAAAAAACAAAACCATTTTGTCCATGTTGCATGAGAATGTCACATCCATATTGTGTACCTGCTGGTTTCAGCGCTTCACTGAAGCCCCATCACACTTCTATCGAGTGAAAATATTTGAAGCCGAAATGCCAAATTGTTTTTTTTTGCGTCTGCAGCGTCAAATCAAACAGAAAAGCTCCGCATGTCTTGTGCATCATTTTATACGCGTTCGCCTGGAACTCAGCGGGACGTGTTTGGTAACTTTGGAAACCTTGGGCCTCTCCATTAGAATTTCAAATAAAGCTCTGAGGGTTTGAACAAAGCTCGGCCAAAAAGCGATGGCAAACCCAACGGCGGGTTTGGCAGAGTTGAAGAGGTTAAGTAAATAAATAAATAAATGAATAAACTGCAATCACAGCGGGCTAAATTTCAATATGAATGTAGAGCGTGCCGGTGGAAAAAATCTTCACTCGCCTTCATTCTGGCTGAAGTGATTCACTATAACTGGCTCTGAATAAATTCTCAGTCGAATATTTTATGATTCAACTGCTCTGTTTCCGTCATGCCGTCTGTCCTACTTGTTCCAGTCAGTGACTAATGATCGCAGGCATGTCGGGTCATCCAGCGCTTTAATGTCGCTCTCCAGGTTTCTCAGCTTGATCCATTGAGCTGGGTGGTGTTTTTTTTTTTTTTTTTTTTTTTTTTTCCCCGTATTTTCTGATTTTAATGTGAAAGCAATATCAGTGGATTGGTGTTATGCTAGGATGATAAACTGTGCTCACGTTTCTTGGAGGCAGCTGACAGAATGTGGCTGACAAGGCATGAAGCCGGGAGGAGACACACTTCTGACAGCGCTTTTTGTGGAGAGACAGTTTTCTGGATGGTTAGCCGTAGATGCGACTGTGAGATGGAAAGACACACGTTTCCTGCAGATATTTTGTTTTCCCCTCTGGTGGAATGTAAAGGTGGAAAGTGTTTGCTTGCATCATAACAAATCACACTTAATCGTTCATTGCTCCAACATAACTGTGCTATTATTACATCCTCAACAAGGAATTAAGCCCACTTAGAGAGAATTTCATCAAACAAAATGCCAAATCTACATCAAAAACACGACTTCCCAATCAGAAAACCAGGGAACTTCAAATGCAGGGAAAATAGAGCAGATTAAAAAAACAAACCAAAAAAATACAGTGTTTAAATGTAAAAGCATGGCAGTTTAACAAGGACCTATAATGAAAATACAGCGGCCTCTTAGACACATCAGAAACAGCAGCATGTTTGCAAGGCATGAAAACTGAATTTTCTAAGTGTTCACTAACACAAGTCAAATTCTGAACTTCTTTCATGTGACAGCTCTGCAAGATAGGAGATCCAGTCTCACCTGTTTTAATGATTGTGGACACACACACACACACACATACACACAAAAACGCACAAACACACAGTAGAAGCTATTTTAATTTCAAAGTTATGTGTGCTTCTGGCATTGGCAGTTTTTCCCTTCAAAGTGCATTTTTTCTTTCTTTGTCATTTATCTTGTTTTTAATCAAGTCGGCTCCTTGAGATGAGAGACCAAAGCACAAACAAAAAAAAAAAAAAAAACAAAAAAAAAAAAATCACAAACACAGTAAAAGAGACAAAGAAAACATACAATACGGTTCAGTCACAGGGATGTATACTGAATTATGCTGTAAAAAAAAAAAAAAAAAAAATCACAAACACAGTAAAAGAGACAAAGAAAACATACAATACGGTTCAGTCACAGGGATGTATACTGAATTATGCTATAAAAAACAAAACAAAAAAAAACAACAAAAAAAAATAATCTCAAATGGACTGTAGGTCCTGAACAAGGCTGAGGAATCTCATACGGTCACCTTCAGCTACCAGTGGGTGATCACCACCCACATAGTCCACAGACAGCATCAAATATGTGTGTGCAGTGATGTGTGTATGTCTGTGTGCGTGCATGCATGTGTGCGCGTGTATGTGTGTTTGTCATACTGCCACTATATGTGCAGATTAAGCCTAAGTGTGTCTAATCTGTGTAAAATGAAGGTGACATGTGTCCCAGTTAGCGTGCTGCAGTAGCGCGCCGCAGATGCCAAACCTGCAGTCAGATTCCATTAAGCACAATGGAGGACGCCGTTCGCACGTCTTCTGCGGCGTCTGTCCACTGTGGAAAATATTTCTTCCTCTGCGGAGACAGCCAAGTGAGTGTTGGCATGTGTAAGTGATCCTCTGACCGCCCATCCCTCCCCCAATCCACCCAGGCCCCCACCGCCACCACCGCCACCGCCACCGCCACCTCCCTCCTGTTCCCTCGCTGTGTTTCTCTGAGGCTCGAGGCGTCTTCTCCTCAGTGTGCCCTCCATCATGCCTCTCCTCTGTGCAGCCGGGGGCTTTCTAGGGGAAGCTGGGAATAAATAAGGAGATAAGGAAGGAAGAGTGGCTCCCGGGGGGGTTCCTCCCTCCAGGGGGGAGTCACATCATCCCAACCTCACCAAGTGTGTGCTGAGAGGATAACCCACCTAATTCATGATGAAAATACAGCTCGACTTCTGCTTCGGTCATGTTTTTCAGCTGCAGCAGTACAAATGGTTATCAGCAGCTCATAGTAATCAGATCGCTCTGCTGAGTATGAGCAGTACTCAGATGTCTAATGGAAACCCAACATGTTTGCAAAGATCTTGTTAGGTTGTTGCTGGGACACTTTAGGGTGTACTAGGTGGTTGCTAGGGTATTTCTAGGTGACTGCAAAGCTTCATCTATGTTGTTCGTAGGGCATTACTAGTGGTTGTTACGGTGTTTCTATATGATTGCTAGGATGTGAACAGTGGTTCCAAGGGGGGTTGTAGGTGGTTCCCAGGTGGGTGGTAGGTGGTTGTAGGTAGCTTTTAGGTAGTTACAAGGGTGTGGCTAGGTAGTTGTTTGGGCATACCAGGTTGTTGTTACAGTGTTTATTGGTAGCTGCTAGGGTGGTTATAGGTGATTGTTAGGGTGTACTAGGTGGTTACTAGTGTATTTCTAGGTGACCACTGAGGTTTATCTGTGTTGTTTGTAGGGCATTACTGGTTTTTCCCAGGGAGTTTCTATATGATTGCTAGGATGAAGACAGTGGTTTCAAGGATGGTTGTGAGGGTATTTCTAGGTAGTTGCTATATGGTAGGGCTAGGTAGTTGCTTGGGCATGCCAGATTGTTGTTATCCTGTTTCTAGGTAGCTGCTAGGGTGTTTGTGATGCTTGTTCTAGGTGGTTGCTAGTGTTTTTCTAGGTGACCACTGAGCTTTATCTACTGTATGTTGTTGGTAGGGCATTACCATTCTTATTGCTCTTTGCTAGGGTGTTTCCACATGATTGGTAGGATGTAAACAGTGGTTCAAAGGGTGGTTGCTAGGGTGTTTCTAGATATTTGCTATAGCATAGTTTTAGGTAGTTTCTAAGGTGTGGCTAGGTAGTTGCTTGGACATACAAGGTTTTTGTTACAGTCTTTCTAGGTAGCTGCTAGGATGGTTATAGGTGGCTGCTAGGTTGTTTGTGGTACTTGTTAGGGTCTAATAGATGGTTGCCACGGCATTTCTAGGCGCTAAGGTTTATCTATGTCATTGGTAGGTATGTAAACGATGGTTCCATAGGTGGCTGTAGGTGGTTGCTAGGGTGGTTTTAGGTAGTAACAAAGGTGTGGCTGTGTATTTTCTTGGGCATACCAGGTCGTTGATATGGTGTTCCTAGGTAGCTGCCAGGGTGGTAATAAGTGGTTCCTAGAGTGTTTGTGATACTTTTAAAGGTGTACTATGTGGTTGCTAGGGCATTTCTAGGTGGTTGCTATTTTTTTTATTTTTATTTTTATTTTTTTTGGTGTTACTAAGTGTTTGCCAGTGCGTTTCTATTAGGTTGCTAGCATGTAATGGGTTTCTATGGTAATTTATACAGTAGATGGTTGCTTAGATGGTTGGTAGATGGTTGTAATATTTTTTATGTCATAGAAATGGAGAAAGTATAGTAGAAGTAGCAGAATCAGTAAAGGAATATTTGAAGTATTTGTAGAGAATCGCAGTAGCAGTGAGCCAGTTTGTCTCTATGTGACCAGCACATTGGTTTGTATCCCAATGTGTGACTCTAATTGCAGTTTTAAGCATGTATAAAGCATGTCTAATCTGGAACAGATAATATTTTGATAACTTGCCTTCCAGCAGGTTTTAATCTCCATGCAAAGCAGCGGTGTTTGACAAAAAAAAAAACCATCAAAAGCGTCACCTGCCCCTGAGTAATTTATGTATAAATCGACTTTATTAAGATAAATCTCTTTTACCATGGCCTGACCTTACATATGGCTCTCAGCGTACAGACTAAATCAAATATTTTGGCCTGGAGCAGTCAAGGCAAATGATTTATTCAGCTGACCTCCTCCCTTGTAAGATAAAACATTTGTAATAATTGGATTGTCTCGTTTAAACTGATTTAAGTGAAAAAGAATACAGAGGAGAAAGTAGCTCATTAAACAGTGCAGTGCTGGTGGGGCTGAGCTGGCTGGGCACAGGTACAACAGCTGACATCTCCACTGTTACAGTACCACTACTTTACCTACTTTGTGAGTCTACACTCCTTTCTAGATGTAGGAAATGTAGACTCACAAAGTAGATGTAACTGCAGAAAGTTGGCCCCCTGAGCCCAGCCCAGCCCCACCAGCACCCCCCCTGGAGTTAACCTGACCTGAATTATGGTTGTTCAAATTGTCAGAAGCTTATTTTCCATGTCAACCTCCAAACAAGAGGCTAAATATACCTACCACGCTGCAAAATAAATTATGGATTAGAGTTTAAAGACACACAGATGAACAACCCTCCCCCTCCAAGAACAAAATGGAATACTACATTTCAGCATACACCAAAAATCCACTTTGCCTTACATTAGAGATTAAAAATGGGCTATATGAGCCATGAATCAATCGGTTTGGATCAGGGATTATATGATGTGCACCCTTTACTTATCAGCCTGAAAAATGAAAACACAAGTGTCAGACAGGCTTTTTTTTTTTTTACTGCCATGTGGGAACTCCTCAAACACTCAACCAGCTCAACGTGTTTTTTGCTCAGGATTTAGATGATTGACCTGTCGACCTGGATGATCGACCTATAACTGATCCTGCTGTAAACGTATACCAGGGTCATGACAGAAAAAACCTTTTGTACATCAAACGCAGCTGCAGTTTCATGCGATGTAAATAAACTAAATGTTGCATATACTGTACATATTGTTGAAGGCTTTTATGTGATTATGTGACATTTGAATGATCCCTTTGGGGAAATTGGGTTGTTTTAGCATCAAACATGCTTTTAAAATGACACAGACAAGAAAAATATAATAAGAATAGAGCAAATTGTTCCTTCATAAATAAGCACAACTGATCATTTCAAATGTGGCACCTTTAGTAGTAGTAGTAGTAAGTATGAGGGTGGGCAAAATAACAGTAGGACATACAGAAATAAAGAAAGAAAATGCACCCAGTATGAATATACATCAAAAATATTCAATACATGTAGTATTTAACAAGTACCAGAAATAAGAATGCAAAGAAAATAACTTGAATTTATTACTTATTGTGTTCATATTGTGGTCGTGTGTGTATGTGTGTTGGAGAACGTATACATTATGCAAAAAAATATTCAGTTTGCAGTCAGTCAGTGCAGAAAGAGCAGATGTATGTAGTTGCATTACTGGCCGTTCACCCTATCAGACGCTCCAGATGGAGGATCCGTATGTGCAGAATAAATGAATGTGCCGAGATGCATGTGCGTCATTGCTGGTTCTTATTAAAAGTATCGATAACAAAGCACCTCTATGGCTGGAGGTTGCATACAGTATGTACATAAAATGTGTCCATAAGGTACAAAATGCACCGACTGATATGAGTGCACAGACACACAGTATATGTACTGATCTGTGCAAACAAACGCTGAATAGATTAGCTCAGAATATGGAGAGAAATGAATCCAGGACAGTTTGTATAGCCAGCACCACTGTCTGAAGAAACTATAATACTTGATAAAGAGATTTTAAAGGAGGTTGGGAGTGTATTGAAACTGCAGTAGGTGGGGATTTTTTTGGTTCCAAAACCGAATTTGGGCCAAGAATTGAGTTTCGAAAGCCAGAAAACTCAGCAGCTGGCAAAGTAATCATCCAGTCATTGGTATTGACCAACAACCGCATCAATGCCTGTGGATGTATTATGCTCATTTGGGGCTTTGGGAGGATAAAAATTGCCCCCTTTTAGCGGAAATGGTAAATTGAGTTGGTTTGGGGCCTGATGATTTTAAATGATGCAGTAGTTTGGTCCCACACCATTTGAGCCGTTGCAGCCGGCTACACCGAGCACATTAGAGCAGTACATCCCAGCTAACTCTGCAAACCCCAGTGTTGCACTTCAGATAATGTTTAATAATGTCGAAATGTAACCGTTCCTCTGTTTTAATTATATTTCCAACAACGCCACACCGGCACATGCTGCTCTCCGATATGTAAGCAGGCCCGAGGAGATGTAAGTTTGATGAGTGGCTCTGATTAGCGAGTTGAGGGGTTTGAGGTGCCGTTGCATTGTGGTTTGTGAGATGTGAGAGCGCACATGAAAGCGTCGACTCTCCGGAGTTGTCAGCGCCATCAGGGCTCCTGCCGTGCCACAGAGCTGCTGGCAGACAATAGTAATGGTATGTGGGGGGTGGGGGGGGACGCCGCCGCTCCGCCGCTCCGTGTTCTCCCCGCCCTCCTCACACTGCACACCTAATGACACGTCAAAGATGTTCGGAAATCATCTCCAAAGTTTCTGCCAGCGCTCCTGTAATTGTTCAACTTTCAGACTGAACGTTGAAAGTGCATTTTCAGTCACTGTGTGGAAAAATCAAAAGCTTTCGTGAATCATATTTTCTTTTTTTTCCTTTTTTTTTTAGTTTTCTGTTTCTTTTTTTGTTGTTTTTTGGGGGGGGTTCTGGCTGTCAAGTGCATTTAGAATACCCTGCGGCAAATAAACACTAAAATCTCAGAGGGATGGTGGTGCTTGTTCAATCTTCCCAGTGCAGGTTTTTGCGTACATTTATCTGCATGGATGGCAGCATCGAACAGATTCATGTTCCTGTGGATTTTATATGTAGAATGGAGGGAAATCAGGGGAAAGTACAGCCTGACCAGCGCTCTTCCCCTGTAATCTGCTTGCGTGCTGAAGCAGAAGCGAGTGGTTTTAATGGCTCTGAGTGCCAGGACTCGCAGCGCTCCATCTCAGCACTGAGGCCCTGATGGCAAATCAGTGGAGTTGTGAAGACTGGGCAGACCTTTTCTTCCAGGTGCATGGATTTCAGTAATAACCTGAAATCAACAGAAAACGTCAGAGCCTGATGTAAATACCCAACCAGGGAATATTTGTATGGAGAACAAAAGTTTTTTTGGGGGGGTTTTTTTATGCTGTTGTGCCAAAATTCATGTTGTCATGTTGTCAGAAAATGAGACAAACAGATTAAGGTACAACTTGCAGAATCCACTCATATTTGTCATTTGAGACAAAAAGATCACAAAGTTCAGTCTCCCTTCACCGCAAAAAAATCTCTAGTCGGTGTTAAAATATAGTTTCTCTTGAAAATATGTGAAGAATTTGCCAGTGAGATTAGATAATCCCATTTGTTTGCAATGCAGTTTCACTGGTTTCAGGAATTTTTTCTGGGAACAAGCAGAGAAATGTTGAACCAAGGCACAATCAGGCACTAGGATCAGGGAAACAACACCTGATTCAAGAGAAACAAGTCGCTTAGCGCTGATTTATAGTCAGTGTCTATTTTTTTTTTTTTTAACCATAAGATGTTAGCACTGAAGATGAGACTGAAAGACTTGTTCAGGTGGAGATTTTAACTTTCGGTAGACTTCTTTGTAATCCCATGATTCTTGTTGTTGTTTTTGTACCATTTGCAAAGCCAGTGACAGGAAAACCATCCAGAAAACTGACATGATTTATTGCTTGTTGTGAAGTGAGGGCAACGGCACACCACGGCAGGTGAAACCAAATTCATAGGGGAAAAAAAATAATTTTGGCACAACACCCGATCTACCTCACAAAATTTTGTGTTTAATGACTTGTGTTAGCATTTTGAACCTCTCTAGATTTTTCGTTTCTTTTTTCTTTTTTTTTTTTTTTTTTTGTTTTGTTTTAATGTGTTTGGTATTGGGCACTGGCAGCCGTGGAGTGCAGTGAGAAGTGGCTCACAAGGCCATTCAAGGCCACTGAATGGTTAATTGTCCAAGCTGTGCTGTGGATGGGCCGGAGCCCAGCAGCTCACCTCGAGCAGAGTTGGCAGGCCTGCTGATGTAGTAGTTATTGTTTGGCTCGGGCTGATGCAGACAAATGGCAGGAAAATGATGCCTGAGCCCGGTGCCTTTTGTCAGAGAATGTGCTCTGCATTTGCAAGAGGCACAAACATATTACTCTGATTGATTGTGACTAATTAGGAAAGCAGCTTTGATGTGCACTACAACCTTGCAACGTACTTCTGTCAGAGACCAGCCACACACACACACACACACACACACACCCCGACACAGAGGTTAGAGTAAGTGTCAGTGTGTGCTGCGGAATATGATTACTCACATGGCCTTTGCCCCAAAGTAGCTTTCAGTCACTTAGTCATTTCGGCTAATGGGTTTCAGAGCAATCTTTATCACGCACGCTCGGCCGCTCCTGCCACGCCGGAAGGATTTGAGGAGGCAGTTTCTTCCTCTTGGCTTAAGATCCTCCCTGAGGCGGTGGGTGCCGAGCCTCCGGGACCGTCCGGATGCTCCTGCGGTGGCTTGATAGCGGCGCACTTAACCAGTGACCTCCAAGCTCACATTCACAGCTTTTTGCATGGAAGAGCCTCTTTATTAGGACATTTGCATTCATCAGTCAGTTTGATCTCTATCAAATGTTGTTGCCTTGCTAAATTATTGCTGAAGTACAAGTAAAAACGCCATTGTAGATGTACTATTGCAGATTTTTTTTTTTTACATGCAGCTCTAATAGGATGGCAGAATTTCTTCTCATTGGAAAAGTTAGATATTACAAAGTAAAGTGCACAATAAAGACAGATTCTTGGTTTCTTTTTGTTGACTTGACTTCCTTACAGACGGCTTCACAACCGACTGCTTTCCACTAGTCCAGTTTGCAATGTTTACGGAAAGCTGACAGATTTTGACCTTGTAATGTGTGGAATTTAAAGTGCAGCACTCAAGCAAAAACACACTGATGAAAAATGTGAAACGACTGAAACGACTTTACACAAACTCAGAAAAGTGAAATTACACAAAACGGTTAAGTAAAATTTCTCAGTTACTTCCTTCTTTTAATACATATCATTTGGTCAGCGCAGTTAGCTTTAAAATGGGTGCCTCCAGAGGGAATGGCACAACTAATCCAAGCTATTTTAGTGACAAATTACAGGAAGACATAATTTAATCTGACAAAATATACAGAAAACATAGAAAGCACAATAGATACATACATTAAATAAAAAAGGAAAATAAAATGCATGCCTGACACAGTGAAAGGAGCTGCTGAGCTTGTTTATGCATTCAGAGCACTGCAAAAACTCAAAATCTTACCAAGATTATTTGTCTTATTTCAAGTCAAAAATGTCTTATTCCTAGTCAAAATATCTCATTACACTTAAAATAAGACATGATCACCTCAGAAGTAAATTGTTTTTAGACAATTGTCTCTTGTTTCAAGTGAAAATTTGCTGAAACAAGTGAAAATTTGCTTGTTTCATTGGCAAAATTTGTTTCTTGTTTCTAGCTAATTTTCACTTATTTCAAGTGAATTTTCACTTTTTCCACTGGCAAATTTTGCCAATGAAACAAACAAATTTTCACTTGTTTCAAGTGAATTTTCACTTGAAACAAGGTGATCATGTCTTATTTTAAGTGTAATGAGATATTTTGACTAGAAATAAGGCATTTTTGACTTGAAATAAGACAAATAATCTTGGTAAGATTTTGCGTTTTTGCAGTGAGGAAATCCATCAGATCTTTGTGCCTTTAATTTCTCTCTTTACTCGACACGGGGCCCAGAGATCAGCTGTCAATCAAACAGTGCGGCGCTCACCGGCCGTGTTTCCGCCGGTGAGCCTCAGGATGGTGCCGAGCGGCCCGCCACCACTCTCTTTAACCCTGGTGTCTCTCCTCAGGTGTCGCCCGATGACCGCGTGAGCTCTTAGCCAATCAGCAGCAGCGTCAGGACCAGAGGAGAGAGCGCCAACCGCCAGATCATGGACCGCACTTCCAGATGGGTGTCGCCCCGCGCCGTGGGAGCCCTGCACCTCCTGCTGCTAGCCAGACTGGTGCTGCCGTCCCACACCGAAAGTGAGTATCACCCCGAAATGGTGCAATTTTTTTTTTTCCACAAAACTCTCAAATCTCTGCCGGAACTAATCTGCTAATCTGCAGGAAACAGGTAAGAGCTGTTTTAATTTCACGCCGGCCACAGAGGCGGCTTGTGGGACTTTGGTTTGTTGCATGGAAAGTTTGTATCGCCAAAAAAACAAAAACAAAAAAACAAACAAACAAAAAAAAAAAAAAAAAAAAAAGTTTCAGGATGCTGACTGTACACTTTCAAAGGTACAGTTAATTTGACTTTAATACAATATAATATGTCTAATATGTCCTATAACTGTATGTTCAACAAGCATTCCTACTGTAATATTACACAATGCAGGTGACCTCACCCATTCACATTCACATATTTCTTTATTATTTTTATATTATTATTTTTATTTTTATTTATGGTTTATTTGAGAGGGACTAATACAATGTACATAGACACACACCTGTCCCTAGAGGGGCTTTTGCCAAAAAAAAAAAAAAAAAAAGAGTAAAGTAAAAAAAGTTTTTAAAAAAGTATTCAAGCTGGTGAGTACATGAGGAAAATACAGATTTATGCACGCACACTTATGGGACTTAGCATGACCTCACAATATTTAAACTGAGGTTAAAAAAAAAAAACACCAAATACAACTGCAAAGTGTATTCATGCAGTTTTACACCAGCTGTTTACACCGAGCACCACATTAGCTGAAACTCAGTGGGATTTTTCCTCCAATTGCGATATTCCCAGTATGCACCAGTAAAAAAAAATATAAATACACTTAATTAACCTTATCCTGTAAACATGGTTAGTGAATTTGACATGCAGTTTCTTTTCAGCAGATTTGTTTGAACTCTTTAAGCATGTCTAATTTATAGCTTTTCTGCAGGGTATAAATAAATAAATGAATACATACATACATACCGGTAATAGATTTTATGTGTCAATATCATGTGTGTTGACATACTGTGCATATATAAAGAGGTAAAGAAGGCAGCAGTTAAATTAATATTCAGCTATTCGACGCAGGAAAATGCATGTGTTGTATAGCTGACGTGCACGTTTGCAGGTTTTTTGAAGTGTTCGCTCCTGTGAGGGTGTCGGGAGCGAAATAAAACGAATAAAAGCCAACCTGCAGACACAGTTTCAGTCCGCTCGGATGAAGGGATCCTGTTCCTCTCGGTGGCCCCGTGACGTCTGGCCCTCGGAGGGGAGACGCTCTCGCTCCTCCCGGGGGGTTTGGAGGCTCGGGGCGGCTCCCCTCAGGGCCGACTCACACCGACAGACAAATCAGTATCCATTTGTATCAGCAGCGTTTGGAAAATAACGGACTAAATATAAAATCAAATGGCATTTTTAAGTCATACGCCACAAGCCGCGGGTCAGTTCATTTATATTTAAATACGGGCAGAGCGTCGCCCCAAAAGTGCTGCACAGAGACAGAATGAAAACAAGCTTAAACAAATCAGAACATTAAAATCAAAACAAGTTGCACGACATCAAATAAGAATGAAGACGCTGGATCAGAATAAAACTTAAAAATTTAGCCATAAAAATTGAGATTAAAAACAAAATCCATGACAGAATCCAATTCACTTAATCACTCAGGCTGCAGATGATTGATCCGCCGCTTCCCTTCCTGTCCCGTTTTTGTGTTTACCACCGTACATTTATATCCAGCCAATTAACCAAAAAGTAGGCTGCACTGGAGAAATTAGAGTTATTAGTCAGAATTATAATCATAGCCTGCAAACACCAAGCAGGACGGCAGCATGCAGCTCCCGTTATGAGTATTGATTCAGACAGACGGGGGTCGTGGCCGGGTTTGGAGACTAACAAATTAGCTGCATGCGCCGAGCAGACGATGGCTAATGTAATTATGTTGTTTTGGTTCTCCCATGAGAGTGCCAACGAGGCAAGTCAGCCCGGGATAATGAGCACAATCTGAAAATTGGGAAGGGCAAAGGGTCCCAGACATGGAGGAGGTCTGTTTGGAAAATGTGACTCCATGTGATCCTGCGAGGTTGGCGTTTTCTCCGGTTGTCAGCGTGCATGCTGGTGGATCGACGTGTGGCGTTGAGAAGCCATAAATACAAACTGCCAGGTTGATGCATTTGCAGAGCTGTTACAGTGTCATTATTATCAATATATTACCAATACATCTCTGATTGAGGGAAGCTAACTCCTATACACTGCAAAAAGTCAAAATCTTACCAAGATTATTTGTCTTATTTCAAGTAAAAATGTCTTATTTCTAGTCAAAATATCTCATTACACTTAAAATAAGACATGATCAGCTCAGAAATTACTTGTCTTTAGACAATTTTCACTTGTTTCAACTTGTTTCAAGTGAAAATTTACTTGAAACAAGTGAAAATTAGCTTGAAACAAGAAACAAATTTTGCCAATGGAACAAGCAAATTTAATAAATAAATAAAATAAGACAAATAATCTTGGTAAGATTTTGACTTTTTGCAGTGATATGCACCTGCCAGCTCCCAGAACAGGTGTATTATTCATAACATGAGCTCAATTCAATTTTCACACTGCAAAAAAAACAAAAATCCACCCTAACAAGTCATTCAGTCTCATCTTCAGGGTTAAAATCTGTTTTTTTTTTGGTCAAACCGATTTGTTCCCAAAATCTTCCTTGAATTAAATGTCATTTTCTTGATACTAGTGGGCTGATCTGCCTTATTACGCCTCGTTTCAACGCGATGTGCTGGTTTATGGAAGGGAGAGAGTCTGTCTCTGCGGAGCCTCGCCGCTCTCACGGCTCTGATACGAGCCGAGCCAGCCGGCGCCGCACCTCAAAGGGAAACCTTGACATTTTGGATTTGACTCTGTTGTCTTTCCCTCGCCAGGCGACGGTTGCAAAATGGAGAACAGTTTCAGCATTTGCACTTCAGAGAGCTGGAAAATCAGCCGTTGCTGCTGCTGAAAACTGTTTCTCATTCAAACCAATGGATGGAAAAATCTCAGTTTTAACAGGTTGTTCGGCCTCATTTTCAGTGTTAAATTCTTGTTTTTCTTCTTATAAGGTAAAAAAAAAAATCTGCCAGTGGGATGAGATAATCCTACTTGTGTCATTTTCATGATCCTGTGGGCTGCTCTGCCTCATTCTCCCTTGTTTCGACATACACTATATTACCAAAAGTATTCGCTCACCCATTCAAATGATCAGAATCAGGTGTCCTAATCACTTGGCCTGGCCACAGGTGTATAAAATCAAGCACTCAGGCATGCAGACTGTGAAACAAGACATTTGAGAAAGAATGGGCCGCTCTCAGGAGCTCAGTGAATTCCAGCGTGGAACTGTCATAGGATGCCACCTGTGCAACAAATCCAGTCGTGAAATTTCCTCGCTCCTAAATATTCCACAGTCAACTGTCAGCTCTATTATGACAAAATGGAAGCGTTTGGGAACAACAGCAACTCAGCCACGAAGTGGTAGGCCACGTAAAGTGACGGAGAGGGGTCAGCGGATGCTGAAGCGCATAGTGCAAAGAGGTCGCCGACTTTCTGCACAGTCAATTGCTACAGAGCTACAAACTTCATGTGACCTTCAGATTAGCCCAAGTACAGTACGCAGAGAGCTTCATGGAATGGGTTTCCATGGCCGAGCAGCTGCAGCCAAGCCACACATCACCAAGTGCAATGCAAAGCGTCGGATGCAATGGTGTAAAGCACGCCGCCACTGGCCTCTAGAGCAGTGGAGACGCGTTCTCTGGAGTGATGAATCACGCTTTTCCATCTGGCAATCTGATGGACGAGTCTGGGTTTGGAGGTTGCCAGGAGAACGGTACATTTCAGACTGCATTGTGCCGACTGTGAAATTTGGTGGAGGAGGAATTATGGTGTGGGGTTGTTTTTCAGGAGCTGGGCTTGGTCCCTTAGTTCCAGTGAAAGGAACTTTGATTGCTTCAGGATACCAAAACATTTTGGACAATTCCATGCTCCCAACCTTGTGGGAACAGTTTGGAGCGGGCCCCTTCCTCTTCCAACATGACTGTGCACCAGTGCACAAAGCAAGGTCCATAAAGACATGGATGACAGAGTCTGGTGTGGATGAACTTGACTGACCTGCACAGAGTCCTGACCTGAACCCGATAGAACACCTTTGGGATGAATTAGAGCGGAGACTGAGAGCCAGGCCTTCTCGACCAACATCAGTGTGTGACCTCACCAATGCGCTTTTGGAAGAATGGTCAAAAATTCCTATAAACACTCTCCTCAACCTTGTGGACAGTCTTCCCAGAAGAGTTGAAGCTGTAATAGCTGCAAAAGGTGGACCGACATCATATTGAACTCTATGGGTTAGGAATGGGATGGCACTTCAGTTCATAGTATGAGTAAAGGCAGGTGAGCGAATACTTTTGGTAATATAGTGTATTTATACGTGTAAAAGTCCTGAGAACAAGTGAAACTGTGGGATTCTCTCATCTCATCCCACTGGCAGACTAATCAATTTGTTGAGCTGTTTTCCATCTTATTTGGCTTTATTTTGTCACTGCATCGTGTTATATTACAGTCCCTTATTGTGCATCTCTGATCATGGTGTTGAAGTGTGCCACGGTGAAAAAAACAAAAACAAAAAAAAAAACGGGGGGAGAAGTTAATTTTTAATTTCCTGCTGCAGCATCAGTGATTAGAGAAAGTTGTGTTGAGGAAGGTTTTCGGTATGTAGGCCAGAGCGGGGCAGGGCTTCCCCTCAAAGCCATGCAGGAAGCCGACGGAGGGCAATGTTTCTGATCAACAAGTTCATTACCGTCACCGGCCTGCTTTATGGCTGCCATAAACACTTTGTGTAATTTCCCAGAGAGGAAAGTCAAATTCATCGGGGGGCTGCGTAAGCAATTATCTTTTACCACGAACGCTCCTCAAACGCTGAAATATTTTTATGAAGCTCTGGTGCAAATGGCCCGTCTCTCCGCGGCCGTGTGGTGTAAAAAGCATGAGCAGGCAGTGTGATGTTGCGCCTGTGTGGCCCGGCGGCACGCGAACATGCCAGCCGCGACCCCCCCCCCCCCGGGACCCCCTCCTTTATTAGAGAGAGCGCTTTACCTTCGTCACATCTCTGCATCTCGTCCTCACTGGATGATGCTGTGGAAGAGGGAGGGCTTCTCCCCGGCCGGGTGCCGCCTCAACGCGCAGCATCCTGCTTTGACTTTTCTGCAGCGGCTGCAACGATGGCGTCTGATCATGAGCCGTGCTGAGCCGACTCTCAGGTCGCTCTGCGGGGGGACGTTTGTGTCTTCCCAGGAAAAGAAACAGGGGAATCTCATGTGTTACACACACACTTAAATATTAGGTTTTACAGAGTTTATTTCAAGTTAAGAGTTTCAAGAAATAGGAATTTAGTGCAACAGATGACTGGAAAAGTGTCGTGAAGGAGATTCATGTCATGGAGAGAGTGACTTTCTCTCTCAGATTATTCAAACACAGGAGTGCAGATTATGATGGAGTGTGTGTATGAGAATAAGAATAAGAACAAGAATAAGAATAAGAACAAGAATAAGAAGATATACAACCATCCTGGATCAGATCTGCTCTGTTGATTGTGTTTGGATATAATTTGTTCTTTTTGTACCTTCATTACTGTTTTATACTGCATTATTCCTATATTATTATTATTGTTTAACATGAATATGATTGATTTTTGTGTCATTATTATTATCATTTGATACTTTGACATTATTTGCGTGTCGGACAGAATCAAAAATCAAAAACTATTGGCTGCATGTCAAACACGTCCTCACTTCATTTTCCTTATAATCAAGCATAAACAAAATTACAGCAGATATTATATATTTTGTGTAAGTGGAGTTGATTGTATTAATTTGAAGATAACAAAAAAATTCTTTCTTTTTTCTTTATTTTTTTGTGTTTGCCTTCGCTGCCACGTCTGAGCTGACGCACCTCATGACAAGTTTCAAATATGACTGGGAGATTAATTCAATTAATTAGGACAGTATGTTCAGCTGACGAACTAAATTTGCCCTATCAATTTAATTAAGAGCGCCAAAGGCTTGTGAATTCTTAAACAGCCGAGGATGGCTGGGATCAATAAACGAACAGCAACAAGCCGAGCGACGCTGCCGCCCAGAATGAAGGTTATTATGGAGGAGAGGCATCAAATGGAAGTGCAATTCAAGTTTAATAGGCAAAACGGAGCAACAAGTCACAATAATAACCCTAACTCAGAGAGCACAATGAGGTGTGTGTGTGTGTGTGTGTGTGTGTGTGTGAGGAACAAGCGATCAAACGCCAACTTGGCAAATGCTCTTGGGGAGAAGAGAGCTGTACAGAGGAGGTCAGTCGAATAAATGGCACAACACCAAATTTCATTGGCCAATAAACAAAAAATGCAGGATTTTTTTTTTTTTTGTCTTCACTGATTTAATCCACATCTGCTTCGTTTGCTCTGAGTCTGCTCGGCCGTGCGTGGGAGTCTCTCGGGTCGGCGGTGCGGCGCTCCTGGACTGCAGCCAGGCGTCTGGTCTGCAGCCTTCCAGGAACCCGACGGAGGGATTCAGCATCCAGAGTTTGTCGACGGGGATCATGGCGTCCGCTCTGGTTCTGCAGGTCACACACACCTGTACCACCGTCGCTTTCAGTTTTGCCCTTTTGCAGACACCATCGATCGGTTTAGATCCGTTTTGATCAGGAAATCTGCAGAAACTCCGAAGATCACGCTGAACAGCTGTTTATGTAGCTTTAGATCAGCGCTGAGATCAGAATTCCTCAAAATTTCCGAACCAACCTGCAATGGCGTTGCATTCAGTGTCAACTCAGGAAAAAAAATGACTAAACACCAACAGGATGATCTAACGCTGCATTTTCCTCCAAATACATAAACATCCTCAGCCGTGATTCACTTCCTACAGCGCCATTAACAAAAAACACAACTTGTTTTCTGTCTTTTTTTTCCCCAACTTTTAATTCCAGCCTGCATCTTTCAGTCTTTCACAGCTCATTTTTTTCATAACTTTACAAGCTCTGAGGAGAAATGAAAGTAAAGTCAAGACTTCTTTCAGCAGTGGCTGTAGTCTCCACTGTGTGAGTCCTGTTTGAAAAGGACGGTTTCACATGCAAAGCAAAGGAGTCCACGCTGATCTTCATCCCTCTACTGCTACATAACGGTGGCAAATGCAATCTTTTTGGAGGAAATATTGGACAACTTTTCGGGATTGTTGTCCTCAGCAATAATAATGTCATCCTAAATGTGCAGGAGCATGAGACGGGCACCATCGATAATCAGCGCCCAGCTCAGGCAAATCTTCCAGGGTTGAGCGTCGTTAGCTGGGTTTCCATCCGCCATGTTTTGTATATTTTAATCATATCTTGAAAATTTGTCCCTCGCTGCCTCGCCTCTGCACAGAATACACACTCAGATGATGCTGGTTTCACAAATCGGCGGTCTGTATTAACAGTTATTGCGGCTCTTTGACGATGCATGAACCGGCTGGTGGTTCCTGTTAGGTGATCCACGACACACACACACACACACACACACACACACCTGCTCAGCTCACAGCTCAGCGTAATATCGTGTTTGTTGTCTGACAGAGGGATCGCTCCCCGGCGTGTTTGCATCTCCCGGTTAGCGCATTAACTCTTTGTAAAAGGAAAAAAACATCTGAAACGAGCGTGAAAACTTCAAAATGTGCATGAAAATACGCTGATGGTAACACGGCAGTTGAGGCGCCGTCCTCAAATTTTGTCTGATTTTGGAATTTGGCCCGTGATGCCACCAAGAAGGACACCGGATTAGAGTTCTCATCGGGCCTGAAAATTAAGACCCTACCCTAACCGGGCCCGACCGGGCCAGCCCGAGGCCCGACCCTACCCTACTAATTAGCCAAACTTTAGGCCCGACAGCCTGATAAAGCCCGAAAAAAAAAGAAAGTAGAGGAAAAAAAAAAAAAGATCGCCAAATTCGGCATTATTTAGCAGCGCCGGTGGCTCAAATTCTAGTAGCAGTGAGAAAACGGACATAATAGTTGGTGTTGGTGCCAGGTTTATTATTGATAGTCACTTTATGAATGGGGAGCACATGTCGACTCACCTCAGTAGTGAAATCAGCTGGTTTGAGAGCGGGTTTTTTTTTTTTTTTTTTTTTTGAATGAGCTGGAGAGAGGGGGGGTGAGCGGGGGAGGCTCACATTTTGCTGACCGCATTGCCAATGATTTTAAATGTTGTTTGGTTCACAGTTTTTAACAATAAAGGTTTGAAATGCAGCATCAGGTCATTGCTTTATTGAGTCAAGCAGGTAAAATCCCCTCGTCTCAGCCCCTCGGCGATATCAAAGTGTTTGTTGTTAGTCGCCTAATAGTTGGTGAAAGGCAGCTTCACATGTTCAGTTGTTCATAAAACATGCTAAGTTAGTAAAGTTACTGGAGTTCTGCACAAAATGGTTTAATTTAGCACTAGACTGTTATCCCCGTTCTTCTCTCTCTCTCTCCTTCTGCTTCATGCCTGCGTCATTTAGATTTCGTCCTTCAACGGCGACAGTAAAACACAGAACCAGAACCCGAAGCCCGACCCTACCCGACCAGTTCACATACATTTTAGGCCCGACCCTACCTGAAAATGTCGGGTAGGGTCGGGTTCGGGCAGAATTTGAGAACTCAACACTGGACGGCCGTTTGATTTGACTCTGACGGGCTCAGACGCCCCCTGCTGGATGTGAAAAGCGCGTTCTTTGAGAGATGATTATGTTTTTTTCACCGTCGCCGCTCGGAGCCGCGGCCGCTCTCCAACCAGACGCTTCAGGGATCGGACGGGAGCTTGTTTCCAGTCTCTCCTCCTTCCTGAGCCTTCAAGCCGATCGGCAGCAGCCCTGTTTGTCTTGGGCGAAGGCTCCTGCCGCCCCTCTCATGGACAGCACACAACTTTTTTCTTATTCAGCTCGTGGACGTCTTTGTGTTTGCAGCTGCACAGGGTCACGTACAACACATCACCGCTCGCAGAATAGAATCTGTTTATGATTTTTATTTTTTCTCTCCTCTTTTCCTTTCTCCTTCCAACTTTCAAGCAGCGTGTGGGCTCTGCTCCCATACTTGTGTGGGAGGCAATTTTGAGGGTCATGAACAAGGAGCAGGAGAGAACAATGTTTTATTTATAAGAACAAACACGAGCGGCAGCAGCGTCTTTCCAAATGGAAGTTTGGATTTTATTGAATCCTCGCACACACACACACACACACACACACACACTGGATGGTTTTTGTTACTTGATTATGAGCGAAGGAGGTAAAGTTGTCCGTATATTAAATACCCTGATCAGCCAGACACTTACTCGACAAATGCCTCCGTGTGCGAAAGAGAAATTCAATGCAATTCAGCTCAAAATGAGACCCAGCAGAAAACGTGACACTGGAAAGAAAAGAAAAAGCTGAAGGAAAATTCCACTCTCACACATTTTCTCATTGTTAAATATATCGGTTTGTGTTGCAAGCTATTTTTTTTTATTTTATTTATTTTGGTGCACACACTTTTCTCCAACATGAGGCTGAGTCTCAGGGCGTTGCTATTGGCTTTGCTCCGTCTATGCTGACAGAACGCAGCTGATAAGAGTGTAAATTGATCGGTTCACTTGGAAAGTGCAGCTTTATCTTGATTAGGCGCCCGGCTCCCTCGGACGGAGATGTTTTGACGTATGGATTAAAACCACAAAGCGTAATTGCAGTACAGCATTTTTAATAAATTCGCTGAATAATTTATTGTCGGCTCCCAGAATGCTCGACTGACTTGTTGGTACGCGACGATCAGGAGCGACGGCCGGCGTCAGCTGCAGCGCGACATCCGGCGATTGATTTTCAGCGGCTCTGAAACGTGCAGAGAGTCCTCGGGTTTTTCTGGCTGCTGCATTTCCATTTCAAAGTTTCATTTAAGTCAGAATTGATCTCGAAATGAAAAGTAGGATTTGAATTTGCTGAAAGCGTGCACGGGCACACGATGCAAAAATGTGAATCCTTGTGTGCTCGTGGCATTGGGTTTTTCTGTGTGTGTGTGTGTGTGTGTGTATGTGTGTACACATGTAATGTACTGTAAGTAAGTGTGTATTGATTTCTCCCTGTAGACATGCACACCTGTGCTTGTGCACTAATACATCATGCAGGCTTCCCACACTGTCACATGGAAAATCCTCCGACTGAAGAGACTCATTGAAGTTTATTTTTCTATTTTACATAATGAAAATAATGTGAATGGAAAACAAATATTAAGTTTGGTGAATAAATAGCTCTTTTTTTTTTTTTTAAATTGAGGCTGACTAAATGAGACGTGTTCCAGTAATTTGTTAAAACCCCTGGCGTTTCCTGTCTGCGTGGACTTTTCAAAGTTCCTGCTCACGTCTGCATGATGTCATTTATTTTGTCCTCAAAGCAGCAAAGTGTGGCTCCGATGTGCCGCGGACAAACCGAGGCTTTTAGGTTTCCTTCCATCAGGCTGCAGCTGCAAAAGTCTCACCCAGAAGCTCACCTGTCTCGCAGACACAGAAACGCTCTCAGTTTAATCAATGCTGTTCTCTGCAGGGACGTCTGTCACACGGCCGTCGCACCAGGCTGCTCCCTCTATTTACAGTTCAAGTCGATTTATTTTCTACCTGCACACTCATGCATCATTTAAATCCTCCTAAATAGGCCGGTAAAGCATTTAAACAGCAGTGGCTTTGGTTTATTTTCTCTATTAAACACACAGTAGCAGGAAGTGACCCCTGCATGGCTGCATGGCGAAGCGAGGCAAGTTTAATTTTAATGCACGTTTCTCACACCAGGGAAATTCAGAGTGCTTTGCATCGGGTGGAAGAAGGCGTTTAATAATAAAGAGTGAAAGGAAAGTGAAGCAGCAGAAAATGTTGCACAAGGCGGTGGAGAGTGAAAACACACCACGGTCACTGGCTGCAGCGAGTGCAGTGCAGTCTTTTGTCCACCGGGGGCAGTGATGAGCACTTTCTAAACAGAGTAAGTGGCGGTCAGTGAGGCTAAATGCTATATAATGATCAATACATTTGATCCCAAATATTGATCAGTAACTGGACTGTTACTGTCATTTTTATAATGAAGATAGAATTATAAGTCAACCTGAAAGTCATGATTGTAAAATTATGGATATTTCAGCAGATTTCCACGAGCATCGAGGCTCTGTGCTGTTGACCAGGGGAAAAAAAAAAAAAAGAAAAAAAAACTTCTTCATCTAAACTTCTTAACCAGCATCTGCTCATTTTCAAAAATGCACAGTAAAGTTTTCAGACTAAATGTGCGGATATCCTTATTTCTACTTTAATGACGCACAGTAAAAAAAAACCAAAATGTTATAATTTAGATGATTTTCTGGAAAAATTCCAATTGTTCGCTGTTCATTTGACTCAATTTAACCCAGTTTTAGCGCTCTGTGTCGCCCCCTGGAGGTGGAAAAGACATCTTCCTTCCCGTGACGTGTGTGTGTGTGTGTGTGTGTGTAAAGTGTGTAAGTCTCAGAGTGTGTGGACCTTCACGTTGGGCCTGTTCAGACTGTTCAGAGGCTTTGAGGTGTGTTTTTGGAAACCTTGCCGTCTCTGTCCTTCCTCTCGGCACGGTGCAGCGCCGAGCCAAGGACTTTCCTCTTGTTGTGTTCAGGTTTTGCACCATGAGAGCACTCTGCAGAGGCTCGTGCACAAACACACCGCTTTGGTTTAAAGGTGACGACAGACCAACGCTGAATGGCAGCTCGCCCTTGGGACATTAATGGCCTGAGAGCATAATAAAATAAAAACTACTTTACAAAATATGAGTGAATTCAGTCTAGAAAATGCATCATAGACATCATCAAGTTCTCTTTTTTTTTTTTATGACAATCACTTTTTATGCAACTCACCCACAAGTCACTTTAAATGTTCACTGAAACTTTGCCCAAACACACGTTAGCTGCAGTAGATTACAATTAATATCATATCAGTCAGATTATGGTGGAAATCAAGAGTCCAGGACAAAAAGTAAATAACAACAGCAGACGTAAATCTCTGTCTTATCAAGTGATTTAGTCTCATATTTATTGTCAAAATCAGTTGTTTTTTTTTTTTTTAACCAAGTGAAAAAAAATCTGCCAGTGGGATGAGTTAATCCCTTGTCTTTCCATGGCAGCTTCACTTTTTTCCAGATTTTTTTCTAGAAACACTGCAAAAACGCAAAATCTTACCAAGATTATTTGTCTTATTTCAAGTCAAAAATGTCTTATTCCTAGTCAAAATATCTAATTACACTTAAAATAAGACATGATCACCTCAGAAGTAAATTGTTTTTAGACAATTTTCACTTGTTTCAAGTAAAAATTCACTTGAAACAAGTGAAAATTTGCTTGTTTCATTGGCAAAATTTGCAAGTGGAAAAAGTGAAAATTCACTTGAAATAAGTGAAAATTAGCTAGAAACAAGAAACAAATTTTGCCAATGAAACAAGCAAATTTTCACTTGAAACAAGAGACAATTGTCTAAAAACAATTTACTTCTGCGGTGATCATGTCTTATTTTAAGTGTAATGAGATATTTTGACTAGTAATAAGACATTTTTGACTTGAAATAAGACAAATAATCTTGGTAAGATTTTGAGTTTTTGCAGTGAACAAATATAAATGTGTTGAAACAAGGGAGAATAAGGCGGCTCAGCCCACCGGAATCAAGAAAATGCCAATTAAATCAAGAAAATTCTGGAAAGACGTTGTTTAGTGTTGGAAACAAGTGGGATCATCTCATATTATCTCTGATTTATTATCTTGTTTGAAGAAAAAACAAGATTTTAACACCAAAAATGAGGCTGAATCACCTGTTAAGATGGGGATTTTTTTTGCAGTGTAGATCGCCCTTAGCCATCGTGCTAGCTTGCCGCTAGCGGGTGTCCATTGGTTTGAATGAGAAACAGTTTACAGCTGATTTTCCAGCTCTCTGAAGTGCAAATGCTGAAACTGTTCTCCATTTTGCGACCGTCGCCTGGCGAAGGAAAGACAACAGAGTCAAATCCAAAATGTCAAGGTTTCCCTTTGAGGTGCGGCGCCGGCCGGCTCGGCTCGTTCCCGCCGCGTATCAGAGCCGTGAGAGCGGCGAGGCCCCTCGGAGACGCTCTCTCCCTTCCCCCCCTGCAGTCGTGTGTGTATCGTCCTCCCCGGCTGGTGTCTTCGCCGTGGCACAGCCGAGGGAACTCACCGACGAACACGGCTGACAATTCCTGCTGACAGGCCTGTCAGGGAGCGGCGCAGGGGAACGGCAGGATTTTAAGTATTAGAGGGCAGAGGGATTGTGCCGTGGAACTAAATGAGCAACGTTTGCGCTTTCCTCCATCCATCAAAGCGGCATCACTTGATATCCCTCATAAACGCCCAGTTTCTCTGTTTATGTGCTCACACACACAGACACACACACAGGTCGCCCGCTCGCCCGTGGGATCGAGTCTGTATCGACGGGACCTGCAGGATCTTTTACCGCTCGATGCAACAGCTTTTATTTACAGAGCACATTTGCATGCGCGCTAATAATAATTCACTTATTCTAAGACTGAAAGGCAGCAGTCTGACTATGAAAGCTGTCATTACTGCCTCATTATTTTAATCACATCAAGGGTCATAATCAGTGTAATCAGAACCCGGGGGAGATACCTGGATTTTGGCTAAATCATCGGACTCATTTGGGCATGTACACACATTCTCTGGTTTAATTCGGTGTTCAGAATGCAGGCATGCATCAGAGAGGTTATGGAGAGCTTAAACAATGGAAAACCAGCATCTTCGCCCATCAGCTAACATTTTAAATACCAGAACTCGCTCTGAGGTGCTCTGTAAATTCAAAACGGCAAAAACTAACATACACTGAAGAAATCCCGAAGAAATTAGAAATTGATTATCAAAGGAATCACATGAACTTTTGCAGAAATCGCTTTATTGCAAGCCATATAAAATGATTAAACCCAACTATTAGTCCAGTCAGATGTTTAGAGTGCATGTAAATGTGGTTTTACTGTTAGAAAACGCTTTTCAATTGAAATGTTGCCGGCGTCACGTGAGAGAGGGAGCGTGGTTAACATGCAGTGTGTTTTACTAATATGGATTACTTTCCATTCAGTTCAACGGTTTGCTTTTCTCCTGTTTGCTGAGAATGAAGTTGGCAGCGTAATAACAGGCCGTGCCACTTTGTGAATGCAACGCGAGGCGTAATGAGGGCATTTCACTCTGTATATATTAGCATTGATGGCTTGTGTTTTATTCCAGCTGTAGGCAAACTGTATTGACCTCTGCACAACTAAATTGATTCTTTTTTCCCCCCTCTCTCTCTGTGTGTGTGTGTGTGTGTGTGTGTGTCTAAGTCTTGTTATTGAGTTTGCTTAAGTAACCCTGCACTCCTCCCCTCTGTCACAGTCCACGTCAGGAAGAGATTTTCTGTTTGCCTCTTTATTTCTGCGAGCGATATTTCCGAGCTGCCGCCTGGGTGTCCGGACGAGGGGCGGCAGGTTGTTTTCGTGTCACTTTGACTGATCAGAGGTTGATTTGCGTGGCTGCTCCCCTCTCAACTCCGCCGCCCTAATGAGACTCTCCCGGAGGAGAAGAGACTTTGCGGGAAACTTTTGTCGTTTGTCATCGTGGATTGCCTCTGAATGCGGCTCTCTTCCGCCTCACACAACACCGGACTGCCTGGCTGCGTGCCTGGACGCCATTAAATTCTCGACTGCAAATGAGAAAAAGGGCCCGGAAGACGAGGAACGCCACGCTGGATGACAATGAGACGTGAAAGTGTTGGTTGTAAAGCGGCGGGTTTTAAGAGCAGGCGCGGTGTCGTGACCCGGGAAGAGGGACAAGTCGCGGCTGGTCGTTTTTCTGTGGCGTTCGCTCGCCGCAGGGATTTTCCACCTGCTGCCTCTTCCTCCAAGGCAGGCTGACGTGCGTGAGAACATACATGAAGCATGCGTCATAAAACGACTCATAAAATCACGGATTAAAGTAAAACTCAGTATTTAAAGGAGCAATAGCACGTTTTTTTTACAGCACAACATGCACAACATGACCACAATATACACAGCAAAAAAAAAAAAATCTCCATGTTGGTCTTAAATGCAGCAAAGTCTTTCTTCACACGAGCTAAAAAAAATTGATTTTTTGCTCATTTCAGGAATTTTTCTGCAAGCATGAATAAATATGATCAGCCAACCAGAGCCAAGAAAATGATAAAATGACACAATTTTTTTTTTTATTATTATTTTTTAACAAGATTTTAATATTGAAGATGAGACTTAATGACTTGTTGAGAGATGTAATTTTGCAGGATATATTTTGGGGCTGATAGAGCTGTTGTTCAGTGCAATAATGGAAATTTCTGGCATTCAAACTAACCCAATATCTGGCCTGGAATCTGTTTAGGAGCAAAACCTCCAGTGCAAATTCCTGCTCAGCAATGACAGACGGTGCTGTGAGTCAGCTCATTTCAGTGAGGACGGACTTATTTTATTCGTATTCATGCCTGACATTACTGTATATGAGGGCTTGGTTTTGTATAGATTTGAAATTTCTCACCAAAGCACATCGTGCGTGTCCTTGAGGCCTGTCAAACACGCTGAATCCATTTCCTGCTGCAGCGGCAGACGTTTGCAGAGTTTTATTTTGGATTTTTTTTTTTTTACTTTTATTGTTTGCATTGGAGTTTGTGTTCATGTTGCCCTCATGGTCACGGCTGCTGGAAAGCGTGTGAGGTAAACAACACAGGAGTCCAGTTTTCCCAGTTTAATCAGTGCTCCCAACCTGGAATTACAAGCATTTTTAAAAAGAAAATGCAGTAAAAAAAATCTTTTTCCGGTATCTTGTGGCCGGCTCGTGTCGGCGGTTCAACATGCGGTGCTAAAATAGATGAGCGCAGGACGCCCTCCACCCCATCTTCACCCCGTCTCCACCGCCTGCAGACAGAAACATTTACTGCTCTGACGATATTTCAAGGCAATATTAAACTTTCAATAAAAAGCAGATATCCGCCTGTCAGAGTGGGGATGTGGTTTGGCTCAGCAGCTTCAGAGGTGTCAGTCTGGAAGACCGGCCTGAAGGAGCTGCTAACCCGCCCGGAAAGATCCTCATTCGACCGGCTTTCAGTGGACAGCGAGCCTCATCCACCAGCACATTTAAAAAAAAACACACTCCCATCGTTTTCAAGAAGAGTCTGGCATTCATCAACATTTTCTGATTTGAGATTTGCTGTTGCACATTTGACTGCTGGCATGAAAATGACATGCAAAATAACTGGCCGTAGAGTTTTCTTCAATTCTATAGTTGTATTATATTATAGAATTTAAATTGCAATCATTTTTATATAATTTGTAATATTTTAAACAATTATTTTCACTAATTTACAAAGCAGTATGGTCCTTTAAACACAGGATTGAGCTCAAACTTTTTTTTTTATTTTTTTTTTTAACGTCATCAGTTGTGCGTCCGTCTCCAGATGAAGCGTTCACACTCATATCCATGATGCTAAATATGAGCTCTGGGAAAAACATACATGGCAGATCGTTTGGTGAACATCCATTTCAGAGCTGTAAGGTTTTTTTTTATGTTTTTTTTTTTTTTCATGCCCGCTTATAGAGACTGGCGGGGCGTTTACGTGTGTGCTAACTGGGGTCAACTGGCACAACTCATCATGAATCCCATGAAGACTTTTCTTAGGATCTTTCTTATGTGGAAATTTAAGAAAAAACCTAGGAAGATATTGCTGAATGAGGCCCATTGTTATCATTATTATTATTATTATTATTGTTATTATTATTATTATCATTATTATTATCATTATTATTATCATTACCCTAGGATGGTCCACATGCTGTCCCAGTAGAGATGGGTATCATTAAGAATTTATCAATATTGGCACCAATACTGGCTCCTGGTATTGATACTTTGCAATACCTTTTTGTGTCACGGGGGTAAAGAAATATTTGTCATCATTATTGTCAAATATAGACACACAATGCTATTTCATAAGTAGAAGATTTACCATGAATCATGTATGAATATGAGTCATAACATAATGAGATATCAGCCATATTAAAGTCTAATAAGCTAGTTTTCAGAGCACAGTGGAAACAAACTCTCAGGCTTTACTGTGATGACAGTTTCCTCCAGGTGAGGCTGCATATATTGTTTGTTTCAAAGTGTAATAAATCGTCTGTAATGCCAATAATGAATTTCAATCAGTCCGTCAGTCGACACTCAAATAAGTTTGCCGGTCACTCATTAAAGTTTGGGGTTTTGTTTCAGCTCAGTGTTAGCGTTAAAGAGACTGATGGGACATTTATGATGCTGCACACATCGTCCAAACAAACTGCAGTCACATCGATGGATCACATCGGATCACATCCTTCAGCATCAGGATGAGACACGCTGGTTCACCTGGTTTGGTTTCGGCATAAAAACACTCGCTTATGGTTCAGGAAAGGCCACGTTTATGGTTCGTGTCCATGTGAGCCGCTGTGCCGTGCGTTCTGGTAGCGTTGCGTTGCGTTTCGAGAGATGGTGCGTCCTCTTGGCGTCTCCTCATTTACATAAAGTTGAGGTCTAAGGTGCTTTGTGCATATTAAGGGCCTCCAGTGCAACTCGCCGCCTCTGGAAACTCCCGAGGATCTTTTAAATGTTTTCACGAGCCGACGTGCTGGTGCGGTTTGAAATCCGGGAGAGGACGGACACTGTAGTGAAGCTTCCGTCCAATCAGGTGCAGCTGGGAGGGGTCTGCACGGTAGTAGAAGAGAGCAAATGTCAATCATCAGGAGTGGCCACGCCCATCAAGTGTTTAGTGGCGTGGCACCTTGCATCAATAACACGCCCCTGTGGACTCAAACCATCAGTCAACGAGACAGAAACTGGACGTGTCTCGGTCACACAAGAAAAGTCTTGCCAGGAATGGGAACTGAACTGGGTTTTGTGCGTGAAGGTGTTGTGGTTTATGCTCCCACCCTCCACCCTGACAGCTGACGGCCCTGATCGTGTCTTTTGATTTGCTATCAGACGTCAAAGGGCGCCTTAGCTGTTGGTATCAGAAGTGAAAGGGGCGTGACCACCTGGGAATGTGAATGGCCCGGCCAAGCTGCAGTCTTCTCCTGCATTT
This sequence comes from Myripristis murdjan, assembly GCF_902150065.1. Lineage (NCBI taxonomy): Eukaryota > Metazoa > Chordata > Actinopteri > Holocentriformes > Holocentridae > Myripristis > Myripristis murdjan. The sequence goes on along the minus strand of NC_043983.1, from coordinate 32,732,994 downwards.
ACTGTTACCTTTGTCTGTTTGATTACACCTTATGATTCATATTTCCACCTTGATAAGACTTCTGGGGGAAACACTGAATAATTGTATGGTTTTTTTATTAACTGGCATTTAAACGGTCAAATTTAAATATTGGCTATCACATTGGCAATCCAAAAGTATCACCCTTCCCCAAAACAGCCCTGTCCAAACACGATGACACGACGGGACGGCATCGTGCCGCTGCTTGGCGTGCGGAGCATCTCGTGGCGCCGCCAGCCGGCTTGTGCGGCGTGTCAGAGGCGCGATGCTGCCGAGCCGCTGTTAGAGAGGCAGCCGAGTGAAGCTGCACCGCGTGACCGCAGGCCGCTGCAGCAGCTGCTGCAAGGCACCGGCTCCTGTTTACTGTGGCATCATTTACCGGAGTAATTGAATGAAGAAAACACTCTGCTCATTGGAGCTAAACCACCCATGAAGAGATGAGCTCATAACCAATACAGTTTATTCCGGCAATTATTCAGTAGCCTGGAGGATTTTAGATATAAAAGGCTGGTCTGATAAATAGTTTGTGCAGAGCGCCGGTTTGGGCGTCGCACCAAAACACACACGTGCAGTTAACAAGGTGAGCTGTGCAGCACACAGGAGGGGAGAGGGGTTTCTTTGTTTACTTCTTTTTACAAAAAAAAAAAAAAAAAAAAAACACCTTGGCTTTGTGACTTTATCATTAAAAAAAGAAAAAAGAAAGCACTGCAGTTCATGTCAGTTTTATGCTTCTCTGTTTTTAATTTTGCTTGTTCTGACAGCAGAAAACTGAGAACCAAACTCTAGATTTTTTTTTCAAAATCCAGTTAAATTGTAGCAATCAGAAGCGTGCAATCCTTTTCGTCAATCATTTTTATAAGAAATACCTTCCAACACATTTCATTAAGCAGCAATAAAGCCTTGGTGGAATACTGCAAGTCTGTTAAGTGACACTTTATAGCCCATTGGTTAGTTTATTTACTCAGGAATAAGTAGGATACCAACTGTTTTGCGGTTGGTTTATTCTCATATTTTCTTTTTATTATAAAAACAGAAAAAAAAGCAGCAGCAGCAACAACAAAAGCAGCAACATAAAAGCCAAACAGGCGTCAAAAATGTGCCTGGTTTTGAGTGACTGCAGTAATATGCAGCATTTTGCAGGTAATGTTGTTGAAGGGGAGCATTTCACTGACCAGCACACAGTCCCGCTGCATGTGGGCTCGCTCTGCAAAGCGCTCTAATGGTGTGCCTGGCTGCCGTCACCTCCAATCGCTCTCTGCAAGTCCATGTAGAACAAGTCTGAAGGAATTTAAGTGGCATCTCCATTATTAATGAGGCCGAACTGGGCGGACTCCGGTGCATTTATCGATTTCTTGCTCCAGCCTGCCTCCTAATAGTGTTTCTGTACGCAGAAAATGATTTCCAGTCCGGTTTTCGGATGCCGCCCGGCCCCCTCCCAGGCCGGGCTCAGGCTGTTTGTGAGAGTAATGGAAAGGGAGTGATGTCTCAGAGGAGGGAGCGTTAGATTTGGTGCTGACGTCTGTTCTGGTAGCCAGTCGCTGGCCGCTGGACAGGCTGCGCCGGAGCAAATGGCTCCAGATGGGACGGGAGATTCCCAGCTGGCCTGGCGCTCAGAGCTGCCCCCCGAAATAGAGGAGCCTCGCTCTCTCCATCTGCTTTGCTTTGCTCGTCCTCTCCTCCGTCTTTCGTCCCTGTTTTTTTCTCTGGTTTCACTTCGCTTTGTGTCTTTCTTTGTTTCTCGGAGTTTGCTGAACCCATTCTTCACACAACTTTCAAACTAATCTTTAAGGGAACTTTTGAAATGTCACTAAAAAAAAAAACACCAAATAAAATGCAAATCGGGTCCATTTCTGTCAGCTGGGTTGAACTGAATAAGTAATCAAATTGGCTTTCTTAATGTCAGAGACAAAAACAAAACAAAAAAACTCATCTACCACAGATATGAAATGAGGTTATCAGGAACTGCTTAGTGCTGATGATTACATTGATTATTATTATTATTATTTCTTATCTCAGATCATTTTGGCCACATTTCAACCTGATCTGAATTTAAGAAAAGAAGGAAAGTGAAATTAGCAGTTGTGTAATGTAACCAACGGCCATGCAAACCATGATAGAAACATACACATTATAATCAACAAATATGATTATCTAACATATCATTTAATGCTGAGACGATATGATAATAGCTGCAGGCCTCTGTCAGTCAGAGTTCAGTCTCCCTTTACGTCCCAAGACTTTATTAACGATATTCGTCTGAAAATCCCTCTCTTTCAATTCAGTTTAAGTCATCTGGGATTAGACTAAAAATAAAAAGGTCGCACTTTCTCCGGACGCTCCTCTGGAGATACTCAACAGAACGTCACCTGATATAGAAGATAAATATCATCAAGAGGTCAGGAGATGGTCAACAGCCATAAATCATATTTCAGCCTAAACACTGAAACATCGACGGACATTCGGTCGCTGAATTCCAGCAAACATGGCAACCTGGCTGACGTTATGGCCGAGTTCTGGGTGAGACATGGCTATGAGGTTATAGTTAGGGGTTAATAATCCATAAATAAGGTTTTTCTGAGGTAGGAAAAGCATTCAAAACATGTTAATTGGAGCTCAAGAACATACAGAATTTGTTCTTGTGAGAAACTGAATGCAAACAAAACCAACGATTAACAAGGAAAACTCCGGGTGCCTTTCAGTCCAAACTGAGTAATGCAGCAGCGATGAAGATAAATAGTCACTAAGTGTAGTGTATGTGCAGCTATTATGGCATCTTTGTGCAGCAGACTGGAAGAACTTACACAAAATATGAGACAAAACAATATGGGTATGAACCAGGGACTAGTTTCTCTTTCAGAAAAACAAAACAAAACAAAACAAAACAAATCAAAACAAAAAAACGCAGTGGAGGAATACATGACAGCTCACCTGAAATAATGCAGAAACAATGAATGTGGCTACATCATTTACATCATTTACAGCGAGCCTCAAAATAAACGCGGCTCGTTTTGCAGTACCGAGCGGCAAAATCCCCTCTGGCTGTCTGCAGCGAGCGAGAAGTAACGTCTCATCAGCATAAAGTGACAGAACTGAAATTGATTAGAAGTCGACAAAATCAAACTGATTTCTTGACAGCGCAGCGTTATGATTAGATGATCCCAGCAATGGCAGGAAAACACAGAGTTTGTGATATTTTGGGGTGGACCCTCTTTCCACCTGGTGTTAATATGAGTCTCAGGTGATTGGATGGCATTCAGATCGTGCTTGACAACAAAACAAGACAAGCGCAAATGAACCCAAGACGCACTGAGGATGAGGAGGACGTGATCTGAGTGGAAATGCACTTAAATCCCTAATTCCCATACAGATCTTCACGAAAATGTATTTAAATGTGACGTATGTGACGTAATTGGTAAATGGTATTGCTGTTTTTACCGCCTCACATTTTCTCTTCCCTGCTACCACACACACACACACACGCACACACACAAACACACACTGACCAACGTGTTCCATGTGTAAAGTCTAAGTATGTTTAAGTATGTAAAAAATTGGTCAGAATCAATCAAAGCTTTGAAAATAAAGGTGAAATTTGAACAGGAATGTCTCCCTAACGAGATGAGGTAGTTAGAAGTCATATCCTCCTGAGACCCGAGGAAAAAAAGTGTCTTCCAATTTAACTTTTTTTGTGACTTCTTGTCTATTTAGAGTTAAAACAACAACTCACAATTTAGAATTTCACAAAAATATTTTTTATTTTAGATTTTATAGTACGTCCACTGTAGTGGATTTTACTGTAAAAAAACAGATAATTTTAAATTTAAATTAAAAAAAAAAACAATCAAATAACCACAGATAATCAATTACGGACAATCAATGCCATTAACAAGAAAATATATAATTTTCATAAGTAAAAAACAATAGCTAAACAATATTTGACTTCCTGTTTCTTTTTTTCACGACATGTGCATTTTTCTGCAGCTGCCATTTTGGCTCAATAGAAAGTGGGTGTTTCCCTCATCCCACCTTATCACATGAGATATCATTGGAAAGGCCTGGATGTCCTCTGTACACCAGGACTTGATAGGGTAGCTCAAATGAGTAAAAGGATATAGACGATCAATTGATGTCCACTACAGAGGACATAATTGAATAGACTGGGTCTCAGGAGGGTAACGCATGTGATGACGTTAATACATAAGCCCCGCCCCCGACCAGAGGATGTGACACGTGCGGTTCAGTGTGATCAGATCGCAGTCGGAGAGAGGGCGGCTCATTTAGAGAAACGGCCTCCCACGGCTCCACTCGGTGTTTGTGGCACGGAGCTCCAGACTCGACCTCCACGGCAAACTGTGTTCATTTAAGTGGCAGCTGTGACTCTGCTGACGGAGGCGGGCGGTGCCGCCGCCGGCGCTCGTGGTCGACTCGGTCCACGCTCACATGCGACCTGCAGGCCGTGTGAGCGAGGCCTGCGCGTACATGCTCTTCAGTGAGTAACGGCTGAATGTAACACAAAGCCCCCCGTCCCGAAACACACCGGGAGGCGCTCAGCTGGCTTTCATTATCGCCGATATTCTTGTGCATCTGCCGAGAGAGAGCTAAAGCAAATATTTGCTGGGCTCATTTGGTTTTACAGCTGGTCTGCCTCATATACCTGTAAGGCACCTGATCTCAGAGACAAATAACAGCTCTGCAGAGACGCAGGCCCACTCCAGTCTGCGGGCGAGACACAGGCTCAGACTACCACCTGCAAAGAATATTTTACACAGCATGTTCCTCACCCAGGGATTAGCCTTAGACCTACATTTAATGTTAGCCATTTTTACACACAGACGGCATTCACTAAACTCTGTTGTTGTGTGAAGTTAAGACCAACCCTGAGCCACAGAAAATGGTCAAAAGTCAGTTTTAGCACATTTTAGGATAGGATAGGCATCCGGGGGTTAAAGGAAAAATCCACCCAAGGACAGCGGCGGAAACAGAACTACAAATTAATACTCAAGTAGAAGTACTGTGCTGAGATTTTACCGAAGTACAGCAGCTCGTCTGGTCCTTTTTCCAAACAGTAACTGTGCTCGCTGTGATCTTTTCCATGCACTTAGAAAAGGAGGAGACGTAGAAGCCGCTTCCTCTTCTCATCTTCGCTGACTGAGCTTTTATTGTGAAAGGCTCCACAGTCTGTCATGGATCATTTGTTCTCTGTAGTGGATCTGATTTAAAATGTAGTGAAGAATAAAACTCAAGCAAAAATGGACTGAAGTAAAAGTAATTTTTTTTTTTTTTTTGTGTACAGCAACAGGAACACGAGTCAATGTTCTTCGTTTATTTCCACTTCTGTCCGAGGATACCAGACATCATCAATCTGCGAGACGCAGTGCACTCCAGTTATTCTGTGATGAAACGCTGTAATTTACTTTTTCTGTCGCCTCCACTTTCCCCCCCGACGTGCCTCGTCTACTTAAGCCGGTGATTTCCTTTTTGTTTTCTCTGAATGACTTTTAGCAACTCCCAGAGACGGGATGCGAACGTGTTTTCAATCAAAAGTGGCAGAAGCACAGCGAGCTCGTCAGCCGCTTTGACATGAGGGAAGCATCCAGCGCATCACAATCGCAGCTCGATCGCGGCTGAAAAGTGGATTTTTCCTGTAAAATGCAGAGGTTAAGCAGAGATGGGATCAAGTCACCCATGTGCAGGTCTCAAGTAAGTCTCAAGTCTTAACCTTCAAGTCTCAAGTAAGTCCCAAGTCATTTTTTCTTGGGCAAGTCAAGTCAAGTCAAGTCACAGGTCATATCAAGTCAAGTCAAGTCCTGTAATAGATCAAGTCAGGTCCAAGTCAAGTCACATTATTACAATCTTACCTGCAGAATCCGGTCTTAATAAAGAGAAAATATAAGATATTAGTAACTGATTGATAGTGTTGTCATCCAATCATTACAACACCATTCCCAGCGTGCGCTCGTAATACCGGGTAATATTTCAGGCTAGAGATATTTATTTTATATTTTATATTCAAACTGATAACATGAAATGAACAACAATCAAGTCATTCAAGTCATCGTGTCTCAAGTCGAGTCAAGTCCTGAGTCTTAAACTTCCAAGTCCAAGTCAGGTCTCAAGTTTTTTTATTTTTTTGTCAAGTCAAGTCACGAGTCATTAAAACAGCGACTCGAGTCGACTCGAGTCCAAGTCGCAATGACTCGAGTCCCCATCTCTGTGGTTAAGTGCATTGTAAGAGGGGCTTTAGTGCACAGTGTGTGAGGTTCAAGGGGAAGTAGTTGTGTATTTTCTGGAACAGTTTGCAAGTTTTTTTTTGTTTGTTTTTTGTTTTTTCTAGCAGCCGGCATGAGCAGATCCATGTTGTGTGTGTGTGTGTGTGTGGTTGGGTTGTTAATGTGCTGGAGATCCCGCTAATCTGTCTACCATCCAGATAATCTGTGCACCTCCCTGCCTGTGTCATGCCGTGTTTGCTTGTCTTTATTTGTGTTGTGCAGCAGGAGTGATGAGTGCGTTTAGAGTCGCTGGCGCTGACCTAATTTTTGGAATCAGAAATAGCTCGTTTCGCAACACGCCGGGTGCAGACAACTCTGAAACGTCTTAGAAACTGCAACTTTTCCCACACCGACGCCGACTGAATCTGACACAAATCCCACAAGATACAGTATTCTGACTGATCTTTCGACCTTTTCGGGAAGAGGATGAAGTGCATTTGTGTTTTGACTGAATAACGCTCAGGCAAAAACCCAGAGTGCTCGAGTCCACCGCCTCCACAACCACAAGGTCCTGCGCTGTCCCCGACTCTCTAAATATATAAAAATACTCAACTGGAGTGGATTATAAAAAAAAAAAAATAAAAAAAAAAAATTCTCAGACAATAAAGTATTTATTCCTATGGAGGCCATCTTCCACTCCACTTTCTTTGCAAGCAGCTCTAGTGGAAACTAACACAGTGCGTACAAAAGCTTTATGATACATTTATGATTTTCTGCAGGGGCTAAATCTCCTCTGTCGAAATATTGTTCTCCTTCATTTTTCGTCTCTCAGTGTCAAAGTGCCTGTCCTTGAAGAACACACACCCACACACACACACATATATATGAGAGGTCAAATGGACGTATTTTTTACCGTTGCAAAACAATAAAAAAAACAACCTCCAACCTCCGAGTCACATGTGAATGTAACTGAGAGAGAATTCACAGCTGTCAGTGAAGTGAGGCGAGGGCACAGTGTGTTTTACATTTAGAGTGTCAAGCCCCCGGGTCAGCCGGCAGCAGCCATGGGAAATAAATAGCTAAATAATGGTGTGAACTCCTTTCCTCCTCTCCCTGCACCTCCTCTGCCTCGGATGAAACCCTCCGCGGCAGCCTGACTCTCCCACGCTACTTTATCCGTCTGCGGCGTTGCAAAGCGCTGAAAAGGCCAGGATCTCCCCGCTGAACGCTGACCATCCTCTGGACCCCGCGCTAACCTGCTCTGCAACCCGCATGACCGGATTTCCATGGAAATGTGTCCCGGGAGCGGCTCTTGGCTGCGGAAACACAAATGGGTTTTGAATCACGTTGAACTTTAGAAAGCACACTTATCGGCTGCCAAAAGTTAGTGTGAAAATTCCTCGCCCTCCCTGCATAATGCTCTTCACGGCTCCGCGCCGGGGAAATATAATTTAATCCCTGACAAGAACATTTATGTTTCCTCGGCCTGCGCTGACATTCTGGAGAGGCTGTTATGACGGCGGCTGCAGAATGGGCCGATCGGCGGCGCGGGCGGTCACGGCGTCCGCTCGCGGCCCGATGTCGTCCCACGCCAGGATGAGATTCCTGCTCGTCCCGGCTCGTGCACGGAAGCCGCCGGTGCGCATCTCGTGTTTGCCGGTTTACGTGCTCGGCTGCGCGCGGCTCCGGGAGGTTCATTCACAGAACGAGCGTGTCAAGGAAAACAACAGATGTCTCATTTAGACGGATGCGAGGCAGCTGAGGGTTTGCTGCTGAGTCAGATTGTGTATCTCACATATGTTATCCATCAGCTCGGCTCACTTCTAATGTCACACACAGGAACCTATCGGAGGCTCCGTCTGCCTCTTTCTGCATGATTTTGGATGATGACTGTTACAGGAAACTTCTTCCTTAAAGCCCGGTTCATGCTTCATGTGCTGGAGAGCAGAGTTACCACCTGAAATTTAATCGAACACTGACACACCTCCGTCTAGGACCGGATCAGTGAAGAACAACAACACCCATTACCCAGTTTTATTAGCCATTGCTAATAGGGATATGCCAATATTTTCCAACTCCTTCGGCCACTCTGTGATGCCGATGCCGATACATGCACATATTTTTTTTTCCACCTAATTGCAGGGAACATCATGTCTCTCCTGCAGTGGAATTGACATTTTATTGTGCCCGCTCTTATTGTGAAGGCAGAATGCTTTTGAAAATGCGCACATTCACCGGGCAAAATAAGAAAACGACTTCAGCTAAGGTTATGGAGAACGTGCCGTATGTATTTTTACATGATGTTTTCTCTCTAACAAAACTGTAAGATTCATCCTGCTGAAACAACAGACAGATCTGATCTGTTTCACGTATTGGCATTTCAATATCAACAGAAATGTTCTTACCAATATTTCAATACCAATATTTCATTTTAAAGCCGATATCGCCTGATACTGATGATGTGCTCACAGTCATCATGCATCCCTAATTGCTAACCTGGCATCGTTTGTGTGCGCTCGTTCATTTATGTGGTCTGCCAATAATGTGCATTATTGAACCTATAAAGAGTGTTTTTTAATAGTATATAAAGGTCTGCAGGTTGAAATGTGGACTCACACAGATACAGTCATCATATGCGAGTCTCCTGTCTGTTTTTTTTTTTTTTGTCCCCTTTCCTCGTCGATGTGTCCAGCACCATGTGGAGAGTGCACCTGTCAAGTGTTGTCGTGTTTACCTCTTTCTTTTTTTTTTTTTTTTTTTTAGTATTGTGACCTAAAATGCTCCCTTTTGTGGCTGCGCTGCTTGGCAATTAAATGAAGCTCGAAACATTTTATGTGCTTTCTTTTTTTTTGGGATAAAAAAATGTGGGAATGAGTGAAAATAGAGAGGGGAAAAAGCATATTCATTCAACAGTGAAGATGAGTCGTCACACTGGGATGGGATGTTGAGCGGCCCTGTAGATGGGCTCGGGATGATCCATGAGGAAGACCCACTCCCCCCGTCCTGTGACCCTAACCCCGTGAAAGCGTCCCACCACCTGAATTTAGCCCCCGCGAAACGGCCAGGGCACCGCAGTCTCATTAATTTGATAATTATTCTTGTTTATTCTCACTGAAACCAATTAGTTGTGATTGTGGATACTTGAACCCTAAACCTGAAATCTATCAAATTGCCCATTTTGTGTGGTAATGTTGCAGCGAATGAACAAAATTGCCTGCTCTCACAAATTTCATGGGGATTAATTGAATATGTGTGAATTATTGAAATCAGATTCCTGAAGGGTTGGCATGACGACGAGTCAGTATGGAGGAGAGTTTGTCAACCACAAACCACACGCACAGAAAATTAAAGGTGCTCACTAGAACCAAAAATGGTTCTTTGGGGTGAGGCCATAGAAGAACGATTTTTAGTTCTGCAAGAGGAGAATCATCATCATCATGCAAGAATTATTTAAGAATTATTTATTCCCTTAATGAACCCCCAAAGGTACCTCAAAGAACCATCAGAAAATGGTTCCTTTAGGAAACATAAATGGCTCTTTCAAGAACCTTCATAAAAACAGGTTCACAAAGTTCTTTGTGCACCCAACTGGATCAGTACCAGTACCTTTCTTTAAATGGTTCTTTCGTGTTTTTTCAGAATAAAAGGTTCTCTGAGCGTTTTAAATCAAATGTTTGTGGGCAGGTTAGAAGCCAACGTGAAGATGTTGTTGGCCGGTTCTCGATGTTCCACTGTTTTCTGATGGTTTATAGACCAAGACATTAATCCATTCACTGAGGAAATATAATTAATCCACAATGAAAAGAATTGTTAGCTGCTGCCACCACCGAATAACTCCAAACATGAAGAACCTTTAGGACTTTAAAGAACCTCATACAGTGTGTGAGGAACCAGCCCCTAAATAAAGAGGGTCCTCAGCTGCTGATGGTTCCTTGTAGAACCAGAGAGCGTTTTGAAGAGCCATTTAAGAGCCATTATTTCCCTGAGAGCCGAGCAGGCTGCTCCTAAAAGCCCGGTCTTTCAGTGCTGCTGTCACCTAAGCTCTTTCTCAAAGTTACAGCGGTGAAACAAGCTCTTACTTTAAGAGAAACGCTGACAGAGGACAATCTGAGGGCAAAGCGGGAACTCCTGGATGACTACACCTCGATGCCTTCAAGCGGCAACACTTCAGGTATCATCCAGCCATCACGGCTTGGCTCCGTCTGCACAAACACTCCAACCAAATTACCGACACTTTGACCCTCCCCTCCAGAAGCCTCTCCTACCTGCCTGAGGTTTCCGTCGCTAAGAACAGAGCCGGGCCGTCGAAGGGTAGATCACGGTGTTTTTTTTTTTTTTTTTATTTATGTGTTTTTGTTGGCCCGGGGTGCTCTGACATGTGGAATATTTAATTACATGTCTAACCGCTGCACATTTGTAGCTGTCTCTGTGTGAGGGATGGCAGGGCTTTGTGTGGGTTGCCATGGAGTGATAACAGGAATGTGTGTCCTTCCACACAATAACAGCAAGTTCAACACATTTATGAGTTGAACGAGTTTCACCAGCCCAACACGGGAGAAGTAAATTACCACCGATTTTTATCTCACTCTCAGCCCTGACAGGCTTATTCCACCATACTTGAAGTGGAATTATCTCACGACGCTGGCGGATCATTTGGCTGTCCCAAGAAATTTAATTTGACACCGTGATTATTTCTTAAAAGATGTCATTATCAGCATTTTGTGAAATAAAAATGTGGAGACACAACTCATTCGGTTGTCACACCTCAGCTGCTCGAGTTGAACGTGCAATTTTTTCTTGTCTCGTTCAGTGAGATATGTCGGCAGATCAAGTTGTTGCCCTTAAAAAAAAAAAAAAAAAAAAAAAAAAAAAAACACCACACGGTAAATTGGCCATGGATTTTAAGTGCAAATAGCTTCAGTTCTAGGATTATTCCACCAAGTGTTGGCACCGCTGCAATCTGATAGCAGGATCAGACTACAGGATGGGTTTCATCCGTCACAATTAGAAATGCACTGATTCTCTTTTTTCCTGTTCCGATCCGATTCCAACACCTGTGCTTTGGATATCGGCTGCCTTTTTTCTTTATTAGCCTTCTTCTTCTTCTTCTTCTTCTTCTTCTTCTTCTTCTTCTCCTTCTTCTTGCTGCTGGTCTTGGTATTATGTGGCAAGGTTGCAAGATCCTTTGGTAAACCACACAAAACGTCTTATTAAAAGAGCAAAAATACACAAACATGCATTACATTTCAGTTTATCCCAAAGCAATTCATTTGAACTGTGGTGTGGGTGCAGTTCAAGTGCACAGCCATGCATTGTCAGCTACCAGTTAGTAGATTTCTCTCATAGTTAATGACCATCACAATAGAAATGTTGTAATTTGACTGCAGTACCGGCACACTCCACGGTGGCGCTATACCAGAGTCAGAACAATGCAGCTCAGACAGGCTCAGGTGAAGAAGAAAAAAAACCCTCATGTTCTCTTGGCACAGACTGTCTGACTGACTGCTGTGGAGGCAGTGGTGGTAAATTAACTACAGGAATATTATAGAAATATTACATGCAGCAATGCGCATGTTCATACACCCTCCAATCAGATCCTTTAAATAATCCTAACCCTAACCCACTTCCTTTGACCTTTGTTTAAAAACCTTTATTTGATTGTCCCTGTCAATTTAAGTTTGGTATTTTGTTCTAAACTAGACCTAAACCAATCCAAACCCCAATCTTAACCATTTCAAAATAAGATTACTGTAATATATTAGAGCACTAACCTTAAACAAACTCAGATCCTAAATTATTCTTAAACCAGCCTTAATCCTAAGACCCAGACCTTTAATAATTCTCAAACTAGACTGAGATCAATTTAAACCTCAAACTTACGCATTCAGAATAAGATTAAACACACTCTCAGCATAACCTGGCTCTCACCTTAACCCTTACACGGTGAGCATGAGGGAGAGCAGCTCCTTCTCATTCGTCTCCCTCATAATAAATCAATAACAAACAGGGGAGGAGCTGGCAGGGTTTGTGATCCACGCTGAAGTACCCAAACTGGAGACGGGGTCACAAGGCAGGTGTGAGATATTGAATGTGTCGTCTCTAACACATAACCCAGTTCCTGAGCTTTGCACTGCATCCCTGCCTTGCTGTCTGCCACCTCCACCTCCACCTGCTGCCTCCTCCTGGATTAACATCTATGATTCCACCGTGCAGGCAGTGCATAAATCTGCATTATGTGGCTGTGTCATCTCCCGTCGTGTTCTTTCAGTCGTGTGTGCCTCTCAGACTTTGCCGTGGGAGGCGGGAGCTCGGTTAATCTGTGTCACGCTCTCACAGGTTCACATGAACACAAGGAAAATGGTTATAACTTGACCAGAGAGTCATATATATAGATATATTTTAGTATATTTTTTTTATTGCAAAGGTTTTTTTCTTATGTTTTTTTGTCGTGAGCCACTTTATTTTACTTTGTTATTTGTTGTGTTTATTTTTCTACAGATATATATTTCTCTCTCATAGTGTTGAGAGGTATATTTTGTGCAGAGTGCAATTATTCCTGTGTAATGTGTGGACAACCTGCTGCTGCAACACAGGAATTTCCCAATTTGGGATCAATAAAGCGCATTTTTCTGTCTATTTTTCCAACTTGCTGGACATTTGTCAGCCATGAGACTGAATTTGTGTAGTCTGAACGTGGGATCTGACAACATCTTGCAGAAATGATATCTTTGCAAAAAAAAAAAAAATCCACTTTCACGAGTCACTGGCTCTCGTATTTAGTTTTAAAATGTTGTTTCTTTAAAGCAGTGGAGAAAAATCCGAGATCATCCCACGTGTTTCCAGTGCAGTCTCTCTCTTTTCAGGAATACGTCTGAGAGCAAACACAAATCTGCTGAAACGAAGCAGAATGGGGCAGATCAGGCCACCGGGATCAAGAAAAAAATGACATTCGGTTCATGAAAATGATCCCACTGGTCGATTTTTTTTTCCCCCACGAGTTTGAGGAAAGATGAGATTTCGACTCTGAATGTGAGATTAAACGACTTGTTAAGACGGATGCCTTTTTGCCTTGAACCCTCAGTGCGTGAGTCACTGGTGCAAAGTGAAATTGGTCTGAATCTTAAATTGCGTGGCCTCGTCTTCAGATTAACATGACAGGGGCAAACTGACGACATTAACATAGAACTTCCTTGACCGTGACAGGGACAAAGAGCCCTCGCTTTTTTTTTTTCTAACATCGCAATTAGCCATGCTTTCCACTCATTACACGCTGAATATGTTGGCTTCTGGATGTGATTATGTTGTTCTAGGTGCAAACCCCTCTGTGAACCTGCGCCTCAGGGTGGGGTTTACCATTTGTTGATTCACATGTAGAAAGAAAAATATTCAAGATTTATTTCTGTCTGCTCCCTCTCGCTGTTAATAAGACTGACAAGTGCTGTTTAGCAAAGGAAGGATGCTGCCCAGCTATTAGAGCTGGCAGGGCTTTTGATTGGGTGTGGCTGCAGGTATGAATCAGGCTTTGAAAGAACATATTGTTATTGCAGATGCAGAGATGTAAAAATCCCTGGAACCTGCCTGGAACTGTTTCTGTGTCACGACTCCTCATCTGATATTAGCTCTCTCTCCTCTCTCTCCTCGCTCTCTCTCTCTCTCCCTCAGGCATGCCCAGCTTCATCAAGTCCCCCGATGACCAGATAGGGATTTCGGGAGGAGTGGCGTCGTTCGTATGCCAGGCGGTCGGCGAGCCCAAACCTCGCATCACCTGGATGAAGAAGGGGAAGAAAGTCAGCTCTCAGCGCTTTGAGGTACGACTCAAACGCCCCCAGCGGAGACCGGCCTTCAAATCCGCCTCTCTGATGTGTTAGTCTGCAGCATCTCCCTGTCTCACACCTTCACTGCTTATTAGGAGACTGTGTGTGTGTGTGTGTGTGTGTGGGAGAGATGCAGGGAGAGAGATAGGCTGTGTGCTGTTATTCTATACTTGCAATTACAGCGTGTCAACATAAGACAGCTCCTTCTTGGCCAGGTCTGTGTTTTTCTCGGCGGCGGCGGCGAGGCTGACCTGGGCGCTGTGGGCTGGATTCGCTCCGAGGCGCGCTAATTGCCACCCCGCACAAAACCTTAATGAGCACAGCTTTCTGAGAGTTTAGTGTCTGTTTATGCAAATCGAGCCGGCGAATACCTGAGGCGTGTGTCTGCCGAGTGAAACGTGCACGGCGAGGCGCTTTTTCTACCTGCGTGAGGCTGTAGCTCCTCCTTTACTTTGAAAGTTGTGGCCTGGAAATTGAGCGTTTCTACACGACGCCAGATTCGCGCTTTAGGATGAGCCAACGTCACCACTTTGCACATTACAAACACAACAACAAGAGTTTGCATTGTCTCATGTGGGCCAGGCTTGGAGTGAGACTCTGAAGTGTCAAAGGTTTGGTCTCACAGGACGAGAGCCGGCGAGACGGAAAGCCGAACGGGTCATTAGTGCAGCGAGAGATCAGCCGGCTGCACTTTGCATTTGCACAAACATGCGTACGTACGTGCAGAGGGAGAGGGGAGGAAGACGAGGGTTTGACCGCGTTTGTTGGTTTGGTTGATCGCATTTAGGGGAGACTGGGGTAAGATGAGCCATTTTTCATATTTAGGATGACTACATCAAGGCAATCATAGTTTTGTCGCTAACTAATATATCTGCATATATTTCAGGATGTTGTGCATCTCTTCAAACAAACAGAATGAGTGTAAACATAACTGTTTCCATAATATAGCATGTCCAAAAAAAGTGGTCTCGTGGCACAACTTACTCTGTGTATGGGGTAAATTGAGCATAGGAGCGGGGTAAGTTGAGCCGTATTCCTACCCTATCCCTAAAATTAACATGCCTTAAAGAAGAGAACATTAACAGCTGTGTTTTTGGAAAGAAAACACTAGAACACTAGTTTCTTGGTGTCCTTGCTGACAGTAAGGTCAGTTATGAACATATGAACGTAACACATTTGAACACTGAACCAAAATACACTTACCCCATACACTTAATAAGTAATTAATATTTATTTATTTATTTATTCATTCAATATTTCATATTTACTTAATATTTAAGACATTTAGGCTACAGCCAAAATACACTTAAGTGTATGGGGCTCTGGCTCAACTTACCCCTGGCCAAATGGCTCAACTTACCCCAGAGCTACCATTTTAACTTTTTTGGTCCCCACAGCTAAAATGGTGCACTTTTATGCTAGGTTTATGACCTCATGTTGTAGCTCATAGATACCACAACTGATGTATAAAACAAATTTAAAATGATCTATTTTGGTCTTAACACAATTCTCATGAAACTGATGATAGACTAAATTCACTTTCAAGAGTAAAAAAATGTTTTTTTTTGGAAATAAATGTCTAACCACTTTGCCCATGTGGTTCTTACCTTCACAGACTCCATGAAATGATGCCTTCCTCCTAAATATTTGGTCACATGATCAATGTTTTTTACCGTTTCCTAGCAACAGGGGGTGGCTCAACTTACCCTTTGGCTCAACTTACCCCAGTCTCCCCTACAAAGAGAGTAAAGAGTGATGTCACATCCTGCACAAATCGGGTCGTAGGACTCCAACTACAAGAGCAAAAATATCAAACATGTTTGAAAACGATCTGGAGAAATCTTGGAGATCGGGACATGATGGGGGAACCCGCTCACATCATGCAAGCAGCGACACGCCGATGTCACGCTGATTTATTTGGGGCGGTTCAGGACGCCGAAATCAGCTGTGATGACGTGCGTTTATCCCTTCATCTGACATCTGGAACATTATCTAGTAGAGCACCACCTCTATTAATTATAATGCTGAAAAAAAAAAACAGGGAAATAATCAAATGTCAAATCATAATTTGTGTTATTTTACACAAATAAGATACGTTTCTGCGAGGGGTGTAACAGATCAATAAATCCACAGCTCAGTTTGTATTGCAGCTTTTGGGTCACGAGTTCAGTTTGGTTTGTTTTCTCCCTAGAGAGCAAAAAATACAAAAAACGCAAAATCTTACCAAGTTTATTTGTCTTATTTTAAGTCAAAATATCTCATTACACTTAAAATAATACATGATCACCTCAGAAGTAACTTGTTTTTAGACAATTTTCACTTGTGTCAAGTGAAAATTCACTTGAAACAATTGAAAATTTGCTTGTTTCATTGTCAAAATTTGCCAGTGGAAAAAGTGAAAATTCACTTGAAATAAGTGAAAATTAGCTAGAAACAAGAAACAAATTTTGCCAATGAAACAAGCAAATTTTCACTTGTTTCAAGCAACTTTTCACTTGAAACAAGAGACAATTGTCTAAAAACAAATTGCTGTTGCAACAACAACAAAAAAAAACCACTTTAGTTCGACACACCTAGTTTCTGAGCTTCACACTTTGCAATCAGTCACGATTAATTTAATCCGCAGCAAGATATTTGTGTTAGTTAAACACATTTCAATAAAGTGAAGCCATTTTTTTTAATGATGCCGTCTGCCTGTGTGGCTTCAGAAGCAGCGGAGGCTTCCTCTGGTCGTCAAACGCTGCGCCTGGATCTTCATGTTTCTGTTGAGGAAAACAGTGGAAGTCATCAGATTTAATCTTTTTTTTTTTTATACCCTTCCTCTGCCACGTCTTGACATGCAAACTGCTCGTGCACGCAGGTTAGCAGATCAGCATTTTTCACGCACGTTTCAGCTGCATTAACACCTCGGCCGTCGCTCGCTAATTGTGACTGCAAGTCTTCCCGCGTGCCTCTGGACCAGCAGGCAGGCTCATTAGCTTCCACCCGGCCCAAATGACTTCAAGTGAGGCGCCTCGACGTGAGTCCTGCGCAGACACACACTCCAGGCTCACGTCATCGTGAGTAATAGGAATTATTTTCCACTTCTGCGCTCGGCGTTAATCAAACTGATGGCCTCCCCGTGTGTCGGGTGGGCTCACCTCCCACCAAGGCAGGAGGAAATCAAGCTCTCCGCTTTAAGTTGAACGAGGCTGTTATTGGGTTTAATTAAGATTAAGATTTATTTAGTTGAGTCTGGCTTTTGATTAAGTATAACAGAGATTTGTTAATTAAGCTTTACGTGAGTTAAGGGAGTTCTTGAGAGGCAGCGACGGTTTAGCTCTCAGACATCACATTTCAGGAGGAGGATTTGATTGGATGAGGTTTTTTTTTTTTTTTTACATGGAGAGGTCTCTGACTCAGACTTGTTTGGGTCTCAGTCACTGCAGAATGTGGACTCAACTTCCTCCCACCTTTTCTTTGTAAAGGAAAGTTTTTCTCCACCTGGTCCGTTGTCATCATTTCCTCCCCGGCACTACAAACAGTTTAAAGGATTACAATGTCCCTCACTCCTCTATGCATTAATCCATTAAAATCCTATGCATTAATTAGTGGGATGCTGAAGGGTGTAACACAAAGCTTCAGCAAACAGATCTACATCTGTGCTGATCCTCCACAAACCGCTGAGTCACTGTTTTGCATTTGCATTGCATTTGCAACGACGTCTGCACCTTTTTTTATAGCCATTTTTCTCTCGGTCTCCAACGGGACACGACTTCGTTTCGGACCTGGTCTCGACTTGAATTCGGTCTTTGAGTTGACGCAACTAAGGTGGTCTTGACTGCAGCCCTGGTTTTTAGAGCGTATGTACAAGAGCGGGGCGACGGTGTGTGCACAGGTTGAATCTGGACCATGAAATACTTTTTTTTTTTCTCTCTCTCTCTCTCTCTCTCTCTCTCCGCTGCCCATTACCAAGCTCCTTACAATGGCTGTTTAATTGGCTCACGTCATTTTGAGTAATAGGAATTATTTTCCACTTTTCTGCTCGGTGTTAATCAAACTGATGGCTTCCCTGTGTGGGGGGCGGGTCCACCTCCTACCAGGGCAGGAAGAAAGTGCAGCTTTCCGCCTCCTTCATTAGAAGAAGAATGTGCTTCCTGCCGGCCGGCTGTTTGGGTCACACACACTGCAGCGGGGCGGAAGTGTAGCGCCCGACGCTCTGACCTCTGAGTCTTTACCCCCCGCTCAAAAAAAAAAAAAAAAAATTCCTAAAGCCCCTCAAATACCTGCTGCCCACTCAAGCCCATCGCTGTGCACGTCCTCTCTCAGCCGCTCAGATGGTCAAATTGCCTCGAGAACAGATAGATAGATAGATAGATAGATACTTTATTCATCCCGCAGGAAATTCGCAGTTTTTCAGCAGTATCCACAAATTACAGATTAAATAATAATTTAAAAAAAAATTATAAATTATTAAAAAATAAAAAATAAATAAATAAATAAATAAAGAATAAGATCTAAGTACAACAGAATAAGATCTAAAGATCTGAGTACAACAGAATAAGATCTAACACTGAGAACACTGCAAAAACTCAAAATCTTACCAAGATTATTTGTCTTATTTCAAGTCAAAAATGTCTTATTTCTAGTCAAAATATCTCATTACACTTAAAATAAGACATGATCACCTCAGAAGTAACTTGTTTTTAGACAATTGTCTCTTGTTTCAAGTGAAAATTTGCTTGAAACAAGAGAAAATTTGCTTGTTTCATTGGCAAAATTTGTTTCTTGTTTCTAGCTAATTTTCACTTATTTCAAGTGAATTTTCACTTTTTCCACTGGCAAATTTTGCCAATGAAACAAGCAAATTTTCACTTGTTTCAAGTGAATTTTCACTTGAAACAAGTGAAAATTTACAAGTGGCAAAATTTGCCAGTGGAAAAACTGAAAATTCACTTGAAATAAGTGAAAATTAGTGAAAATAAGTGAAAATTAGCTAGAAAGATTAGCTTATTTCAAGTGAATTTTCACTTTTTCCACTGGCAAATTTTGCCAATGAAACAAGCAAATTTCCACTTGTTTCAAGTGAATTTTCACTTGAAACAAGTGAAAATTTACAATTGGCAAAATTTGCCAGTGGAAAAACTGAAAATTCACTTGAAATAAGTGAAAATTAGCTAGAAACAAGAAATAAATTTTGCCAATGAAACAAGCAAATTTTCACTTGAAACAAGAGACAATTGTCTAAAAACAAGTTACTTCTGAGGTGATCATGTCTTATTTTAAGTGTAATGAGATATTTTGACGAGGAATAAGACATTTTTGACTTGAAATAAGACAAATAATCTTGGTAAGATTTTGAGTTTTTGCAGTGTAGTGTCAATCTAGAACAACTTCTTTCGGTATTATAGCTCTTCTAAGTATTTTCTTGAAACGTAATCTGTTAGACATTAAAATTAAATATTGTGGAAGTCAGGTGTCTGGTCTGCTCGCACTCCAGTGTCAGAGAGTGTTTACGACCGCCCTGATCAAAGAGGCTCCAGAGGCACGACGCCCGAGCCAAGCTGCCGTCTGACTGAATCGGTCCCCATATGATTATTTTGTTTACAGTCTCAAAATTCTGTCGAGCAGAACAACAACGGCGTTTGTGGTTATTCTTGGTGGCTCATAAAGGCATTACATTCCAAGGTATCACACATCAGTGCATAATTATTGCAACTGGGATGTGATATATAATCTGCCTTAGTGGAAACATTGCATTAAAAATTTTTTTTAAAATGTGTGTGTGTTAATGGCACCGCATACCAGATTCATAATGCGGTGACACAGCTGTCAGGTGTGGTTACAGGGGAAGAATAGTGCAAAAAAAAAAACACAGAGAAGACACTGATAATGGCTCGTCATGCCTCACGGTGCATCTCATGTGTTGCAGCAGCAGCTCTAAAGTGGGATCCTGTAAGTTAATTCGTCTCAGTCAATACCGTTTAACTGACTGATCAATGGAGAACAGACAAACAGAGATTTATTTCTAGAATTTGTTATTGCTGAAAGTCGTCTCTCTGTGCCGCCGCCTTGCCAGGTGATCGAGTTTGATGACGGCTCGGGCTCGGTGCTGCGGATTCAGCCCCTGAGGACGCACCGGGACGAAGCCATCTACGAGTGCACCGCCACCAACAGCGTGGGAGAGATCAACACCAGCGCCAAGCTCACCGTTCTGGAGGGTAAGACCCGGCCGGCCGCCTGGCCTCCCGTCTCGCCGCCTCGCTCCGTCACCCCCCCCCACACCTCCAGACGTACACTGCAGTGTTTCTCTGTTGTTTTGTCTCTTTTTTTCTCTCTCCGTCTTCTCTCATCCTTCCCTCGGTTCCTCAGCTCTGTGACAGCAGGAGGGGCTTCTGGCCTTGTTCTGGATCAGGGTTTATTTCCAGCTTCTGTGGGAGCGTGTGTCGCCCCTTTGGTGAGAGCTGGACCTCGTTTCCGTGAGGGTTTTGCGTAAGCGTTTGGTAATCTTGGAAATTTGTCGACACATGGCCGCTTGATTTAAGATTTAAGCCTGCAGAAAACCTTATGCAGACAGAAAGAAAGAGGAAATATAGCAGAATATTGCAGACAGGACTTGACTAGTTTTTTTTTTTTAATTTATTGCTTTTCACCATATTTACTATCACCACCTTGCATAAATTCACTATCATGAACATAATCCCTTTTAAGAAACATTTTATTTTCACACAGATGGATTTTGTCACATTTTACCAGCAAATCCTGCTGTAGCTGACCCATGGTTGTCATGTGATCTCTTTCTATGTTTTTCAAAAGCCAGAACTGAGGCCTTGTTTTGTTTAAGCTGGGTGATGATGATGATGATGATGATGATGATGTTGCATGTTGTTTCCTCTAGTGTGTGATGCTGGGCCTTATTAAGTGATCAGGTGCAGACGTTCTTATATGAGGAATTTATTTGAAAGATGGCTGGAAAACACAAACAAAAGACGACCAAAATGTGATTGGTCAGAGAGTTAATACCTTAAGACGCCAAAAGGGGAGCCTCATCCCAAAAGAATGGCACAGCAGGTTTAAGAGGACTATAACCCCAGATAACCACTTCCCACAGACTCAACCACTGTTATTTTAAAGCAACACATTTACACGGGAAAGCTGCATCAGCCGGAATAGCATCCAAGTATTCCCAGAAATGAAATTACTCCCAAATTCAGCCACAGGAATGACTCAAATTCACCCACTACATGCCAATTAAACATGATGATACCACATAACAGCCCCAAAACAGCCCTGCAGTTAATGGCCATGCCCAAAACCGGTGCGATGACATCATCTGAACATGGTCCCAAAAAAAAAAAAAAAAAAAAAAAAAAAACGTGGTGTAGCTTCTCATTATGCAGAAACCACAAGGGAAACCTGCAAACACATTAAACTCCGAGAAAAGTGCACCAACTTCTGTGCCTTCGTGCATCGCCGGGCGGCTTGACTGTAACCCGGCAGGCTGTTTTTATACAGCTTTCAAGTTTATACAGCGCAAGCCATCAGGAGTACAGGAGCACAGATGGCAGCCTCCTGGAGACACATTGGACACAGTCATTCACCCAGCTCCATCTGAACGTCCTCTCTCCACTCCGCCTCGCTGAACTCCCTCAAGACCGCCTGTTCCCACCAAAAAAATCTTTTAACAACTGCATGTGTCGTCTGCAGCGACTTTCTCAAAAGTACGGCCCGAAGCGCAGCGCGTTTTAATTGCAAATAGAGAAAAAAGGGCCCGTGACTGCGACAAACAACTTGATGTGGCTGTAATTGTTTGGGTTCAATTCGGGTTTAATTTGATGGCGGCGGGACAAGAAAACTCCATTTTCCGCAGTTCTCTCAGGATAATCGAAAAAATGCTTTAATTTATTCATTCATTCATTCCTTTTCAAACGGCGTGTCCTTATTAGAGTTGCAGGGGGGGGGCTGGAGTCGGTCCCAGCGCTCGTCAGGCCGAGGGCGGGGGAAACGCCCCGTGCAGACACACACACAGACAGACACACACACACACTCGTATTCACACCCGGGGCAATGCAGCACCTCCGATTCACCTGACCTGCGTGTCTGTGGACTGTGGGAGGAAACCGGAGCTCCCGGCACAAACCCACGCACACACACACACACACACACACACACACACACACACACACACGCACACACACGGAGAGTAAGAAGGGTAAATACAAACCGAGAGAGGCTAAATCTCTGTTTGTGCTTTGAAATCAACAGTGCTGGAGAGAGTACCACAAACCACTACTCCAGTATTAGTACCATTACTCTGCTGGTATCTGACTGCAGTACAAGTAGAAGTACTGTTCCTCTGCTGGTATGTGACTGCAGTAGAAGTAGAAGTACTGTTCCTCTGCTGGTATGTGACTGCAGTAGAAGTAGAAGTACTGTTCCTCTGCTGGTATGTGACTGCAGTAGAAGTAGAAGTACTGTTCCTCTGCTGGTATGTGACTGCAGTAGAAGTAGAAGTACTGTTCCTCTGCTGGTATGTGACTGCAGTAGAAGTAGAAGTACTGTTCCTCTGCTGGTATGAAACTGCAGTAGTAGTAGAAGTACTGTTCCTCTGCTGGTATGTGACTGCAGTAGAAGTAGAAGTACTGTTCCTCTGCTGGTATGTGACTGCAGTAGAAGTAGAAGTAGTGCAGTAAAAATGTCCTGCAGTAAAAGTCCAAAGTGTCTCATGTCAAATGTCCTGGCAGTAAAAGTGACTGAGCTCCTTTTTCCAAACAGTAACTGTGTTAGCTGGGATCTTTTCCATGCAGTTAGAAAAGGAGGAGAGAACACGCTGCACACTACATGCTTTTAAAGGGACATTACACTCAACTGAAGTGAGGACCCTGTAGACTCAACTGACACATGTGGAATAAATACATCATATGATGGTTGAGTCTATATGGTTCTGGTATTTT
The DNA here is from genome assembly GCF_902150065.1 of Myripristis murdjan. NCBI lineage: Eukaryota > Metazoa > Chordata > Actinopteri > Holocentriformes > Holocentridae > Myripristis > Myripristis murdjan. The sequence continues at coordinate 32,710,020 of NC_043983.1, read as the reverse complement.
TCCCTTTTTTTCACCACACTTATTCCGCATTTATGGCAGTTGAGTCTAAATGGTCCTCGCTGCAGTTTTTCTCATGGTGCAGCTTTTATTGTGAAATTTGGAAAATGACAAAAAGTAAAACCAACAAAGTAAAAGCAGGTTCACTCTTCTCATCTTTGCTGACTGGGCTTTTATTGTGAAAGGTTCCACCGGCTGTCATTGGTCGTTTGTTCTCTGTGATGGATCTGATTGAAAATGTAGTGAAGGACAAAATTTAAGCATGGATTTAATTACTGACTTGAAAAAATACTCCCAAAAGTACAAGTACACAAGTTCAAGTTCAAGTTCAAGATTTATTCGTCACATGCATGAATGTACAGGTACAGCAGCAGTGAAATGTAATTGCAACAACTCTGGCACTGTGCAAGTAAAAATAGATAGAATAAAATAGTTAAAAAAATAAAAATAAAATAAAATAAAATAAAATAAAAAATATATAAAATTCCTATATACAATCTACAACCTATATACAATATACAACAACCTATATATAACATATATACAATATACACAGAAAAGCTACTCAGTTACAGCAACATGAGGGAATGTAATTAGATACCCCCCCCTTCCTCTGGAATTCAAAACATTGCAGTCTTCGCTCTTGTCACACTGAAAAACTTGTAATAAAAGATTTACAGCTTTTAATAATTAATGCGTTCAGCCTCATCTGATTAAAATGATCTTTCGAAAAGTAATCAGAAAAGTCATGACATGTAATAAATTACATTACTTTGATGAGGCGATCTTCATTTTTGAAGCGGCTGTAAAAGCGGCGCTGGCAGGGCTGCTTATTTTGGGAGGCTGCTGTGTTTTTTTTTTTTTTTAAAAGGGAATGAGAGGAGCTAATGTGATTGGCTGTGACTGATACCAGCGCCTTTCACATTTACCGATACTGATTCCCTCTCCTTAAAACTCGTCTTTTTTGAACCGTGCCAGCGCCTCTGGTCATGAAACCGGCAGCTCTCGGAGCCGGTGTGGAGCGCTGCCTGTGCTTGCACCTTCATTCATGAAAATACAGCCCTAAGAGTAATTTCATCTGATTATAGGCTACCTTTGTGTGTGTGTGTGTGTGATTTCTCTTGTATTTTGCTGCAACGGCCGTTCACCACTTCTGCTGAAAAAGTATTATATTGCGAGCAAAGTCCACATTTTGCTGCGGTGACGGCGCCGCACCAGACATGCCATTAACTTAAGCTCCCTATTTGACGGAACAAGGCGACAGCGTGTGGTTTGCTCGCTGGATGTTTGAGTCCCAGATGGAGCTCGATATCTCTGTCTGATTGTGTTTACAGAGCATGAATGTGCTGAAATTGATTTTGGCTGTGAACCTCCTGTAGGTGTGTCTCTAAGCCCTGTCCCTGCCAACGGGAAGACGGAGCCCAAACATAATTATTTAATCGACACTCTAATTTATAGACAAACAGTCTCACTCACACACACAAAAAAGGGACTGTGTCTCTGGCAGCCTTTTCTGATTCACCCAGGAATCCATTAAAATGACTGTGAGATGTAGATATTGACAGCTGTAAACACAGCCCGGGGCGTCCGGGCCTCCTGCACCAAACAACACGACTCTCTCTGTCTGAAGCCACTCAGGGTCTCGTTAAAGCAAAGTGACGAGCCAGGCTGATGGCTGCTGTTAAGAGACTAATATTTGATTAACCGGCCTCGGAAAACACACAGGACTCGCTGCACTCGAGTTCGATCAATACAGGTCTTTCTGGGACAATAATACAATTTCTAGATGCAGCTGGTGGTAGCCAATATTTTCAATTTTTGTTTTTTTTGCTCTGCAATTCTAGAAATTATAAATACTCACCCGCAGTATTTAATGGTCATCAAGGTGGAAAAGCTCCTGAAAAAGCATTTCAAGCATCATGGGATGGTAAAAATCTTCCCTGAAATCCATACTCATTAAAATTTTCTTAAAGGAATGCTTCAACATTTTGGGTAAAATCCCCTTTTCTGACTTACCCAGACTGAGACAAGATGTCCAATTTTCACCTCTGTACGTCCAGTGGTTCAGTACCTATGGGTAGCATCTCATGTTAGCTTAGCATAAAGACTTGAAGTCTATGGGAGTCGTTAGTCTGGCTCCATCAAAGTGAAAAAACAAACCTTAAAAAAAAGGAGGAGAGTGGTTTTAGGAGACGTTAATTTGTGGTGGATCTTCCTCTACCGTCAGCGGTGCACAGATCACTGTGATAGTTTGTTTATTAAACATATAAGAAACTTTATTTAAAAAAATACAAAATAAATGTGATGGAGAACTGCGTAAAACCCTCCAGGGGCTTGAGCAGTGGCGTTCTGCAGGCAGCATATCACTGGAGGAACGGATGGAAGGATAAAGGTGTTCAACCTCCTGAAACCACTCTCATTTAAAAAAAAAAAAAAAAAAAAATGTGTATTTCAAATATACAACATGACAACAGAGGCCCTCTAACCTTAACTCTCTGATTATATTTGGGGTCAATTTGACCCCATTCAGTGTTTAACGTCTCTAAATAAATGATTAACGTATTTTTTTTTGTTTGATATTTAATGAGTTTTCCAAATTTAATGGGTACTACCGGGTAAACATGAAATTCACATGATGATTTGTTTTCAATGTCCTGTACACACTTTGTAACACATCGGTTATAAATAACTAAAATCTGTACTTAGAAATAATATAAAGCCATTAAAACACCAAAAATTAATACTTCTTTCCAATTTTAGGTCAATCAGTGAGATTTTATGGTGATTTGAATATTTTTCCATAGTGGTGTAATAGGAATACTGGATGTATAAGTGGACGTGTGGGAGTTATGTTTTATTTAAAGGGCTATTTAGGTCGTCAACAAAGAAACATAAAGTACCTGACACATAAACTTTGATAACAAATGTAATTATAATAATTTTGTGGAGGTTTAAACTGCTGGGGTCAAACATAAAAGATGTTATAACAGGAGGGTTAACCAAGTATGTTTGATGCCTAAACTCAACAAACCTGCGACCGTTTCGATATACACCATGTCCTGTGGCATATTTCCTGCCGCCTGTAGGGGGCGCTGACTCCTGTGGGTCGTATCAGAGTGGAGGAACAAACCGCCTCTGTGGCTGTGTGGCTCGGAGGACTTGTTAAAATGTACATGTGATATAATAAAAAGACACTATCAGTGCCATACATCACCAGCTTGATACATCAATTTAACGTTAATCTTTTTAATCACATCTGCGGCGCGACAGCCTGCGCCGATATGAACTGACACTGATCTTTATTAAAAACTGGATCGCGGCCAGTCAGTGTCAGGCTCCTGCCTTTGTTGCTCTTACAGCGTGACAGTCTGTCAAATTTCCAGCGCAACCTGCTTCACCTTGCCTTTAGCATATGCTGCCTACAGTAGAGTTTCATCAGTCTGGAGAGTTTCAGTGTCCTGTGACGGCCCAAATGCTGCTTTTCCACCCTGACGAGAGGAAAAGTCCCCGGGAGAAACCCTGAAAACTTAATTTGACATAGTTTCAGGGTCACAAGGAAGGTCGAATTGCAAGATTAGGATCTAAAGCTTTAATCAAAGCACCGGTATCAGTATTAGTCTTCAAAACCATCTATCAGTCCTCCTCAGACATACGGGTGTCCACATCAGTCTTTCACAAGTACAAATGACTCCTTTCTATCTATAAAAAAAAAACAAAACAAAAAAAAAAACTGTCAGTGCCTTCGGGAAGCTAATCGTTTTATTCTCTGATGAGTTCCGTCTGCGTTCCAGTTCGGTGTTTTTCGGTGGACTGTTGCCAAAATAAAATACAACAGTAAGAAGAATGTGAGCGTTCGCCCCGCGTTTTGTTTTGATAGTATCTCAGTTTGTAGCTGGCAGCGCCCCAAAACATCTGAAGAGGCGAGACGAGTAGAGCTCGTTTTCTCCTCTGTCTTCTACGTGCCAGTCACCGTTTCTTTTTTTTTTTTTTTTTTTTTTTTTTTTTTTTTTTTTTTTGTGGCCTCCTCTGTTTTCAAAAAGTAATTTCAAAACAAAAGTCCTCATGAAGTCTCGTGTGTGCTCATGTGAGAAGAGTTAAGGGTAAAGATATAGACGAGGGTTATGCTTTAAGGTTAATTTAGGATTAAGACTTAGGTTTTGGGTTTAGTTTAGGATATGTTTGCACACAGTTATCATATGCAGTGTTGGGACCAGTTACTCACAAAACTAATAAGTTACAATTACTAATTACTTCTGTAAAAAAGTAATTTTGATTACTACTCAATTACTGCTGCAGAAGAGTAATTCAATTACTATGATTACTTTTTTCTTTTCTTAAATCCTCTTATTAATGCACATATTTTTGCGTTGCTGTTGCAGTGTGGACATTGCTGTCAAATTTCATCTATCATTGTCAGTGTTGGGCACGTTACTTTGAAAAAGTAATTCATTATAGTTTAAAGTAGTGATGCCAGCTTGTTCAGGTGGGGAATTGAACCCCCGGTCTTCTGTATGGCAGGTGGAGATACTATCCACTCTGCCGTCGGGGAACACATGTGCTTCTGTAATTTGTGCTCATTCTCCATGCATGTTGATAAGTTACGAAAAACTGCAAAGTCCGACCGGTTTGAAAATTGACACACCGCTTTTTCTCCACAAGACGCACATTTTTTTGAATAGGATAATAAAATAATAATAATTATTAGTAGTAAGTAACGGCTAGTAACGGCGCATTTTATTGTCAGTAACGGTAACGGCGTTGTAACGGGGGAAACAGTAATTTCTTTGGTTACTCGTTACTGATAAAAGTAACGCCGTTACTGATCATATGTGGTGAAATTTCTAGTATATATCAAAGCTTTTGATGGCAGGAACAGCTCGATCCTGTCGGGTTCGTATGGGACAGAAATTTTGATGGGTAGGGTCAGATTTTCAGCCTCGGGTTTCCTTTAGTTTAAGTTTTAATGCACTTTGGATAAACTCTGTCTTAAGAGTGTAAGTTGGTGAAAGAAGTTGCTCGAGTTTGAATGGATTCGAGTGATACAGTTAAATTTAGATTTTCCATCTAACCGTGTTCATCTGAGGGGCGGCAGCTGCGGTTATTGAGCAGCTGCCATCAGACCTGTACATGTCAGGGTTTATCGAGGCTCCGGCCAGCAGCACTCGGGCCGCAGCAGAACTTTCTGAGACGGCGGACGGGTCGGCTTCAACGTTTTGCTCCGCTGGTCGGGGCCGGACAAAATGCTTGCACCGGTAAAACCAACTTTTTTATATTTCGGTTCAGTTTATCGGATTTTTTTGGGGCATTTCCGCTTTTTAGAGAGACATTGAGGACTCCGCCGTGATGAGAGGTACGCGCTCTACCAGCTGAGCTACCGGGACAACCCCAGTTTATTGCACCCCACTTTACCGGTCATCTTGCGTGCACGCCTCTTGCAGTTGTGAGGATTTGGGTGGGAGGGGCTTGTGGTCACGTTCATCAGCGAGGGAGGGGGGGGGGTGTCTGTCGCCGTTCAGCAAATTTCCAAATTCACCAAACGTGCCTACAGCTGCTTTAAGGACAGGGTTAGGGTTTGGGGAGTCAAATTAAGGTCCTTATAAAGTCAGAAGCCTAAGAGTATGTGAGTGTGTGTGTGTGTGTGTGTGAGTGAGTGTGTGTGTGTGTGTGTGTGCAGACAAGCTGAGAGAGTTTTAGACAGTGAGCCAGTGCTAAAGAGAGCGGGATAGAAATACAAAACAGCAAAGGCAGTAACGGAGTGGGCAGGAGGAAAGAGAGAGAGAGAGAGAGAGGAAGAGGAGAGGAAGATGAGGCAGAGTAGACAGCAGGACTCTGGGTAATGAGAGTGAAGCATTAGTCATGAAGTGAACAGACAGAAAGAGCTTAAGGGGATGAGGGAGGGAGATAGTGAAGACAGCGGGACTTGAAGGCAGCACAATGCAGGAGAGATGAGAGGCACTCCTCACGCGTGGGTGTGTGTCCTCAGAAAACATCATATACTTTTCTCTCTCGGCTGATCGTGACACTTCCATACGCGAGAGCGCATCACTCCAAACAACCTTCCTGCTTGTTATGGCCCCGAGTGCTACTGCTGGTTGCACTGATAGGCACCGGATCAACAGCAGTGGCTTTTAAGCAGTATTTTTTTTTTTTTTTTTTTGTGCTTTATTCTTTTTTTCTTTTTTCTTTCTCTGTTCTTCCAAAACATCACCGTCCTGGCTCTCTGTTTGTCTTCCAAGCTGCCGGCTGCTAACGTTCGCTAACATCATGGCTGTCAGGATGCAGCTGCATTCATCTCGCAGCACTATGGAGGGATAATTTGGTGCAAATTTAAATATTTTTGTGTGCCTCTGTTTGTATGTGCCTCGCTGTCTCCCAGGTTGAGTCAGTGCCAAATGTGGAATAAAGTGAACGCGCTAGACAAAGGCAAATTTGCTAAAGTGACTCAAAGACTTGAGACGCACCATGCACAGCCAAAACATGTCAGCACGGCTTAAGAGAGAGCTAAAGTCCAAATGAAATGAACTATTACTTTTACCTCCTGGAAATATCTGATATTTCTAATCTAGATCTAAAATGTGACTTCATGTTGCACTACCTCACAGTTTTCTTTTGACGATCTGCTAACAATCTGGAGTTATTCAGTGTGTCACTGTCATCAAAAATGTAAATGTTTTAACACGTGGGGTGCTGTTTGTAGTTTTCAAAAAATAAATAAATAAATAAATATATGTATGTATGTATGTATGTATATATGTATGTATATGTATATATAAATTATAATTTGAGATAGATCAGAAGGACCATATTTATTTTAAGTTTTCATTACAACATATGACCCAGGAGCTTATGGAAAATTTGTAAAGAAAAAAAAAAATTCAGAAATAAAATAAAATAAATATATGATCAAATAATTAAGCAAATAAATACATAAAAAATAAAATAAAACAAGCAATAAAAATTACAAAATTATAAATGAATAGATAATAATAATGATAATAATAATAATAATAATAATAATAATAATAATAATAAAATAATTTGTCGAACAGCCAGTGTCGGGCCAACGAGGCGATGCTGGAATGAGAATAATGTTTAATGCGTCTGATTTTACTGGTATTGTAATGTGGCCAAGAAATCTCACATATTGCAGCGTTAAATTATGAGACTCTTGTCATCTGTGGTGCACCTACAACAGGAAGAGGCTCTCTCTCTCTCTCTCCTCACCCTGACACACACACACACACACACACACACACACACACACACATGCTGCACCAACGGTGACTCAGGACAGATTTAGGGTCTGAGGCGTGCAGGAGGAGCGACCCGGGCCTCTGACAGAGCAGACTGGACTCCACGCCGTCCTGTGCTGACAGTCACGCTGGACGCTGCTGCTGCTGGACGTCCTGCCCTGTCCCGTACCGCCGGGCCGATTCGGTCCACCCCACGCACACCTGAGCAAAAACCGGCCGCCTCGCTTCGCTGCAGCTGAGAGGAGAGAGGGATGTTTCCTACTCGTAAAAAGGAAAAGGAAAGCGATTTATTGTAGACGGTCTCGCTGGAACATAAAATCGTGCACACTTTGTTCAGCTAATAGCTCAACCTGCATCCTTTCATGATTACTGACCCCCGCTGAAGCTCGCCCACCGCCCCCTCCACGACTTACCGCTGTAGTTATCTAATTGTATGCCTGGCTTATGGATGTGACTGAGCTGTAGTCGATCGTACGGGGTGACACAGCGACACCAGGATCTGAGTGAGCAGTTATATTGGGATTTTTTTTTTTTTTTTTTTGGTGGGGCGAGCCGTCTCTGCTGCGTTTACTGAACCGAAACCCAGCAGCCTCTCCTCCGTCTGTGCCCGAGTGCGGTGAAATGAAGCCACGAGCTGCTGCTGTTATTTCTTCATTTCATGTGTCCAGCTCCAGGGAGAGGAAAATTCACTTCACATTCACAAAAAAAAAAAAAAAAAAAAATTAAATCTGGACCTTTGTGGGGGAGCGAACAGAATCCGCTTGTCAGATTTTGAAGTTGGTTTTTGGCAGTCGCGTCTTAGATAACGGGTGAGTGAGTCACCACATTAGACACAAGCTGTCACAGATCTTTGTGTGGATGCAGAATAACAAACTTTACAAAGTTAATTACGGGGAACAGTCATCAGAATCACCCAGACTTGAAGTCCCCACCCCTCCCCTTGAAAGGAAAAGTTCTCCTGATGAGTGTAATAACAATAAGTCTGTATTATTGATGAGAGCGTGCTTTGATGTTGGAGCTTGTTCCGCCATACCTGACACATAAGGCAAAGCACAAATCCAAAACCACTGTTACTGTCTGCATCGGTGCACGCGGGCAGGCGTGGCAAAGCAGGGAACCGGCCAGCGGGGCGCACGCTCCGCCCCTGTTCGCTGATCTCATCCAAATCATGCGTTTTGGGATCGTCCAGACATCCTGTTTTGCATTTTTGCCGGCACAATCCCGAGCAGCTGTAACTCTTTATTGCTAAAAGCACAAAGAAATCCTGGCGTGTAAGCTGTGCTCGACGAGAGCCCCGATGGGCCGACTAATTCTCATCCGTCCTTCATCCATCCCGACTCTGAGCCTGTTTGAGGTCATGCTTCCCCTCCATGTTTAAGTCTCAGGCAGCTCCCTCTAGGCTGGAGACACTCTCGACTTTTAAAATCCGAACCCATTTTGAAAATGCGTTGCATCACTCACATCACAGGTTTGTTTTTTTTGTTTTGTTTTTTTTTCACTCCCTCTCTCAGTTGTAAATCAGCTCTGACGAGAAGATAAGGCGAGGACGGTGTATCACACACTTAACAATCCAGCTGAGAGCGTCCTGCCGACTCCAGATACGCCGCTGACATCGGGCCCGCTAATCTCACAGGAACACACACGATCCAGCGTGAATCAATATGTGCTAATGTGCACACTAATGTGCTCTGCATGGAAATGCACCAGAAAAACAAGAAGAAAAAACACAAACAAAACACAATAAGAGAATTTAGATGAAGCTCTGTTTAGCAGAAATCAGAAAAAGCGATACCACTGCAGCTTTAAACTTGATTATCCCTGCATTATCATCAAATTTTTTATTATTAATATAACTTATGTGCAACACTTTCTGACTGTAAACTGGCCTCCCACTGGCTGCTGCCGGCCGTCAGTGTTGGATTGAATCTGTAATCCCCACACGGCTCAGGCCCCGTCAAGGCATCAGCTCATAAATATGAGGCATGGCTGAAAGGATGGGGGCAGCTCAGGTCATCCAGCGAGTCCATCAGGGTGATTTCAGATTCAATCTGTCCCTCCTCTGATTTTCAGAATGGGTAAACATGTTGCAAATCATCTTCTAGTCTGCCCCCCAACTCGAGCTGACTTTGACTACTAAACGGAAACATCAACATGCTGCATATTTCGAGCCTCGTTTTCGCATTACGGGCTGATTTTGATTGATTTTCGGGTGATTACTCGTCCAAAGGGGACATTTTTTTTTGTTCCTTCTCGCTGAACGGCGGGGTAAGCCAGTTCATCCGGTGCTGCTGGCGGAGGTGGAGGTTAAGTATTTTGCTCAAGGACACTTTTGCTAAATTGCAAAAGTGCCCTGGGGTCCAAACTGGCTTCTAAAATAGTTCCTTTTTTTTTTTTTTTGTCTTTTTGTGGCATTTCCAACATCTTTTCTCCTGCTGGTTGCCGTGTGATTGGTTGCTGTTCCCTGTTGCCTGCAATTTAACCAGCTAAAGCTCTCCAAAGGCCGGGCGACACCGTGACGGTTCACAGCACACAGAGAGAGAGAGAGAGAGGGGAGAAAGAGGCAAGGAGAAACCGAGCTGGCAGTAGAGGACTAAGCTGCATTAGCGGTGATAAATGACGCGTTATGAAAGATGAATGATCAGAGGTGCTTCATAGTCGCCGCCGCCGCCGCACAACCCCGGCGAGTTTATGAAAGCGAGCCTTCGACCTGCAGGGACTGTTGCATCATGCCTCAGAGAGTGAAAAATGAGACGGCGTCACCGGGGGAGTTACTCTCAAAATGTAATTCATCTATCACTGCTAATGTAATTACTGATAATTAGGATTACCTTGCCATTGAAAAAGCCATAGATTACGCACTCAGCGATGCATCAGGATTTACAGACTGTAATTTAAACATCGTTAGGCTCATTTACATCTCTTATCAAATTAGATTACGCCGCTCCCTGTAATGTCACAATCTCCTTTTTCCTGCAAGTGTTGCCTCCGACATTTCCACCAAGCGGTCCAGGACTCGTCTTTTCTTCAGATTTGGCACCGACGTTCGCTTGGACTCAAAGATGAACTGATTCGATTTTGGAGGTCGAAGGTCAGAGGTCAAGGTCACCGTGACCTCATGTCCGACCCTCGATCATGAAGTCAAAACCTCTGGAAATGCCTTGAGGGATTTTCTTCATATTTGGCATAAATATCCGCTCGGAGTCAAGGATGAACTCATTCGATTTTGGTGCTCAGAGGTCAAAGTTCAACGTTGTCGTGACCTCCTAAAACACATTTTGACTTCAGAGGGGGCCTCCTGCTCCACCACGAGCTCTTTGGTTTCGCTGATATTGAGCTTCAGGTGATCATTGTGGCACCATGAGACGAAGATCTGAGTGAAGACAGCATGACTCTCAGTGGAAACGGCGATATGATGATAACTTCCATTCAAAAAAAATACACTTAATACCTTTTATTAAATTCCTTCACTACAAATATCATTTGAGTGTGAACAGATGTGGATGTAAACTGCTACCTGCCAGGTTCCTGGAGGCATAAAACAATATGTGGTGATTTTTTTTTTTTTTTTGCAAATAGTGACTCTTTATTACAGTTCATGTAATGGATTACATTTAACACTTGTTCTAATTGGATTACGGTATAAAAGGCAGGTGGGTGGTCCCTTTGCTTTCCGTGCTGAGACAGTAGGAAGGCTCGGAGGCAGAAAAATTAAAAACAGCTCCAGCAGACTTGAGGCCCAGCTGGGTCCAGAGGCAAGGGACTAATCTGCCACAGCATTTCTAGGCCACTGTGCACTTAGTTTAGCTCCGTTTATTTGTACACCGCCCGACCACAACAGGTGCTCACGGGCTCCTTAAAGGAATACACCGAGGTTTTGGTGGAGATTGCCCCCTCAAGTGTGAGAGATAAACCGTCTTTAAACACAGCATTACACAGAGGAGACTGATGGATTTGACGTGCGTTTGATTTGTGTGCAGAGATGTCACACCGGGGAGGGGCGGGGGGATAAATTCAGGTTAAAATAACCCAACTCTGACCCACTTCCTGACCAAGGAGAAAAGCAGGAGAGAAGCCACGCCTGACCCGGCGCTCGATCTGTGATGAGAACAGTTACACACAGTAGGGATGGGCAATACCACACTTTTACGATTCGATACGATACCGATACTTTTTCTTGCATTTTCATCGATACCAATGCTGATACCGCAATTGATAATTTCTTATTGGCAATTTTTTTCATTCAAAATATTATTACATTTAAGACAAAATACAGACCATTTATACCATATTTATTATGGTCAATACATAATAAAATTAAAATTAAAATAAATTAATTAATTAAATATGAACAAAAATTTGCACATTTTCACTGTTATTGTTGTTTTCTTGCACTTTTCTTGTCAAAAAATGAAAAAAAGACCGATCTGTGATTATTTTCTGTGTGTTCCTCCGGCTCTCGCATTCGAGCCACTCTTGCTGGCTGTGCTGTCGGGCCGTCACGTGACACGGGCCAGCTCAATACGCCACCAGGCACAGGGGTGTCTCGGCACATAGTCAGTGAAGGAAGCTATCTAAAACAGCTGAAGGTTATGCATGCACCCCCAACTCTTATTTGTTAGTATCGATATTTGTTTAAGGAAATTGATACCAAATGAGTAGCATGTGAGTATCGATATATCGATACCACAGAATTGATACGCCCATCCCTAACACACAGTTTGGGTTCAAGTCAAGCAGCTTAACCAGCAAACGTCGACACAATAAACAATAACAGAAACATATTTCTGCTGCTGAAACATCCTTTAGTTTTAAAGCAATGTCACACAAAAGTCATCCACAAGTAAAGTTTATTGCTGTGGTTCCTACGGTCCTCCTACTACTGTGTAAAGACAATTATACTGGGTAAAAGGGGGATAAAGAGCTTGTTGAAATCAATCATGGTGAAATCTAGCCAATCAGATCATGTAGACCCCGACATCCTGCATGTGTCCTGGTCGATCCCTGCGACCTCTTCACGCTAACACCTCAGCAAACACCATGTTGAGTGATAAAAGGCTCCACGCTGCCTCTCTTTTTCTTGCAAGGAACAATCATAGGCCACACAAAATATATACCCAGGAGAGAAATATGCATCTTTAGGAAAATAAACACAACAGATAACAACAGCAACATAAGAAAAAACCTTCGCATACCCTATAAAAGCAATAAAAAATAAACTACACTAAAATATATCTATAGAATATCTATAAATCTCACCTTTAAACCTTCACATAGACCACATGTATGATAAAATATGTCTGTAAAATATCTTTAGCGCAGAATATGTGCAGTATATATAATAATAATAATATATATATATTTTAGAATAATTTCAATGTGGCACTGGGCAGCAGAGACTGTCAGACTTGGTCCAGCCTTAAATACATGTTTATAGAAGTATATAATTCAGCATATAAATATATTTCATTTCTTTTCTTTTCCTTGCAGTTTAGTTATTTTGGGTTCCCATAAGAGAACGATCCAGTGAAAATCCTGAAGTGGTATTGCATCATCATGTTGAGTGTTAGCAGGCTCCATGCTGACATTTTAGAGTTGTATTAAGTTGAGTGATAATAAGCACCACACTGTAGCGTATTCTGTTTATAATGTGTGTTTTAACCAGCGCGGCGGCTGTATCCCTGTAAATACGACGCAGAGACTTCTCTCAGACGGGACTGTGTTCAACAAAGAAGTTTTTTTTTTTTTTTTTTTCCTGGAGTGTTGAAGCACATTTTCCAGGGGTGGTCCTGCCTAGTGGTCTTAGGTAAACAGATTAGTGTAAGAACATGGAGGCGAGGGGGTTGGTGGCGTTGGAGGAGATAAGGCGGGCGTGCAGAGACCGGCACGCCACCGGTGGGAACGCCACACAGCCACACAGCCGCAGAGTGTGTTTGTGTTAAACAAGTTTACTCTGCTTTGCCAGAACATCAACAGTCCCTGTGATGGAGGAAGGTGACATCCTGTCAATGCTTCATCTGCACACACACACACACACACACACACACACACACACAGTTGTAGCACAAACACTCTAACCTGTCATTTAGAAAGTGAAGTGAAGTTGTTGTCGGAGTGTGTCGGCTCGTCAGCCTGAACAGCCTCAGGAGTTACTGAGGAGTTTTTCCTGTTTTTCATGACATTTTAAAATTAATAATAACTTTAGAATAAATGTTAAATTGATTGTCATTTAAACTTTAGTTAATAGTTAATTCACAGTTAACAAATAATGAAATTAACAGTTTATTGATGCACATATTATAACATTTTACGCACTATATTAAGCATTTGTAAATGATTACCAATTGATGAATAAACCTATTATGTAACACTTTGTTAATGGGTGATAATTAGTTCATTGACTGTCTATAAGCAGTGTTTGGATGGCTATTATAAAGGTGCCACTAATGCCTGTAATAATAATTATTTAATGAATATTGTGGTGCCTCCAGAGTTCAAGCCAACACAGACCATTAGAAATTTAAAGATTCAAATTATTAATTAAAAATATCCCAAAACTTTGTAATAGTATCCAAATAATATTTAAAGATGCACTTGATGGTATTTATTAACTATTTACCACATCAGTTGCAGCTTTATAATAATAGCCATAATAGCCATAGTCTATAAGCAGTATTTGCTTATAGACTATAAACCAATCATTAACCATTAACAAAGTGTTATAGAATATCTGGTCCATCTATCTATGTAATGTTTGTATATGTTTTACAAACAGTTATTTAAAGGTTTTAAAATCAATTCATAATCATTTTTGAATAAGTAATAGTATATAAAATGTTATAATATTTGCAGTAATAAACTCTTAATAAATAGCTTATTATATAGAAACTAAACATTATTAATTGTCATTTCATTGTTTGTTAACTGAAAATAACTATTTTTTTAGTCTAATTAACCATCAGTTTACCAGTTATTAATGATGGTTATTATGTAGTGATACTGAAATGGTTGATAAGAGACTTGGTGAGGAGAATTATTTTCAGAGGCTCTGTAAGGTAGAGCCCGTCCCACACACTGAGCAGTGGAGACCCGACCCGAGCCCGTCGGGACCCGAGGGGTCGGGGCGGGATCGGACAAAATGTTGAAATTATGTTGGGGTTTGGTCATGTTGGTGTTATTTTAGTGAAAAATGACGGACCTGCTGTCTGTTCTGGGCAGCTTCCTGTGCAGTACTGGCGTTTACGTGACGACACTGAAGGCAGCACGTAGGCTTTTTCAGGCAGTAAATGTAACGTAGCGATGGAGGACAAGCAAAATCTGGAGCTCGGGTCGGGTCCGGACACAAAAACCACCGTGCCTGTCGGGTTCGGGTCAGGCTCGGTCACCATGCTCCCGTCTCGGGTTGCGTTCGGACAGAAACATGCGTCCCGACCTGCACTCTGTAGCCCCTCCCCTCTGCCCTGCCACCCCCGTCTCGCTCCACTGCACCTGTCTAATGAAGCAGAGATACCAAAAAAAAACAACAACTGAAATCATTAATGTCACATGCAGGAAAAGTGGATGTGAAGAAGGACATGAGCTCCGTGAGCTGGCAGTGAGCTCCATGCTCACCTGCAGCAACGTACTCTCACACTTCCCAGCCGCACACACACACACACACACACACACACTCTAATGGCGTTTCCTGCTGTATAACATTATGTAGTGGGAATACGTGAGCAGAGGAATTAGCCTCTCCCAATATTTTGCAGCTTTATCCTATTTTCAGTGATTTTGACCTTCACCAGTGATAATCACAGGCCTCCCTGTGCGGCCTGCAGAACACAAGCAATCACACCAGTCATTACGGTGACTGTCGATGCCGAGGAACAAAGCAGTAAAGAGAGCGGAGAGGCCGTTAAATTCGCAGACATCCCACAGTGGAGCTGCACTCCGCCGCCTCGGGAGACTCGACTGCAACACATAACCAGTGGACAACCTGTCAAGCTGTAAACATATTTATAATTCTCTGGCCCGCAGCCAAATGTGAACATTAGGCAAATGACACTGGGGTGGAATAATCAGCGCCGGAGAAGGAAATGTACAGGAGCAGCCGAGTGTTTTGATGTTTCTGTTACTCGCAGCGCTGTCACACATCAGCTCGAGTTTGCGCCGAACTCTGGAGCTGTTGTACATCCCTGCACACCGCCATGCCTTAAACAAATCAGCATATCCCACTGTTTTCTTTTTGATTTGGCGCATGTAAAAATCATATTCTGTCTACAGTGGCCTAGATACGCCGCTGTCCTGACAAGGAGGAAACTAAATAATACAGCTGGTTGTAACTTCTCCTGTATGCTGCGGATTTTGTCAGCTTGTGTGAGTGTGGTTTCCTGATAGTTATCCTGGATATGTTATTCAGGTGTGGATTGCAGAGGTGGGGGAAAAGTCCTCAAATCCTTTACTTGAGCAAAAGTAGCGAGAGCATAATGGAAAAATACTGCATTAAAAGTCCTGTATTAAAGCAAAAGAAGGATTTGAAGTGTGTTTAGTCGTAGCAGAGATGACAAGCATGAGAAGCAAAGGTAGTCACTGTGAAGAATGGTTCCCTCAGAGAGTTAAATTATTGATGCGTTAACCTATTAAAATTATTATTTTAATGTTGCAGCTCTAGCCGCTCCACATCCTGTAGGCCGCTTTACACTCCAGCGGTGCAGCACATCTGACGTTTTGCATGGAAAAGCCTCCTCTGCAAAGTCACTAGTCACTCCATTCGACAGATAAATGCGGAGCGAGCAGGAAGAAGTCCAAGATTTCCCCGCGAAACGTGGCGGAGGCTCATTAAACGGAAAGACTCAAAGTGTCAGCAGCTCACAAGTGGACTGAAATACAACACCTGAGTAAATGTATTCAGGTGCTCTCTCCGCTTCCGAGACTAATGTGCAGTGCGTGTGTGTGGTTTTTGGGATCTGCTGCAGACGGACACGCCCAAATTCATGCAAGAGCACCTCAGTCCGCAAAGGAAAACACTCACATAGCTCTCTTTCTTGTTCTTTGGTATATCTTATGTATATACCATGATGTTTGCCCATCTAGATAGATAGATAGATAGATAGATAGATACTTTATTCATCCCGAAGGAAATAAGCAGTTTTTCAGCAGTATCCACAGATTACAGATTAAATAAAGAAAAAATCAAGAATAAGATCTTAGTACAGCACACTAGAGATCTAACAGTGTGCAATGAGCAATGTGCAAAAAACCGTGTGCATAGGTGTATAAAATGTGCATAGATGTGGGTCAATGTGCAAATTTAGAAGAAATATACAGTATACGCAGATGATAGATAGCAGTAAGCAATATAAACACTATAAACACTATAAACAAGGAATATAAAAAAATAGAAATATGAACAATGAACAATTTAAACAGAAGTATGAACAATTTATGAACAGGACAGGAGGAGAGGAGGACTGGTTTGGCTGAATCCCCCCCCCACCCCCACCCCCCCTTGAGGTCTTTGCTGCTGTGGTTAAATCACAAGGCGTCAAGAAGGCGGAAGCGTGTCACAGCAGCAGGGTGTTAATGTGCTGTACATTGGAATTCATCAGGCGTTTTTGCAGACAGATGTGTTAACCATTAGAGCCCCGGGGAATCAGTCTCCAAGCCACCTGTCAGGGCGCACGCATGGGGGGGTTAAAACAGTGTAAAAGAAAGGCGGAAATCCCGGCGTCTGAATTACTCTTCAGTGGAGCAGAACAGTGGAAAAGGTCTGCGATTTCCCAGGCGGAGGCGGAGGTGACAGGTACTGGAGCAGCATCGTAATGACAGGACGGGGCGGTGGAAGTGACCTCTGACCCCGGAGCACTGGCTGTTGGAGGGCCCAGGGTTGGGGCCCCTGACCCGACCCGACCCCGGCCCCCCGCCGGAGCGCTCAGGGCGTGGGTGTGCTGGTCTCACACACCTGTTTCCTGGGAGAACGTGACCGGGCGGCCGCAAGACGGGAGCCCGCCGCGCACATTCCCATGCACCGGCTGCTTCCGGCTTTGCATGAGCGCGCTGAGGCAAATGATCTGTGCTGAGGTCGGTGCATGCAAGTGACCGGAAAACAAGGTCTCCTCACTAAATGATGTGCATGTGTGTGCACGCATGTTGTGAGGGAACTCAAATGCAGTGTGTGCATGTCAGAGTGACGCTGATATATGGGCCTGATATTGGCTTTTATGAGATAATGGATTCTGGCCTGCAGAGCGGAAGTAAGACTTATTTTTGCAGTTACTCTTTGCCATTAGCGTGGCGATGCTACACCGACTGACCAAAATTACGGCTTCCCAATTATCCATTTTCCCTCATTTCATCGGGTGTTTCCATCCCGCTCTCCTCAGTAATATTGTATGAATGTATTCTATGTGCAGACGTGGAATGACTGCTAAAATGTCCGACTAAAAGAAGTATTGTATACTTTGCTAAAATTTTACTTAAGCAGTAATTGTTTGTGTAAAAAAAAAAAAAAAATGCTTAGATGAAATGAAGTAGCTCATTTAAAATGTAGAGAGAGAAGAAAAATCCTAAAAGAGACAAGAGGAAAGAGTTCAAAATATTCTCTGAAGTGGAAAAATGAGAAATGACAAAATAAAGGTGACAAACAAAGTGACAGCAGGTTTGTCTTCTTCCCTGCTGACTGACTCTTCACTGGGAGTGGAAAGACAGTTTGTCACTTTCTGATGCTAAATCTGTTCTGCAGAATGAATGGGACCCAGTGAATTTCAACACGTCACCAAAATCACACTCAGGTACATGGAAACTGGAAAAACACGAAAAAAAAAAAAAAAATACAAAGAATACAAAAAGCTACTCAGTTACATTGAGCAGATAACATCCAATTAGTTATTTCCACTCTTGACTGTATAAATTATAATAATCTGCATCTCAGGTTAAGTAACATTCAGTCAAATGTATTTCATGTTAACCACAACAGTATCTGAATCAACAGTCTGTTTGAATTTCTTAGTTTAATATTTCTTAGAATTGACTTGTAGGCTGTGGGTTAAATTATTTTACAGTATACCACAACCAACAATATGTTTTTGTCACGTGTGTCACTCATTTTCCTCTATTCACAAAGTAAAACGTAAATGTTCTCACTTTGAAAACCAACGAGTACATCATGAGTGACATTTTATTTTGAAAGGTCTTGTGAAACACCTCAACACTTCATTTTATTTTATTTTTATTTTATTTTATTTTATTTTGGTGATTTTCTGTTTTTAACAAATTTAGAGTAATTTATGGAAGTTTCTGTAATTTTCTTGTAATTTAAGTTTACATATATAATTTTTTAAAAATCATAAATATTGTTTTCTTGTCTTTGTTTTTTTTTTAACCAATTTTTTTTTTTTTTTTTTTTTTTGCATAGCTTAGACTGTATTCTCCAGGCCTCTGCAGTGTGTGTGAGCCCGTTTTAATGCATCCACTGTTTACATGTGTGTTAGTGTGTGTGTGTGAGAGAGAGCTCCTGCACGTCTAGGCTTAAAGCAAGGATGAGGAGACTTTTATCTTGATCTGATTCTCTTTGTCAAACATCGCCTCCGTGCTTCCATCTTTAAGCCCATCATCGTATTACCTGACTTGTTTGTCTGTGCTCATTATTAGATTTCAGCCTCTCGCCCTGTAGTTAACTCTCCAGCCACGGCTCTCCCCTCTCTCTCTCTCTCTCTCTCTCTCTCTCTCTCTCTGCGTGGAAACCCCTTCAGACGATCTGCAGACAGCGCTGAATGCCACGGATAAACGCCGCGGAGTCCCATGCAGTGTTTTTTAGGCTTTCCCTCACCTTGTCCTTTTGTTTTCCTGCGTAAGTGCAGGCTATTGTGTTACAGATGGGATTACATAAATGGGAGTGCATAATACACCGGGGCCCCATGTTCACACACTGACAATATATTATGAAACTTTATACAGGGCAGCTCTTAAATCCACCCGGAGTCTCGTTCTCACACGGCCCGGTCCACAGAGGTCAGCGCGCTCTCAGGTCATTAAAGGGATACCTCTGCACTTCCCTGTGCAGTTGTTAGCATGTGGGAGTCGTGGCGATGCTGCTCCAGTCGAGCTGACGGCGGCAAGCTACTGTGGTGTTGTTAGCATTCCTAATTGGAAACCAATGGGCGTCGCTGGCAGCCAGCGAGCTCATTGGGTTATGGCTTCGGGGGGAATCTTTTTGGATTGAATGTGGGAACACTTGAACTAACAAGCCCCTTTTTCGCAAAGATAGCCAGGAGACAAATGTGGAAAGTTTAACAGTGAAAAAAAAAAATAATGGACTGAATTTCTGATGTGTGAGTTATCTCTCTAACCAAGCCGGTGTTACAGAGTGAGGAATTAAAGAGGGCTGGAGGATTCCTGCCACTTACTGTATAACAAGACATCTCGGTGTGCATGTGGACTCCCTGAGCAGCTCTCATTATCAGCGCTACATAAAGGGGAGATAGCGAGAGAGCCAGTGAGCGGCAGAGCAACCTGAAACACTTGAGTCCAGGCCCGAGGGGGATTCCTCTGTGTGTGGCCAAATCTGACCAAAGGCCAATTTGCTAATTTACGTACGCTCAATTATACTACTATCAGCGCTGGAAATCAGACCCCGGCCAAAAAACACGTGATCTTTAAGTGAGAAATTCATGCTTGGTTTGATTCGGAGCGTCAATGCAAAGACGTGGTGATGAAGAAGAAGAAGTCCTCGCATGTGAATCAATAAGTTTTGACACGAATGTGAAGTCGGAGCAGCTCTCAGCCGGGACAGCAGCGGCGGCGGCGGCGGCGGCGGCTTGACGTGGGCCTGGAAATTAATTTAGATTTAATATTAGATTGCTAATAATATTTTTGACCTCAAGTCCAAGCAATTAAGCGAAAATAAATGCAGCAAGACCCGAACCACGTCCCATCGCATCCGTTCGGGATCCTGTCAGGCTCAGGCATAAATATTAAAAGGTCCGATGATGATGATGATGATGCTGCAGAGAGAGAAAAACAAGCGGAGCGGGTCAGGAGGTGCCTGGTACTTCCTGCATCAGGAGGTCTTGGCACACATTTCAAGGCCTTTGCCAGCTCTCGTTTATCAGTGTTTCATCAAGAAGGGAGACAGCAGGGAGCTTTATCTACCTGGCAGTGATGGGCCCGCCGCCACGCCCGCATACCAGAGCCAAGCCGTGCAGCTCTCAGCAGCTCCGCTCTCCAAGAAGAGGGCGCGCTGGGTCGGCCAGCAGGACAGGCAGGGGAGGGGCGGGTGAAGGAGAGCGGTATTAGGTGGCAGAGTTGACAAAGTTCATTAGTTCACGGCAGTAATCTCCCCCGGACCGCGTCCTCTTTTCCCCTCATTTAAAGCGGCGCAGTGTGAAACTTTAATACGAAAATAAATAGCGTCCAATCCTCCAAGCTACTGCACTGCAAAAACTCAAAATCTTACCAAGATTATTTGTCTTATTTCAAGTTAAAATGTCTTATTCCTAGTCAAAATATCTCATTACACTTAAAATAAGACATGATCACCTCAGAAGTAACTTGTTTTTAGACAATTGTCTCTTGTTTCAAGTGAAAATTTGCTTGTTTCATTGGCAACATTTGTTTCTTGTTTCTAGCTCATTTTCACTTATTTCAAGTGAATTTTCACTTTTTCCACTGGTAAATTTTGCCAATGAAACAAGCAAATTGTCACTTGTTTCAAGTGAATTTTCACTTGAAACAAGTGAAAATTGTCTAAAAACAATTTACTTCCAAGGTGATCATGTCTTATTTTAAGTGTAATGAGATATTTTGACTAGGAATAAGACATTTTTGACTTGAAATAAGACAAATAATCTTGGTAAGATTTTGCGTTTTTGCAGTGTGGAGACGGCGTCGATTCATCCTGTTGCCCAAAACAAACCTCTGGTGTCGGTTTTCTACGTCGGTGAGAAATCTTGTCCGTGCAGGAAGTGATGAATCAAAAGTTGGGAGTGAAATCCAAAACAGCAGCGAGAGAGAGAGAGGAAGAGAGAGAGAGAAAGAGAGAGAGAAAGCTGAACTCGCCGAGGTTAGATGTTTTTCCCTTCAGCGTCTCTGTGGTATCATTTGATATGAAGTGATCACAGGCTTGTCAGGTCGGTAAACAGGAGTGTGCGCTGTGTGCAGCTCGCTGACATCACCTTGTAAGATTTCTAAGTGTTGTACTTCCAGCTTTTCAAACAGCAATCTCTTGTTACCATTTTTGAGACGTCAGTGTTGGAAAAACTGACACAGCTTTAAAGTAGCACTCTTTTTTTTCTTGTTGTTGTTGATGTTGTTGTTGATGCATCTGTCTGGTTGATGTAACACAATAATGATGATGATGATGAAGGTTTTGTACGTCTGCTGGTGCACAGGAGGTCACACGCTTACAGCTGCTCACACCACAGGCAGGTTTAAGGGCACGTTTAGGGCAAAATTTGGAAATCGGATCTTGCTGAGCTTGATCAGAGGGCGGGTGTCGCTGGCAGGCTTTCAGCTTTCACCAATCAGAGACAAGGAAGCTGCTCAGGTGACCTCAGGTGTCCTCAGCTGAACGTTTCCAGCAGTGTGCAGAGACCAGATGAGGTGGCGTGACGAAGGCAAAGCAGGGCTGAATGATGCTTGCCGCTGCCGGTACTGAAATGATTATTTTTAAAGTTTATTTTTGAATTTAATCAGTGTCATCCATTTCCTTACTGTCAAATTTATGAGTCCGTGTTGTCCATGTTGCCCTCTTTGCCCACTTTGCAGTCGCTCATATTCATTCACTTCAATTCAATTTTATTTGTATAGCATCAAATCATAACAGAAGTCATCTCAAGGCGCTCTGCAGAAACCCAGCAGATATCGGCCAAATGCACGGAGCAAAATCTGACCCAAGAGCAGCACAGGGGCGACAGCGGTGAGGAAAAGGGTTGAGAGGGAGAGAGAGAGAGAGAGAGAGAGGACACAGAGCGATGGCGCTGTATAGTAACACCAGTGGTGATAATAGTAATAACACTAATAGTGGTTGCAACAACAGTGATAATCATAATTAGACTAATAGCAATAATAATCCCACTGCTGATAATAATAATAATAATAATAGTAAGAACAATCATAGCAAGAATAGTAATAATCATAATTATAGGTCTGACTACAGTGCGACTGAGTAATACTAATAATTGGAGTAGTAATAATATGACTAATGACAAGGAAAATACATAGATAAATTGCAAATTTGGACCCATATTTGCCCTAAAACATTGCCTGTGTATCATCAGCCTTAGATATGTGGGCTTTTTCAGAGTAAATAGGAGAAGAAGAAGAAGAAGAAGAAGAAGAAGAAGAAGAAGAAGAAGAAGTGTGTAGTTGACAGTGATGTGGAGAAAAGAGAAAGTCAAAGTCCATGAACAGGTGATCTGCCCACTGTTTGATTGATGGGGACGCGCGAGATCAAATAATGTGTTAGATAATAATTTATTATTGATTTAATTTCTTAATAGTTTATCAGCCAGCTGTGGGAGAAAAACAGTCAGACAAACGTATTCCTGCCCTTCTCTTCCCCTCTGTCTCACTGTGTCTCTCACTTTTTATGGTTTTCTCTCTCTCTCTCTCTCTGTTTCTCTCTCTCCCTCTCTCTCTCTCTCTCTCTCTCTCTCTGTCAGTCTCGCTCTGTCTGTCTCATGCTTTCTCGGTCCAGAGTCTAGAGATCCATTAATGCTGTATTTTTTTTAACGTCTCTGGTGAAAAAACACAACATTCCGAGTTAAACCCCCTTAAAAAACTGGATGCCGTCTCCCATTTGGCAAGAAACGTGTCTCTGCAAAGGCAATTCCTGCAGACAGTTACACGCACACACACACACACACACACACAAAACTCAATACAATAACACAGAATGAAAAAAAACAACCATCAGCCCAGAACCCAGAGTGTAAATTAAAAGAACGTGGCTGTCAGACGATACCTCGCTCAGGTTTTATACTTGTGATGTTTTTATTCTTTCTTGCATTTGTCTTTGACCTGTTATCTCAAAAAACACCTGTGGGGGTTTGGTTGTTTTGACCTGAAGGTGGCGCTGACAGGGTTCACCCTCTGAGGAGCATGACTGTGACGACAGATTTCGGGATGCTGTGTGTGGCAAAGTTGCGCCTGAAGGTGGGGCCAGAGGGAAGGTCACGAGGTCACCAAAATCAGCCAGGTTGATCATGTGCACAGCATGAAGGTGCTCACCCAATTTCATGGTCATCCAGCCGATAGTGTCCAAGATATATGGCCTTGGAGTGAAGAGGTGGACGGACGGACCAGCGTCTCATTTCTTGGGTTTCATTTATTTCACTTTGTTGTTTTTTATTGGCCGTTTTTTGCACAGCACTGCATAAACTCTGCTTTTATACGAGCCAACAGACAACGTGCACTGTCCTCTCATATGCCTCCAACGTCATACATATTGCATATACCTTTAAACTGTCAGAATTTTCAAAGTATTAAGCTGTGCACGCTCTGTATTTTGTGTTTTTGTTCGATCCTCTGCTCCATCTGACAGCTTTTTCATCCGGTTTGTTGTCTCACTGTTTTTCTGCCCAGCGTTTTTTTTCTGCAAACCCTCACATTTCTGCGGTGTGTTGCTTTTCTTTCAAACTTTTTGCCTCATAATACACAGTGGTGGTCATAATAGCAGCAGTAATATTATCCTATTAGTGTTAATATCAGTGATAGTGGTGTCGCTGCAGGACTAATAATAGTAGTTGCAGTAGTAGCCGTGTACGTTTTATCCCTTTTGTCCTGTTCTTACTGTGCTTATTGCTCCGTTTTTGCGCTTACATCTATTTTCCCCGCTGTGGCCAAATACGTTTTCCTCTGCAACAAGCTAATTTCCCCACAGTGAACGGTGTACTTTCATTTCATCTCATTATTACAAGACCCGCTATCTTTTTTTATTACAGCAGTCAGAGCTGTCAGTGTTTCCCCGCTGACTTCCTGTGTCGTCGTTTCAGCTCGTGATTCGGCCAGCTGGCTTCTTCCCTCTCTCCCTCTCCTGGCCAGACTTTGTGCTTTCCCGCGGCCTGAAGGCTGCGCATTTTTTTTTTTTTTTTTTATTTGATATGTATTGTGTTCAAAGCTGGGCTGGCTCTGGGGCCTGGACCCGGCCCGCTGTAGATGGATAAAGGGATGCAGAGAGAGGGCGGGCGGGGGGGTGATGGAGTGCACCGGGGCCGAGAAATGAACAGGCATGCTTTGCTGTTATTATATCATATGAACAGGAGTCAGCCCCCGGCGCCCCCCGCCCCCCATACACACTATGCAAGCGGATGTTCCTCATAATTATTCTCATCCATCACCCACACAGGCTCCACGGGCCGGGCCGGCCCAGCCCAGGCTCATACCCTCTCACCACGCGCAAACATTTTTCTTTCTCTGTCACAGGTGTGATGGGAAAAGAGGAAACCAGCGGCTAATGTTATAATGTGAATAACAGTAATAATAATAATAAGAAAAATAATAATAATACTATTGATAAGAAGCATCCAGTTCACAAAGTGCTTTGTAGCTTTAAAATCAAGTAGAAAAACACAAGGGGGGGAAAGGAAATCAAAACTTGCAGAGGAAAACTTTGTCCTCTGTGTAACACGGCTGCTCAGAAATCATGTTTAACAAGTTGGTTTTTAGATTCCAGTTCAAACGTTTGGGCCCATAGGAAATAAAGGAAGATGCACTAAGTTTAATCTGGAAAATATTTCAAAATCACACCTCTAAGATGGGTTTGGGGCAAGAACATTTAAAACCAAACCAAAACAAAACAAAACAAATCTTAACATCAGTCCAGAAAAGCAAAGGTAATCAGTGTCCCTATAGCAGAACACTGACGTTAACTATACTATATACCATAACTATAAAAAAAAAAAAAAAAGTCAATGGAGATGCTTTTACAAGTTATCATTTATTTGTAACTTTTGATGCCTGTTAAAAGCTTCAGTGGCTGTGATCACCTTCAGTGTTGCACCTGCGAGGCAGAGGTAACCATGAAATTAACATCACATCTTCAGAGAAAAAAGGAATCACATCTACTTATTATATTGTCTTGTTACTATTATATTATATTATATTATAGATTCTTACCGAGTGTGTTTGCTCTCATCCTGAACCTCAGACTGTATAAACTAAAGGCATGTGGCTGTTGTGAGGTCATTTTTTTTGTAAGCCACAAGTTTCCCTTTATAGTTTTTGGGATCTTGTGATTTCTTAGAGAGTCAAAACCCAAATTTGTTCAAGTGGATGGAGCTGAAGAGGAGGAGCCAGGTAGCAACCAGCAGCCAATGAGCAGCATGCATTGATAATTACTAATTTTGGTGAGCTAAAACACAAATTGAAAAGTAAACTCAACAGTTAAACTGGATGGCAGAAGACAATTTCAGTGATGAACTAAACACATTAAGAAAGTGGAGCTAACGTTGCACCGATCGAGCTAGCTCCTGAGAGTGTCATTTAAATGTCCTGTGGCTGATGCAGCTTGTTTTATTTTGTATTTTTCTCTAAATGGAGGCATTATTTTCAAAATAAACATGAAGGAACATTGAGCGAGACTTGAAATTATCAGCTGAGACCATAACCTCACAGGAAAAAAAATGTTTATTGAGGTAATAAATCAAGGGAGAAGTAAAGGTTTTTCCCATTGACTTCCATGCATTCAGATTTTTTTTTTGTTGCAGCCAGCATAGAGGCCATCTAGTGGCCATTAGGAAGAACTGCACCTTAACCCGGTAACACCAAGTGAATCATATTTGGTGCATGAGTTTCTGAGATCTCTACGTCATCAGTGTGCTAAAAAAAATATGTCCCTGAAAAACCCAACATATGTAATCTGATATAGGTCTTCTGCCCCCTGTTGGATTATCTGAGTACTGCAGCACCAGAGGCCTTTCAGCTGAGGTCCAAAGTGGACGCTGTCAATCAGTGACCCACTTCTGGTTTTGCATGGATATTTTTGCCAATTTTGAAAAAGTTAAGGTGCCGTGATGTAAAGATGATGTAGCTTCAGTGTAGCAGATAAAGAATGTGGATGACAATATTGTACAATATGGAAAAAAGGTCTTATGTTTGAAATTATTTGAAAAATTTAGGGGAAACTCAGAGTTTAAGGGGTTCCAAATGTATTTTATATGCTCTGCACAATAAATTGCAACAAATTCTGAATACATCAAATGCAATACAAGACAAAACTCATATATTCAAGGTTCAATAAACACTCCGGTTTCAAAGAATTAAAAATTTGCTGGCGTTTTGATGGTTCAGGCTTTAGAGGGTTAGGGCACGTTCACATGTGTTCCAGGCCTCGTGTCCACACTACGTGTTGGAGACGATGAGAAGACGTTTCAACTTGCGGAAGACTTTTTTTTGTCAAACGTTTATTACATTTACCGAAAAATTTCAACCTTTAGCAGCGTTATTGAACTAGAATTGATGTTTCAGCTCCTGTGACAACACCACCAGCAGGGCTTCACCAAGAGAGCGGAGCCATCTGTGGATAAGCTTCTCTGGAGAATTATCGGCAACGTGCCTTGCTAATGATGAGTCTTGCAAGAGTG
Organism: Myripristis murdjan; assembly: GCF_902150065.1. Classification (NCBI taxonomy): domain Eukaryota; kingdom Metazoa; phylum Chordata; class Actinopteri; order Holocentriformes; family Holocentridae; genus Myripristis; species Myripristis murdjan. The sequence goes on along the minus strand of NC_043983.1, from coordinate 32,683,211 downwards.
TGTGTGTGTGTGTGTGTGTGTGTGGATGCGTCAGCCTTGGCAGCTGGGGTGTGTTTGGACACAGAGGCATGGTGAGGCAGCTGGCTTGTGATGTGAACCCTGTGGGAGCTGCTGTGGGTTCCCTCTCCTTGGTAATTAGAGTGGGCAGGAGGCTGGTGTAAACACACACACACACACACACACACACACACACACACACACAGACAACAGCAGACATTCATACACATGGGCAAATACGCTGAAAAACACACACACACACACACACACACACACACACACACACACACACACACACACACACACACTGAGCATTCTATAGCATCTTATATAATGATAATTTGCTTGACAGGAGGGTCTGGGCTGCAGACAGACTGATTTAAATGGTAATTAAGCTGATAACTGGGTTTATAACAAACCTACGCAGAACCGAGGTGAAAAACAGCCAAACAAGTGACTTTATGCCATTAAATAGTGACTCAAAATAACAAGACATTTCAGATAAAGGGACAGCAAGGAACGTGTCACCTCTATCGACCCCTGCTGGTGACCAGGTGCAACTGCAGCAGCACTTGATCCACAGTCGCCTATAGAGTGGTGAAGTCCCGCCCCTTCCGGTGGGCCCCCATGGGACCTTAAGGAGCGAAAAAAATGAATGGTGTTCAATGGACAGAAAATAATTATTTTCTGGTCCCCCCGTCGTTATGCCATGGATTACACAAATGTTGTTTATTGGCTTAAATAACAAATTTTCATGTCAAGAGTTTGACCGTTTCTTGCGGCATTGTTCAGTTAAATGCTGTTGAGAAAACACAATTAGAAAGACGACATGCTGTGTCGCGTATGTGACGTCACGTCATTGCCATTTCCCTCCATCCAGATTCAAGTCAAGATGCCGGTGTGTTTTGTTCCCGATTGTCCGCGTCTCCGAGGGCCGACGGAGCGCCGGGCCGGGCGGGAGGGCGAGCGGACCCCGCCGCCGGGCGGAAAAACTCAGAACCTCAAAAACTCTGAACCTCAAAAACTCAGCGCGGAGCAGAGAAATGGCCATGTCTGTTGTAGGCTTCCAGTGCGGGTGGTGACGTATATCATTCACACCGAGAGCAGCGAAGAGTTGTAGTTCACAAAGCGGGCTCACACAAAACCTAACATTATTAATATTCTTCGCGCTAAATTGTAGTCTTCTTTGCGTGAAAAATGATCTTTAAATATCACAAACAACATATGTGAAATCCATGGCACAATTCAAACGGGACCAGAAAATAATTTTTATCTACCCATTGGATCGCATTCATAATTTTTTTGCTTTTGAGGACCCATGTACCGGAAGTGGGTGGCCGGGACTTCACCACTCTATTGACAGGTTTATGCACCAAACCCCGGGGGGCGCCATTACCCTACACAAATGCACTTCATTTCCGCCGGAAGTGGTTTGCGCAGCGTATGCCGGTGTAAACAAACTTCCATGCTAACGCAGCTTCGCCTGGACATGTAGCTCGCTGCTCGTCAGGTTTCAGTTTTAATAATTATGTCCTTACAATGGGAACACGGTTCAACCACCTTGACTGGAGATGCCGTTTCTCTCCCCCACCCGAGTTCACTGCAGAACTGGGAGGATAACATGACGACGTGGCCCAGCATAACGTACAGCAAGATTTGCGCTTACTTCGTTTATAATCCCACTAATTTACTCATTGACACAGTCGGCGATTTTTTTTTTTTTTTTTGTCAGCATTCCTTGCAGCTTCAACTGTGTTGCTTTTTGCCTGGATGATGGATTTATATTCCTCGTATTTATTTCAGATTATTGTCTGCTCCTCCGTTGTAAAGTATGCGGCTCGGGTGGATTTTTCCTTGTCTGCGATTGGTCGCATGCAGCAAACACCGCCCTTTTTCTGTGAGCGCGCACAGATCTGGATTGGAAAAGCCTGCGTTCGCTTCGCTTTTCCTACAAACCAGCACGCCAAAACGGAAATGGATCGCATCGATGGGAGGAGTTTGGGATGTAGAGCGGAAACGGCTCGTAAAATTGCGTATCATCGATAATAATATGTCAATAATAAAGTCACATGAAGAGGACTAAGCTGGCTTTTTAGAGGAAAGATCCACTGGGAACATCTCGTGACCGTTTTTCAGCCGTCGTGGATGAAACGAGTTGCGACGTCGTTCGCTCGCTCAAAACTCGGCTTTTCATTTTATTGTCGCGCTGCCTGATCTCCATGCTTTGACAGACATCAGCAGTTCGATGCAGCGTCTGAACTCCAACTCATGCACTTCAAAAAGCTTTCCGCCAAAGTGTCTTCCTGTTCTCTCATCCTTCTGTCGTGGTCAGCGCCCGTCCTTGTTTCTGGGGTCCGGTTGTTTTCCAGTTTGCCTTTTGGACCATCACAATGCAGCTTCAGATTCATTTAAAGTGCGCAGGGTGTGTTACCGGCTGAGCAGAAGAGAGGAGATGCTGGATCTCACACACACAAACACACACATGCACAGAGGCCGTGTGGTTTGCATTTTTATAGAATAGGGTGCATCATATTCTTTCAGCGCCACTGGGGGGGCTGGAGGCTGTCCCAGCATGCACTGGGTGAAGACAGGGAGACACCTTGGACATGTCACCAGTCCATCACAGGGCTGCAGACCCGTCCGGGGTTAATATTAAAGCTGCGCAAGGATATTTCACACACTGGTGGCTCCGAATTGCAGCGAAAAGTACCTGTCGGAGAAATCTGGACTTCAATACGAAGACAGCAACCAGCACACAGCACGCTCATGTTCACCAGCCCGTCTCACCTGGAACCTTTTACACCAAAGGGAAGCGAGAGGGAAAAGAATTAACATTAACGAGTTCAGCTCTCTCGCTGTTGTTCGAGATACACTTTTGCATTTTGCGATGAAGTTGTAATCCAGTATTTGCACGTGAAATCAGCATTTAATTCGGTAAAACTGACTAAATTAGTGAAAAGAAGTGATGCTCTTTGCCGCCTCGGCTCCAATTTGCGGTTTTGGCTCGTGAGATGGCTTAATTAATAATAAATCAAAGTCTTGCCGAGTGCAGGTTGAATCAGCAAGCCCTCTTCACCGTGCAGGCAAGCTGATACTTGGACATTGCATCTTTTTTTTGGTCATTAAGCACAATTAGATCTGGGATACAGAGATACAGAGATAGAGATGCTGTCTGTCATTAATTAAACACTTTGACCTCTGCAGTTTTCTGTTACTTGGCAACTTCCGATTGTGTACTTGGTGACTTTTTGGGATGTTGTGCATCCCCATCATGGCGGTTCTTCTCAGTTGCAGCCACCAGGCAGCAACCGGCTTTTGATTTAACCGACTGATTTTCATTTGTCATCCTCGTGGAGCAGGTGGGTGCACACATACATGGCGATCTCTCTGCCCGACCCGCCGCTCAAAGCAGTGGCATGAGCGTCCCATTTAGTGTACTGTCAAGAATCAAATTACCTCCAGCGATCAGGCAGCGGGCTGCGGGCTTGTGTGCGCGGGCCTGCTGCGCCGAGCCCTGCTGAGGTTGAATTAAAGGAGATATCCTGTTCTATCTGTCAGCACCACCTCGCTCAGAATGATGGATAGAGGCTCCGGTGGGTGCATAATGCTCTCTAAAGAGGAAAAATCCTCCTTCATTTTAAAGCAGCAATGCCAATTACAGCTGCTGCTCAGGTCTGCCCGCCCGCCCGCTCCTCTGCATGGAGCCGCGGTTCTGGAACGCTGAGCACCGAAACCCTGACCGAACGCATTCAGATTGGAGGTTTAGTTCACATATTTATACCCTTCAGCAAACACAATCACACACCGGCACACACACACGCGTTGCATACACATCCACGCAGGTTGCACTCGGGGGACACATTGCATCTTTAACCTGTGCGTGAGTGTTGTTCTGAATAAGCCGAGGCTGCCTTGGAGAGCTTTCTGCAGCCGATTCACTTTCCAGTGGCGGAAAAGCGCAAACAAGAGAAGAACAGCGGTAAAACTAGACAGAACATGAGCTCAGGCGCAGCCGCTCGCCCCGGTAGGTGAACGGCATTACCGGATCTGTGCATACATGTGTACTTATTCCACCATTTCGGTGCTTTTCCCCGAGTAAGCGCATATTAAAGCGTTGTAGGGCTTGCTTCTCCTTCCTGAGTGCAGTGTGTGTTCCTCTAAGGGGGCATGTTTAGCATAGGGTCGATGCTGCTGCACTGGCTTCTGCACTAAGGAGATTTCAGACTCAACTATCTGCCATCTTAGTCTGCTGTTTATCTCCCTGCACCAGGCCCAACTCGGGGCTCCCAGGCTCACACACTCGCACCGGCGAACATAGCCTACAGTGCACACAAGCACGGGCGGATCCGCACAGAAACACACAGCCACACAGCGCCGGGATGTTGCAGGCTGATAAAGAAGCAATTAAAGCCATCAGATTTCAGGCGGCTGTAAGAATGGCTGTTTATTTGCTTATTGGCCCCGCCTGTCTCTCTGGATCTCTCTGCCACACTCGCTGGTGACATTGAGAATTACTTTATGATTTATCCCACTTAGCCTACTTAGTTTCCCACCGCACGTTCCTTCCAGGACGTTTCAAACCAATTTCCATTTGTGTGTGTGTGTGCGAAGTAGTGAAGTCATCTCCTGTAGACACGATTAACTTGTGACCAGACTTCATATAACTTTGCTTTTAAATAAAGTGCTCATGCTGTGATGGCCATCTGTGTCGGGAAGTTACCTGCCTGAGCATCACAATACAAGACGACACTGTGATGATCCCTGCAGGGAAACTGTGTCACTGCAGCAGCCAGATGAACAGGGTAGAGCAAAACCGATGAGAAAAATGCATTATACTACATAAACAGTTGTGTGGTCGTATTATTTTACAGTTTCAGCACATTAAGTAGACTGGGAAGTATGCAGATAATTATAGACTGAGATAGGTATATGGATTTGTTCACAGTTGTTGCGTGCAGACAGTATTGATTGCTCGCTTTAAGGTGCATCATGCAAAACTGAGGGTTTAGACTCGTGGATTAAGGATCCAGTTCAATCCTCATATTTATTCCTTTTTTTTTTTTTTTTTTTTGACTCTAAATAGCCCTCATTATCTGTCAACCAGCTAATTTCATCAGAATCAGAAATACTTTATTGATGCCAGAGGGGAGATTTGGTTAGGCGACGCTCTGTGGTTTTGCATAGTCGAGCTTTAAAGGAAAAATCCACCCAAAGGCGATTTAATGCTGTTTAAAAAAAAAACTGCTAAAACTCCTACTGGTGATGCACCGTGTCCCCCAGAGTCCCGTTTGGTCCATCCACAGCCCAGAATGAATGAAAAGTGATGTTTTCAACGAGTTCGCTGCTGCCCATAGTAGAGCTCAGGTACGAAGTTAATGTTAGCCATTCATACTGTAGGCAGCACTGTAATGTTCATATGAATGCAGTAAACCCACATGTTACAGACATGTTGTATATTGTTATTTGGAAAAGCAAATCCATGACTTTCAAAAATGACACAGAAGACAGAAACGTTTCAAAACCACAAGCCTACGTCGTCAAATCACATCCAGAAGACATTTCAAAATCACTTTAACCCTTTCATGCATGAATTATGAAAGCCTGAATCCAGATTTTTTTCTTATGTGTTTTTACTCTTCTTAGGGCATGAACACTTTTGTGAGTCTCCATACTTCTTTAAGGATGCAGGACTGGTATTACCATGTCTTTATACTAGTATTAACGTGTTTTCAGCAACAAGAACTGACAGTCTCTGCATAAACCTCAAAGGAGGGGAGCAGCAGAGAGCACTCTAACAGCTGATATGCAATTCCACCATAGAAACCATTGCATTTAGGAGAAAATGACTTTAAAACAGCTGTCCACTGTAGTGACCGCCATGCGCCAAAGGGTTAATTTTTAAAAACATCAAAGTTTTGAAATCTGAGTGCTGCAGCGTCACTGAGATCAGACACATTTTAAACATGTTAGTCAGACAAATAGGCCTCATCGAGTTCTAAAAATCCAACCTCATTATGTTTGGATGGTGAAATGCTCACAGAGGTATCCAGGTGAGTGAACCGTCTCTCTGCGTGTCTTTGCCTGTTCAGGTAGATCCATTTCAACCAATCAGGATGAAGCCCTGAATTGGGTCAGGTGTGCGAGAGCAGAGCCGCAGCCACGGCCCTGCAGGACGGGGGGGTCCTTGAAACGCCGCGTTCAGACTCACTGACGTCCAGCTCGGGTTGTTAATGCACAGCCGTGTCCGGATCAGATGAGCTTTCTGGGCTTCACAGTTCACCTTCTGCCGCGTGCCCCCCCACCCCCGCCCGGCGCATCCTGAAGATATTCTCACGCTTCCGGCATTGCAACACGTTTCAGCTGCAGTGGTTAAATTGCCTCATTCTCAAACCCAACGAGCAAACAACAAAACAGTATTATTATTCTAGCAGTTAGCATGGTGATGTGTTGCCTCTTCACCAGACATGTCTGTTGGATCTGGGCTCTAATGAGCTGCCGCGCTGCCTCCATCCATCTTCTACACCTACTTATGCCTTATCAGTGAGTCAGGGGGACAGCAGCCTGCTCCGGCAACATGTACCGGGCAGAAGGCAGGGAAACACCTCGGACAGACTGTCAGTCCATCACACAAAGAGCGAACACACTCACACCTGTTCACCTGACCTGCATGTGTGTGGAAACCCATGCAAACACAGGAGGGAGAGCATGCAGACATATTTCTTCTTCAAGATGGCGCGGACGAGTCCAGACGCCGTCGTGACTGCTCCGCGTAGACTGTGCAAGGAATGTCATATATTCTTTCTATTTTATCTTTATTTTTATTTTATTTAATTTATTTATTTTATTATTTTTATTATTATTATTATTATTATTATTTTTTTTTTTTATTTTTTTTTTTTATTTTTTTTTTTACTTGCATAGTGCTGGAGTTGTTGCAATTACATGTCACTACATGCATGAATGTACCTGTACATTCATGCATGTGACGAATAAATCTTGAATCTGAATGTGGAAAGATCCAGGGCTGCTGTTACGGTTAAGGTAAATCAGTGCAACCCTTAATGATCCCCGGTGGAGGCTGATACATGTAACAGATTATATATACGAGCGGCGCATTATTCAAAACTGTAAAATCAACCTCAGTTTCCCTCTGGATTTTCTCCACCGCATCCGAAATGAAGTGTTAAACGTGCCGTAATCAACAGCGCATTAGGTGGAGATGACTTAAATGATCTTTACATCCAAACAGTCAGAACTGCCGCCTCCTTGCGGTGCAGAAAACGCCTGTAATCTGGCGGATTACAGGTGCTGTGCCCGCCGTGGTCCTGTTTGCATGTAATCCACCGCTCGGCGCGCCGAAGGCCTCGCGGGGCGGCGTCCCGGCGGCCGCTGATGTCGTCAATAACGCCGCGACTCGCTAATGACTGCATCACATTCTGTCCTCTGGTCCCATTAGCCCCGAACTGCTCCGAGGGTCCGGAGAGGAGGAGGGGGGTTTGGGGGGGGGGGGGGGGGGGGGGGGGGGGGGGGGGGGATGGAGGGTGGGGGCACATTACGCTACACACACACTTACAAATGCAAACAGTTGATTGGTAATTATGCAGATGTGGCGGGCCTGTAAAGTGTTAAGCTCTCGCCTTTGAGTAAACTCCACTGACTTGTGAGAACCCCGGGGACGCATCTTCAAAGGCTTCGCTTCAAACAGCAGCTATTAACAGCTTATTAGGAGATATGTGTGTGTGTGTGTGTGTGTGCGTGTGTGTGCATGCGTTGGTTTCTGTGTATTTGTTTAGGTGTGTGTTTTTACGTGTGGTGCATTACATGTGGCGACAGACGGAGGCAGAGATAAATTAGCGATGCAAATAGATTCCTCCGGCTAATTATGCCTGATGAAAACAAGTGAAGGTCAGTCGCCTGGCTGGGGTGTGTGTGTGTGTGTGTGTGTGTGTGTGTTGTTTACCTGAGAGAGGGAGAGAGCGCTCAACAGGTCTCTGCACTGCCACAGTGACGTGTGTGTGTGTGTGTGTGTGTGTGTGTGTGGCTAATGTGGAGTCAGAGTGCTGGACGGCAGGGTTTGTCCTAATTGGAGTGCGTTTGGCTCCAGAAGACGCCCCACACTCCTGCCGTCGTCGCCGTCATTCCTTGACACATCAGGATCACTTTGCGGCAGGGTTGCCAGGTCTGTGAGACAAAAGCAGCCAAACAGCAACTCAAAACCAGCCCAAAACCCGCCCAACCGGGTATAAAAAGGGCCCCAAAATCAGCCCAATACCAGAACTCAAAATATGCCCATAAAAATCCATATAAGTTGCTTTTAAAGTCCAACAGCATTGCTATAATTGCAAAAAAAATAAAAATAAAAATAACACCATAAACATTAAAGGCAATTTCCCGAAACAGTTCTTTCACCTATTTAATTTACAGTATATCAGAACTTAAACTATAATATGGGATACCTTACTTCAGCTGAGTGGTGCTGATGATGTGATTGGTCCTGTGCTGAGTGGCCTCACACAGCATTGGCATATTATTTGTCTGTGGAGCAGGTGACATATGTGGATAGTTTATATGCTGATCTGGCCCGGAGTCAGTTTGACAGGATTTGGGAATAAACATTGGTCATTCAAAATATGAATCTTTATTCATGTCTGCCCAAGCCCAACCCGCGGACAAAATTTGTTATCCGCGGCGACACTTAAAAAGTAGCCCAATTTGGCGGAAAAAACACAAACTGCTGTGAAACTGTCGTTTCACAGCAGGCGTCTACATGCAGCTTTCCAAGAACCAAGCCCATGCAGACCGGTCCACTTGATAGATAGATAGATAGATAGATAGATAGATAGGTATACTTTATTGATCCCAAACTGGGAAATTCACACATGACAGCAGCATCATCAATAAAAAACATAAAATAAAATTAAAATTAAAATTAAAAGTATATACAATAGAGACTAAATATACAAAATATATACACTAAAGACAATAAGGGCTAAGTATATACAATAAACTAACCTAAGAATATGAGGTGTTTAAGTGTTGAAATGTAAGAAATGTAACATATACCAATGAAATAATAAATATGAAAAATGAAATATAGAGATATACTGATGTGTGTGTGTGTGTGTGTGTGTTTTCGCCGTGTTTAGGTCGATTTTAACAGCAACATCGTGTCCTAACAGCAAGCGAGCTTCGACTATCGTGTCGAATCGGGGGATCTCTGTCCACACTGAAACCACGTGCCTATCAGGGGCCTGAATGTGCAGACAAACTTGAAAAGACGACTGGTTGCTCTGTATGATCGAGCAAAATTCAAGAATGTGTCTGGTGCTGTTGAAAATGGGGAAAACAGAGCACTAAAGAGGGCGATCCAGGCACTCCACATGTCAGGAAATGTTAAAAAGCCTTGGATAAATCATTAAAAAAGCTAACACTCTAACATACTTCAACCACTGAAAGTCTTCGTCAGGGCTTTAGAAAACAAAGAGTGTCGGTGCAGCCTCGCCTATAGAGCTGCAGCAGAATATCATGACTAGTAAACACAGAAAATAAATACACGTAAGCATCCTAAATGGAAAACAGGCACCTGTATGCAGGTTTTGAGACTAAAAAGAGCGAGCCCGAACGGGAATGACAGAAAATGAAGGAAAAAAGTGACACTGAGAGCGTCAGACACAGCAGGTAGAGGAGGAGCAGGTAGAGGAGGAGCAGGGAGGAGGAGCAGGTAGAGGAGAAGCTGGGAGGAGGAGCAGGTAGAGGAGGAGCAGGTAGAGGAGAAGCTGGGAGGAGGAGCAGGTAGAGGAGAAGCTGGGAGGAGGAGCAGGTAGAGGAGAAGCTGGGAGGAGGAGCAGGTAGAGGAGGAGCTGGGCGGAGGCGGCCTGCAAGGCGGCTCGCAGGGGAAGCAGCAGGGCGGCCGGCTGGAGCTGCTTCAATCAGGCGTCCTGAATGAGCTTCACCTGCTGAAGATGAGGAAGGGAATCGACTGAGCCGGGAGCTGCTGTGAGCCGAGCCAAAGCTTAAAATGAAAAAGTGTCCACACCGATCATTAAAATCAACTCTATATGCATTTTAACTGTAAATTTTGCCAAATTCAACATACATTTTGCCTCTTTTTTCCACCGTATTAGGAGTTCAACATTTTTTTTTAAATGTGAAAAAATTAGATTTCCACCATTTGCATAATACCTGCTAATTCTAACTATTTATTCATTTGCCAGAATGAAACAATAATCAATGCCTACTGAGGCCTATTAGCTCATTTTAATATGTTAATAACAAATTATAGCATAAAACCCAAACTGTATTTGTGTCTAAAGGTTGGACACAGATACACAGCTGTTGGTCCGTCCTCTCCGTCAGAAGAAGGCGGGAATCAGGCCGCTTGCTGTTTTGCTGTTTTCAGCTCCAAAAAGGCTCTGAGAGGAAACTGTTTGAAAACTGTTGGAGCTGCAACAGTCAGAAATCCTGCGAGGTGATGTCAGTAAACTGCACGCCGCGCGCTCGTGTTTACCCGCCCAGCTGGTCTGGGAAAACCAGAGAGATGAGAGAGGAGAGCGAGCGATGGAGAGTCCAGCTCTCTCTGGACAAAGCTGCTCGCTGCTGTTCTGGAGACAAGGAGCTCTGAAGCTTCAGTTCATAAGAATTTAATTTGGGAAAATTGGGATGAATCTACAACATGTCAGTTTGTGAGGACGAGGCGCTTTTCTCTGTTGCAGCCTTTGATTTAGGACGGCTGGAGTTTAACATCAAAATGTTGCTTCGTGCAGCTTTAAAGGAAAATATCACCATAAAACACGTCTCATTATGTTAAAAACAGCGAGTATGTTCCTTATTCCCATGTGTAACTGGCAGTGAGACATCGTGTCAATATGTTTCCAGTGCAGCTACAAGCAAGTTAAACAGAACAAAAATATTTCTGCGATCCAAAACATCAGTGATGAATGTCAGATTGTAGTGTTTAGTGTTTAGTGCTAAAGAGCCAGGCCTTCTTTAGCACCAACGTTCAACAGGCATATAAGGAGAGAGCAGCTCGTGGACCAGAATGCAGTGCAGCTACAGGACATGTTGTGTTCTGAGAAAGAGCCACGATCATAGAGCAGCCACTTTCTTCACAAACCACTTCATGTTCTCCTGTCCACCTTTGATTGACAGCAGCAGGTTCGAGCCCCAGGAGCAGGAACCAAACACGAGTCATGTTGCATTTCTCGACGCTCTATTCTTTTTCTTTTTTTTTCTTGACTTGCAGCGACGTCTTTGAACAATAAAGAAATCAAAATCAAGCGAGCTTTTTCTCTCTTGTGCAAAAAGTTCTGTTTGGTAATTGAATTTGATGAGTTTCGAGGGCTCCTTCCTCTGTAGCTGCACTTGTTGTCTTTCTTGCTGCGCCTGGAAAAAGTTATTGTGCCTAGACTTCACTTTCCTGATTGAAGCTGCTGACTGAATCAAAAAAAAAAAAAAAAAAAAAAAAAAAAGTGCGTGGGAAGACCAATTAAAATATTTAAAACAAACCTACATGATGCACGGCTCATCCATCCCTAAAGTAAAGAGGTAAAGACACTGAGGGAAACCGCCGCAGGCAAACTAAAGCACGGCTTCGTCTGTGCTGCACTGCAAAAACGCAAAATCTTACCAAGATTATTTGTCTTATTTCAAGTCAAAAATGTCTTATTACTAGTCAAAATATCTCATTACACTTAAAATAAGACATGATCACCTCAGAAGTAAATTGTTTTTAGACAGTTTTCACTTGTTGCTTGTTTTCATTGGCAAAATTTGCCAGTGGAAAAAGTGAAAATTCACTTGAAATAAGTGAAAATGAGCTGGAAACAAGAAACAAATTTTGCCAATGAAACAAGCAAATTTTCACTTGTTTCAAGCGAATTTTCACTTGAAACAAGAGACAGTTGTCTAAAAACAAGTTACTTCTGAGGTGATCATGTCTTATTTTAAGTGTAATGAGATATTTTGACTAGTAGTAAGACATTTTTGACTTGAAATAAGACAAATAATCTTGGTAAGATTTTGAGTTTTTGCAGTGTGGAAGCGCCGCTGATGAACGTCCCGGCCGCGGGTCGAACGTGGCGTGAACGCCGCCGAGCCGCCGTGCGCGCGAGCTGAAGGCGCTGGACCTCGGCCTGAAGTCCTGGCAGTCTCAGCCGCGTTTCCTCTTCCCCTGCCGGAGTAAATCTCAGCCCATTAGAAAGGTACACAGCACATGTGGGAGCTGCTTGTTGCTTTTAATTGGCGCTGCACCGGGCAAATGGTTTTGGGTGACCTGCCAAGATTTCTCCCTCGTCGTCTCAGTTTAGCGGTCACTTCCTGTCGTCCTGCCCGGCCTCCTCTGCTCCTCGCTCCTCTCCGAGCCTGCCGTTCTTTAATTTGCCAGGAAGGAAGATCTTATTAAGGGCGTATAGCTCCCTGCAGGGGTCTGGCATCTCTTGATTAAAGTGATCGGTGGGAAGGGGTGGGGTGGGGTGGAGATACTCGGGGTAACAAAGGCGCGCTGTGTTTTGTTTCAGTCCCTCTCAGATCAGCCTCTGTCTGCCGGTTCCACGCCGCTGAAGCACTGGCACCGCCGCTGGCCCGAGGCTAATGTTGGAGCTCTGCTTAAATGCCAGCGCTCCTGAATGCTTGGTTGGACTCCGGCGGCGGCGGTGGCTAACAGACATTGGTTAACTGTTCCAAAAGCTGCTAATTGTTTTCAAGCCGTGACGGGGTCAAAACAGCATAGCCTGGGCCCGGAGACGGCGGAGCGGAGGCATCCATCACCATCCAGAGCAAATAACGGAGGGGAACGCACCGACCGCGGCACCACAAGCCCGTTCACAGCGCGTTTGCAATGTCGGGATTTCTCTGCTTTGGAAAATGAACCAACTGAGAGACGCGCGCTCTTTTGTCCTTGTGTATTTACATGCACATCAGACGGGACGTAATGGCCCTTTATTGCAGCCGTGAGCCCCGTTCACCTGTCCCGATGCCGTCCCACTGAGAGCAATGCCGCGCTTTAGTTTCCAGACGCTGTGTGGTAAAAATGACGACGTAATATCTGCTTCAAACTGCACTCACTAACAGAAAACACACCTTTTGCTTTGAGGTACATGATCAGACAATCTGTTGCCAAATTACAGACTGAATTCTGAATGTGTTGTTTTTTTTGTGTCAATAATTAAATTAATAATCTGTGACATTTCAACCCTGTCTCCTGAAAAATTACATTCCCATGTAAGTAAACTGGAATTTTGGCACATATATGTTTGTTTTTGAGGAGTCACAATCATCATATCTTGTATATATATCATGTCAGGCGGCATTTTAGCCATTTTTATTACTTTAGCCCCCAAAAGTCCTTGGTTAAGGTGAGAGAAAGGTTGGACTTTGGACTGAAACTTGGGTTGTTTGGGTGAAAGTCTGTTGTTCGACCCGTTTGTCACCCCGTCTGCCTCCTGGCGTGATGCTGAGATTAAGGGATTACAAACGTTCTTGTGATATGTTACGAACCAAAACAAAAATACGCTCCTCTTGTAAAACGTAATTGAGGATGAGAACATCATTTTGATGCTGGACACGTTCAACAGAGAAACCAAAGAGCCAACATCTGGCTGGATGTCTTTTTTTTTTTTTTTAACTTCAGGTAGCAGGCTGGTTGTAGGCGGGTGGCAAAGGATCTTGCAGATCTTGTGGTAAAAAAAAAAAATCCTTTGCTGCACAGGAAGGGATGCGTTTTACATTTCCGGTTTGTGTAGAACAAACAGAAGAAGAAAGACGGGTTAGTTTGCATGAGCAGAGAGCCCGCCCACTCCGGTTGATTGACAGGTGATCTCAGGGAGGTGCGGCGCCTCTCGTTTTCTTTATATTTTACCATTGTTGCATTCAAATGACTGTCATTCTGTTACATGTAATCCATCAGAGGCCCTCGCAGTGTGTAGAGGCTCTGCACAGGCAAAACAGTATCGCCTTGTCTGCAGAGAAATTTTCCCGTCATGTACACCGGCATTGTTTCACGTCCAAACTATTCCCTCCCAGCCACGGTTCGTCTGGGAAACTCCTGCGTGGAAAGTGATCCTCATCTGGGATGCTGGGCTGCAGATAGAGAGGCCCGTCTGTCTGCACCGGGCGGCACAAAGGCAGAGCTGAACGCTGCAAAAAAAAAAAAAAAAGAAAAATGTCCAAAGCGCTGAAAAAAATCTGAGATAATCACACGGCTTTTTCAAATGCACTCTCACTTGTTTAAGGGCTGTTTTTTTTAGGGAATAAGAAGCAAATACAGGCACTCTTTGGAAAAATCCCTTTTGATCTGGGATTCACGAACATATTCGGTGACAACATTTTGCAGCGTCGTCGTTTCTCGAGTTCGCCCGTGAAGTCGGTCCACTGAATATGTAAATAAATCCAAGATCAGAGAGGATTGTTCTTCCAAAGAGCGCGGATTTCCCTTTCGCCTGCATTTGAACGGCCGCTGTTATTGAAATCGACGCGCCGCAGAAAAGCCACCACAAAACCACAGCGCCTTGTCAGCACACGGCCGCCAAAGCCGCCGCTTTCTGCAACAGGAACAAGCAGGAACACGGCGAAGCGAGGCGGAACGAGGCAGCCCACGAGGGTCAAGACCGATCCGGAAACAAGTTGATTAGCCTCGGAAACAAGTGGGATTATCTCATCCCACTGGCAGACAGAAAAACTGAAGCACTGAAGGTGAGACTGACCCCCCCCCCCCCGTTAGGGATGTGCGCAGGGCTCCAGACTAACTTTTTCACAGGTAGCACTGGTGCCACCTAGCTTTTCATTAGGTAGCACCAAAACAAATTAGGTAGTAGCCCCCCCCCCCCTCATCTCTTTCTTTTTCTTAAAATAATCAGTGATAGACCGCTTCATTTTCTTTGTTTAGTTTTTTTAGCGGGATCGTCGGTGATCATTCAGTGAGCGTGCTGCGTGCACGCGCGCATGTACGTCTGTGCACGTCACACATTAAGACAGACAGGCAGGCAGAGACAGGGAGCGAGACAGAGGAGAGATAGGAGTCGCAGGAATGAGCCAGAAAGTAGCCAACTATTTTTACAAGGATACAAGGAAGTTTATTTGTCATTATACAACAGGTTGTTTTATTATCAACAACAACCATTACGGCACTAACATAGGTAGGTCGCACGCTGGAGCCCTGTTCTCAACTAAAACTAACAAGGTGCAATTAAAAAAAGCAACTTAAACTTAAAGTGACATCACAGCAGCATTAATTCACTCAGTCAAGGGGCCAGCTAACATAGTTGGGCCTCCTGCTCCTCTTTCCCTGGGAGAACCACTTCTTAACATCCTGCCTGGCATCATAGTCTTCCAGTTTTGGCCCCTCAACACTGATACGGATTAGGTCCTCAACAGTGTCAGTATGCAGGCTTGCCCTAACATCTGACTTGATTCTGTTTACTGACGAAAAGCCTCTTTCACAGACTGCTGAAGATATAGGGAGCACCAGCATGATCTTGACCAGGTGTAGGATATTCTGCAAAAGACAAAATATAGTAAACAAACCAACTTACCAATTCAGCAAGTCAACAGTGTCATTTTTGATACTACAGCTAACAATGCCTACCGCAAAGTCTGAGCAGTAGGGCTCTTTTGTCGTCATGACTTGCCACAGTCCAAGATAGCTTTTGTCTTTGAATGACGTGTTTATCGTCATTTTCATCTGTTGGAACTCCTCTTTGGCCTTTTCTTTGCTGCAGCCATTCCTGGCATGACATGGAAGAATGGCAGGGACAAGAAGCTCTGTATCTATCAACATAATTTCATTTATTATGTCAACATAAATATGATAGCACACAACACCCTCACAAACCCATATACTCACAACACAAACTCACCTGCCTAGGACAGTGGAGAAGTGTTGTAGAAGAAAGTTCACCTCTTCCACACCATGGTTCAGGAGCTCCAGCCTATTATCTGGCCAAGAGTCATGGTTGAAGACATTGAAACACTTCACTGCCTTGGCTGTTGGTAAATCCTTTGTGTTCTCCTCTATCAGAAAGAGACAGAAAAGGGTTAGGCCTCTCAACAGTGCTCTAAACATGTGATTGTGCTTATAATATAATGCTAAAATACAACAACTCACCAAGTAGGCTGCTGAATCTATTCTTCAGGTGTTTCACTGTGGAATCACAGGTCAGCACAATGGCTCTTTGCAGTCTGGGAGCACACTGGCTGATTGACTGACCTTCTGCCAGCTCTGCAGCTTCACCTTTAGAAAGGGTAACTTCCTGTGAAACATGTAAAATTAAAATGCTAAGTGCATATTATTAACATGGAATAAACATTTGATTTTATATACAGTCAGTATATAATGTACCTGGAACTTGAACCTCCCAGTCCCAGGTTCTCCCCATGTCTCTTGGCGCTGCTTCTTCATGGCTGCCAGGAACTCAGACAGCTTACCATCAGGTTTGGGGCTAGCTGCCATAGCTTCTATGGTAGCCAGAAGAGATTCGATGCCACTAACAGCCTGGGAAGACAGTTGTATTGTTTATATAAGAAACATGTTAAAGGGGAATGTAAAATTAATCCCCTGGCCTCCTTTTTCTCTCTTCTTTACCTGAGGTAGGATTACATCATTTTTCTGGAGCTGCATGCTGAAATTGCTGATCGCAGAGAAAAGGTCTGACAGGAAGTGGCAGAATGCCACAAATGTCCCATCCTCCATGCTGAACTTGATCTGCAAATATATTAGTGTAGTACTCATTCTCAACTCCAACAACACCAAAGTTAAAATGTTTTCAATAATTGATTTATACTGTCCAACACAAAACACTGAGATAAGATAATACTAACCTTCTTTGCTCTCCCAGCTATCTCTGCACTGGTCGACTCGGCACCTGCCAGACAGTCCATGTGAACATAAACAGCTGTAAACTGGCCACAGGAATTGCCATCCTTCCCTGGTTTCAGAAGGGTGCTCAAACTCTGAGACACATGGGGCAGCCACCTGGTCCCTTTCACTCCACTTGGTGCATTCACCTGTACTCCGATTTCAGCTCCCAGTGTTTTGAGTTCCCTCATTGATTTGGGGCTCATGTGGTATGTTTTCCAGATGAGGTGCAACAGGTCATACACTTGCCCAATCATGGAAACCTCTCTTTGCACACTCAACATTCCTAGCTCCAATCTTAAAATAGAACAGAATATAGATATATTTGTTTTAGAATATAATTAAACTTTGGAGAATGAATATGTATATGGTAGGTATGGTAAAAGGAAACCTACCTATGTGGCATGCAGTGGAATGGGACAATGAAGGACCCAATCTCTGCTTGAAGGAGGGCTATCACTCCACCTCTGTATCCCAGATTGACAGCTGCACCGTCTGCACCCATGGCTACAACTTTTTCTATCCAGTTCTCACATTTTGGACCAAGGCTAGCAAAGGCTTTCTTGGCTGCAGCATAAACGCCTTAAATTAAGCACATAACATGAAATATGAAATATTTATTTATCTCTCTCTCTCTCTCTCTCTCTCTCTCTCTCTCTCTCTCTCTCTCTCTCACACACACACACACACACACACACACACACCACATTATTCTGTGTGTTTTTATAAGCTACCTGGGCATTAAATAATAATTTAATTCTAAAGGAAAATATAATTAACCTATATATAGCATTTTTCCATATGGTTATTATAATTTGGCTATATGAAACAGGAATGAGACACACTCCTTACCTTCTGCATGGGCGTGTTCAATCTCAATATGGCCAATCAGGATATTGCAAGGTTTTCCTTCTTCAGCAATACGGGCATATATAATTTCACACTCCTTGGTGGATTTATCAGTTGAGCCGTCAATCATGAACGAGAGGTAAGGGGCGGATGCAACCTTCTCAGCGGTCTTTTCTTTAAGTGTGTCGGCAATAACACCCACAAATTGTGCACAAGCAGTGTCATTGGAATATGTGGGGTTGACGTTCAGTCCGTTCTTCTTCATCAATATTATCTCTGATTTGAATTTTGTGAATGGGAGTTCTTCTTTGGCGATGTTATAGGCAGTGTTAAACTTGATGATCATTTCATCATTTTCTGCCGAGCGATTGCTCTCATTTATCTTATAAAATGCTGTGGGGAGAGGCTGGGAGCTTAGCGTGATGCAGCGGTCCCTGCATGTCTTGTGCTTCTGGCTATCGTGGTGCAACTTTAACGACTGGACTTTAAACTGTGTCGACCCGTTTACAAAATGTGTTCTGCCTGCAACGGACGGGCCACATGTCCTGCAGTATTCACACACCATGGTTTGTCCGTGTTTTTTTTTTTTTTTGTTTGTTTTTTTAGCGGGATCATCGGTGATAATTCAGTGAGCGCGCTGCGTGTACGCGCGCGTGTACGTCTGTGCACGTCACGCATTAAGACAGACAGGCAGGCAGAGGAGAGATAGGAGTCGCAGGAATGAGCCAGAAAGTAGCCTAATATTTTTATTATCAACCACAACCATTACTGCACTAACATAGCCACGGGAGTGATGAGAGAAAAAAATGATTTTTTTTTTCACTCGTCCTCCTGCAAGTAGCACCGGCGCGACCTAATTAAATTTTAAGTCGCACCGTAAAAACTTAGGTCGCATATGCGACCTAATAGGTCGCACGCTGGAGCCCTGGATGTGCGTATCGATTCTGTGGTATCGATATATCGATACTCACATGCTACTCATTTGGCATCAATTTCCTTAAACAAATATCGATACTAACAAATAAGAATAGGGGGTGCATGCATAACTTCCAGCTGTTTTAGATAGCTTCCTTCACTTACTATGTGCCGAGACACCCCTGAGCCTGGCGGCGTATTGAGCCGGCTCGTGTCACGTGACGGCTCGAATGCGGGGGCCGGAGGAACACACAGAAACCCTGCGTTCCAAATCGCATACTTATACTTTTTACTTTTAGTATGTACTGCAGCTGCCCTTACAAAGTATGTAGTTTAGTATGTATTGGGACATACTAATTCTTTTTTTCCCTACTAAATAGTATGGTAGTATGAGTATTGGAACGCAGGGTAAATAATCACAGATCGGTCTTTTTTTCCTTTTTTTTGACAAGAAAAGTGCAAGAAAACAACAATAACAGTGAAAATGTGCAAATTTTTGTTCATATTTAATTTATTTCACTCATATTTATGTTATTTATTTTAATTTTAGTTTTATTATGCATTGACCATAATAAATATGGTATAAATGGTCTGTATTGTCATGTAATTTGTCTTAAATGTAATAATATTTTGAATGAAAAAAATTGCCAATAAGAAATTATCAGTATCGGTATTGGTATCGATGAAAATGCAAGATAAAGTATTGGTATCGCATCAAATCCTGAAAGTGTGGTATCGCCCATCCCTCCCCCCTGTGTCCCGCCACCAAAGCGAGGCGCCGACACACATGAAAAGGGAAAAATAAATCCATTTATTGCACCAAATGATTTTTTTTTTACATGTTTAGTATGAACACAAAAAACAAATCCCTTTTATTACTGTTGTCAATAACAGCTGAATTTTAAAAATGTTGGACCTCGCAGCAGAACAGGTTGCTGATGAAGTCAGAGTGTTCTCCTTCTTCAGTCTCATGAATAATTAAACAGCTGCGTTACTAGAGAGAGGAGGGTTTTTTTTTTCTCTCTTTTTGGATGAATCACTGAAATTGTAACTCGTGAAAGAGGGCGTAATTTAAAAAAAAAAAAATCTGCTGCTTACAATTGTTGCAGCATGTCAAAGTTTTATTACCTAACCGATTATAGTAAAAATGGTGCTTTTTTCTTTCTAATATTTTCAATATGTGAGTTAGGCCGAATCTTTTTCCTGTGAGTTTTTACTCAGATGAAGATGTGCATTTGCGGCAGGAAGGGATCCTTTTTAGGTTACAATAAAATGAAATACAATAGCACATCTTTAGTTTATTGTGTGGGCATGGTCTAAAAAAAAAAGAAGAAAAAAGAGAAGATGTGCTATTCATGAGTGCACACATGATTTTTTTCCTTTTTTTTTTTTTTTTTTTTTTTTTTTTGACTTTGTTAGGACTCCACACCAAACCAAGAGTGCTGCATTTGTTGGACAATGAATGAATAAAATAAGATAAAATGCAATAAAAGGTGCACAGGCTGTAGGTTATCAATGTGGATTTCGACCTCCTGCAGGCCTGTGGTTCTCAGATCAGTCCTGCAGGTTTTCAGCTGCACACCTGATCCAATTAGGGGCCACACACCTTCATATGCGCTCGTTTCTCAGGTGGATCTGAAAAAGGTGTGTGTGGCCAGCGGTGTGTTATTGTAGCTTTGCTGCTGTATCCTAACACCCAAGACTAAGAAGAACTGAGTCAAGTGCTTGTAGCGTGAGCTGAAAGGGCTCCTTGTTCCTCGCAGGTACAAACCCAGACAGACGGAGGTGTATACACACAAACAGACGGGGCTCTCGAAAAATCAGGTTGCGGCACGTTGAGAGCTCGCTGGTTCTAATTTGTTTTTAGTACACATCGTCTCTCGAGGATAAACTGTACCTCTGTCTCCCGTCGAGCTGCTGCTGCTCGGTAACGCTGTCATACTTACTGTTTTTCCCCCTGGTGGTCAGCAGCTCCGTGGCGTGCCACCGTTTTGTTCCCCTCATTAAATTGCATCAACACCCAGCTTGTGACGGCGACCCACTAAATGCACCAAAAACTCAACAGGGAAAATAAAGAAGCTCCTCTCTGGGGGGTTGCATGTCGGCGAGCACGTATCTGTGTTTTTCCAGATCCTGTCCCCTGGCTGGAATACAGCCTACCTGTAGTAAGACCTATTTTCTCTGCCCCCCCCCCCCCCACCCGCCCTCCCTCGTCCCTCCATCCCTCCATCGGGGCTGATCAGGTTTCCCTCTGTTCTCACAAAGCAATGCTGCTGCATTACAGCAGGAATGTGTGGTCGAGCCGGAGCCAAACACCTTGTCACTGCAGAACAATGAGCTCAGTGTGCACGAGTCTGTGGGCTCTCATCACCCCGGCACAGATTCACCCGCACCGCTTTTTTTTTTTTTTTTTTTTTCTTTTTTTTTTTCCACCACTGATAGTTCTGAGCATTAAGCGCCAAGTTAAAGGGGGAAGTGAGTCAGGTTTTTACTGCCCCACAGGACGAAATAGTCATCATATTTCTTCTGGGAAGAGGCATAAATCTGTTGGAACAAGGCAGAGTGAGGCGGGTCGGCCCACGAGGTTCAGGAAGGTGACACCTGACACTTGAAAAATTCAGTTTAGCACCAGAAACAAGTGGGATTATCTCATCCCACTGACAGATTTCTTCACTTTCTTATAAGGAAAATCATTTTTAAACTTTTTTTTTTTTTTTTGCAGTGGAAGAAGTGCTGCTCAGTACTTATGACTCAGTGTTTACTTGGTGAGGTACCAAGACTACTTCTTCTTCTTCTTCTTCTTCTTCTTCTTCTTCTTCTGACTGCAGATCACTTTTTTCCTCACTGCTCACTGTGTTGGAACCAAACCTCCCCAGCAGCTCGAGTTTCACCGCGCTCAGATTTCAGGCCATTAGTTTGCCGCCAGTGGACAAAGTGTGAGCGAGACATACAGCAGCAGGTTCCTCTCTATTAAAGAAGTCTAAAAATCCCGCTATATTTTTTGTTTTTAAGGCAGTTTGCTTTAAATTCCTGGCATGTGTGCAGCACATCATGACGTCTGATGTGACTGTGGGGGAAATTCTCTCGTAGCGCTTACACGTTTTAGCCTGGTTTGAGTCTGACGAGCGGTGCCAGTGTTAGTGTCTGTGCGGCGCTAACACCGAGGACGGCATGCCTCAGTTGTCAGCCGGGCTCCACCTGACTCAACGGGGACAGCTCCGGGACCAGCCGCTGGGTCCATTCACTCTCAGTTCACTCAACTCAAACCGTAAATTGAAACTGCCGTTGAAATGAAAATGGAGCGGTCGACATTCTCAGTAAATTCTCCGTAGATTTGATATAAGGCCCCCCCCCCCCCCCCCCCCCCCCCCCCCACCCCACCACCACCACCACCACCCTTTATGGCAAAAGACTCCCTTTTTGTGTTTGGAAGAGAATCCACTTCCTGGAATGAATGAAGTGAAAGTGAATTACTTGAGTGCAAATCCGGAGATTGACCCGAGCTGAACCTTACAGCTCGCCCGAGGAGGTTTTTTTTTTTTTTTTGTAAAAGCCGTCTAAGCTGAAGCGAAGATATGGACTGTCACGTTGGAGAAGCCCAGCACGGTTTGAGGGTTTTAAAACAGAACTGCATACCATACAGACGTGCAGTTTTTAGATGAAGCTTTTATTTTGCAGGTCTCATGTCATCAGGGTTTTCATGATGTTTCAAAAATACTCAGTACAAGAAGAATGATCTTCCTTTGAAATAACTGCAGTTTAGTTTTAAAATGTGTTGAATTAGTGAAAAATAAGGAATTTGAAGACATAGAGAGCAATCACATTGGCATTTTTATAGGATAAACTTTTGTCTATAAAAACAAAATTGGGACATTTGAATGAAAGAAAACTGACAAAATATTTCAGGTAACTTATTTCCCAGAGCTCCTTTTTAGAGATGCTCATTCATCATAACGTAACCCTGGCTGCTGATTGGCTGGTGGTATTGGTGACCCCGCCCTCCTTCCTGCAGGAGCACCGATCAGTGATGAAAGTTGAATTTACACATGATCGTTTTCCATTTCTGTTTTACATTTCTTGTCCATCCTAATGCCGAAGTCTCCATAAATAACTGTCTCCGTCAGGCGTTTTCATGATTTCTAACAAATCATCATAAAAATTATCATAAAGATTTTATAAAACTTAATTTAATCTGCAGTTGAGCTATGTTCCTCTCAAAGGTAATCGATGTTTAATTTCATCAATTAAGTGTTCATCTGATCTCCGTTTGCGATGACACTTCTTATATTTTAATGTCCAAGGCATGGCAAAGTTTATTTGCATGGCACCTTTCAAACACAAGATCATTCATAGTGTTTTTTTGTCTTTAACCCTATAAAGCCTGAACTATAAAAGAATTGGCAGAAAATTCCAATTTTTTGAAACTGAACCCTTTATTTAGTCCTATAACAAAATATATATATAAAAAAATAAAAAAATAAAAAAATATGTTATTACACGACCTTTCTGGTGTATGATATATGATATGTACTTGAAGTGCCAATGGTATGGTCCAGGGTGAACAGGGGAAGTGTTCAAAGGTTTTGGTCAAGTATTGATTAAACTGAAAATGAAAAACGGAATTGAAAATGTGTATCATATATGATACGAATGGCTTTATAGGGTTAAAAAAAACAGGGGAAAAAAATATTTAAAAGACACATTTCACACCCAAAATCCACTTCTTTTTGGATTGTGCCTTCCATATAACCCTGGCATGATTACCTGTCTGAAAGGAGAGACGCTGTCCTGGTTAAAGTTCATTCCACTACAGATTACTGAGTACAGGCTCTAAAATGTAATCTGTAAGGTATTCCATTAGATTACTCAGGTTAACTAATGTACTCTAAATACTTGGATTACTTTTAGAACACTTCAGTACTCGCCCATTTTGTCTGAGTCAGTCTGAACGTAGCTAACATCGTATTACTGTCTTCAGAGAAAAGGTTATGCAGCTACATGAAAGACAAATGTGGTACGTTTTGTCCTGCAACTGGTACTGTTTCGAGAAAAATGGTGAAATTTTCTTGCCAACAGGTTAGTGTGTAATGTGTGTGTGTGTGTAATGTGTGTGGTCGAGTTAGTGAGAGAGAGAGTTAGACAAAAGTTACAGTGAAAGCACAAAGAGTATGTTAGTCTAGTCTTCGCGGTCACAGAATCATAGAGACACCCTGATGCCTGTAGTATTCCTATAATATTCTGTAATATTTCTATGATCATTACGTAGCGTCTCCGCTGCTAAAAAATACACCCCAGACCGAGCCACCTCTACAGCAAAATATTTTGAGGAGACGTGGCTGCAGATGTGGTGTTTGCTGCAGATGTTTGCTCCCATCGGTCCGTCCTCCCTGTTAAAAAATATAAAATAAACCACCTGCTGTGTGTCTCCTCGGCCGCTGTCCTGTGGTGTGTGGCAGCCCGCCAGCTGCACCGAGCGCCTTTACAAAAAAAAAAAAAAACTTTGTGGAAAATAGGCACCTGAATTTTAGTCTTCAGAGCACCACCCATTTAAACTGTAGCTGTGAGGGAATACAGTTACTCATATTTTGTATTTTAAGTACTTTTGTTGCTCCCCAGCCGTCCCTGTCAGCCGGTTCCACAGCCTCTTCTCTGCAGCCGTGATTTTTAAGAGGATAGATAGGCCTTCCAGTTCCTCTGTCCATTTGGGACACCTGTTGCTCTTCGTTTTTGCCCCTCCAGCCTGCTGAGTGGACACTTTCCAGTCCAAATGTTGCCCTGATTAGACAGATTTCAGAAACTGAATGGGGAAAAACTGGTGGATTTTTAAATTACAATACTCAAACAACACCAGAATTGTAACGTTGCCTCCATTAAACATATTTGACTGCCATTATATATCGAAAAAAATGACTTTCTGTGATAGCATTCCTTTAAGAAATTACAGTAATTGCCACATGGCTCAGGTGTGTTTATGCCAAACTAGTCTATATTCCCTGGGGAGGGGAGAGAGGACCTGAGGGATTACAAGTTGGCAGTGCCTCTGGTTTCTTTGCCAGGTGGGAGGCTGCAGGCAGACAGAATGGATTTGACACAGCTGAGTCACTTGCTGTGGCATGCTGGGACGGTCGGGTTACCATCTCTTCTCCCCAAAGGCCGTCGATGCTGATAAAGAGAGGAGGCGGGGCGGAGCGACTGGCGGCGGCGGACACGTCAGTGCTTCACTGTCCTGCACTGTCAATAAATATCGTTTGACAGCCAATCGGCCACAGCACAATGACGCTTGTAGATCTTTGGGTTTCATCTTAATTTGCTGCAGAGCGTCAATCGCCAATTTCAGAATATTTCTTCTGAGTCTCCCTGCGTTCGGCTGCAGGCTCCGCCCCCTTTCAAAAACTTGGAAACGCCCCCCTCGGACAAATGCAGCTCAGCAGTCCTTGAAGAACTTTTACTTACTATGCTCGCACATTTCATGCATGGATATCCGGTTTCATGAGAGGTTAAAAAAACGCACATGTGTAACCAGTTTTTTCTCTTTTGTCGTGAAGCACGCCTCAGATTCAGTTCCCTGTGGTTGTAAGGTGGGACCGTGTCATCGGAGACAAGATAGAGGTGATCGAGTTTCAAGGCGGCTGAAAGGTTTTCCTTGTTGTTTAATGAATTCACCTCCTCTTCCTGGCCCTTTATCCTGTTCATTTGCTTCATGAAAACGTCGACCATTAAAACAAATGCACCACCAGTAATTCCCAAGCTGTAACTGGAAGCTCCTTGGTAAAACAGTGACTTCATTAAACAGCAATTCATCCGTCATACACATAAACTCATTTGGTGTATATTTAGGGATATTTTTTTTTGTCATTATCCACTTGCATCAAAGACCTAGCCACAAGCCACATTACCTTCTTAATAAGTTACAGTGCAAAGAGAAATAAACTGCAGAAATATGATGCACATGCAAAGCAAACAATGGGTCCCTGAGGATTATCTGAGGTCGTCTTTCCTCTCAGCAGGTAGCAGACAAAAAAAAACACAGCCTCTCCCTCTCCAGAGAGCTGTGGCTCTGTGGGCGTCGTCACCGGAGTCCTGTGGTAATTAAATGCACACCGCACGGTGGCAGATAGAGTGGGAAGAGTACGCTGGTTGCCAGTTTCAAAAACTGTGGGAACAGAGTTGCCGGTGTCACCAAAATAAATAAATGTGTCCTATATCTTCTGCAAGTCTGCAGTAATCCTACATCTCACAGCCTTTTGATGCAGTGTTGATCGCATTACAGAGTCGACCTGGCATCTCCCATCACTGAAATGTGTTCACACAGATACGTGGCGGCAGTGACGTCATCATTATTCTAGCAACTAATGAGCTTTCAGGAGAAAAGCATGGCAAATTCATTACCAGTGCCAGGAAAAGAGCTGTTTTGGTCTTTTTTTTTTTCAGCAATTTTGGCATTATGTTAATGTGTTACGCATATGACAAAAGTACACATTACCCAGCATGCAACTCCAACTGTGTCTTTGCACTGGTGACCAAGCAGCAGAAGGATTGCAACTGATCAGTATCGATTATAGTGTCAAATAAGAAACCGAGGCTTTTCAGAACGGCAAAGTTTGGTGGAGTCTGAGCTGGTTGGAAGACGTGCACCAAAGGCCGCCATGCTGAGAGCGATCCATGAAGCGAAACACCTGAACTCTGCCAAACATCTTTGAAACTAAAGTAGGAATCACCTGTTTTGATCAGATGACATCAAAAATAAAGTTTTTGGCTTCATAAACTGTCAGCGTGTTTAACAGCAGAAGAAGACAGTATACAAGGAGACAGGGAAGACAAGGGATATGGTGGATCACTGACGCTTTGGGGCTGTTTGGTGGGATGAATTCCACAGTAGCAGCATATTTTGCCCAAAACAAAGGCTGACACTTTGTTGTAGATGAACTTTAAAACTTTTTGAGTGACCACAAACAAAGATCGAAAGCAGTCCAAAAAGGGTTGCACCTGGTGGCTCCCCTGAGCCGCGGTGGCCTGGACTGGACTCCTGCCCAGATTGTTTGCTGCTGCTCTCCACTGTCACTGTCTAATAAACATGAAATGCCCAAAAAATAACCTTAAAACTATAAAATAATTTTAAAAAATCCAAAAGTTTACAGACTCCAAAATCATTGTGAGCATGTCAGTCTCCAGACTTGAAACAAATACATTTTATTAACTTAATAAAACCTTCTGTTTGAAAATTATTGCATTAAAATAACAGTAAATGGCTCCCCAAAAATGTTGAGCCCAAAATACAACTCATTGTCAATTTTTATAGGCAGTTTTGCTCATTTTCATGACGGCTGCAGGTAAATCTTGTGGTGACAGTGTGTTACTCTCTCAAAGTGAATGTGCTAATGGTTTATTAGAAAATGTTATTGCACATGTGAACACCTTGAAGCGCTGACTCACAGACATGGACAAAAACAGGAGATTGAAAGATAAAAACAAAAGCGGTTTGTGTGTAAATCCTCTCACAGAGCGCGTTTGGCAGCGGCCAAATTCCCCGGGAGAAACCATAACAAATGAGTCATTTTCTTATTGTAGGGAGCGACGAGGCTGTTCTTTCAGCGAGGGAGCTCAGGTTGGGAGTTTTCCACGGGGCGTCCCTGGGGTTTCGTTTGTGTCTGTCACCATGGGATCCTCCCTCCCTTCCCCACAGCCCATTTTAAGCTCTTTATTAGAGGGTTTCCCAGTGTCGCGCTGGGAGCTTGTCACACTGTACTCTGAGATTTGTGAACAAATCTGTGCCATTGTCCTCTTTATAAGGAGACAGGCAGGGCTTTGCTTCCCACTTTATTCTTGTCACACAGCAGAGCCACTGTTGTTGTTGTTGTTTTTTTTTATTTTTTTTTTCATGGCCCTCATTTCTCCACCTTTGCTACTTTTGCATTATGAGGCAACAGTGGCCCATTAAAGTGGGCGAGTGCGACATGCAGACCGGGGGGGAACAGCTCACCCTTTTCACAGTTTGGTTTGTACTCCAGTTTTTAGGCCACAGTTCAGTTTCTGTCACTGTTTGACTCGGGGGAAAAAAAAAAACAAAAAAAAAAACTGACACCGAATTCAAGTTCTTTCTTTTTACTTTAAACATAAACACAAAAAGTCGACATGTTGTGCAGCACAGCAAAAAAAAAAAAAAAAAAAAAAAAAAAAGCCTTTGATTTGAATGGAATGGTCCTGAAAAACAAAATTTCATTAGGCCTAAATATGCATCAAAAGCAGTGTTTAATGTTCTATATTAAATTAAATTACATTCATGTGTTCCCTTAGTTATTAATTAATTATGCATCATTCTAAAAAAGAGTCTTTACTTGCAAGAACTGTGGTGGGAGGGGGGAAAAAAACACAGTTCATCACATTTGTACATTTGTTCGGCAAAGCGAGGACCTCAGAATGAAGGTTTTCATTTTCAGCGCAAAATAGCGTCTTTGAATGCAAACAGAGGGTCGTGTGTTTGAGAGCGGTGCCACTTGGATCTGGTTAAAACGTGCAGCCGAGGGTTCACTGGAGGACAGTGTCTCAGTAACAACAGGTGGGGAAATGTGCTGCACTCTCCACTGATGGTATCTATTCAAAATGAGACGCACACGGTGGGATGGGATGTTTGCCTGCGTCCCAGTGGCCGGCTGGTGTGCTTTTTGGTCGCACTGGTTTAAAGAACTTGTGTTTTAATATCCTTTTTTAACTGAACTCCTCCAGACGTGTTCCTCGTGCTGTAGCTCATGATTATGAAAAATAATCTGAGCTGTGGAAGTGTTGCGGAAACATGCACGGCAACAAAATAACAAGCTTTTGCCCCACCAATTATTTTTGTCTTGTTTTGACATTGATGAAGCTTGTTTTCGGTATACTGAAGTGAAAATGTCTCCCTGAGCAGGCGTGCTTTTAAGTCAGGGTTTTTTCTATCTTGTTTATTTTATTTTTATTTTATTGATTTATTTATTTGTTCCGAACATGGCAAGGCACAGCTAATGAAAAAGAGAGAGAGAGAGGGAGAAAAAAAAGGCTATTCCAGATCAAAACACAAGTCAATTTGCACATTTTCATGTCTGAAAAAGGAAGCAGGAAGAAGAAAATCCATGTTTACTCACAATACAAGATGTTTACATGAAATATCTGTCATCTGAAGTTTCTTATTTCAGGTTTTCTGTTTATTTTTTGGCATCAAGTTATAATGGAAAAGAGTGGAGTCTTTTCAAAGTAGCATAATTATCTGTCAGTGCAGTAATATACAGTAATTTGCCTGAAAAATATCTTGGCTGGAGTAATCCGGATGAGTTGCAGCATTAAAATTAAGCAAAACCGGCAAAAGTGTCTCATTTTCTGCATCGATCCTCCACATCAGGATACAAGCCCCTGCATTTTTCCTTTGATATTCCTTTCAAAAAAAAACCTTCATAAAGGAATTCAAGGAAAAATTCCTCTAGATTAATTCCTCTGAAATCCCAGCACTCAAGTGTCTCACCCATGTTTTGACAAGTACCCGGTGAATAAAAATTACTGCCTGAATTTAAAATGTCACAGTATTGCTTTTCCTGGAATGGCCCGTGGCTGTAATGGAGGCTAACTGTGTCCCTGTGGCCATCGAATGGTCACCGTCATTTCTAATGATCGACATTATTTCCAGAAATGTGAGTTGAAGTCTCCATCGTCTCTGCGTGACAAAATCCCTATTCGCACATGTCATCATCCCTCGGCTGCTCTCAGCTGCTGCCGGGATATTGGACCAATAAGGTTCACGTCTCCCCACTCAATACCGAGCGTCTGCCTCTGTCATTGATTTCTTTACCCATCAGCTATCACATCGCGGTTAGCGCCGCCTCAGCTGCACACTGTCTGTCATATGTGACACACGAAATGAGGCCCCAGCAAAAGAAAAAGAAAAAAAAAAGGACAGAAGCTGCAGGTTATTTCCACAACCAAAATCTTTACCGTGCTTTCCATCGGATGCTTTCGGTCTTCATTTTTTGGTATCAGTAGGGGTGGGTGATATAACCTTAAAATAATAGCACAATATTTCAGCGTAATTTGCAGTAATAATATTACACTGTACATTAGCCTATACCTAGCCTGCTATTTCTTGTTTAAATCATTTAATTCTAGTTATTTCTCAGCCTTATTGTAGTGTTTACTCAGTTTTACCCTGCTCCCCTTGCTTTTTCCTCAGTGACACTTCCTTTGTCATATGGGACCGTATATGGTACCAATTACACGGCCCATTTCTAACAGTAACTAGAATAACAGACAAATAAGAATATTGTTCCTCAGAGAAAAAAACTTCACAGATGTATTCCTGACCAGGTTTCAATGACAACAGCGCCGCCCTCTGGTTAAACGAGGGTGCTGGAAAATTACCCTTTTTTTTTTTTTTTTTTTTGGTGGACAAATTTATACGAGCAAAAACCAGTGATCAGAAGGTGCTTTTGCTTTTCCAGTCGGAGGGTGGAAAACACCTCTGACCCAGCCAGCCCCATTCAGTGTTGGTAAATATTATATCACAGAAATTTATGCTGGAGAATATGGGACATTTTTTTCTCGGCGGTATTTAAATTGGTATTGAGACTCGTGGTTTGTTATTGGCACTGGGAGTGACTCACAAAAATTTGGTTTTGTGACATTTCTAATCAGTTCTCACCTGTTTTCAGTGGATATGGGGAAAGATTTGGTTAAAAAAAAAAAAAAGTCCATTTAAAGAGGGTTTTTTTTTTTTTTTTGCACACCTGTTGCTCACCAGGTTCAAATCCACAGTAGCTAGTGTTAGCCAGCTAATATTAGTGATCATTCACTAACACTAGCAAGCTAATGCTAATGTGTGGTAACCTTAAGACTGAGATTTTCCAAACCTTAACCAGTACGACAAAAGTTTCCCTAACTTTAACTGTAACCTTTTCCAAACCATAACTAAATATTTTTAGGGTTGGGGTTATTATTTATTTTTATTTTGCGGACTAGCTCGTCAACTAGCAGGTTAACAAACATTAGCTCGTCAGTTAGCTCGTGCCGAAAACGGTCCTTTGGGTCGTATTCGAGATTCGGAGGAGTTTTTGGTAAAAGGTATCTTAATGCACTCTGGATTTGACAACCATGATGTTAAAGGAGAGTGGAAGAAAAGTCCAAAACTCAAACGTAAGCTGCACATTTGTTATTGAAGGTGAACTATCCTTGACTGGATTTGCTGTGTTATTGAACTGAACTGGGAACTTGCACCTGTCAGATACATCACCTGTCAATCACACAGGTCGGCCAGCATTAGGGATGCAGAGCTGATGTCCATGATGACAAGTGTGGATTCATCTATAATCCTGCTTTTTCCACCATTTGATGAATACAGGCTTCAGTGGGGGAAAAAAATAACAAAATCAACAGTTTCCAGGGCTTTTAGTATTGATTGACCAAATTCTGTTCTGACCTGGCATTGGCATTGGCACTACGTTGATGTCATTTCTTTTTCTTTGGATTTTCTATCTATAATGCTCGAGTTTTCATAGGTGTTCAGTGTTTAGAGCAGCAAATGTTAAAGCTTTCATGAACTGGCTTTAGTTTGGATGATTACTGTGCATTAAGGGCAGCAAAGTGGATTTACATGAAAATGCTGTGTATCACTACCTCAGTCAACAGCAGCAGCGTTTTTGCGTATGCCAGAGAGCGGTGTGGTGAAAATTTGTCATTAAGATTCAAATGTGCACTAAATTTCCTGTGTAAACGCTGTGGAATAAATGGCTAATTAAAAACTACACAGTCAAGTGGCAGATTTCCCAGGTGCCCGGCGCTCACGCTAACGGGTTGCCGTGGGAACCAATCTGACAGCGCATTACAGCGGACAAGAGAGGAAAAACGAAGTGAACAAGGCTGTCTAATCAGTCTTCATTAGAAAGTTTTTTTTTTTTTTTTTTTGGTAACTAAAAAGTTGATTATTGAGCAGCAGGATGCAGCGCCGGCCTCGCCGTGTTTATGCCTCTTTGTGTTTACAGCTGAAACACACAGGTGTGTC
This sequence comes from Myripristis murdjan, assembly GCF_902150065.1. Lineage (NCBI taxonomy): Eukaryota > Metazoa > Chordata > Actinopteri > Holocentriformes > Holocentridae > Myripristis > Myripristis murdjan. The sequence goes on along the minus strand of NC_043983.1, from coordinate 32,651,586 downwards.
TGAGTCACGGTGCCTCTCTAAAATATAAATTGACATATGCAGGGTTTTTTTTTCTCCATGTAGAACTCTGAAGGCTCACATTTTGTGCCTGGCATGATTAACACCTCATAATAAATAACCATCGTTCTGTACAGTGGAGTTTCCTAATTAGACTGCAATCCCCGCCAGCGTCCACTGTGGCGCTATACCATAATCAGCACAAAGCGTCCAGTGAATGCACACTCTTTGCACCAAATCAGCTTTAGAAATTTGCCTCACTCACACCCAGTCATTCTTTCCAAGTCCAACAGAGGGCTGATTTAAACTTTGCAAATACAGAATTTCTTTTTTTTTATTATTATTTCTCGAGTTGGAGAGAATGAGGGCAACAGATGAAACGTGATGACACAACCTGTTGTAATAAGCGAAGCATCAGCTGCTGCTCCTGAGTCACATGTCATGTTACAGTGTGGAGATGTGGCCGTGCTTTATTACAGTAAAACTGACATGATCATCATTATTACTTTGAGGTTATAGGCCTTCTGCAAAGAAAAAAGAAATACATTGTGCAGATTATCAAACTGATCAGACCTTAAACAGAAACTGCCCCTTTTCCTTAGACACTGTTGAGTAAAAAGGAAGGTGTAAAGGTGTATTTTCTCTTGCAGTAGGTGTGTTAAGATGTGCACATCGCCCATTACATTTGAACATACTCTGTGTTTTGATTCGGTTATTTGGTTCTGGGAGTCTGTGTGATTTTACCGTGTCATTACCTTAATAATTCGGTCCTGATGCGAGGCGTACGCTGTTTTGTCATCACTCTCTGCCATACGCCAGGTTTTGGTCAAACACCGCCACGGCCTTTAATGGGTTTTATTTTTGGAGATCACGTCTCGGTGTTTCACCTACACTCATTTCAAGGACATTGTGGTGTATGAGACGAGGGCAGGAGGGGGTTTGCCAAACTCCTGATGTTGCTGCGTCTTTCCTCACTTGCACGGACGGATGCGTGGAATGGGATTTTCAGGCTGTGATTTTATTATGTCTCATCCATAATTTGGCAGCGCTGGCATTTGACCACACTTAGCCTTTCAGATTCTGTGAACGGGGTAGGGGCCATACTCCGTCGGAGCGAATTTCAGTAGGAGTGAAATTGCATCTCTCACCCTCTTGCTCACACAGATCCATGACGAGAAATTCCATAGAGGGATTAGTCATGCCGAGGCCTAGCGATATTTACATTAGGGCTGGATTTCACTACGTTTGAATTTCCCAGGGGGGGCACCTCGCAGGCTCAAGGTTGCGGAATGAGCGGGGAAATTTCAGACCACGGGGGTTTGGACCGAGTGATGCATCCAAAAAGGGGGCCGGCGTCTGAGCTCCCATCATCCACTTAGAGTGTCCAGCTGTCAGGAGAAGAGTGCCAACGTTTGTTTGTCTTGTCTTTATCTTTCTCACAGAGGACCAGATCCCACATGGCTTCCCCACCATAGATATGGGCCCTCAGCTGAAGGTAGTGGAGAGGACTCGCACTGCCACCATGCTGTGTGCCGCCAGTGGAAACCCAGACCCGGAGATCTCCTGGTTCAAAGACTTCCTGCCTGTGGACATCAACAGCAGCAACGGGCGGATAAAACAGCTCCGCTCAGGTAAAGAATACCGCGGCCATTAACTGATCAGGGCGTATCGCCTTAACACCAGCACTACTTTACCTGCCACACAAAAAGTTAAAGAAGATTTACAGGAAAAGTCGACCCTAAAGCACTTTAACGCCGCCCCAAAAAAAAAAAAAAAAAAAAAGAAAACTATTCGTGACCTGGGTGCATTTTGTTGTGTTTCTTATTCCTGTGAATAACTGGCCAAATGGCATGTCAAGATACTTTCAGTGCAGATACAAGCGAGTTTGAAAGCAGCGAAAAAAAAAAAAAAAAATCAGCTATCTAAAACATGAAAGGTAAACGTCAAGTTTTGGTGTTAGTCCCTCACATTGAAAAGAGCAACAGCTTCTTTCCACCGTTTTTGCATTCAACAAAGACTCAGGGAGAAAATCCACTGCAGAAATGGATAGGAGAGATACTAATTTCTCCACAAACAGTCGCCTCAAAAAAAGTTAAATGCCGGCAGTTCATCAAAAAAAAAAATAACAGAGCACCACAGGTTGATGATGATGAAAAGTGTATTTGAGGGCAGAGCTTTAATCATCACTCAGTAAAGCACACAGCGAGGCAAAGATTGGAGTAAATGTTTTCCACTTTGCGCTGAACAGAATACATTTCAGTAATTACCTCAGCAGCACCTGTGTGGGAATATTTGTATGCTGGTTGCGGTTAATGGCTAGAGACAATGATGAATTTTGACCCAGAGCCAGCCATGTGAAGCCTGCTCTCCGAAGCTGTGAGAGGTGGCGAGCGTCCAAAGTACCAGATAGGGCATCTTCCACCATGAGCAGGCCATCCAGCGGCTCACAGCAGAGTTGGACAGCTCTATACTCTGCATACCCTCGCTCCCTACAACCTGTCAGTTGTCCTCTCCCTCAGCCGCTGTGAGAAAAACAGAAATGTTTGCCTTCTGCCAAAACTGCAAGCACCCACACAGTGTGGAGAGGCGGTCCAGGGCTGAACTTTCTTGCCAGGCCTCGCGGCGGAGTAAGAGCCAGATTTCCCGTCGCTGAGAGCTCGGGGTCCCTCCTCTGGCTCCTCTCATCTCAGCATGGAGAGGGAGGAAAGGCTGAGAGACAGGTTTTAGGATATCTCTGGCTTTGAAGTCCGTGGCGAGGATTTTCCCGCAGCCACATTTGGGGCCTTACGTAAGGACAAATATGCCATGTATTATTAACCGAACAGCAAAGCAATTTGTTTCAGTTTGGTTCATAAGGGCTGCATTGTCACACGGTCCCACAGCAGCCAAGCACAGATGGTTGACTCTCTTTTATTAAAAAATAAATAAACAAGAGCTGCCCTGTGCCATGCAAGGCAAGGGAAATATATATCTATGTGTTATGTCAGCACTCCACAATTATTCAATTTATTTGTTCCAGTAGAATTCATTATATGGCAGAGCGATTAGATTTGCTCATGAATTAGTGTTCCTATTAAATGACTTTGATCCATCAAGGAACACTGATAGCTTCAATTTTTCAATTTGAAACCTTTGCACTCGGACAGTAAATGGAAATGAAATATTCTATGTATTCTGTGGCTCTTCTGATGTTGGAAAAGTCACCGCTGTCTCCAAGTAATTGCAGCCAAAGTTTGCCCAAGTGAGAGATTGCGGCCCAGAGTGTCAGCTGAGGCTGCTTTCCGTGTCAGACACTCGACAGGCAAACATAGCGACTGCTGGCCTGGGGATGTCAGAGCGAGGTGGGAGTGGGAAAGAAGAGGATTAGTGTGGCAGGACAAAGCTCCCCTGTGGTAAACAGTGCTGGAGTGAAACATCATGCTAGCTTGTTGGCAGCCGGTCACTCAAAAATCTCAGTGTATTAACTCAGTGTATTAACTAAGCCTGTATTCACACTGCGAGCAACATGATCAACAAGTCACTGGAAGTCCATTATAGAGCTGAGCGACCAGGGAAATTTGGCCAGTGTGCTCATGGCCAACAAGCTGGGAAAAGTTCCACCTGGCAAAATGGGTGAGAAATTGGCCACAGCCGTTCAAAACATCTCCGTTTTCTGCAGCTTTCATTTCAAAGACTGCTCAAATAAATGCCTCATGCTGCTCGGAGAATAATAGCATTTATTATTGGGGTCAGTGGTGAGCTCTGATGCAATTTTATTTTATTTATTTTTGACAAATGAAACCTGTAAGTGGTGTGTCCTAGCTAGCTTTGAGAATTTATCCAAATGTAAATATAAATCAGTGCCAAAGCAGCAAAAATAGAAGATTTTTTTGAATGTTCAGATTTGCTGTAAAACAAAACACAGATGCAACTGGAGCCGGTTGCACGGCCCACAGTCGGTAACAAAGGAGCGACCCACTGACCATAACCTCGTTCTGAGGCTCTCTCCTGCACACGGGCCTGAAAAGAGACGCCCAATTATTGTACAAAAAGGAGGGTAATCCAAACAGACCCACCCACCATCGTCTCACTGCGCTCTCAGGTTGTTTATCTGAATGGGAACAGGAAAGTGCACCTTGTAAATGGTCCCGATTCACCTTGTTCACAGAGTCTTTATATGTCATTTTGTTATTTTGTCTGCGAGCATATTTTCTTTGGCATTATGACTGTATTGTTGGTAATTTGGGGTCGGCAAAAGCCATGACACCGTTAACAGGGATATTGGGCTTTGCTTAAACTTGACCTTGTTTGTCTTTGGGTCTCTCCAGTAGGGGAAAACATATTTCGTTGCACGTGCAGAAGCAGGAAAACCCAAAATTCTTGTATTCGGTAAAACCAGACGTCAAAGAAAACAGCGGCACTTTGTCAAGGCTGCACTGGCCAAGTTGCTCGCAGTGTGAATGCAGGGTTTGTGGCTGCACCAGAGCCCAAACTGGTCAAACTGGTGCCGTAACCATCACTGAGATGAGACTCTGGACAGTGTGATGAAGCTAAGAGAAGACCAAGAGAGAGTTAGGACAGGAAGCTTGCGATGAAAGAGCAGAAATCCTTCACTTTGTTATTTCACGAATGGACACTATTGCCAAAACAACCCTCCTCCAATCCAGACATTGTGAAAACATAATAAAGTCCTATTATTTTTCACAATGAATGTTCAGCCCCTGAAATCTGTCATGACCCACTTGATTTCATGCTGGCGTGGCGTGGCGTGGCGTTTATGTAGCTGTCAGACAGCTGTGGAGTCATGGCAGCTGTCAGTGCACCCAGCCCAGCCCTCTGAAAGCTGCTGATGTCCCCTCCATCTGACCCAGGGGCCACACAGCTTCCAGGGCCCCCCCCGGCTACTCTTACCATCTATCTCCCACATCTCTGTGCTCCTATTGGCTCAAGAGTGGCTTGGCTTACTATCCAGGGCCTCGTTTCCCAAAAAGGCTCTTCAGGCTGAAATGAGCAAACTGTTTGTCTTGAAAAGGTTATTTCTCTTATGAGGCGTTTCATAACATACTCTCAGATAAAGACGCATTTGGAAATTATTTTAGAGTTATGATTACAAGTGACTCTTCGCCGAGTGTTTTAACAAACCCAGACAGTGTTTGTTATCATCTGTGGTGATACACAGTCCATCTGTATCACTGCTAGAAAAATTTCCCGTCCCTATCTGGTGTCTTAAATGGGAACACTCGAGTCGAACTACCCTAACAAATAGGCTACATAATATTTTCATAATTAAAAATGCCTCTACCCTGTCATTTGTTTCATTTCTTTTTACTATTTGATGTATTTGTAATATAAAACGTGGCTTGCAGGCGTTTGTCGTTATCCAATCCTCCACCTTTTCAGGTCCACAGACAGTGACGTTAAACGTGACATTAAGACGCTTCTTGGTTGCTTAAGTGATGTTTGGGTGTGTAGAGTGTAGAAACTGAAAAGAAAGACTAGAAATTTGAGAGTTTTTATAGTTTAGCAGTTAGAAAATGCCCTAACCCCTTTAAGTTCAGTCATTATTGGGAAACGAGGCCCAGATCTGTGGCATCTGGATAGTAACCAATCTTCTCCACCGTTTGTTGCATATGACCTGATATGCCCAAATGGCCCTTGTTATACCACTACTACTACTATTACTACTATTACAAACAACAATCATAACAGCAACAATAATGAGCGTACACTTGATTTATATAGCGCTTCTCAAAACAGAATTACAAAGTTCTCTACATACAGGGCGTAAAATACAATAAAATAATGACAGACATGGGAAAAAAGACAAAGCAAGCAAGTGTTACAGGTGCAATTACAAATATGAATGTAAAAAAACGATATAATGAATAAAACAAACTGACAGAATTGTGAATAAATAAGCAAAAACCAAAATAAAAGTATAAATAATCGTGAAAAGAACTTCCTGTGTATAGACAGTATTTGCAGTCAGATGCAAATGCACATTGAAATCACTTTACTGTAACTCTACTAGGAGCGAACAACGTGGTTCAGCTTCATTTGTGTCTTCAAAAAATAAAAGCATCTGACTGGAGAATTAACAGCAGCTTTATACAAAAGGGTGTTTTTGAGGAGAGGTTTAAAGTGGGCCACCGGTTTCAGCGCGCCTGATCTCCTCGGGCAGGGCTTCCCGAAGTCGGGGGGCTTTTACAGCGAACGCAGCGTCACCTTTAGACTAATGACTCGAGCTTTGTGTACAGACAACAGAGACATGCAGAAGAAAGCAAGCAGTGCAACTAGAAAGAACGGTATACACACACACACACACACACACAAAAAAAAGAGTGACATGTGATCATACGACCCAAACAGTATGACAGCTGCTACAAAAATACATCTGTTGTATGCTAATGCTGCAGCAAGATCGTACAACAGTCTTTTATTGAGGCAGCAACATCACAACGTACTCCAGGACACGAGCGCAGGTTTCTTTGTGTTGCATCAGAGGGAGGAGGCAGCTTGTGTTTTATCTGCCTTGTTGTGGCAGGATGCAGAAGAGCCAGATCACACTCCCCGGGTCCTCACACAGCGCACAGCGCCTCGGGTTAGCACCCAAACCAGGCCTGTTGTCGGTGAACGAGGGGTCAAGTGCTTGATAGCCAGGTGCTGTCAGGGGAAAAAGCAGGTGTGGAGAATAAGTAGCTCTGTGATCATAGCAGGATGACAGCTCTGTAGAGCAAATAGCCAGGTGTATAATGCAAACAACCACCAGGTGAAAAACAAATAGCCAGACTCACAATCCAACAACCGGGAGCCGTTAGTGGGGATACGAATGCATATTTTATCCAAACCTTTTTGTGCCTATACGCAGCGTTCGGTTCAAAACTACCAAGGCAAATGGTTTTCCTCCACAAAAAAAAAAAAAAAAAAAAAAAATTCTGTTTGCACAACTATTATTTATGAAATGAGTTGTAGCTGCAATCATTAAGCTTCTTTTCATTCTCAGCTTTCACTTATTAAAGACTGTCTTATACAATTAGTCAACTTTTTTTTTTTTTTTTTTCTTTTTCATATCAATTAAATTAATAAGTGTCTTTTATAATGAGGGTTAGAAAAGCAGTCACTCTTTTCTCAGCTGTTTTTCCTCTCTTCAGTCTCCTCCAGCTCTCTCTCTCTCTCTCTCTCTCGCTCTCTCTTTCATCTTTATACTAATGCTTCTCTCTAATCTTATTTGCATTCAAATTACCTCACCAGGTGGTACACCAATCAGAGGTAAGAATGCTGGGTACAGAAAACGTCCATTCATCCTCTTTTCCTCTTCAGTGCTCCTCTCCTCCACCACCTCCTCCTTCCTCCCTCCTTCCTCCTCCTCCTCCTGTCACCTCACAGTGTCCCCATTTCCAGCTCTCTGTCTTTTCCGCTTGGCCTCGACACTTGCTCTGCCTTCAGCACATGACCTTTCATAAGTGTGCATGGTCAGTCCTTGGAATAAGGCTCAAAGAAGCGACACCTGATCCAAATGAAATCTGACGTGCAGGTCACTCAGCCAGACTGAGACGTCTCCCAACAAATAAAAACTAGCTTAGCACTGCTGACATGCCGGCGGGGAAAATGTAATGAAAAAAAAAAAAATAGCAATAATTGCTCACTGCTACAGCTTAACAATATCGCTGGCAAGGTCTCCTGCGCTAACAAGGGATTAAGTGAAAGGAATAAATAAGGAATAAACCTAAATCACGAAGCTAATGTGGTAAAATAACACAACTCACCTCTTCAGGAAACTTGTTCTCGCCAGCCAGACGCTTCAGTGAGGAATCTGAAGAGAAACAGACCTTAGAAGTCAGACGTAACGTTGGCTAAAAACCTTTGCCCGTACATGTAATTCTGGATCCAAATCATTTTCTCTCTGGGGGAAATCCACGGGGGTTTCACCCGCAGTAATCATCCTTGTCACACTCTGTGATTTAAGCCGGTGTTTAAAACTTTTTATCTGCACGTTTCCCCTTTGAAATGGGACTGGATCTAATGAATTCTGCTGCTGTTTTACATCCCAAATCGTTATTTTGCAAACAGAAAGCTAACACTGTGGTGCACTGTGAATCTTTCTAACTCGCTGCAGAGCCATAAAAAAATACCTGTTTCACTGGATCCATGTCCATTTCTTTGTCCGATCTGAGGACAGCAAAAATGTTAAGAGATGGAGAATCACTACAACTGGGTGACTAACCACTCAGCTGTTAGTTTCATATACAAATAATCGGCCAAATGTCATAAATTATTTTGAAGTACCCCATTCATTTCTCCCATAGATGACATATTTTTGATCCAGAAGTCTCAAAAATGCCAAAAAAAAAAAATCGGAGACAAAAGACGACGTGATGTCTGAGGCCTTCATTAAGTGGAAAAATCAATCACTTCTAATGCAAGAGGAGTAAAAAATTAAAAGTTTATTAACTCAGGTATTTCAGTTCAATAAGGGCCAAATGACTCTGACACAGCAGAATGAAGATACTGGCTCTTCTGACGGGATAAAAAAGGCATCTAGCGCTGTATTCCTCTTACCGGCTGACAATCCTGCAGACAGTTTCCTTAGACGTTCCTAGCAAGGTGTTGCGTGGAGTATGAAATGAGCCGATTTGCATACGTGATATGGCAATTGACAGCTGGCGCGATTAGTAGTCTGCGAGGTGTGTGTTGTTAAGGTGTTGAGCGCTGACCTCTGCCTGCACGCCGTGCGTCAAAGCTGCAGAGGGAGGAAACACATCACTACATTATTAAAGACTCGCCGCCTGAAGGGCAGAGGAAGTTCTGGCAGCTTCTAACATTTTTGTTTAGGGTCCCCAGATCCTCCCCTCTGAGGAGTCACACCTTCCGATTAGCCTCTTTTATGCTGAAGGAGGGGAGAGCAAACATCCATCAGCATAGGGTCACATTTCTCCGGGGAGAATAAAACATTCCCTCATGAAAGAGCCCAGCCACCTAAAAGGTGGTGAATGTGCTGTGAGATAGACACTCATCGGGGAATGGAAACAGGAACTATAGAAATTGAGAAACAGCTTTAACTCGGCCAATAAGCAGCTGCTGCACGCGCTCCTCTTCACAGCCCAGCGGCAGTGTGAGGATCGGCCCACAATGAGATCTGATCGCTCAGATTCAGGCCCAGAGGGAGAGAGTTAAGACCTTGGGACATTATCATTCTGACACAATGTTTTGTGATACGGAGAAGAAAGGCTTACCTACATGCTCTGTATGAAGAGCCTCACGAGTGTGTGTGTGTGTGTGTGTGAGAGAGAGAGAGAGTAAGAGAGAGAGAGAGAGGGAGAGAGAGTGTCTGTCCTTATGTAGTTTAAGGACGTACATCTCCGGCAGAATGCCCTTGCTGGCTGCATCCCAGATGAAGGTTGCTCCTCCTCCATCTCTGGGCTCTCTGCCTGCACCAGATCCACCAGGGATGTGGCTACACACACATTTTTATTTCTACTGCTGATTTATTTATTTATTTATTTGTTTATTTTTTCAACCAGCTCTTAACATTGTGTTACAAACCCATTTCCATGATGCATTTCAGCAAATATATTCTGAAATATATTTTTACGACACTTTTTTTTTTTTTTTTCCACGTCTTTGTTTTTCACATTACCGTCCACTGGTTGCAAAACTGCATGATGTGTGTCACATTCAGCCGATAAACACCATTATGTAACACCGCAAGCAAGAGACACGTACATGCTGTCTGTCCGAACCTACTAAACCACGTCTCTGCTGATAACTGAGTGTCTAAATGCATACCTGATGTTCCTGTGAATGCTGTGAAGTTGTCTTATGTTTTTGGAGTGAATTGAGGAAGTGGTAAACAGCGGGTGTCAGGTAAGTTGCTCGTGTTACAGCTCATGTTTCATTTCAGACAATGCCAACCAAAGGAGACTTGAGGGAAGTTTAGCAGCGACATAATCTCTAAGCTCTGCTCTGATTTAACCACTGGGTCCCGAGGCCGTTGGACGCCCGGTCCCGGTCCACCCGGCAGCAACAACACGAGTGACAAATCAGTGTTCAGCTGCTTAGTGCCAGTGGCAGTCTGACAGCCAGGCACTTAAACCCTCTGCAGATTTGACGGATAGCAACTGTCTCCAGCAGTTTCATTACAGAACTGGCAGCCTTAAAGGAATACATCAAGGTTACAGCAAGATTGTAGTAGGTGGTCCTATTGGTCAATGTACCCATGACATGATTTACATATAAACTGTAAAAATCATAACCCATACCAGCATTGGTGGTGTAGTGGTGAGCATGACGGTGCTCGTCGCCGTGTCTTCGTGATGCTCCACTGTTGTGTTTGAATCCAGCGTTCCAGGTCTAGTTACGGGTGGAACCTGAGCATCGCAAGCTGATGTTGCTCTTCTGCAAAAGGCCGGAATCAGTTTTGAAGGTGACCGTATCATTACAAGAATTAATCGGGTTCAGGGTTCACGTCGTCCTCAGCTGTCTGCAACAAGCTGCACCCAGCCGAGGACGAGGTGGCCGAGTGGTTAAGGCGATGGACTGCTAATCCATTGTGCTCTGCACGCGTGGGTTCGAATCCCATCCTCGTCGCGCTTTGCAAACTATGAGTTTGCACAATTTGAAGCTTTATGAGTCAAATTGCAGTCCTTGTTGGCATGTGACCAGATTTTCCAAGGAGCTTTATGCTAATCCTTCTCCAAGAGGCTGTCCGTCGCCCTGCAGTGAAGCCTCTGGCCACGCACTTGATGCTCACTTCTTGTCGTCTTATTTAACACCAATGCCGAGCCGTGAGTCTTCCACCACACGAAGGAGGCGTCAGCTTTTTGTACGTGTGCCTGTGTAAAAGGTTGAGTTGTCAGTGCATTGGCCGGGAATCGAACCCGGGTCAACTGCTTGGAAGGCAGCTATGCTCACCACTATACCACCAATGCTGTTGGGTGAGTTTCTGCAGGTGTGGAAGTGAAATGCAGCCTCTCACAAGCTGTGATCAGTCAGATTACCTGGCTGATCACTGGCTCCAGCACCAGCACTCAAAGTGACAGCAACTCTGTGTTTGATTCAAAGTGGAAATTTAGAATTTCCCGGATTAAATTCCCAGCTTCCAACCTCCAAGTGTTACAGATCAGCCATTCCAAATGAAAAAAAAAGAAAAAGAAATGCAGAAAAAATTACATGCAGAAACAATTTAACAGTTTTACAACATAATATCATGTTTTATCCAAATGTCTTGCAGGAGAAACTATTTTAACTTAGCCTTTTATTTGATTTACAGCGTGCATATCCATGTGACATCAGACCGTTACCTCTTGTGAAGTTAATGTCGATTTATCTCAGATTCACAAGAAGAAACTCCAACCTTGAGTGGCGTTCCATTGTGCTTTTTTTTTTTTTTTTTTTTAGTTTTAGTTTGGAAAAATCTCCACTTCTGACTTGTCTGAAACACAGCATAACGTCCATGCTAACACTGTGTTATCCTAGACACTAGTGCAGTTTATTATTGTGTCAGTATTTTTGTCAGAATATGTCAGTATTTATGTTGACCAATGGGACCATCTACCAAAAATGAGGTGTATTCCTTTAACACACCGCAGGAAGAGCTGGCAGATATGTACACCTGCTGCCTTGTACAAAACAGAAAATGTCTAAATGTAGAGTAACAACAAGAAACACAAATGACAGTTTCCAAGTTTCTTTTCCTCAGCTGAAGTGATTGAAGTACCCAGTTTCCCCTCGGGCATCAATAAAGTATTTCTAATTCTGATTCTGATGCTCACATATTGAGGAGAAGAAGGAGATTTTGATGTTTTCCGAAGTGCTGCTTCATGGTGAAATGACTGAGTTTAAGATAAATGAGAATGTATTTTAATGTATTTTAATATAATTTTCCACCAACACTTCCAAACTTGATTATCTCCACTGGATAAAGTGGAGCAACGATTGCGTACCGATAAGATATTATTATTAGATCACTGTGATAGATTATTGGAAATAGGTCACTCAGCTGCTTCGTATGCTGAAAGGAACTAGTTTAGCTTGAGATTTGCTCTCCATTGTAGTGATAAATACTACAGGATCACTCAGGTTAAGATTTGGAGAGCCGTGTGGAGGGCTGGTGTTTTTCGGAGCTGTATCTGATGACTGTGTTGCCACTGTGTGTGTGTGTGTGTGTGTGTGTCTGTGCATGGGTAAACCTGAACCGTGACACTCTGACCTCCCTCCGTAGGAGCGCTTCAGATTGAGAACAGCGAGGAGTCGGACCAGGGCAAGTACGAGTGCGTGGCGGTCAACAGCGCCGGGACTCGCTACTCGGCTCCGGCTAACCTTTACGTTCGAGGTAAGATCGCTCTCGCCCCCCCCCCCGGGCCTCCTCCTCTGCCCTACAGGTCAGCGCCTCAAACAGCGAGGCCTCCTGCCGTCTGTGTGGTCAACACTAACCCTCTGCACTGCCCTCCGCTCGGAGCAGAGGTGACCGTCCGCCTCCTGACTGCTAATGGGGGGGAAAAGTCACCGTCTCCGTGGATCCGGCTGCAGTGAAAGTCAAACCTGTTGATGCCTGTTGGGTGTTTGCTTTTCCGCCGTCCTTCCCTGCTCCCTCTCTCTCTCTCTCTGTGTCTCTCTGCCTTGTCTTTGTCTCCTGGGTGGCCATTATGTATTTGTTCCAGTGCCCCTGTTGTTCGTTTGCTTGACCCGGCTCACCTCGCGGTGACGGGGGGATGTTTTGACTCATCAGGGGTGAACGGGAGGTTGGCGGCGGTTCTGCTTCTTTGTTTTGGTGAAGTGGAGGGAGGGGAGGGAGGGGAGGGCGGCGGCGGGCGTGCAAGTACAGTCTCGCTCAGAGGAGAAGCCGACACCTCGCTGCCGTCCCGCGTGGGAGAAGACAGAGGGAGGAAATCCCCCCCCCCAAAAGCGGCGTACAGTCGACGTGTGTGTGCCGCAGCAAAAGTCAGCGGGTTGAAAGCGAGCCTCGGGGCTTCTCATAAGTCGGCCTTGTCAACAAACAACTCAATTAGCCTCGACTAATATCAGGTTCTCAAAGGCAATTTCAAAGCGCCGGGGTGATTCATTACAGCTTTATTCTCTTGTTCGGCTGACATTTCCATTGACAATGCTCTTTGATGAAGTTCAACCCCTCCCCCCCTCCCAAAAAAAAAAAAATTACACTCAAAGATGATGCCTGCAACATGCTAAATAAAGTCACTACTCGGTTTGATTTATTATATTTGTTAACGCTAGTGTTGTTCTGCCGTCCTGCTCCGCAGTTCATATCGCACCATTGTAAGAACGTTGCTTCAGATTTCGGGATTATTGCCTCATTTTGATTGACAGCCCATGCCGTCCCTCTGCCCCCACCTTCAAACATAGGAAACCTTATATCTAATTAGACGTTTGGACAGGTAACATGCCCGAGTGTGAATCTTTTTTTTTTGCTCCCCCTGCTAAAGACTTTGATGAAGTCTGACGTTCCCAAGGTGTGAGCCCTCATTTTGAGATGTTTGTTCGGTGATTCGCTTTACGTGGATCCATTAGGGAAAGATTTCCCATTCAGACGCAACGCGATCTCAGATCCGCTTGCTGTGGGCCGCCGCCGCCTCCACCGCCGTAAAGAACACGAGAACCTGCGGGGGGAACGCTTGGCTACGTTTTAATTTGTATTTCTCACCACAACAGATGCGTCACGTTCGCAATAACAGATCAAATAACGCTCCCCCTCAGGATGAAAGTTGCCTTTGAGAACTTAAAAGAACGTTTCAAAGTTCTTTTCAAAATCTTGGACAGCCGTGCATATTTTTGATTTTTTTTTTTTTTTTTTGTACACTGCATCTCCTCGCCATGGAGGTCGCTTTGTTCATAAAATTCAGAGTATTCATTTTTATATATATATATTTTTTTTAAGTATAGGCCTTATAAACCTGCTGCAGTGTCCCTCCACTAAACTAAACAGAGCCGCAGCCATCAAAGTGAAAAGCCTAAACTTTTTTTTTTTTTGTGTGTGTTTGTTATTTCTGCCTCTCTGTTCAAAGCTCCTATTTGAGTTGCTTTAACCTTTAATCTCTGCAGGTGTGCCAGTAGCTTATGTTTCCATTTTTGTCTCATATTGTGGCTTATGAACACACACTACAACTTGGCATGTGTTTGCCCAAAGGGAGTGTGTGTGTGTGTGTGTGTGTGTGTGTGTGTGTGTGCAGAGAGATAGTGTCTTCTCTTTCCCTATCTCTATTTCTCTGTGTTCCTGTCTGTGTCAGTTTCTCTTGTCTTCTCTCTCTCTCTCTCTCTCTCTCTCTCTCTCTCTCTCTCTGTTTGGGGTGCTTACGCTCTGATCTCACACGCTGACCACCTTATATGGCTCCTCATATACACACTGTATATGTTTCTGCTCATCTCACAAAATGCTTATCCGTGTATCACAATAAGATGCCAGCCATTTTTTTTCATGTTTGCTCATCTTTTACTGTGCCTTGCTTTCTCTGCATCTCTCCGTGTCTCCAGACGTGTGAGAGAGTGTCTGCAGTCTCCTCTGCTGTGTGTGTGTGTGTGTGTGTGTGAGGGTGTGTGGGGGGCTGAGTGTTTGTGGTGTGTGTTTAAATGCTGTTTTTTTGTGTGTCTATGCAAAACATTAAGCACCTAGAATCTTTAACCACGTCTAAAGCCAGATTCTTCTGACAATTATTTATCCAGTTTAAAAAATTCTCTCCACACAGGCGCATTTTTCAAAATATATCTGCGCACACAAAAGTGCAAAATCACATTTGTCTTTGGAAAATAAACGTGTAAAGAGGCTGAGGCTCGGAGTGAGTTAGCTAACGTTAACGTTTCATATCGTCTGAACAGCAGCCAAAATGTAGGGACAACCAAGTCAAATGATAAAAGTTTAAAAAAAATAAATAAAAAAAATAACTAGGTGATCAAGGTCACGTCTGTGTGCGGGTCAGTGTCTCGCTGTGAGCCTGCACAACGAAGCAAAGAGGTGCCGGTAAGAAATTGTTTGGTGTTCACCGTCCACGTCACAAAAGGAAAACAGGGTTTTTTAAAAATGTAAATTCCACTCAGGAGAGCGTTCTCTAGGGGTTTTCGGTAACCAAGTGTGGTTTTTATGTGGACAGGAGGACAAAACAGAAATAAAAATTGCCTTTTTACAAAAATCATCTCTGCAGGGACTTTGCCTGATCGTAACTAACGTGGTCAACTTCCCAACACAGACACCAAAGTCAGCAGGTTCCTGGTAGCTCACTGGCTTCAGTACTGGCGCTTTAACACACCGTGCTGACTGATAGCAGGTGCCATGATGATGCTTTAGCAAACCTGTCCAGTGACAGTCAGCTAAATGTTTACATATTTGCATGTATTGTGATTTTTCCCAGCATATTAACAAAATGTTTTGGTTGTTCAGTATTGCTTCCTTTATCACAGCCAGAGGTGAGAAGTTAATGAGTTACCTCTCAGCTGCTAGTTAGCTCAGTTAGCAGAGTACTAGTTATCCAGGGTTGCTGGGATGATTTTAAAACATTTAAATCATCACGTGCACACATGCACCATCTAATCTTGCCTCAAACGAAACTGACAAAATTACAAACCATTCAAAATCTGGTTTTTGTTTGTTTTTGCACTCTGCTAGAGCGGTGGCGTGTAAAATTGATTTGATATGATGCTGCCACAATGACACACTCCATGTTGGCTTTTCTTTCAGACACATGCACGCCCAAAGCAGCATTTATATTGGTTTCCATGCTAATTCACCGTTCAGACTTCACGTTGACCAGTTGGAAATGATTTCTATTATTTGCTCTTTGTGTCTGAGTAGAAGTGAATGAAAGTGCGTTTTCACACACTGCATGTCCTGGCTGTGCCTTTAGCGTGGAGCCGAGGGGCCACAGATCCGCTGGGAGCTTGTGCATGACTTTGGTGTCTTTGGTCTTTTCACTTAATGGGAACCAGCAGGACAGTCTCCCCAAAAACTCGGTGCATTGCTTTAATGCATAATTAGCTTTTAAAGTGCCTGGACATGGCTGGGTTTTTGTCCTAGTTAGGTCTGAGAACTTCCTTAAACAAGGCAGGGGAAGGAGAAAAAAAAAAAAAAATCAGTTTTGTTGGGGAGTGTATGACTAATTCAGTGTCAGGGGCCATGTTTCTGTGCCCATTGATTTTGGGGCTGAGTTGCTGAGCTCACCAAGAGTCAGTGGGCAGAATAAATGTGGGCAGCAACACGCTGTCTGCTCTGTGTGCTTAATGAAGTCTAGTTGTCAGCAAGCCTCAGCCTCCCAAATACCATCTTAATTCACGGAGCTCCACACACTGCAAGGGAGTCAGGACAGGGAGGGAAATGTCTGTGTGTGTGTAAGTGTACCTGTATGCATGGGGCTGTGTTGTGTGTGTGTGTGTGTGTGTGTGTGTGTGTGTGGGAGTGTATCTGCTTGTGGGATATATGTGTATTCACATATTATGCACAGCAATTTTTCTACCGTTAATCAGCGTTGATTTTTTTGTGTCAGTTTTTCAGTGTGTCCTAATCTCTGATATGGCTCAAAAACATCTTAAATGCATAATTAACTAAATTTACAGTTGCATGGTGTTATTATAAATATATATATTTTTTTTTTTTACATTTGCTGTGTATATGTGTTTGACTGTGCATCCCCTCACAGCCTCCTGCTTTGTGTTTCTGATGGGTTCACTCTGTGTCTGTGTGTGCTCGTCACTGCACCGCACAGGCCACTGTCTCCATTGTGATTTAATCACTCATTAATGGATAAGCAGATATTTGCCTGTTTTACTCTCTCTGTTTCTCCTTGTCTTCTTCCTCCCATTCCTCTTCTTTTTTCCCCCCTATTTTTTTTTTTTCCTTTTTTCACTTTATCTTGACTCCCTCCATCACCATCGCACCCTGCCATCCAAAAAATTCAATCCAAACCTCACCACTCAGATCAACGGGAAGGTTGGTTCTTTTCGCTCTTTACCCTCCTAAGCTCAAGGCCTGGCAGACTGGAGCCGTGCAGCGCCGGCAGCTCGCTGGGCGCCTCAGGCCCGTCCCGGCCTCTCTCAGGACCCCCCCACCCTCAGTGCAAGCCCACCCCGAACCCCCCCGCCCCCTCCTCCAACCCCATCCCAGCTCCCCCCTCGCTGCTCCATGCTGCCCCTCAGCACCACACACTCTGCCCCATGCAGCCTGCTGTCCCGAAACTTTGTGAAATGAGCACGGTGTTTTAAAATGCAAACACACACTCACAGTGCACAGAGCGAGTGTGAGATACGTTTTCCCAGCAGGACGGGATTATGTGGAGAGGACACGACTAACAACAGGAAGTAGTTTGACACTGAAATAGTTTAAGGGAGGGAGGGATCGACCCTCAACTCTGATGACCCGGGTTCACCTCCCCAGTCGTGCCATGTTTTCTATTGTGAGCGACGTTTTGTTTTTTCACATTTCATTTAATTATTTCTTATTTGCCATAACCTTTAGCAAGTCACTCTAATTTACTAAAAGCTTTAGCCGCCTGAAAGCCAAACTGAACTTTGTTGTAGTGTTGTGGCTGTGATGTGAGTCCACATGGAGGTGAAATCTCCTCATTAGCTGCTCCTCTGGGCTGCTAATCCACATCACTGGATCTGTATCTCTCCATTCACTTCCATAGCAAATCAGCTCCTAAAATAACACTTTCAGCCCATAAATGAATGCACACAAAACAAATTATGTCAGTATGAAAAACAAGACGTCCCAGTACCCATTTTCTTTCTTGTTTTTTTTTTTTCTTCTTCCTTTTTGAATTGGAAAGTAGATCCGGCAGGTAGTCTCTTCACCGTAGTAACCTTGCACCAGGAAGAAACAACCTGATACTGCCTTCACAAATAATTGTAATTACATGAAAAAATAGGTACTGGGACTTCTTGATTTTTTTTATATCTATATGTTGACATAATCTGCTTTGTTCACAGTTTTGTTTTGGGAGCTGTTTTGCCATTGAAGTGAATGGGGGGATACAAATCCAGTGTTGTGGATTAGCAGCCCAGAGGAGCACAGAGAAACTAATGAGGACGTTTCACCTCCATGTGGACTCACATCACAGCCAGGAAACCAGACAACACAACACCAAGTTCAATTTTGCTTTTGCTTTTGTAATATTTATACTACTTTTAAATATTGGTTATTATAGGGGCATTGGACAAATTTGCATTTTTTGCATTAATAAAGTGGAGCTGAGTTCACTTGAGTTTAGTTCAGTCAGCTAAACCTAACCCTAAGCTTAAGTAATGTTTTAATGGGCTCATTGCAAACCTAACCATAACCGGTGTCATTTTACTTGCCTAAACGTAACTGTTAGATAATCCTCTCACATGATGAACATAATGAATGTTATTGCCACATAATCCAGCTTGTTATTAAAAAAAAAAAAAAAAAAAAAATTGTAATCTTTGCATAATTTGTGACTTTGTGAAAGGCAAAATCGGCAGTTCAGAGTTGGTGCTCATTTCACAAAATTGGGTGAAGCTCTGTCGGTCCCATGATATGCCCTGCAGCATGCCTATCATGTTCGTATTGTGTGTCGGCTAATTCAAAGGCATGGCTCGCCCTCGCTCTCATCCGCTGTCTGACCATCATTACTGCGAGCTGCGGGCTCTGAGCTCACGCCGCCCCGGCCATGTTCTCCTCCTCTCTCATCCACGTCTGTCAGAGTAATAGAGCGGCTCTGCGAGAGCACAAAATACCCTCTAACATGTTTACTCTTTTTCCAAGACCCGTTCGGCTGGATTATTAATAGCAGAATGTGGAGCCGCTCTGATTTTAAGGGGCGGTGAACCGCTGCTGGAGTGAATTGCTGCCCAAGCTGAAGTGTTTATGTGTGATATGTGGGGAAAAAAGGGCTGTGGATTGGTAGACTGTGGTACACTTTGATGATTGTCTGTTCTTCTGCAGAGACAGTGTGGTTTCTCATGGCTTACTGGTTTCTGCTGGAGTTCAAAGTATAGATCTACAGTAGGCACGCCGCGTGAGCTCAGGGGATTATACAAACAATTTCAAATTCAGTTCAAATTTCAGCTGGAAATCAAATTTATTATTATTATTATTATTTTGTATTTATTTATTTTGTGTGTGTGTGTGTCTGTGTGTTTGTGTGTGTTCAGGAAAGCAGGCAGTGGATGCTGGTAAACTGCAAAAAGCCTTTTGAGTTTTGGGTTGGAGCGAGCCCAAAGTGGCTTTGATTGTTTGTTGTGGAATCAGGATTCGTTGTAGACTTCAAAATGCAGGCAAACAGAGAAAGTGGAGAGACGAGGACAGTAACACAGAAACAGGTTTTTGGATTTGGTTCAGAATAACTTCCACACCCCACCGCCCCCCGTTTATCAATTTCCCCAGAATAAATTTGAGTTTTGTGAAATTTTCAAAAACAAGGGAATGGCACTCCTTTGAAATCCCTTCAAAGTGAACTGCTTAATGTACTTGACAGAGGTTTAGATCACTTTCCACATCTCTATTTAGGGTCTAAGAGTATGGAAATAAGGTCAAGTGTACATAAAATTGTCTTTCAGCCACCTCAGGCAGTGCAACCCAGTAAAGTGTATGATTTTGTTTTGGTTGAGTTCTACAGCTCCAACTTAAAGCCAAGTCAGGGGAGATTTTCATGTAAGAATCCATCCTGCCAGCCTGAAGGACAAACTGGGGCTGCAACACAGAAAAATGTCAAATCCCCATGAACTGAGAGTCTGTAGGTCCTGGAGCAAAGCATGGCCACTTCACTGACCGCAGGAAATGATAAATCCAAATCTGAGAGCGAAATATGAGGCTGTTTCCAGCTGAAACTAGACTAACTGGTATTAGATGTATTTCCTCCTCTTCTTCTTTTGAGATTGTTTGATCTAAAACGCATCACCCACTGGCTTGGCTGATAAACATGAGTATGCATACAGTTTACTGACATTACTGACATTTAAGTGCACAATTTTAAAAAGTTCAAAACGTTTGGAACCGCCAACATGCAACACCACCCAATGCAGCTTTAAGGCTCTTCAAACACCAGAAATGTGAAAATGAGCCAGTGAAATATTACAAAAACTCTCTTTCTTGCAGGGTGAGTGCCTAAAAGTAAAGTTTAGTGACGTTCGACCTGAAGCATTTCTTCCTCTCCTTCCAGAGATGCTGTAGTATGCTTTCATCGGTCCATCATTTCCGCTGAAAGTGAAAGGGCAGATGCAGGGCGGTATAAAGACTCAGGCTCTTTCTTGTCAGCTCTACAATCAGATGTGCCATTTCCAAAATGGACACCTCACGTCCTCAGAAAAAAAGTATTAATTCTGCAAGTAGTGTTGTGTTTACTGAGCTTTAGTCGGGGGTTACGTCTTCCGCCTGACTGTTTAAGGAGTTGCATTCCCTGTAAAGTCCTATTAATGTTAATGTTAAATGCACACTCTCTGTCCTTGGATTTATGAGGTAATTATTAGTATCAGTTACCATTGCCATTCTGATCAATGCATTGGACAGCATGTACCCTGTTGGATGTGATGCAAGTAACTTGCACCGTGCAGTAACTTGCACCTCACTTACAAAAAGTATCCCATGCTTTGCCATACACAACCATGTCTCCTAAAGTTTATATTCCCATATGACTGAACTCTTCTTAATTTTTTAATTACATTAGGGGTAAACATATTTTGCCGTGGATTATGTTGGTTTCTCATGTATCACAAATTAATTTCTAATCAGCATATCTGGTATATCATGTCAGGTGGAATTTTAGCCCCTTACATTACTTTGGCCACCAAACGTACTTGGTTAAGGTTAGAGAAAGTTTAGGTTCAGGCATAAAAACTGCTTGGTTGAACTTGAAATTCAGTGAAATTCAGTTTCTTGACGCATCTGCCACCTCACCTTCCGTGTAGCACATCCTTGAAACGAAGGGAATACAAATGTTCTTATGTATTTTGCAACTAAACGTAATCCACAGCAAAAATACATTCCCCTTGAAATGTAATTGAGGATGCAGTTTAGCTGTATGAGAATGTAATTTTCAGGAGACAGGGCTCCCGTACCTCACCTGAGACCCACCTGACGTTCAGACAGGAAGTGAGGTGCAACTTGTGAAGTGGTTTTGCTTTCCTTGAATTACTTGAATCAGCTGATTAGTGGGTTTGATTGACATCCTTCTGTGGTCCAGCCATTTTTTTTTTTTTTTGGTTTGCTTGGTTGATTGTATTTGACTTCTCTGATGAGACAGTATACAGTAGATTAGCTGAAATTTGATGTTTCTGCATTCATGCTGCAGTTTAGCTTTTCTACATTTTTTAATCAGATGGCATTGATCAGTTTTATTGGTCACAAATAGTTATGGGACATTTTTCCCTGCTGTACATGCGAGGTAGGTGAGAAATTTACAGGCTTTGGATAGAGCTCTTCTTTAAGTCGTATGGAATTTGCTTTAAATTCTCAGTCCAATAGAGAAAGTTCAGCAGCAGGAAATGCCTCTCCGCTGTGTTTTAATGCAGCCTGAAGTGAAGTGATCTTGCATCATTTGCCTCTTCCCACTGACTTTGCATGCATTTGTGCCGCCTTTAATGTTTTCTTTTTTCTTTCCTTTCTTTTTTCTTTTTGCATTCAGTTTGAAGGTAGGGGTTAGAGAACTTAAGGACATGAAAGAGGCAAAGTCAGTTTTTGAACGTGATTTCGGCTGACAATCTGGGATACACATACTAATTTAATGCTGTGTTTGTTTTTTCTCTGTTGGTTTGGTTGGTCAAATTGACTTTTAATCCCCGCAGCGTGGGGATTCAGCACAGAGGCTGAATAATTTCAGGCTAATGTTGAAATGTTATTGAATCGCTTTGTTGGAAAACCCAGGGTTGTAGTAGTTTTAAGTATTTCACACCACAAGGAGGTGATCACCATCGTGGTTCCATCATCAAAGTCCTTTGGGTCACTTTCACAGACATGGATAAAAGCTAATTACTGCTGAATGAAAGAACCTGTATGTTCTTTCGCTTGGTCAAGGACAGTTCAATCAATGTTTGTGAACATGATCAACTCTGTCACAAATCTGGAAAAAAGCAGAGAAATAATGGAGTGTTCCAGAGATGTTAGAAAGTGGGACAACGAACTAGGAACATTTCTTCAAGCCCTAATTCCAAGTGGGAAATTCGATGAAGTCTTCTGAGATGGTGTTAGTGGACACAGCATTAGTTTAGCATGCTTGTAATCAAGCGGAGAAACCTAAACTTTTCACCGTCATGTGTTCAAATTTGTCATGTAATTCACCATATAAATTGGAAATGATATGATAATGTGGCCAAATATCACAACGTAAGATTCACATCAGCTGTTGCATTGGGATTTTTGCACGGAAAATCTCCCAGGCATCTGCAGCACTCTCTTGTTATATATACAACTTTTTTTTTTTATATATACAATTTTTTTTTTTTGCCTCTTGAAGCCTGACATTAACTAAACACAAAATGAAGCAAAATTCTTGGCTTTGTTTTTTAGTTTCGTTTTTTTTTTTTTTTTTTTTTTTTTTCCATTTTTGGTCCAATTTGGTTTCACTCTGCGCACAAATGTAAGCAGACCAGAAAATAGAAAATATTGGCTGCAGTGTATGAGGGAAGGACAAGGGCTGGAAATGTGGCCACAAAAGTCTTTGATTCATTGTTCAGAAATAAACTGATGACACCGATCCTGCTTCCTCCCCAAACAAATTTGGAAGATGTTGTTCAGTGCAAACTCCTCGACGCCTCCCGTGTTTGTTACAGTTACAATGAGTTTTCTTTTGTTTGGTTTGGCTCAGTTTATTTGGAGAGGTGGGATCTGAACTCTGGCGAGGACCCCGCAAACAAACCGTGGTCCGACTCAGTCTCGCTGCTTTATGGTCTCTGCTGGAGTTCAAAGTATAAGATCTAGGCAGCGTGAGCTCCGAGGATTACACATACAAATTCAGATTTCAGTTTGAAGTCAAAAGTTTTGTGTTGGAGCTCGCTAAAAGTGGCTTTGATTGTTTGTTGTGGAATCAGTATTCGTTGCGGGCTTGAGATGTGGGCAAGCAGACTTAACTATAGGCGGCGAACCAAGGTAACAGTGCATTGTGGGTTGAAAGCGTGAGTGAGAATGAGTCAAACGTGAGGTAATGACGAGGTGAAGGCTCTCCTGCAAATCATGATTGCTTGTGGTAACACCTAAAAACACTGAGCTCTGTGTTCTTATATTGTTGTGTTGTTCTGGTGTTGCTGTTTTGTTGTAGACTTGTTTGGTTTAAAAATGTTGCTTCACTTTGCCATGTGAAAGCTAATTGGACCGAATTGGGGGGAAAAAAATGCATCTTTACACCTGAATCAGACCAAAGCGAAAGGGACTGTAGGTGTGCAAGCCCCCTCAGACTCGGCTCCTTCAAACGCAGATCTCCATTCAGAGATGCTTAATCTGTGTCTGTGAAACCAGCCCTTCAGTCAGCTCGCTGCCACCGCCTCTGCACCTGCACTGCTGCATGACGTCCTTGAGAATGCATACAAAAACGAACCCCCCCCACTCCCCTCCTTCCCCCCAACCCCTAACCCACTTCTACAACTCCAGCTTTTTTCTTTATCAGGACTCAGCCTCCCAAATCTTCTTAGTCTTCTTCTCCCTCCTTCTCCCCTCCTTCTCTCGCCTCTCTTTCTGGCATGCCGACGGAGATAAGAGTGTGTCTGTATTCTAACTGTCACCTGCTCCTAATATGCTTCTGTTACCTCCGAACGGCATCATGGCAGCTCAGTGACAAATCGCCAGCGTCGCGCCTGGTGTCAGCACACCAGCCGTCCACCCATCAGGCCATTGTCCAGCCCTCCAGTAGCAATAACAACATCTCCATTTAGTTTCTGACCCAATAAACTACTTTCATCACATTGCAACCATCCTCCATATCCTTGGGTAAATAGATAATTTCTAACCGACTAATACAGTAACACGGTGATTTCCCCAACGCTGGCCAGCACATTGACATCATGTCGCCTCATAAGCCGAGGTTTTGACTTTGGCGAATATTAACTGACTTGAATCAAACATTTTTGCCAATTAAAAAAAATCAATGAAATGTTTTATCCAATGAAATATCAGGTAGAAAAGATGAAGATTTCAGCGTAGCGTGTTCAAGACCACAGGTCACAGAAGGTGTAGTGTCATCAGGGGGGATTTTTACATTCCTCATGATCTGTCAGTTATTATAGGTGTGATGCTGTTTACGTCTGTGGAACCAGGTGCCACAGATAACCTCCCACAATGCACCACTGCTGCGCTGGCCACTATCTTGCCTCGGCCTCGCCATCCGTACACCGAGCCACAGTCCTGTATGGAGGAACGGGCGGCGGGGGGGGGTTAAGCTGCAGGCTACACGCCTCATACTGCATTCAAGTCACTTCTAACCTGAAATATTTGTTAAAGGGGCAAAAAAAAGACCGTTCAATCCAATTTCAATTTCAGTAGCTTGAAGATACCGTATTGATGTAACTGCTGGCCAGCCTGGGCTTTTGAATCCAATTTTATTGCCCTACCTACTTTCACCATTTAATAGTGGTAAGGAAATAACCAGGTAATTTAAATGTTATGATGTCAAACAGTTTTTTAACACCTGTGATGTATTACTGGCTCTATTTCCATTTGCCAACATACACAGAGCTCTGTCACTCCCCTCTTAAACCATCCAAATTTCTTTCTTTCTTTTTTTTTGTTAACAATAATTCGGGCAATTTCCTGGGCGCATAGACAAGAAAATGGAGCATTTATTCATGCTTGTCACTCCAGTCAGAATCACTCTGTTGCTCTGAAATGATTAAGAGTTACAAGGAAGAGTGGGAGGGAAATGTTTTGCACTGGCCGCATTAATGGCGGTTCTGCGGGCCATCTGTGTGTGTTGGAAGATCAATTGGGAAATGAAATGTCAAGGCTTGGCTCTTGCTGTGCACCTGCTAAAAATTTACCACCTCCACTGGGTTATTGTCTCATAGATGCTGCCATAAAATGTGAGGCTGACACGAAAGATCTCCTGCTTGCGCTAGATTTGCCAGTAGTTTTGAATTGAGGGTTGAGATCACGCTGTCAGCCTGTCGCTTAATTTCTCACTAAAATAAAATAAAATAAAATAAATAAACAAGCAATCAAATAAATGAAAAAATGAATGTATCACTAAACAAAATAACTGTTTTGGTAGACTCACTCCGTATTAATTGTATTCAAATAGTCTCCTTAGTGATATGAAGGGGATTCTTTCAAATTCTGCTCTGGCTGATCCTTCCTTATAATTAGCTTGCTGACAGGTGAACAAGTGTTAACTAGAGAAGAAAATAAATAGAATAAACAGGCCATAAGATTATACAGCCAAATAATAAAATAAACTAACACAGCTAATAAAATATAAAGGGACATTAACTTGTAAATGACATCACTGACAGGTTTCTGGCAGAGCTCATGGTGGCCTTTAATTGATGCAAACAATAAAGCCACATCCTTACAGTATGCAGTAATAAGGTGGAATATTAGAGCAGATTTCCATGTAATAACCCATGCAAAATCTATGAATAGTATTTCTGCTTTGTCACTTGCTGTTTTGGTTTGAGAACAAGGTGTTTTTTTTTTTTTGTTTGTTTGTTTTTTTTGGTTTTCAGGTTGAAATGTGTTGGGGAGTTTTCCTTTTACTCCAAAATAGAGCTCAGGCAGGAAAGCGAGTTTTGTGGGTTAGAAATTTCAGCACTTTGCCAAGTAATCATCAAGTCATTAGAGGTGATCAATAATCTTATCAGCCCTTGCAGATATATTATGATCAGTTTGTGAAAAAAAAAAATCCCAAAATATTTTTTGCACATTTAATCAACACTTAAAAATAGACTTCCCTCAGCAACCGAGGGAAAATTTGTGTTGAGCCCCTGCTGTTCAGCCTCACCCAGCTCTCTGCCCCCTCCCTGTCTTCACCTTCCTCCTCTTCCTCCTCCTCCTCTCTGCTCTTCCTCTTCTCCCTCTGCATCTTTCCCCCTCCACTGCTGCTCCTCTCGCTCTCTGCCTTCGCTCTGCCTCTTGTCCTCCTCCACGTCACTTTCTCAGGCGCTTCAGTCTCCATGGGAATCCGTCTTAATGCCGGCCATCTGCATATCAGAGCCTGCCACTTCCCATGCCAGGAGACAATGCGGTTCTTGTACGAGCTGAGCCTGGCACGGCTGAAACTGCATTCTCTCCACCACAGCAGCACTTAGCCCACGCATGTCCTGCAAAACTCTGTGAATGATGTCAGTTGTTGTTCAAACCAAACATATGCGCAGCACAGCTCTCCGGTTCTGCTGTAAATGAAGACAGCTCCCTTCAGCACGTAAACACTCATCTAAATTGCATCTGCTTCTGAAATTTAGCATTCAGTAGCACTGAAAGGCAGAGCAAAGTGAATATGTTATGTCATTGTCTGTGAGTTAGGCACAGTTTGCAACCTCACTTTTCCTCCTCTGTGGTTAAACTGAGGCGAAACCTTCAGAGAACCCTTTAAGCCACAATGTAAGCTCCTCACACCCCGGCCTCAGCCCAAAGCTTAAATTATACTTTGTGAGTCATATTTCATGGCCGTGCTCGGCTAAGTCAGAGGGCAAGCACTTTAGTTATGCAACAGAGCTGTCTACATATTTAATGCACGCAGACTGGCATTGTACTAATTCAGATGTAATGTAATGAGGAGCAGATCCCAGCACTTAGCGGGATTTCTAAGGATGAGGACTAACAATGGGGGAGAAGCCTGTATTCTTTATTCTGTATTCTCTTCAGTATACTTTGTGCAGCCTCGGGATGTGATGGAAACGCTTCCAACGAGCAGCACAGTAGACTCCAGGTGCATTTTAATCCCCACAGCCCAGCCGGAAATCCCAGACACTCCGGAGAAATCCAGCTACATGCCTTAGGCGCAGTCTCACACATTTTAGCCATTTTCCAAGTGAGCATGGCGCACCCTAATTTGACTTACATCTAGTAGAAAAGAGCTGGCATAATATCCAGCTCATAGTGCCATATCTAAAACATGGGGGCTTTAAGAGGACAACCCGAACCAATCCATTGGTTCGAGACTGTAGAACAGTATTTCTCCGAGAGGGCTCTCATTGATGAGGCCGAAATGCCTCTGAAATGGCATTTGGACCATGTGACACTAAAACTCTCGATCAAAACCAAACCTAATTCCCTGAAACAGCGCGTTAACCATGGGGTGTTAAGTCTCTCCTTTGAAACCAATAATAATGTCACTGTGAAGCAGCGGTTAGACCACAGGACACTAAAACTCTCCATCTAAGCCAATATCAGTGATACCATTTGTCGAAAACAACATTTCAACACGACGACGCTCCGATTCTCCACTGACACAAATGCTAATGTAATTCTCGGATGGCATGTCGACCACAGGACGCTCAAACCTTCCCATTGCAGCCAATAATAATGAAGATATCTGACAGTGTGGCAAGAAAATTGCCTTAAAATTTGCTTTAAAACCTGACGTTAACCAGTAGTAGTTAGGGCCGGATATTGTCAAGGACCTGAACACAATACCTGGATATGATTTTTCATCATGACTCACTGCAGTACTCTACAGAGCTAAAATAGAAACCACAGCATAAAATCTGGTTAGACTAATAAACTATGAATTGATGGTGAACTGACTGTATGATAAACTCTGTGACAAATGGACCAAAAACTTCAAAATTCCCTTTTCATTATAATAAAACAGAATTAGCACAATGCACTTACTAAGCACAGTGCGCTAAAATTGTGTCATTATCATAGCGGCATATGAAAATGAAGTGCCTAAACAATATGAATTGATATAAGGACCTTAAGAAGCTATACAGTATTGAACTAAATATCCCGGTAATCAGCTATATTGATATTTTTGCGCATCTGTTTTAATAAAGCTGTTTAACCCAGCATTTTGAGCATTGGACACTAAAACTCTCCTCTGAAACCAATACTAATGAAATTCTCTGGCTATCCTGACTAATCCATAAAGCACTGTGAGAGCCAAACCTAAAAAACATGGAGTCAGTCCAGTGGTCCAGTGGTCCCTCCTCTCCCCTCTCTCCCTCCTTGGAATTTACTCATTTTCCTTTTCTTTAATCCGCCCCTGCAGTTCGCCGTGTGCCTCCCCGCTTCTCCATCCCCCCCACCAATCACGAGGTGATGCCCGGCGGCAGCGTCAACCTGACCTGCGTGGCGGTCGGCGCTCCCATGCCGTACGTGAAGTGGATGAGCGGCGTGGAGGAGCTGACCAAGGAGGAGGAGATGCCCGTGGGCCGCAACGTGCTGGAGCTCACCAACATCCGCCAGTCGGCCAACTACACCTGCGTGGCCATTTCCTCCCTCGGCATGATCGAGACCACCGCCCAGATCACAGTCAAAGGTCAAAGACACACCTGTGTGTTTTGGGGTGCATGTGTGTGTGCATCAGTGTTTCTGGTCATCACTGATGATTGGTGATTGGTGATTGTGTCTTGGCTGTCTTCCAGGTGGGGTTGGAGGGCCTGACCCAACCTGGAAGACATTTAAACAGAGAGAAACAGGATAAAATCAACAAGTGTTTGGACAGACTGTAATGCACATTAAATTATCCTAGCACTACCACAACTGGATCATTTACTCCAAATACTAGTTAATGTTAGTGATAATCCATAATGCTAGCAATCATTAGCACTCAGATTTAGATGCTTCATGGGTTCAATTCTAGAAACACAGGCCATTGAACCGTCTAGGTTGGATCATTTGTAGCCAAGTCGAGAAGCTTCACTGTGAAACAAGTGCCACTAATGATATAAAGCACAATGTAAGTATA
This sequence comes from Myripristis murdjan, assembly GCF_902150065.1. NCBI lineage: Eukaryota > Metazoa > Chordata > Actinopteri > Holocentriformes > Holocentridae > Myripristis > Myripristis murdjan. The sequence continues at coordinate 32,622,820 of NC_043983.1, read as the reverse complement.
TTAATGAGTAAATTTAAAAAAAAAAAAAATGTGATGGCATGCCAGTAAAAAGGAAAGCTACGTGATGGCACTGACCCGCCTCTAAAACATTTATACAAGCTGTAAAAAGATTTCTGGAAATACGACGGTAACATCAGGGCCACGTACATCTTCCATCAGCTGTCCATGAGAGTGACTGTGTAATCGACCAACCCCCCCTCACAGCAGAGGAAAAGCCTGACTTGACCCCCGTCTGTGTAAAGTAAAGCTGCAGAAATACCTGAAACCATCTCAGATTGATTTGTCATATTTACTGCCAGACATTTCGATGGACAATATTTTCATTTGTCAGACCACTGAAGCTTTTACCAGACAGATGCCAATAGAGGCCGGCTCAGAAAAACCCTCAGTCCAGTCGCTAAAGCCTTGGATTTGAACCTTCTGGGTAATTTAAGAAACTTCTTGTGACTGTTAACTCAAAAGTCTGCCCTTGATTTTCAATAGTGATCATTCTCCCACTTATACTCGCTGACAGTGTAGTCATTAATATAAATATTTGAGCGCATCTGAGATTTGTCTGGACAACTTGACAACAAACTGTCAAGCGAGCTTCTCATTTATTTTTCATTAATGCACTGTTGTATTCAGCAGTCCTCTGTCTGATTGTCGCAGTGGAAAAAAAACAAAAAACAAAATATATTTGCATCAAGATAAAAAAAAAAGCACAGCCTTTCCATTTTTCAGTAAAATGTGTATCTCTTGCGCTGAGGTTTTTGCATCCCAAAGTACGTAACGTGGATAGAAATTTAATTCAGTTCTTTCTCAAATGTTTCAATTTATTGAAACACCAGTAAAAGGTAGTAGACGGGAAGATTAAAACAGATTAACTTTTGTAAGTGCCAAATTTGCTGTCCAAGGCAAATGTTTAGAGGCCAGAGAGCCTGGAGACCCAAATTAATTAGTAGGATTTGTATTGCTGTAGGTTATAGATATTAAAATATATGGATATTAGACTCCAATAGGCTGTAAAACAAATGTAAATGAATGAAGAATCAGAAATAATACCTTAACACTGGTGTTGAATGCAGATCCTTAGGATACCTAGTGCCCGTGATTGCATTAAAAAAAAAAAAAATTAATTAATACTAATTAAGGTTTCATTACTACCACTTTAATTAAATGTTGTATTAATATTAGATTACTCTTTACTTGAAGGGCACTGTGAGGTGTTGTAAGCCTGTTATAAATATAAATGGACCACTACTTCATTAAAATGAAAGAAATGAGACGTATTAATGTATTATGATGATAGATTATGATGCATTGTGGACTAGCTGCATTTTAATAGCCCCAAAACCTATTTTGTCCAGCTTGTATACTGTGTGTATTTATGCATATCTCTTTATAATCACCACCTTGGCCCGGATAATGATGTTATGATGTTTTATAAAGGCATACGAGCGGCAGTTCAACTGAAGAGCTCATTGTTTGTTTCAGAGAGAGTTTTACGTGTGGTTTTCTAGCTTTACTGGGACAGGTGATCTATGTGAGAGCATTATGCAAGCACATTCTCCTCTAGGAAAGCCCCAAAGTGAAACTGCACCTTTACTCCACCACAGGCGCTTGGGATTCAGATGTTTGTAAGGAAGGAAAAGAGAGCTCTTTGGATTCACTGCATGATAATAAACCAGATGTCAGGACTGGAGCTGTAGAGGGTTGCAGCTAAAAGCCTCTGGTTGCAGTGGTTCATCCCTAATGGCAGTCTGTGAGCATTTCCAGTTTTATACACACCCCAGTGCTCTGCTTCTTACCTCAGCACATCCATTTGGTGTCTGACAGCACAAAGTCCATCCCACTACCAAAGTAATTCTGAATCATATTTTACATTTTGTCTTATTCTTGGCTTTTTTCATTTGGTTCTACCAAATTGAGCGCTCATCGATATGATGCGAATCTGAAAAGCAAAGCAACAAATCCACACCATCATTATCTGTGCCGCATTATTTAGTCCTCTCTCTGATATGTTATTAGTGTACATGTGTTATCTGTCATGTAGTCCTGAATCGTCTCACTTATTTTTCGCTCCAATTCATAAGCGACAACATAATTATGTCAGATAAATGTGTTTCCGAAATTAGCTTTAACAAAAGAAGGCAGTTATTTGAGGGAGAATGGCAGTCATCTCTCCACTGTGACAGAGTGAAGAGTGAATGGGACGTGGCTGTGAAATGGGAAAAAATGTGTCGATTCTCAAGTGAAAATCAAAACATGTATTTGTGACAGAAAGTCAATGCCTTAATGGGCTCAATTTGGAAATCTGCACAAAAAACCCACACCTCTTTCATTACAGGCAGAGAAATGTTTTCTCTCTGTCTTTAAAAGATTCAGAGCACTGGTGTCTGATGTGTGTCTGCATTGAATGTCTACAATTTTAGATTTGTCTGGCACCAGTGAGATAGATGCATTTACATATAAGCACATCCAGCTATGTGCTTGGCAACATAATACACATCCTGGCCTGCTGCCCCAGTGCAGATGAGGAGGCGAGCGAGGCAGGCTCCTGAATAGTGATTGACTGATAGAATGTCAGTGTTGAACTGCTCCTTATATTCAGTGCTGCAGTGGACGTTCCTCCAGCCAGACTCATGATAGACAGTCTGAATCGAAGACAGAGAGAATCGTAGAGACTCATTTGTCTGCCCGTCCTGTGTGTCTCTGCTCTGTAATAGCCTTGCCCAAGCCGCCCGCTTCCCTCATCGTGACAGAAACCACAGCCACCAGCGTCACCCTGACCTGGGACTCGGGCAACGCAGAACCCGTGTCCTACTACGTGATCCAGTACCGCTCCAAGCTGTCCGACAACGGCTTCCAGGAAGTAGATGGGGTCGCCACCACCCGATACAGCATCGGTGGCCTCAGCCCCTTCTCCGAGTATGAGTTTCGTGTCATGGCTGTCAACAACATCGGCCGTGGCCCTCCCAGCGGCACCGTCGACACCCGCACCAGCGAGCAGGCGCCCTCCTCGCCCCCCCTACACGTCCAGGCTCGCATGCTGAGCTCCAGCACCATGCTGGTCCAGTGGGAGCCTCCGGAGGAGCCCAACGGGCAGATCAGAGGCTACCGGGTCTACTACAGCTCCGAGCACGACGCCCCGCTCAGCGCCTGGCAGAAACACAACACAGACGACAGCCGGCTCACCACCATCTCAGGCCTGACCACAGACATCACCTACAGCCTGAGGGTGCTGGGCTTCACCTCTGTCGGCGATGGGCCTCCTTCTGACGTGCTGCAGGTCAAGACGCAGCAAGGAGGTGAGAACATGCCGACTGTGTCCTCTCAAAGCACTTCCACCCCAACTTTTTAAATCAGAGATTCTCAACTGGTGGGTCGTGGTCTAAAAGTGGACTGTGGGTCAATTCTTTGATTTTTAGCTCCATAGATGGAGAGAGAGCTACAGTTCCCAGCACCACATCATGGTTGATAATGAATGTATTGAACTTTACCCACATTGCATCAAGAAAACACTTCTTCTCTTTGTCTTTTTTCAGAAAAGCAATTAAATATTTTATACTCCTGTGTTATCAAATTAAGGCAGAAAAACAGATTATACGTTATTTCCCTCTTAATATTCAAAAACTCCAGTTTACATGCAGGTTGGCCGTCAGGTTTCTCCTGCACACCTGACATTCTCCGGATTGTTATTGCTGCTGACCTCGGCCAGCACCTCCAGCGTTCATTCAATACTTTTACCTGTTGTGTCACTGAAAGTGTCGTGGTTCAGGCTAATGCATTGTTTTACTTTGTGAAATCGAATTGAATAGCTCTTAAGTTAGCCTGTGTCGACCGTGAGCCAAGACCAGTTGAGAACCACTGCTTTAAATATGATAAATATAATGCTTTGACATCCTGAAATCATGCCAACATCCATTTTGAGACATAGATGTGGTTACCATAAACAAATGAAACCATTACTGAGAGAACTGTCAGACTCTGCTGGCCTCTTTGCTTCGTTTTACATTGTGCACCACTGGTTGGATTTGGAAGGAAATAGGGATTGCTGTATGAAAACCAGCGCTAACGATAGAATAAAGGTTACATGTCATCTCCCCCTTAGTCTCAACTGCTTTATATCAAAGTATTGCAATTAATTTGATAATATTTAATGTATAATTTAATTATGATGATGCTTGAAAATAAGCATATTTAAATGATTCACCCGTGACTTACAAAATTATGGTGCAATTACAGAGCACAGCAGTCGTCCAAACTGATGCCTGGATGTTTGCAGTGGACTCAATACATCTGATATGTATATATACTAAGTGTGTGTGTGTGTGTGTGTGTGTCTGTATGTAATGAGCTCATGCATATGCCTTTTTGATCAGTGCTTTATGTCTTTTTCAGCCTAGCAACAAGAAACGTGTTGAAAACTTAAAGACACATAGTCAGTTATTCCATTCATGAATCTATGAATCCATCCATTCATGTAGTTTCAATCAATCAGTCCAGCAATCAGTCAGTTAATGAATGAATCCATCAGTTTATTCAGCCAGTTTCAATCAAACAGTTAATCAGCTGACAGATCCATTCAGTCAAATTCAATCAATCAGTTAAGCAGTGATCAGCTGATCAGTCTTTCAATTCATGAACCCATCAGTGCATCCATTCATTCATTCACACATTAATCAATCAGTAAAACAAACAATACAAATTCTTACTTAAATGTCAGAAACGGCTAAAATGGTAGAACTGCAAGGAGACCTGACACTGGTTTTCCTTACTTTGTTAGCTGATAATATCAGTTAAACAATATAATGTGCAAATTCTAATTTTGACCACCAAGTGCCCCGTCAGGTCAGTGTTGTAGCAGGAATATTGGTAGCAGCAGAACCATCTTGGTTAGATTTTGTAACATTGTGTTACCGTCAGATTGCTTTGAAATTACAGAAAAACTGAGCTGTAATCTAAAGCATTATCCTGTCATGAATTGAACAGGAGAGAAGAGCAAAGGGGGAAATTTATTGTACAAGGATACTCAGGGCTGTGTGTGTGTGTGCATGTGTGTGTGTGTGTGTGCTGTACTCAGTATCTATAAGGAGGTCCCACACACACACACCTCATCCTCAAGGACAAAGTGGTTGCCTGCACATCCAGTAAGGCATGTTGTAGTCGAGGAATAATAATGGCATTTTGTTTTTAGAGAGCCTCTTTTCAAAAATGTTTTAGGTGCAACACCACAGCACAGCCTGCTGTCCGGCTCTGTGAGAGACCATTACTTCAAATCAGGAGAGTGGAGGATAAAACCACCTAAATTCAGATTACCTACCTTTATTTTCCTGGAACATAGTTTACCACCATTTTGGGCTGGCATAAATCGTTTTGACCTAAATGTACAGCATGCATCATAGTATCACATGGAAGTTATGAAAAGACAGGGGAGAAACATAAATTAATGCTTTTCTGAAGATCTTAACTTGCCTCTTACCATTTACCACTGTGATTAATATGAAATCCTCTCAAATAGCAGAAGCTTTTACATGTCAGTCCTCTACATAACAACATGGAGACCTGCATGTTTATTTCCCTGAGCGGTGAGAGAATAATTGAAAAGTCACTGGAAAAGTTATAATGTTAAATACTTTAGCAATAACAGATAATTCAAGAATTATAAGTAGAGGTAGGAAGTATTATTTGTTGAAATAGTGCTGAGATCAATATCACATTATAGAAAACATTTCAATTAGTAGCAGAAGTATAAGCAGTTGTGAAACTAGTAGAAATATCATTAACAGTAAGCCTACTATATAGAGGAAATAGTTGTACTTGTAGCCTTATTAGAATATAGACTTAAAATAATAATAAAATGATTTATTATTGGTGGTTAGGGTGTACTAAGTGGTTGTTAGGGTGATTCCACGTGGTTTCCAGGACATACTTGGGTAGTTGCTTGGCTTTTTCTAAATGAATGCTGTTATGTGCTAGGTGGTTGCTAGGGTGTTTCAGGGGGGTTGCTAAAGCACACTAGGTGGTCGCTAGGTTGCTTCTACAAGGTTTCTAGGATATTCTGGGGTAGATGCTAGGCTGTTCTAAATGAATGCTCACATGTACCATGTGGTTGCTAGGGTGTTTGTAGGGGGTTGCTAGGGCATACTAGGTGGCTGCTAGGGTGCTTCTACAAGGTTTGAAGGATATACTGGGGTAGTTGCTAGGCTGTTTCAAAGTAGATGCTCACATGTACTAAGTGATTGCAAGAGTGTTTGAAGGGGGTTAATAGGGCATACTAGATGGTCACTAGGGTGTTTCTTGGTAGTCGTTAGGGTGTGTCTAGGTGGTTGCTAGGGTGTGTCTAGGGAGTTTCTAGGTTGTACTTGGTGTTTGCTCTGGTATTCCTGATGAAAACACATAAATTTGTTTCTAGTTAATTAAGTTGCTAGGGTGTACTAGGTGGTTGCTAGGTTGCTACATGGTTTCTAGGGTATGCTGCAGTAAATGCCAGGCTGTTTCAAAGTGGATGTTCACATGCACAAGGTGGTTTCTAGGATGTTTGTAGGGGGTGGCTAGGACATACCAGATGGTTACTAGGGTGTTTCTAGGCGGTTGCTTGGGTGTGTCTAGGGGGTGTCTAGGGTGTACCAGGTGTTTGTGAGGGTATTCCTGAAGGAAACACATTAATTAGTTTTAGTTTAGCCTAGTTTAGTTTAGTTTAGTTCAGTTTAGTTTAGTTTAAGATTGCCTCGCATGGCAGCATTGCAGTAAATTCCAGTAAGGATATTTACTGTCTAAAAGCTTGTTTTACGATATCTCTACTGTTATTTTCTCCAACTTTTATCGGAGTCTCCTGTGAAAGTTTTGACGACTGATATTTGTGAAATCTCAGCATCTTACTTCAGTCTTAACTTTCAATTTTCACAGAGGAATAGATCTGAAAGCGCTGCTTGTCTGCTGTGCCTCGTAGCACGCCGGTCTGGGTGCTGCTGTGAATGCTGATGAGTGTTGCAGCATTTCACCCAACACCCTCTTCTCTGTCTATGTGCCTTCTCTTTATTTCTCTCTTCCTCTGTGTCTGCCCACACATGCACACACTCACACACACACACACACTCTTTGCATTTCCACCTGCAAATGCCCCTCTCACTCAATGCATCTCTTTCATCTGTTTCTTTGTTTGTCCCTTTTTCCCTCCTGTAGTTCCAGCTCAGCCGTCTGGTTTCGAGGCGGAGGCCGAGCTGGACTCGCGCATCATGCTGTCGTGGCTTTGGCCCGTCCAGGACCCCATCATCAGCTTTGAACTGGTGTACTGGGAGGCCAACAACGCCGGGGACAAGGTAAACACCACCTTGAAAACACCAGGCTTCAGCTGTGGTTGATCTGGCAGCAATAACTGGAAGGCATTTGCTCCCACAAACCTGCGAGATATTTAATATTTGGGGGGGGTATTTTCTTGTTCTGTACACTGTCAGAAACAGGGGTACAATAGGAGTCCATTTTTGTCCCTCAAGGTACAATCTACATGAATATACTCCCTAGTACTGATTATTGGACCTCAAAGTAATTATGTGAACTTTTTTCAGAGCCAAAAGGTTCATATACATGTTCCCAAGCAGTAAATGTTTGTACCATTTCTTCTAAATGTTAAGGTACAGTATCAGGGGACAGCATTTCTTAGGCCAATATACAATGAATGAATACATATGTTAATTAATGAATAAATACATATGTAAATAAATACATGAATAAATTAGGTAAAATATTATTTATGGTAGATTTTAACTTATAGGCTACAGTTGAGTAGCCTTGAAATAAAATAAATTTTGTACTAGTGCTGGGTTGCTGCGATTCAATCCGATATTGCCGATCGGATTTGATCGGATTTGATCCGATATTGATTTGGTTAGTTTTATTCAAAAGCATTTTGAGCTGTTACTGAATTACATGCCTGTCTAGTTATGCAACACATTAATACTTGTATTATATTGTGTCATTTGACAACAAATTAATATAGGCATTGATAATTAAAATGGCTGTAAGACTGGTAAAAATGGCTAGGACCACCTTTTGTAGCCCAGAGGAGATATGATGCTCAAACACTTGGTATGTTGTGTTAGTGTATGTTTATGCGTTGTAGAACATAATAAATTATCTTGCAGGAGTATTATTTGTTTTAAAAATGTAAATTACTTATCAAACAGACCTAACTATTCAACTACCAATGAATGAGCAGTAGTATGCATGTGATAACATTGATTGAAAAATAAGCTGAAGTGATACCTCTTCTCTGAATAGACAAGCTAAGCCAGTGTGCTGCTGTTAGCCAGTGAAAATAGAGCGGAGTGGCAACTCTTCGCTTTGTTGGACAATCTATGTCAGTGCGCTGCTGTAGCTGGAAAGTTTCTTTTCCTTTTGGACTCGTACGGTGCCGGTGTAGTTGTTGTAATATTTTTTCTTGGTGGTGCAGGTGCAGGTGAAACGACTGGAGGGGTTGTGCCACCCAGATTTGCTTCCCTCCATGTAATTTTCCCTAGACATACATTCATATTCCACACAAAAACAGCATTTATATATATATATATATATATATATATATATATATTAAAAGATCGTTCTTTGGGCGTACAGATCGCTCCATGGGAATTTAAATGAAGATCGATTCAAAATCGGGGGATCGATCTTTTCAACACAGGTCTATTTTGTACATTTGTAGATATGAAAAATAGGTAATGCAGTGATCCAGTCAATAATGTTAAGTACAAACTACAAGGGGATAAATAAGCAGCCAGTGTCAAGGGTACAAAAGTTGCACCTTATAGTGTATATTGTTATCGTGTATAATTCATTTTTCATTCATTTTTCCATTTTATACATTTCTTACTTACTATATTCTACTGCTTACTTGCTCATCCCACATTCATTTATTTCCATACTTTATATGGTTTGATTTGATATGTTGGAATTGCCAGGTGGGTTTAATATGTACATATGTATTCCTATTTGGTGTTGAAATCACCCAGATGCTTCGCAGGAATCATCAGATTGTGTCTGGATTTATCTTTTAGTAGGACTTGAAAATCTTGAAAAAGCTGTCTGCAGGCAACATCTGCAGAGAATTAAGTTACTGTGACATTTATTAAGTCACATATTGTTTATTTTTCTGGAACCTCCTCTTTGAGAGCCCCCTGAAACCACGGTGAGAGAAATCACCAAAATGATCTGAAATCAAGACTTCATGAAACTCTCCACTGAAACTGATGTGATCAAGGAATCCCATTCAGTATCCGTCCCACTTCCCATGTTGCCTTGCAGACTGAAAACACATCTTTTCAACACAGACCAGCACATCCCCTTCCTGCTCATGAAGAAATCCTCTCTCTACTCATTCTACTTGATCTAAAAAAAAAAAAAAATCCTTTTTATCTCTCCAGAGCTCTTACTCTATTTCATTTCTTTCCTCACACTTTGCCCAAGTATTATGGATACAGAGGAATATTATTTTATATGCAGCTTGTTGCATGAGTTAAAGTTAAATTCAAACAAAATTTTAGTTCAGTTTATTTATTTATTTATTCATTTATTGAGAATAAAAAGCCAGATAAACACAGTGTAGCCGAGTTTGAAGATAAATTCTCACCAAAGTAGTCCCCAGATGTTATTTGAGTCACCAGGTGACGTTTATGATTTGATTTCACCGGTATACATCAGTATCTTCAGTCAGTCATGCAGACAGAAAAAAAAAAAAAAAATTTAAGGGGAGCGTGGTAATCCATGGTCACACACCACACAACATGAAACACAGCACTTGAAAACTGTCAAAACTCCTCAACCCTCCATATCTGTGTTGCACCAGATGCTGCAGCTCCTGCGAGGCACCACGTCGTGTTTAAATGCACATCTACTCAAACCTTTTTTATTGCTTATTTTGCATTCTATTTGTCTGTTGATATTTTATGTCTTTTTCCCTTGCTGAATCCCATTGCTTTTGATGCTTCAAGGACCTATTTTCCCAGGAATTATTAAAGTTTAATCTAATCCAGTTTAAAGAGCGGAGCTGCTCTTTTCCAGCGCTGATTATGTGGAATTTGCGACACAGATTTTGGGTGTAGAAGGCGGTTCTTGCATGAAACACCAGATGTCAATCTCAACGAAAATAAAATGACTCCAGGACATCAAAATTCATGCAAAATATTCAACAGGATATTTCAGATGGAATTTTTACCAACTTATTAGAGAAATGTAATACAAAATATAAAATGATTATGGCCCAGAGATAAAAACGACCAGGCACCAGACCTGCCCTGGTGATACTAATGCAATTAGGTTATTACAGCAGTCAAGTCTGAATTTATGCATTAATAAAATTTAAACAGTTGTATCATTAGAAGTAATTCCAGTTAGGCTTGCCCTTTTGAAATCAACTGTTTCATCATCTTTAGTCCCTACTTACCTGTCCTAAGTCCCACCCCCTTAGTTACCATTGCTAGGTTGGACAAGCGGTTGCCAATTGCTTGTCTGAGGGCAACATTTACTAACCTAGAATTGGTTGGTTTGCTTTTCCAGTGGTGGGACTTAGGATCTGTCACTTGTGCACATACTCTATATTTACATCTGAGGTTGTACTGGATATATGAGATGAAACATACCATAAACAACATACAGTACCTATGTGTTGTTGTTTGGTGTTTCTTTTAATTACCAGGGTGGGTATTCTCTTTATTAAAATATGTAAATTAGCCAAACTCCCTTCAATATAGATTTTGAATTCCTACAATCCAAATGCATATTTGCCAGGTGCAGCTGCTGACCTTTGCCCTACATATATTTGTATTTATTATTTTTAGGCATTTATTTATCCATAGTAACAGCTGCTCATAATATTCATGACTAAGGAATTTAAGCTTCGGCTGCTGTTGTAGCCTTTTTATTGTAAGTTAAGTCATAATAGCGCCAGAGAAATGCTCAAAATGAAAACAAAGCTGTGTAGGCGGTTTGTTTATGTACTCTATATGAATTGTTCCTTGTTTTGTGTCTCTCCGCAGCATCGTGTCACTTTCAACCCAGCAGGCTCCTACGCTGTTGACGGTCTGAAGCCGGATACCCTCTACATGTTCTCCCTGGCAGCGCGGTCGGACATGGGTTTAGGAGTCTTTACTCAGGCCATCGAGGCCCGGACAGCCCAGTCCAGTAAGTGCTGCCATCTTATATCCCCAAGTTTCTCCCAGGTATCTGTCACCCAGTATCTTTTCCCACCTGATATGTTTAACCCACTGAAACTTTGGCTGATCCTACCCAAGGGAATGCATGGAGTTTAGGCCTGTCGGTCATCTGAGACTGTCAGAGTTTACACATCGGCAGGGATGGTGAGCCATATGCTCACACTTTAGGATTGCCTTGACACTTTAGAGCGATGCTAGGCCACTAATATTATCTCACAAATGAGAAAAAGAGAATGTGTTGCAGCTCTAAAACCCACTGGTAAATCATTTTAAATAAGTGGCTGAGCCTGGAGTCTGTTTCTGCGAGACTTGTTTTATTTCTACGGGAAGTGAAGGTGGTGAGTGATTGGAGCCTGGGTCCAGCTGAAAATCACCGCACAGTTGCTCTCCGCTAGATTCAAAAATAAATCATGGCAACAAAAACCATAGACTTATGTTGATATTACATTGTTAAATTATTTGTTTGTTTATTTATTGATTTGTCCATATGGAGACTATGGTCATATAATGTGAGCATCAAACCTGTGTCACTCAACATAGTGTATGTTAGCGCACAGTATGTTGAGTGCCAGTGTGAAATCTTAGTTTGTTTAGGGGAGTCGAGTACAGAAACACTTCTAAACCTTTAATTCACCGACTATCAGGAGCAACTGTATGCTCACTCCCAGTGCCCAGATGGACAGCAGAAAGGTACAGTATTTAGCATTCAGTTTTTGATTACCTCTCCTTCCTGTGTGCTCTAAAAGCATGGCATAAGTCACTGGTGTTGTGTCCTGCAGGTCACAAACTGGATGGTAGGATCCCACTTTTTCATTTAATACTTTTTTTTTTTGAGTTAGTGTCCCCTTTTTCATCGTTGTGAAAGCCCAAACTACTTTGCATTATGCTTTAATATGTTTGTGAGGTGGGAACCAGAGCAGTGACCTTTATGAAATGACAGTCCTGTTATGTATCATAAAACTGGACTTATTAATTTCACAGTAATTGTTTTCTTGTCATATTTAAGATCCTGCGTTGGCAAGCATCGCAGGCATTAAATCATGCATGTTTTCATTAGAGACTGCACAGTTATGATTACATTTTGCGAGGTTGCAACCTGACATTTTAAACGAATATGTGCTCAGAGGAAACTAACTGTTTACAGTGAAGAGAAGTTTGCAGTCCTGCTTGCTTGTGCACAGTCAGGTGTGGAGGTTTCTTGATGTTTTTTGTTCCTTGCCAACAGTTTTACGAAAGTAATAAGAGATTTGCTTGTACCCACAGCTTTAACACTGACACCCAGTCTGTGTAAGACAGCAAAACCTCTTTTTCTTACCCAGTCATTTGGGTGTGCTGAAACTATTGTAACACAGTAATACTAGTAGCACTGGATGGATTATCTAGTTCACGGAGCTGTGTAATTGTAAATCTCAAGTTTCAAGCTCGCAAAATTTAATCACTAGTCTTGGGTTAATTATAACTACAGTTTTGTACATTTGCCAATCATGCTCAAGTTTGCGGGACCCATTATTGAATTACAATGTTAAGGTACAAGGTAATGACAAATGGCAGTGCCTTTTACTGCTCTGCCATAAAATCCTGCATCCCGAAACCATCAAACCTTTGTGGCGTGGCGCGGTTCAGTTGCACACCAGCACTACTTGATATATTCATTTTCTGCTCTCTGCTCCCAGTGCGTCACAAATCATTGGCCACTGCACATTGCACGATTTGACAAATAGCCTAATAAAGCCACTGAGTAGATACATACAGCACATAATATGATGTAAGACTAAGCAAACACAAACAGACTGTTACACAGACAGAACACTTAGATTATACATGTCATGCTCCTTTACAATTGTAGTTTGTCATGTAAAACACGGTGTACAGTTAGCTGGTGTGCAGTCGTTTGAATTTGTGCTGTTCAGTCACCGTTCCCACTCTGACACTAATGGTATCGAACACCCTTAATTCAGGTTTTTGCACAGCGTCCAGTGCGTATCTCTGTCTGTCTGGCATGCTGGGAGATGTGGACTTGAACCTACATTATTTATGACAGCTCCCAGAAGGAATCAAAGCTTATTCTAAGCCATTTGTTTTACTTGTCAGTAGTGAGATCCCTGTGCCAGCAATCACACCGGTTCCCATAGGAACAGAGGTGTTGTACCAGCTTGCCGTCATGGCTGTGGCAGACCAGCCCAGGAAACCTGCTAACACGACTAAAGACCCTGACCGCTGCTGTCACGTACTGCACGTCTGCCTCCCTCGGCCTTTTCCTGCCTCTGCCATCACTGGTTTCTCTGCTGTGTTTATTTATAGGTCTGGATATCCTGTATACCTGACTGTTTTTGACGTTCCTCTGGTTCTCTATCTCTCTAATGTTACACCCCTCACACTATATTGTGGTAAGGACTTATTCTTGCTAAGTGGCACATGCTCTTCCAGGTGAGACACCGGCGAGCTCCAGATTAGTGATTTCCAACCCATTGGTGGGCCCCAACAGAGGGTCAGGAGGTTCGTGAGAAGGCCACATCAATACATTGTTTTCTCAATAAAAAAGGATGGAATTTCTTAAATCATGCAATGTAGTTGCAATTTCTGAACCTATTAAGCCCCCTGAGACGCCACTGACCATGATGGCCTGCATAAGCGATGATGACTGGCAAATAGAAACCTTCTTAGCTATTTGACAACATTTGGACAAATTTCTTTTCAAACGGGACTAAGTGCTGTCTAAAAACAGTAAGAATCACTCTCCAGAAATGAGAAAAAAAAAAAAAACACATAGACAGTACAATGAATCATATTGATTATGGCTTTGTTGCCTTTGAAGGACCAGATGGTGTGTTATTTGCCTGGAAAACAGGCACAGTAATGACATGTAATGTACAACGAACAATATTTTTTTTTTATTTCGCTCATATTGAATGTAAGACAGTGTTTACAGCTAAATTTAGCCCGTATACACACTGTAATGATAGATACAGGTGCTTTAAAAGCTTAACTACTTTTTTGACAACTTTATTTTACCGCTCAAAATAACTGTGGGTCTCAAGACAAATTGTGCCTCTACATGAGGGTCCTAACCTGAAAACTTATGAGGCTTGGTGTAATTGATATTTAGATGTGGTAACACATGTAAAGACAACAGTATTGGCCCCAAAACTGTACCTTGAGGTGCACCACAAACAATCGGGAAAAGAACAAACACCACTTGGGATGAAGAGTTCCTGTTGAATGGGTCAGATGGCACTCAGTCCAGGACAGTCTCAGATATGCAACCTAATTCTTCAGTCTCTACAGTCTAAGCTCTTCCTCAACATTTCACCATATTGTTTTTATTCTAAGTTTAAAGTTAAAGTTTTTTTTTTGTTGTTGTTTTCGTCTGAATTTTAATTTACTTTCTCTGGAATTCGCCTACCTCCGCTCTAGATTTTAGTGTTTTTCATAACCCTGTTTGTATTTGAGACTTGTATCGACTGCAATATGTCTCCCACACATTGATCTCTGTCTGTTTGATCTATTGCACTCCAGCACAGATGTATCCAAAGGTTCTTGTAGACGTGTGGGAATACTCCTGTTTTTGTGTGTCTCTCTCTTTGTGTTCCTCTGCAATATGCTGGGCTTGGCCTACTAGCAGGCACGACCCAACCTCCAACATTGTTCAGATAGTGTGTCCACGCTCACTGCTGTGGCTGCCAGATCACAAGCTGGCATGATAAAAGTCCTCCAGTGTCGGATCTCCCACTTGCTCCACACTAATATGCACAGCGCACAGTTCACTGTACTGTTGTGCTATGTCGTTTCATTTTGTCCTCATGCTTTGTTGTGCCTACATGTTATCATTTAATCATTGTGCCTTTTTTAACTTTTAAGTTGGTGAAACTTCACATTGTGCCAGCTGTATTTGTTTTTCATATGGCGCAGCAACTGCACTGTTTCACAGAAAGGCAGCTACAGTGTGAAGTATCACCTTTGTTTTTGTTTGCCTTCTGGACTTGGGAGATTATACATGTTATTATTATACATGTTATATAATAGGAGAATTACCATAAATACATTTGTGTATGTGTGTGTGTGTGTGTGTGTGTATATTTACACAGACACACACACACGCACACACACACACACACACACACACACACACACACACACATTCAATGTACATTCATTTACACAAGGAAATAGATTTTTTAAATTTAATCCAACAAGTGGGCACCCACATGATTAAAATTTTGAGAGAGTAAATACTTTGTCTGAAAATGTTTTACATGAACAGAGCAGTTCTCCCCGGTCCAGAATGTCTTTTGCACTCATCATCCACAATGCTTGACCCTTGACCTTCCCTCCTCCCCTTCCATCAGCCCCATCGGCCCCTCCCCAGGAGGTGCGTTTGCTGAGCCTCAGCTCCACCAGCATCCAGGTGAGTTGGGTGGCGCCCCCTGCAGGCAGCCGCCATGGGGACATAGTGCGCTACTCCCTGGCCTACCAGGCGCTAACAGGGGAAGACACGGAGCGACACCAAGTGTCAGGAATTGGTGCCAATGTGACCAGCTACGTGCTGGACGACCTGGAGAAGTGGACTGAGTATGAGGTGTGGGTGAGGGCGCACACTGATGTGGGGCCTGGCCCAGAGAGCCCCGCTGCCCGCATCCGAACCAAGGAGGATGGTATGTTGATGACCTGACTGCCTGCAAAAACTAACCTTCCTCCAACTGACACTTCTCTTCTGCTCCTGAAATGAGCACAATGCAGAAATGTTTCTTAGTGCACACAAAAAGGGAGTGAAATAAGTATTTCCAACAGGAAAGGATTATGTGGAGGAGACACGACTACAAACACTAAGTACTTTGACACTGAAATAGCAACAGTGGAAATTAAGGGTGTGGAGGTCAGAGTCGTCCAACAACCCAGGTTCAGTTCCCAGCTCTTGTTGACGTTTTCTACTAGAAATAAGGTTTTTCATGTCCATCTCAGTTTTCTCATAGATAATGTGCAGCCAGCTGGCCATTATTGCAAAATCAACCATGACAGGGTGATCAGGAGTCTGACTCAAATCACAGCAGTCTCTTTTACCTTGAAGGGGTTTATTTTTATTTATAAACAATATGAATAAATTGACATTGAGAATATTGATTTATGCTTAAAAAGTTTGCAAAACTAACTACACAGCCATGTAGCAACTAAACAAGCTGTCCATGGCAACAGTCAGTTATACAATTTAGCGATATTTATCCTGACTGAGTGTCACGACTGACCAACAGAACTATTTCAGAGTATTTCACAGAGCTCTGTAATAATCTTAGTTAAGAATGACCACAACATGAACCTGTACTTGTAGTTGTGTAAGCAAGCTTTGGCCTTAACCTTTACCCCAGCCGGTGTTGTTCTAGTTGCCTAATTTTGTTTGATTTCGTCTAAATTTCACTGTTGACTCGCCTTGTCATGTGACAAACAGGTAAAAATGGCAAGTCTCATTTATGCTATTGTCACATAATCCTTTCATGTGGAGGGACGTAATCTTCACGTTATTCATGTCCATAACGTATAATCTGCTTTTCAGCTTGTGCTCATTTCAGGCAGTTTTGTGAGACTGTGTTGGCTGTTACCTGCTGCTGCTGAGCCCTGCTGCCTCTCGGCCTGCCTCTCTCTATCAACATGTCTGTCTTTTTCTCAGCATGATGACACTGCTGTAGCCTGCTGGGCTCCTGGCTTGCCAGGCTAAGGTGTCTGGAGAATTGCCCGAGTGGCAATATGACATGCTCTGTCTCCTCAGTCTGATAGCAGGTCTGAGGCGCTGGCTAAACGGCTACTATGATTTAGTCCGGAGAGAAGCTCTGCCACACAGCACACACTCTGTATTAGTGGCACCGCACAGCACACCCTAGTGCCCACAGCTTTAAGACACCATTACACCAAATCCTTACAAGCAGATTCAGCTCTTTTTTTAAGACACAGTTGGGTTGGCCATATCATGACCAATGAGACCAAAGAGTAATGGTCTCTTTTCTTGAGCCACTAGAGGAAATCAATGGATAAGTCCCGGTTATTGTCGGAGGGGCTTAAAGAGCAGAGCAGCATGGTGCGGAGCCTCGCCTCTGTTAAAGCTGACTGCTGGCTTGTGATTGGCTCCAGCCGCTGTGACTACTTACAAATGAACTCCGTCTTTGCCCTTGACATCTTCCTGACTCCTTCCCTTCCTTTGCTTCTTAATTATGTTAGTCTTCCCAATGTCTGGATTAATTTGATTCCCCCGTGCTCTTATTGTGTTTGAATTGCCTGTGTCTGTATTGTAAGCATTGGAGAGAGATGGGGAGAAAATGATGACATTTATGTGCATGTGCACGCGAGTGTGCATGCATGCCTGTGTGTGTGTGTGTGTGTGTGTGTGTGTGTGTCTTTGTGTGTCCTGGGATTTATTACCTTAGTTCCAATAAAAAGCAGATCCTTTCTGCTCTCTGTTTATTGAGTTGCCCAGAGTGATTGAAAATGACTGATCTATCAGGATGTGCTTTTTTGGGCAGCACTGTTTTATGACTTAAACCCAATAATTCTGTCATTATGGAGACAAGTCTAAGTGGTGTTCAGTGCACTGTTTCTTCTCCCCACTCCACAGCGCCTGCCCTCACTACATAGCCTCCCTCCCATCCTTCTTTCTCTATCTCAGTTTCTCTCTCACTCGCTCTCTCTCTCTCTCTCTCTGCCTCTATATAACACACCACATTTTTTCCTGCACACCCACTGAATTTTAATCTCACACTCTTTTCATCTCTTTCCATCTCTCCGCACCCCATTTGACTTTGAGCTCTCATCGCTCACTGGATTTCTCCAGCATCTGTCCATTCTCCACACAAAGTGCAGCAGCTTTCTCTGTGCTCTCCCCAACTAATTCTCCTTCCAGCTCCCACATCACTGCCAGCTCTGGTGCCTCCTATCACACCATATTCTCATTTCGCTTCCTGACACCTCGCTTAAGGCGCGCTGGGCCTTGAAGACCGCTGGCTGACTATTAATTTGTTTTAATAAATTGAAATGAAGCCAACTTCTCAGTTAATAATTATTGAGGTTCTGCATTCTGCCAGAAGTATCAGTGTCCTTGATAGTGCGGGCATGGAGTTGCAGAAATCCGCTGCACCACGGTTTCTCTTAGATCTCCTTGCCTCTGCTTCGCACCCCTCTCCTCGAAAAACTGGGGTATAATTTGGGTCTGCACGATCCTGGTGTTTCTGACGTCTCTATTAAATTACTGCTCAATCATTTCCCTGCTGGCCTGAGCCAACAAGCGCGTGATGTGAGCTTAATTGCCTTCACGTGTTGGATTCTCGGAAAAGTGCTGTAACAGCTTCACTCAAGTAGACATGGATGCTGAGTGGTGCTGGACCAGGAACGTGGAGTCCCATGTGAACCATTTCTGTCCCTGAAAATGGCACGAGGGCGAGAGGCTGCTCTTACCTCAGACGGCCTCCAGACAAATCTGCCATTCATCTTTATTTATTTGCATCATCAGTGCAGAGTCATTCAAAACCTTGGAAGAAATTTAGGTCACATACCACCTGGAAGAAGTGTCTGGTTTAAGACAAGATTTCTAAAAAAAAAAAAAAAATAAATAATAAAAAAAATAGACATTCAACAGTTTCATGTTTTGTTAAAATCCACTAAAACTCAGTGGTTAATTAATCATACTGTACAAGTGTGGCTGTCTGTGTCCATGTGGTTTTGATCTCTGGATCAAATAAATCCAACAAATAACCTGGCTCAATCTGCAGGTTTGGTCCAGGTATCACTGTTGTTGAAATCAAATCACATCCCATTTTCCAGGAACCAGTCCCTGCCACACAGTGTGAGCTCAACAGGTGTGTGCCTCCAAGGTTTTGAACAGAGCTGCTGATTTTTTTGTCAAACCTTGTGATAATGATACATTGGTTGACACATTTGTAGCAAGGTTATACAGTAATAGAGATATGTACTGGAGGCTTGGTGCTTTACAGTTGAACAATAAACTTTTTAACGTCTCAAGACAAGAGTGTTTTACTGCAGTTTTTACTGCCTTTGTTCCATGTCAGCCAACTTAAAGTGACATGGAAGTGTAGGCACATATTTGCCTGTACAGTATATGTTTTGAGCTCAGCCTTTATTCTGACTCTCAGGTTATTCAGGCGCTCTGCTGTAGAACGCACAAAACGGCTCTCAAAAAAAGTGAAAACGTAACTCGGCGGGACTTGAAGATGAAGTGAAATGTAACAGCGCTGCCACATCAGACCCCTGAAGACAAAGGCTTGTCTTGTTCAGACTGCAGGCAAATCAGATTTCTTTCTCAAATCAGATCTTAAAGACAGACTGTCGACACTGCTATTATCAAGTGATCAAATCGGGATTGTGTCTCCAGACATCACCGACCTATCTGCATGGGTTGCTATGGTAACGACATTAGGCATTAGTAAGTACGTACGCTTGTGATGCAGCTTTCCAACGTTGAAGCATGAGAGACGTCCACAAGCCTCCAACCAAAGAGCCAGCAGACGGTTCACTTCAGAGTCTCCATGCCGCCCTGCAAGCAGCAGCAGGGATTCGTCTCCGTCACCTCCTGGATTTAATGTCGTCGAGCGATGCAAAAGACAGTTTGAAAACCATTTTGAGTGTCCCGAGAGTCTGAGCTGAGACGTAGGAATTGAATTTCAAACAACCTCCCAATGAGGTTTGGATCTGATTTGCAAAAATCGCATCTCATGCTGTTTTTCCTGTCCAGATTTTCTAAAATCAACCTTGAGCCAATCTTAAAATGCTAAAAAATGATTTGGGATGGCAGGCTGAACGAGGCCAAAATGACAATCAGGCAGCCAGATTCAGTGTTTGTCTGTAGCCGCTGCAGTTAAATGATCTGGCATCGTTCCCTCAGAAGAAGAAGGGAAGAAGTTGGACGGGCCAGATTGTTGAATTTCAGATCAGACTCTCTGCAGCCTAACTCTGGCCTTTGTTGACCCTGTTTTTCCACCATTTTCCATTATAACTAATCGATTCTAATCAAAATCCCATCAGCTGCTTCATTAAGAGCGACTTCCGTCTTGCTTGTTCGGGTGTGCAGCTCTCCAACACAGTTCAATACGGCCAACACACACGCCAAAAATCAACCTCAAAAGTACAAAAGTTTTTTCAGCATGGTGACTAATGACGCATGTCACATGACAGAGTAAGCAAGCCAGTTCAAATCAAGCAGATTTAGTGTCATTCAGCTAGTGTACTCAACATTTAAGCTACATTTCAGCTGCATTTAGAAAAATTAGACATAACAATGTAGACACTATACAATAAATACACTTGGTTGAACTGTCTCAAGAAAGTGTACTGCAAAAACCTACAAGTGGGATGAGATAATCCCCCCTTGTTTCCAATCCAGTTTCACTTGTTTCACCATTTTTTTTCTCGGCACAGGGCAGAATACGTTGAAACAAGGCAGAAAAAGGCAGATCAGTCCACTTGGATCACGAGAATGACACTTGATTCAAGAAAATTCTGGAAACAAGTTGATTTGCATGGGTAACAAGTGGGATTATCTCATCCCACCAGCGGATTTTTTTTGTTCCTTGTATGAAGAAAAACAAGATCTTAACTGTGAAGATGAGAGTGAACGACAAGGAGGATTAGCATGGAGATTTGTTGCGGTGTGTCACACAGCGCTGACAGACTTGACAGCCATAGCCAATGGTTGCTGGTGTTTTCTTGATAATTAGTGTTTGTTCAATCCAGGCCAGCGGACCGACTTCAAAGATGCGTTTTGTGCGGCTGTGGGATTCTGTCGTGATTTGCATGGTTCTTTTGTTCCTCCTGCACCCGACACAGGCCGGGGCTTTGTCTTTTGCTGTTAACACAGCAGCTTTATTGACGTTTTGCTCCAAAGGTTGAAGCTTGATTTTGTAAGCTTGCAGATAGATGAGGTTAAATGATTCCAATTAGTGCAAAGTGCATCGTGCTGACGCCAAATTATGAAGCGTTCCCCTCCTCGCCGTGCTGCATGGTGCTATTTGCTGGAGGTTCTTTCACACTTTCTATCTGTGTATTAATCTCTTAATGCAGGGCGTTTTAACCTTTAATGCTTCTTTCCTCTCCTTTACTATCTTGAATTTCATTAATTTCAGGACTACCTCTTCTCATTTTTATTGAAGTCAAATTTGTATTCATTTACCACTCCCCTGGAAGCTGACCAAGCAGTCTAAAGGAAATCTTCATAAGCCCATTTCACTATTCCACACAGTAGAAAAGTGTGGGCACTAAACCGGCCTCCCAGCATCCTCTTGGGGCTCCACATGACAAGCTTTGATGTGCATAACCTTCAAAGGTAGCCAGCAACCTTCGCATTACCTTTGAACTTCTCCAGGCCTTTAACTTTTTCATCAGGTCAGGAAAATTTGAAAACTTTGATGTTATTTATCAGATCGGGACAGGGGAGCAACTGGATTGTAGACGTGAGAACATCTCATCTGCCTTTTGGTTGACCCTGTTACCAAAGTGTTGTTTATACGCTTTCGTATGTGTAGCCCCAGAGGGAACGCAGCCCACACCTCGATGGTTTTAGATACCCATTAAACTACACAGTAAGGCCTGGGCGATGTGGATTTTTGAAGGGCAGTCAAACACTTTTGGATAAAACAAAAATTTTGTGATGCCATTCGACGCCTTTACAACTTCTTAGAGTTTTACAGTGGAAAAGCCAGTAAAACGGCATTTAGACCACGGGACGCTAAAACTCTTTACTTTCAAGCTGATGAAGCTGAACATATTTATGCACACTGTACCAATGTTGAATCTGATCAAAACGTCTCATTAAAATCAATTCAGGCTCCCCGTGTTGGACTTATAAATAATTCCACCATAAGTATTCAAGCAATCTGCCTCATATCCATCAAATCAGAGGATGACAAAAACTGGATCAGCTCAATTTTTTATTAAAGGACTTTATTTGTAAAGCCATACATCTGTAAGCCCATTTTATCCCAAAGCTAGCAGTGTTGAAGAACACTTGCAGTTTTGTTTGTGTTTTATCCCATGTACAACACTGTAGTTACACATATTTTACATCATGATACTGACTGTTTTCCAAAGTTTATTATTCTTGATGTGATTTTCGAATGCATTTTTTAACTCTCTAGGCAGCAATCCCATGCCATCCATTGTGTTACAGTGCAAAAGTCAACTTGCAGAGACACGAAACTGGCTTGAGACAGGTGATCCATCACCGTGAATATCCTTAGTTTATTTTTCTCCAAGTTTACATGGCTGTGATGGATTGACTGACTTGAAAAGTCTGCAGGCTTTGTGGTGCGTTCACATGCCGGCGGGAACCTCTGACATCAAGAAACGGCATCGCATCCGTGGGCCGTTTTGTCAGAAAATCAAACCTGGAAGACAAACGAGAAGCAAATGTGAAAAAGGATGACGTGGATGGGACTGCTTCTTCTCCGTGGAAGAACGTTGTCTGGCTATCAAGTAGAAAATTTGGTTTTCTGACTTGGAAGACCTGGATGATGAAACTCCCCACATGCACATAAATGCAGCAAGAAAAAAAAAACCCAAAAAACACAGACTTCTCAAATCAACATGCACGACAATGAAGTCACTTTGACAAAAATAAATTAGGGCAGGATGTTCACAGTGATGGATTACCTATCTCAAGCAAGTTTCAAGTCTCTGCACGCTGATTTTTGCACCGTGACAAGATGAATGGAAGAGAAAGCCTGCCTGGAAGGTAAGAAAAACATTCAAAAATCTAAACAAGTGCGGTATGCTTTGGAAAACAGTCGGGAGAAATGTGAAATATGTGCGCAGTGTGGCGCACGGGCTAAAACATGAATAGAAATGGCCCTTTAAGCAGGAAGTCTGTATTTCAAATGAGATGATGTGATGATGAAAAAACACAAAACACAGTCGTGAAAACTGCAAAGCGCATTGTCTGAAGGCTGCAAATGTAACTGTGGTGTGTGTGTGTGTGTGTGTGTGTGTGCTGCTGCTGTGTCTGCTGCAGTGCCCGGAGCTCCTCCCAGGAAGGTGGAGGCCGAGGCTCTGAACTCCACGGCCCTCAGGGTGAGCTGGAAGCCTCCTCTGTCTGTGAAGCAGCACGGCCAGATCAGAGGCTACCAGCTGGTCTACTCCAGGCTGGAGAACGGGGAGCCTCACGGCCAGCCGCTCATCGTGGATGTTTCCCTCCCCGAAGCCCAGGTACCGTCCCGCTCACTCACTTCACTGCAATGACAAGCCAAGCAGGGGGTTTTTATACAGGCCTGCATGTTGTGGTCAGACCTGTTCAGCTCTTATTCCACACACCGGCCATGTTATACTAACCAAATGATTCGTCTTTTTGTTTTTTTTGTTTTTTTTGTTTTTTTTACCACAATTGAAAACCTGAGGATCACACATTTCATGATGCAAAACAAGGGATGAGGCTGAACTTGACTGAATTGAACCGAATGCACTGAATTTAGCAGGAAACACAAACTGGTGAAGCTACAAGACACCCCTTAGAAAATGGTTGATCTTTATGTTCATATTCCTGCTGTAATTCTTAATTTTTAATTTTTAATTCTTCCATTTCTGTTGTCCCATGCATCGTCGATTGCTCCCTTCTCTGCTTGTTGTTTCTCTTTACCTTTTATCCTACGTCTGTTTTTTCGTCTTCATTGGCTTTTGGGGCGTAATCCGTTCACATTTGTGTCATTTATGAGTTTAATCTACATCCAGATTCCACTCCTAAAAGCCAAATATGTTTGATATAAACGTCGTGGCTCCAGCTCTTGTGAAATGAGATCACGAGGAGGGAGATTTCAGTCTCTTTGAGCCCCAAAAATCAGGGAAATAGTCGGAGCTTGATGGGGAAACGGCGGCTTAACGCTGCACTCATTTCAACTTGTTCAAAAAATGAACTCGATACAGATCAACTTAATTACAGTTTGGAAATTCGAGTGGCACTTCAGAGCTCAGGTTTCCCCAGTTTCAGTTCAAGTAACATTAGAGCACACGGAAATGGTGGGAAAAGAAACCACCTGCATCGGTACAATAGTATTTATTTGCTACTTCAGCTGATAGTCCAGGTTCTTACCCATACAGTGGTGTTTACTGCTCCATACGAGTGAAACAGATCCTCTGAGTTTGACCCGTCAGCTCCTCCTGTGTCACGAGAATCAATGAAAATCTGGACCAAAACCAAATGATTTTGAGCGACGAGCCAAAGCTGAAATTCTGTTATGAAGGATGCACAACAACAGAAGCTTGGGATTCATTATCGACGCTCTTTTCCAGCGTTCTTGCTTGAAAACTGGTGGGACTACTTTGTGTCTGTATCCCTACACAGCAGCGGCTCGCCTCAGTGCTGTAGGTTTGCAATTTCAGTTTAGTCTGAATAAGTTTTGAAAGTGGGTTTGCTAGTTCAGTTTAGTTTTTATTTTTTGAAAATGTGCCCACAGAAGGATATTATCAATCTGCTAGCGTAAAACTGGCACAGTCCAAAAATTGGGAGATCGATTTCATATCCATTCAAAATACTAGACTTAGGAGGAAAACTGAAATAAACTGACAAAGACAAAAACTGGAGACATTTTCTCCATAGTTTTAGTTTATTTTAGTTTGTTTTTTAAACTTGCAATACAGTTTCAGTTAGTTATTGTTTTTATTTTTATTTCAGTCGCTGAAAATGTTGTTTCTCATGTGGCTTTTGCTATTTTGTTAGTTTTCGTTAACGTTAATAACCTTGGTACACATCTAGTAGGTGAAGCCGCTGTGTGGTGATACAGACACAAAGTAGTTCCACCAGTTAACGAGCAAGAACACTGGAAAAGAGTGGCGATAATGAATCCCAAACAAACGTCTGTCGCTGAGCCTCCTTTAAAACATTTTTTCAGCTTCGTGTCGCCGTTCAAAGTCGTGTTGTTTGCTGGTCCAGATCCACTTGAGTCATTTTAGAGAAGAACAAGACCATTGAATCGCTGGTTCTCCGAACAGGGAAGGAGCTGATTATGGAGCAGGAAACAAGAACCACGTGAACGGAAAAGATTATGGTTGTGCAGCCAACTTCCCCCAGATGAATACAGTTTAAAATGAAACTATTCGCTGTGTAAAACATTATTAAATCTAAATATGATGGTGCTGGTGAGTCCTGAACCCGATGAGAAAATAACGATGATCGAGCTGAAACAAAACAAGCCTGAATCATCCAGTAATAATGATAAGCTTTATTTAGATATCACTCTAAAAGGTGCTTTAGTGAAAGATGTAACAATATAAAAAGATGACATGAGACATGATAGGTTACATGAAAAAAAAAAAGTGAAATAAAATTAGATGAAAGACACGAGAAGCAGCTCAAGGTTAAAAGTGGACAAGAGAGAAAACTTTTACATGAAAGCAAAACTATAAATCAGCAAAACGGAGTCAATGAAACATGAAGCTCTAATAAACCTACAATATACATCAAAATAATCTGATGATGAGTGTTTTTGTTTATTTTTTTAGATGATTAATGTGGTTCCAAATTTTATTTTCCCTGTGATCTGGTGCAGTATGTGCCCTTCGATCCTAATGTGTGCAAATGACGTCTTATCTTCCCTTGAAATAGAAAAAAAAGGATAAAAACAGACCAAAATAACTGTGTGTGTGTGTGGTCTGCTGCGCGCTGATGAAAATGCATTTGTGATTAGATTCGAATGCAGTTGGCTTTATGTGATGATAATGCAAATACAATGCCTTGTTATTCCATCTAAATAATTGCATTTCATGTTTGCTGCAGTTTTATTTTGTGCTGCAGACTGTGACAGCGGAAAACTGCCATTGATTTGAATGTGTGAATAATGGAAAAACCTAGTTAATCCTGCTTAGGAATGCAAGAGCAAGTCTTTTTTTTTATGTGTGTGTGTCATAAGTAGTAAGGATTGTGTGTGTTTATGTGTGTGTGAGAGCGAGAAAGCGAGAGAGAGCGAGAGAGAGAGCTCAGCATCTGATATGCAATGAAAATGAGATGCACCTGGAGATGCACGAACACACAGCAGCAGCAGCATTTCTCATCTTCGTGGCAGTCAGATCTGCTTCCGGCTGTTTTTTCTTCCAGAACTTGAGCTAAAGAGACGATTCACGGAGTCGGTCCACAGTCACTTAATAATTAAGATGCTCCCGTCGCCATCGAGCACCCAAACGCCTCACCAATCAGCAGCTCTGGGTGTCTGTTTGCTATTTTGCACGGTGTTTAGCAGCACTGCACATCACCTGCTGCTCAAACAGCATTATAAGGCCTCATAAGCGCATTATAAGCACATTGAAAGTGCAGGGGAATCATTCAGAATGAACAGAGGATGAAGTCTAAATAAATCAGTCAAACTGTGTTTATGGAGGACATTTCACACAATCAAAGTCAACATAATGTGCTTTACAGTTAAAACAGAACAATAAACAAAGAGAAAACATGATAATAAAACACAAGTGTAAGGATAAACCTCTAAACCTATACTGTAAGATTTTTTATTTACTTACTTATTTGGGAATTTAACCTTTACTTTACCCTGAAAATACCCAGTGAGATTCAAAAGCTCTTTCTTGCCAAAAATGGGAGCAAATTCTGGAGATAATAACACAGCAAGCCCAATTAAAAAACATAATCATGCACATACAAGGAGGAGCCTTTCAGTAAAGCAACAAACCTCCGTATGTACCATGTAGGGTTTATCATTATGTCTTTTCTCTGCTGAAACAGCGTCAGTGTGTTTGTCAGACGGTGCGAACGGACCTGTAAATGTTCCAGCTCGCGGTTCAACAACAAATAAATTAGGTTTAGCATCTTCTGTGGTGAAGCGGCGCGTTAATGACATGATATTAACCCCCTGCAGTGGCAGTTATCCTGCGAGATAACAAACAACCCGCTTTCATATTGCAATGCATCACGGAAACATGACAAAACACAAAACACAACAAAATGAATTGTTGACAGTGATTTTGTTGTTTCTTTTTGTTTTGTTTTGTCTCTGAAACGGATTTAAGATGCATGCGTAGCTGATTATGTGCTGACCAAGAGGATGTTGTTATTTATTGAGGAGATGATATTATTTTTAATGTTAGAAAAATTTCCTGGAGTGAAAAAGGAACAAAAACAAACCCTGAGCACACAGGTAGGCAGCACGTTTTCCATTTCCATTTTATTTTATTTTATTTTATTTATTTATTTATCTATTATTTGTGTAATAAACAGAAGAAGAAGAGCTGGGTAGTTAGCAATGAACAGAGAGAGAAAAGAGCAACTCAAACTCCAAGTCCCGCCCACCCCGTGTGATTGATTGAGCAGCGAAGACAGAGACTAAAAAACACCAATTACCGCTCCCATTAACAGTTATTGGTAAAATAGTGGCGAGCGTGCTGAATTAGAGATAAAGTGTGCATGTTGGAAAGTGTGTGAGCGCGGCGGCGTTCTGCTCCGCTTGTTTTGTTCTCCAGGAGCAGCGTCTCACCTGATTTCCTTTATAAGCTGCATTCCTGTCTTATCTGTGTACAGCAGCAGGCCAGATAAAGGCAACTGCATCTCAAAACCCATCTACAACTCTCCCTTCTCTTGCTATCTCTCTCCCTTAAACACACACACACACACACACACAAATACACACACACACATACAAAGACTCCCCCGGTGAGCAGATTTTTCTTTAAGGAGCCTGTCTTCAAGCCTCATCTGTGATAAGTTTAGTTTCTCCCCTTGGCGTCAGTGATGCTGATGAGACTCAACACAAGGTCTGCAGAGTGACCCCAGAGACAAACTCCACTGACGCACACACACACACACACACACACACACACACACATGCACACTCACGCATCCCTACCTTATAACACACGTACACACCACACTCCCTGGCGGCAATCTCATAACTCACTCTGACCCATCCTACATACTGACCTGGCTGCATCAGGAGGAGTTTTTCTTCTCGTGTGTGTGTGTGTGTGTGTGTGTCTTCCTCCTTTCATTTACTGTGGGCTCAGGTATGGGCACAAAAATACGGCGGCGTATCAGGGCCACTGTAGGCAGAAGAATTCAGAATTTGTGAGATTTAAGTCATAAATGTATGAGAAAAAACTTGTAAGAATTTATTTTGCAGTGGGATTTAGTGAGAAGGAAATTCTTCTGAATCGGACCAAGTCACAGCAACGTCTCCTCAGAGTCCAGATGCTGAGGAGGAGATTGGGGTTCTGGGCTCAAACCAGAAGGATTTCCTTCTGACTGGATCTCACAGGAGGAGAAATCTGTGACTTTATAATCTCTGAAGTTTTCAAGGTTTTTTCTCATAAATTTACCACTTATATCTCAGAGAATACTGTACTTTTTTTCACGTAATTTCAATCTCAGAGAGTCTGGATTTTTTTCTGGGAATATTATTCCCTCGGCTCTGTGTTTTTTCTCTCCCTACATTGGCCCTAATATGCCGTTGTACAAAAAAAAAAAAAAAAAACCTAGAGCTTTTATAGGAATACTTCACCCAAGTACTGTTGTTTTTTTACCGTGAGTTGCATAGAAATTATGACATTTCAAATTTTGAATGTTTGAAGTTTTTAATCACATAAAACTATATATACTGTATATTTTAAAAAATCCTGTTAGAATGGAGTCGATTTACAGTTTGTGGCGCACCAAGAGTGCCGCTGGTTTGCTTTCACCAGGCAGGAAAATGATGACACAAATGAAAGAAAAGCACGGTGATACAGAGGCATCTCTCAGGAAAATAAAGTCGTTTGGAAGAAAGGGAGCTGGAAATAGTGTCTGATGATGATTCAGTGACAAATGTGTGTGTTGTTTTGTGTCCTTCAAAACATTTTTTAGCTTTGTGTTGCTGCTCAAAATCGTGTTATTCGCTGGTCCGGATCCACTTCATTCATTTTTGGAGCAGCAGACTCTCGATACTCTCACCTGCAGTGAAACCATGGGTGGAGATATCAGGTGGCTACAGTCTCATGTAGCTGGTGTTGTTAATGCTATTATTTCACAAAAATAAGATGACAGCTGACATAAATCCAGTTGCTTCCTGTTGCAAAGTGGACGCTTCTTATTTTCTAGTGGCTTTTTGCTCCTTTCACCATCTGCCTTTACCAGAAACTCTGAAAGCAGCAGCTCCGTTTGCTCTGGAAGAAAACAGTCGCACTTTTTTCCTGTTTTGTGCCATAAAGCAATCCAGCAGATTTCCTGAGAGGTTGAAAATATTCTCAGCGACAGTCCAATTTATTCATCGTAATTTTACTAATGCCTCCAACGAGACATGGTAAGGAGTTTAACCCTTTATAGGGCAAGTGACTATTTTTGGTAATTTCAGAAATTTTACATATCAGGCCCATCCCCTGTCTCAGTTAGTTCAATAATCATTTGGTCTTCACCCAGCCAATCAGCAAAGATCGCGCTACATCCCAGGTCACATGATTGTGGCATTTGACCAATCTCATTGGCTTTGATTTTCTATTACAAAATGAAAATTTTAGAAAAAATTTATAGAAGTAATAAAGTCCTGTCATGTTCTCTAATAACAGTCTAGGGTTGTTTTTTTTTTTTAATTTCGAAGTATTTCAATGAGTGCCCTATAAAGAGTTAAGATGTTAAAATGTGGCTAAAGCAGAATCTGTGAAGAACTGATGGTCTTTTTTTTTTCTAGAAAGTTTTATTCTCTGCAAAACTATTTCCAGGAGTCCTGCAGAGAAGCACCATCTTGTATTTCCTGGGTTTTATATTCACCTCGAGTCTTGAGAATTGATGGACAAAGTGTTGTCCCTTACCAGAAGTGCGATGTGGAAAACAACATCTTTTTTTTTCTAAAAGGGCAGTCTGGGATTCAAGTGGAGAGGGGAAGAGAAATGAAGGCTAACGCTGTGGAGGATGAGAGTGTTTCTGGGTTAGGCCGTGTGACGTGTTTTTTTGTATTGACATCACACATTCTCTGTGATGAATGGATTCAGTCCCTGGTGCAGTGATGAATCATTTTAAGTCGAGGCTCAGATCTCGGTGCCAGCAGAACCAGTTGTACTATGGCTGCTTGTGTCCATCCATGTTTACAGCCCATGCGTCCTTGTCGGAGAGATGAAAAGTGGCCTTCAGCTTTGGATCCTGATGAAGTCTTGGGACTAAATCTGTTTGAAGGAGCCCGGCACCATTTCCCCAGCCTCTCCGGCTTATGTGTGGCGTCACAAAAGCAGGGACCAAAAAACAGGGTTTTCTGGGGAGAGTCGCGCATCGGGCCAGGCTGTGATCACTGAGCTGTGTGTTGTCTTCACTGAAGCTGCCTGAAAATCGCTCAGACGTTTCGCTGAGGCTTGGCTTGCCAACAGTCAGCGCAGATTACTGCCTTTTTTTGTCACAACAAAAGCCTTAATGACAAAATAAATTCAGTCATACCAAATTATTGGAGCTTACAGTTTGGGAGCAGAGCTTTAATTGGCTGTTCCTTCCCCGCCTTGGATTTCTAATGCCTCCGCTGTAAGGTTTAGACCTGACTCTCTCTCTCTCTCTCTCTATTGGTTTTCAACTTGCAAGCTGGTGGATTTTAAATTTTCAGTGAGGCGTACTTTTGGATGGCTGGAGAATGCTTGAAGGAGCCTCTCATCCCTCTCAGCATTGATGGCTGTGAAGCGTGAGCATTGTCTGATCTGATAAGATATGGCAACCTCTCTGTGTCTCATCTCTGTTTGCTGTAGCCCAGCAAAACAAACCCAGCCTGTGGCAGGTCTCAGAGACAGGCACTGGGACGGTGAAAGAGGCTTAAGGAAGACAGCAATGGAGAGAAATGAGAGTGTCAGAGAAGCTTAACAGTTAATTTATACAAAGAGACACTCGGTCACCGCTGCCTGCCTTTCTCTCTGCATGAAGTCAGCAGCAGCATTGGACTTCAAACTAGCCTAGCCTGAAAAAAAAAAAAAAAAGACCTTTTACCCAAGTGAAATTAGCAATAACCTTATGGAAAAATACTGCATTACCAGCCAAAGCCATGCATTCAGAATGTTTTCTCAGTGGAGTTAAATACGAAAAGTAAAAGTCGTCACTGTGAAGAATGGTTCCTTTCAGAGAGTTAAATTATTGCATTAACCTCTAAGAAGTACTTTAATGTTGTCTCCATATCCTGCTGGCTAGTTTACGCTCTAATAACGCATCACACTTAATGGTTTGCATCAAAAATCTTCCTCTGCAAAGTAACTTCTAAACGAAATGTTGTCCAGGTAAATTAGAAAGTCTAGGTAAATCGTAATAAGTGCCAGTGGTTCAAAAATGAATTTTAAGTGAAGTTCTTGAGTAAAGGGACTTACAGTGACAGTTTGGATATTTACCCATACGCTGGTATTTTCTGGTTCATGTGAGCGTAACACATCCACCAAGTGTGGTCCTTTAACTCCTTCCAGCAGAAAAAGACCAGAAAAACAACATGATTTTGAGCAGTGAAGGAGATTTTTTTTAAGGATTCACAACAACACACATTTATTTTGTTTTCACCCTTAGTGCGTGTTTCGGAACTATTTTTTGCTGTAAAATAGTTCAACAATTTTGGAAACTAAGGGAAAGTAAAGCCAAAACAAACATGGCTTGTTTGCATCATTCACAAAAAAAAAGAAAAAAGAAAAAAATCATCTATCATATTCCAGTCTTGATTTACTTCATTTATTTACGTTCTACATCCTACATCCATTTTGGGGCATTTTGGAGGTGACACAGCCGGACACCGGGAAGGTTTCTGAGCAGTTCCCTGGGACCAGCTGGATTTGGGACGTCACAAATCCAACAGCCAATCCCATCAGCTGACGGGGTCTTTCTTTGCATATCATGAGGACCAGCTCCGCTTTAGTGTTTTATTCCCAAAAAAAAACAAGAACTCAAAACCGCTGCTTCACATGAACAATATTGAAGATATTTTTTTTTACATGGATAGATTATCAAATATATTATCAAGTTACAATCCAGTGTGCCAGCAGGCGGGGACTATTTGTATTATATTCATAGATCCGTGCATATTTAATGAGGGCTTCTAAATATGTAATATTGATGAACAAAGATGATTTTTTAGGGGTTTCATGAATGGCTGGAGGTGGACTGTAACCCTGGTGCCTCAGAGCAGGTTAGCCCCAACTCCTGATCTAATCCCACTGTTTTCAGTCCTGACTGTAGCCGGTATGAATCGGGCTCAGGAGCAACAAGGACCGCTGGTCAGTTGTAGCGTTGGTGGAACAGATGTTGGCCCACGGCGTCGGGGTGCGAGGATGAACTGGTAACCGGGGGCTAACTCACAGCCCAGGGGTAACAAATGATGGTGTGAACGTGGTGAAGTGAGCCCCTGGCTGTCCTTACCCTGGGGCTGCAGCGAGAGCAGCCCCGCGAGTCTGGATCAGACCAGTTCACATGAGCAGAAGGAACGTTTACGGGCGTCAGCTGGCATCGAGAGTTAGTTAGTTAGTTAGTTAGTTAGATACTTTATTCATCCCGAAGGAAATTCACAGTTTCCAGCAGTATCCACAGAGTACAAGATTAAGTAAATCAAAAATAAAGAATAAGTAAATCAAAAATAAAGAATAAGTAAATCAAAAATAAAGAATAAAGATGACCCTCGAGATCTAAAGATCTAAGTACCAATGTGCAAAAAAACAATGTGCAAAAAACCAATAAAACCAGTGTGCATCGATGTATACAATGTATTTACAGTATAAAGAGATGATAAATAAATAAATAGCGCCCAGATGATTAATAGATGATAAAAAGCCAGTAAAAACCAGTGTGCATCGATGTATACAATGTGCATAGATGTGGGCAATGTCCAAATTCACAGTATAAACAGATGATAAATAAATAGCAGCAGCAATATATACTCTATAAACGAGGATAAAAAATAGAATATGAACAGAGGTTGACTTGTGTTGTGCTTAATTGAAAAAAGTATATAAATTGTGTAAAAGCATTCAATTTCTTGATCGGTCATGCCTGTTTTTTTTTTCAAAGTTATATTATTTTAATGTTTATATTCTTTTATTTGCTCTTCATCTTGACACCTTCACTGCAATTTTAATTTTCCATCCACCTCTTTACATAGAAGTGAGTCTCACTGGCATCACGTGATGAGTGAAAACTTCAGGGCCCTTCATTTAGCAGTTCATACAGACTGCTGGGATGTATGTAGAAATAATATATACCTAAATTGATACAGTCCATGGAGTTCAGCTAACATCAGGAGGCATGCAGATTGGTTTCCTCACAGATTTATTATATTATACACAGTGCAACACGTGGCAGGATGTTTCTCTGAGAGGGCTTCAGGCTAATGAAGCGCTCTCACTAGTTGCAAAGTGTATAATGTAATAAATTTGTGAGGAAACCCGGCTACATGCCTCCTAGTGTGCACCAGACTATGAATTATTCCTTCATACATCGGCACCTTGGAAGGTACGCACTGCCCGGCATGGAGCGATCGCATAATTACATGAATAGATAGGTGTGTGCATATCGAAATCATTTTAGAAACATATGTTAGAAGCATACTCTAGTTTATATAAGCAGTATATCCTCAGTATTAACTGTGAGGCCTTGCTCCCTGATGTCAGTGAATTCTCTATAGAGAACGTATAGAGATGAAGAGAGCTGAGATTGCATTCAAGTCCTCTGATAATTAAGTAGATCTGTATTTTATCATCGCAAAAGGCACCATGTTGACTGTGCAAAAGCTGCGCTTGTGTTAGTAGAGGGTTGTGGGGATGTTTACTCTCTCTCCAGCCGTCCTCCTTCCTCCCAGTTTGGATGCTGGTTTGCTGGTTTGACCCCAGTGAGATCAGAGGTGAGGGAACGTGAGAGAACAGTTTTACAGGATGAGATCAAATTCAGTGATCCTCATGGTGATATGGAGTATGGACGACGAGAGAGAAAGATGAAGGGCACGAGGCAGTAAACAGGGTCTCATATCACTAGAATACCCAACATATTCCACCTTTAAATGCCGATATTTAAAAAAAAAAAACAACAACTTTGAAAATACAGTAAATATACAGTCGATGGTGTTGATCAATTTCTCACATCAAAACACACCCATTACTGCCAGATAAATGCAGCGCAGCCTGTTGGTTCCCCACTGTGAATGTCTCCCCGCCTCCTCCATTTAACCACCGAGGCAGCGAACGCTTCCAAAAGCCAAAATACAGCATTTATTTTCACACAGATAACAACTCACATACCCCCCGGAACAAAGTCTGATGAGAGTGACAAAAACTTTGCAGCGAGGGATGAGTTTGATGATTTGGAGCGCGTGGATTGACAGGCGATGTCCGACCTGGTAGACTGCCTTCACATAATGTTGTCACCGAGGCGCCGCTCATTACGCCAAAAAAACACTAAACGACTTGGCGGATTGAACATGTTGACACCCGTCACTGCAGGGGACAAACCCCGGCGTCAGGCAGACAGACAGGGAGTAAGACAATGGGCAGCTGAGTGAACTGCAGCGTGTGTGTGTGTGTGTGTGATTTGCTCATCAAAAACAGTGTCATGAGTTTGTGTGTGAGTGTTTTTCAGTTGAGGGGATGAGCGTGACTTCCAAGCACTACAAAAAAAAGCCTATCCGTGGTAGAGTTGGGCAATATATTGATATTATATTGATATTGTGATATGAGACCAGATATCATTTTAAGATTTTGAATATTGTGATATGACGACAGGGCATCAATATTGTCTTTTCTGGTTTTAAAAGGCTGTATTACAGCTAAAGAATGCAGTTTTCAGAACGTATTACACTGTCCTAGCTGTTCTGTTATTTACCTCGAACTGATTGGTCATCATATCCACATTACTAATGATTGTTTATCATTGTTTATGGTGTGTAATATCTTATTAAAGCACCATGAGTCATCCCTACTGTATCATCACAGTATTAAAGTCATTTATTAAGCCTCTAAAGAGCCCCTAAAAATAATATCTGTTCATCAATATTATATATTTAGAATTTTTCCCACGAAAAAAAACATCCTTTTGTGCCTTAAATCTGACTCAAAACCTTGGCCTCATTAAAAATGTGCAGATCTATGAATATGCAAATAGGCCCCGCCCACCCCTGGCTTGTAACCAGAGCTCTGTTCACACAACCAGGAAGTCCCGTTCAGCGACAGTCACCGAAATCTGCCATATTTCATAACCTAACCATGAGAAAAAACGTTTTTTTTTCTGCGAATCTTTTAGTTACAGTAATATTGACACTGCCATATTCCATATTGCCATTTCCAGTGGGTTTTTGGCTGATTGGCTTTGGGATTTGTGACGTAGCAGATCCAGCTGGTCTGTCTTAATCTCACACACACACCTCCACCTTCAGGAGAGGAGTGTGAAATCACTCCAGTGACAAACTTTGCACAGATACAAGTCAGTAGAGTCAAGGTCAGACATTGTAGGGGACAGAAACTGGAGAAAAACACATTTTTGAGTGGAAGGGGACTTTAATATTGAGGCGTTTGGTCAAAGATATCGTTACATTAGATTTTTCCATATCGTATACATTTAAAGACAAAAGGTACTGCTATTATCTTGCTGCTTTTGTCTTTCCACTTTCAGCACGTTGTCTGGCAAGATCTAAGAGCTTTCCAAATCTGTCAGTTATGAATGAAAAAACACGAGCCGTCTGTTTTTTTCTCTCTTAATAATTTTATTAAAATGACAGTCAGCGAGGTACACAGGTTCATCCATAGAAGCATCTTTTGTTTGGTTGGTTTGGGATCATCCACAGTAGCCAGTGTCTTTACTATGAACGTCCAGAAACCAAACACAGTGGTGAGAATGGGCCACAGCCATCGACTGCAGTGAGACGATAAAAAAATAAACAAAAAAAACAGTGCAGTACATGGTTTTGAGCATCAGGGGGCAGTGCTGGGAATTTGCCGCTAAATTCTATCACATGACCGTCACAGTTGATTTCAAATATTTCGGATGGAGCTGACTATCACTGTGAGTGTTTACAACGAAGACATAATTATAATTAAAAGATTTCCATTACCACTGAGACTATGTGGTACTGATTAAGAAAATAAAGATTGTTTTTTTTTTAATGTTTAAAGATTCAGTTCATGCAAGAGCAAAGGAAGGTGCATCTGCTCAACCACCGTCTGATCGTTTCCTCCAATTAAGGAATAAAAAAACGGAAGAATTAACATTTAAAAGGTTGATTTTCTGGAAGTCCCATTCACCGCTATTCATTTTATTCTCTTTAGCCCAGTTTTAGTGTTGAAAATCCCCTCGGAGGCGGCTTCACATTCTCTTAAAGGTGGAATATATCTCCGACTCCAACTTTTTCCTTTTTCCTAGTTATTGCAAATTGCATTTATTGCACATTGCATTTTGCCCTCTTTTGCTCTTTCCACTGATTTTGTCCATACGACTGCATATTTGCAGATGTAGCATATGGTTTTGTTTTGCAGCATATGGCCATTAGGCTGCCATTCAGGCATCCGTGCTACAGCGCAGAGCGTGCCTGCCACCTCTGGGCATCACATGGGCGTAGGATTCATCCAGCCTGGCCTCCCTCACGTTAAACACCGCTCAGATGAAGATTTGCTCCGTCACGCTGCACTGAATCATGGGAGTCGACATTTGTTTGGCCAGACAGCTGACCAGCGAAGACCCCTGTTGGCATCGGCTTCCAGATAGCCTTTTAATTCTCACTAGAATGCAGAAGTGCTTGTTAACAAACACGGCCAGACTATAGATGGGCCGCTCGCCTCATCTTATGCGAGGCGGGCCCCTAAAGGTATTTCTCATGTCATGTTTTAAGATAGCTGCCAGCCTCTCTTGGTTCAGTTTGACAGCCAGCACACACACACACACACACACACACACACACAGCACAGGGCATGCATGAGGAAGTGCATTAGCAAAGAAGCTTAAATATTCCAAACGGATTGAGTTAAGGCAGGTGCGGTAATGGGACATGTGTTACTGAGAGAGAGAGAGAAAGAGACAGAGAAGGACGGGAAAGGTTGAGATATATATACTGTGTATGTACAGTAGCGTAAGAGAGAGAGTGAGAGAGAGAGGCACAGAGTCAGAGTCATTTTGCCATGCAGAATGATGAGACACTGCACATCGAAAATTCTATTATCAGCTGATAGACACGGCAAATTTGTAATGAGATTGCGTCGTGTCAGAGCAGCCGCTGCTCCCTCTGATTTATTCACTCTGTCTGCTCAATTTAAAACAATGCTATCAGCTGGGAACTTTCTGTGGCCAAAAAAAAAAAAAAAAAGAAAAAAAGACAAGATTAGCAATAAGTGAAATTTATTGAGACCAGCGAAACGATCCGCCGGTGAGGTATAGGTGCGGGAAAAAAAAGTCTTTAAGTACGGTTGATGATTGAGGACAAGATATTATCAGCGGCTTCGCTTGTAACTTTTGAAGTGTGCATGCAGCGTGTGTGTGTGTGTACACAGGGAAGGCACGGTGTGTTTATTTCCAAAAACCTTTTAGCCCAGTTCATTTATTTTTAATTGAGTGTCAAGCAGCGTTTCTGTTTTACAAGGCCTGATTAAACAAAATAGACAAGGTGCTACAAGCAAAGCAGTTTTTTTTTATTGATCCTGCAAGACTGTTTGACCCATTTTCTTGTCTCCGTCTTCCTTTTGCTAAATGTTTTACTGCGTGCCGCTATTGAATTATTACCTCTGCATTTGACATCTGCCAGAGTGACAGATCACCCCTTACAAAATAAAGAGCTGTCATAATAATATAATACATTTATCAGAGGGGTACAACACACTCTACAATGCTAGTCCCTGTAGGAATTTTGTGAGAATGTTCAAGTGATACCATAGCAGATAATAAATGCCATAAAGTACAATAAGATTACTATAGACTCACTATGGAGCACCACGGGCACAAGATACAGTCCCTATAGGAATATTATGGGATATTATAGTGATTTTTTTTGCTAAGAATGACAGAGCAAGGCAACAAACATTCCTATCTGATGAATCTCACTCCTTCAGAGAGCTTTGATAAGTCGCACAAGCCTCACATTTTGTCTCGAGCAGCTTAATAATCAGCTCCCCGAAGTCCTTTCCTAAAGTTCAGCTCTGGCTCCTGACGTTCCTTGGGTGCTTTTTTATCGATGGCGACGGAACGACAAGAAAAAAATAACACCAACGAGGATGACATTTAGGCCGGCCCGGCTCGATACGACCCACGGTGAGCAAAGGGCTGCAGACAGCACCTTGTTCCCAATTTGAACTGCAGCAGGATGTGCTTTTCTATTTCTGGGCTGGCAAAATCCGGCTGCTGCACACCAGAGGAACATAGATTTTAACATGCATGGCCACACTTAGTTCATGCATAGAAATATGCTCCCAGGCAAATAGTCTATTAGCCCCTAAGACCCTGCAGCAAGGTGCCATGTGACTGTTCGGCTTGCACAAAACTCAGGCAATCTGTATTGGCATTGACAAGCTGTGGGGCCAGCCCCCGGGGCTCGCACACACACACACACACACACACACACACACACACACACACACAGAATGAAAGTTACTCTGACTGGAAGGCTTGCTAAAGCCAAAAGGCCATCTACAATTCAACACCTTCACATAAAACCTTCATATAAAAAGTGCAGTCCCAGCTCTGTTGGAGATTATTCTTTCAAAATCAAACGCTGAGACACACACACTCCTGTTTTCCTTTTTAGGTGTTGCAGTCATTGGCTTGGTTGAGATGTTTTTATTTTGTAAAGCTCCATTCAGATGGGTTTATTTTCCCTGTGCCTGGAAGAGTAGGCTCTTTTTAATAATTGCCTGAGCTATTTGTTCATTTTAATCCATTCTGAAGTGGCCATATTGATGGTTTTCTCCCTCGACAGCAGGTTTCATTTGGACTTCACTGGAGGCTTTGCTCTGTGGTTGCATCACAAATCTCTGAGCAAACACAAAACGGCGTCATCGCAGAGATCTGCTTTCTAAATATGGCTAATTGTAAATGATGTCTAAATATATGACAGCAGACTAGGAAAAAAACGATACCTGATGGGAATAATGTGGTGTGTGTGTGTGTGTGTGTGTGTGTGTGTGTGTGTGTGCGTGTGTGTAGTTCCACTCAGTCCTAAGTGAGTAGTGAGAGGAAATCAGAGAATCAGCAGAGGCTGCACCATATGATATTATCATGATACTGAAGTCACGATACAAAAGTATTGCGATTTTTAACATTTTGCTGAGCATTTGATCCCATGTATTGTGATATATTATTCTAATTTGCTAATTTGCAGCATCTGCCCCTAGAACGACTCTTGTAAAAATAAGAGATTAAAACAGCAGATAAATAAAAAAGCTGACCGGATACTCTGGTTCGCCAGCTGACACGCTGACATGTGAACACACAGGATGTCCACAGATAGTAGCGCGATATTTTCCCTGAGCCACAAGAATATGTGGTTCCACCTCCAGGAGGCGACGTAGAGGCTAAAACTGGGCTAAGCAGAGTCAAATGAACAGCGGTCAATGGGACTTTTCCAGAAGATCAGCTCTCTTAAATTATATTTATTTATGTATTTATTACTTTCCATTGGTGAAAATGAGCAGACGCTGGTTAAGAAGACACACATTACTATGAGCTTGGATGAATGAAGTAGAAAAAATAGGAAAAATTAAAAAAAAAATTTCCTTCTGGTTATGCAACCGGTCATCAGCCATCATTTTACAGCTACTGATTTCATGCCAGCTGATGATTATGTCTTCATCATAACTACTGGGCAGTGTAACAGTGATAAAGTTGGAGGTAAGCGAACAGGTTTTCTGCACAGCGATGTTCCCACCAAACTCTGCCTTCTGTCTGCAGAACACCAAAAAGAAAGTGAGTGATGAGTAAAATAACACGGGAGCATGGGTAATATTTTATTATGTGAAGATGAAGAGGGCATTATGATGGATTTGAGAACTGTTTGACAGGGGAAAAAATGGAAAAGCGGCTGCAGCGCTGTAAACTGTCCTCAAGGTCGGCGGGCTGAAAGAGTGATGTCATATCTCGTCACCTGGTCATGCATTATTGTCTAAACTCTTTTGGCATGACCAGCGCCTCTTCTTACCTGGTGTGCAGCTCCTTAAACATGGCATCCAGTTATTTTATTATCCTCATAACCCTGTACCTCTAA
The DNA here is from genome assembly GCF_902150065.1 of Myripristis murdjan. Taxonomy (NCBI): domain Eukaryota; kingdom Metazoa; phylum Chordata; class Actinopteri; order Holocentriformes; family Holocentridae; genus Myripristis; species Myripristis murdjan. The sequence continues at coordinate 32,582,517 of NC_043983.1, read as the reverse complement.
TGCCAATGGGCCTTTGGTGCAGGAACATTTCTGCCTGTCTTTTTTTTTTTTTTCTTGCTCAGTGATGTTACCAACAACAATCTCGGAGAAGCCGAGTCTTTAAACCTGAGAGATTTCCTCCCCTCAAAACTTGGAAACTTTGATTGGCTCGGCAATAGTTTTATGCTCGTCTCATTTCTGTCGGCGAGGCCGGTCATCATCAGTTCAGAGGAATTCATCCTCATAATCTACAGGTTCACTGACAGAGCCAGTGATACATCAGGGCGTGGATGCCAGAGATGCATCAGTTACTGTATGAAAGAATGATGGCTACTACGCTAAGGCCACTTTTAGTCCCGCCGCCGCCCGATGTGATGTATCTCCCTTTGATTTAGTGCACGAGCTGCACTTTCACCGAGGAACTGAGCTGAATTTCAACCCGCTGTTAGCGGCTTACATTGTTTATGATAACAGCTTTTATTTATTTTTTTGTAAGGAGCTGAGGAAGCGAACCCCTTTGTCTTTTATTTGTGGTGAGTCAGCAAGGTCCCCGAGCAGAATACAAATGCCTCGTGTCTCTGAATCATTTCTTCTGAGGCGGCTGCTTATGTGTTGGGAGTTGAAGAGACGCTGACCAAATCTAACGTCCTTTTGGCCCTCCGCGCAGCAGCAATTCCCTCCTGACAATACGTGTTTTATATAATACCAGAAAATGATTCCTTTGGCTTTTATCCTAGAGGAGCCATTCTCCAAAGAACCGCTTAGAGATGTTTTTATAGCTCCATACTTAAATGCTTCTACATAGACTCTATTTGGTGCAACAAAGAACCCTTTTAGAGATGTATTTTAGCGGTGTTGAAGAGCAGGTTTGTTTTATCACAGTTACAGTCTCAGCGGGCTTTACACACCCACAGTTTACAGAAAATAAAATGACACTCGTGGATTGAATTCCTACAGAAGGCAAGAAAAGGGGCCAGTAGGGAAAAAATGCATCTGGTGCCATGTGGGAAACAGGGGAGTCCAGAGGGCCTTCCAGGGGGTCCTCAGCAAAATGAGGAATAGGCTAATTTAACTGTAAAAAAAAAAAAAAAAAAAATCTTTTAATCTCACTACTTTTTGGTTGAGTAACTGAGTGTTAAAGTATGACATGTAAACAGTTTCCGAAGTTTAAAGAAAGTCAATATGGGGAATATTGGTTTTCTGTATCGGCCCCAGCACCATGCACTAATAACACCAGCACTATTATTTACAGCATCTTATTTGACTTTCTACTTAATCATTACAGCTCGTTTTATTGTTTCTTTTATCCCGTTTAATTGTCTTTTATTGTTGAGCATCCCTTTAATTTATCTTGTTTGACATTTTACTTCATCACTTTGCCTCGTTTTTATTGCTCCTTTTTACTCTGTTTTATGTTTTCCTATTGTTAAGCACTTGGTAAACACTGTGTATCATGGTGATGGGTATTATTATGCGCGCACGGTTCTACATTTGGTGCCGTTTAGAACGTTACATTATACAGGTTCTCTGCGGCGTCATGCTCGGATGGTTCCACCTTGACCCTTTAATGCATGAAATGTTCCAGATCAGCGCTGTGAAAACACCGTTTTAAGGCCCTCACTGGGTTCCTTACCCTGATTTACAGGTTTTTTCAATATTTTAATGGGGTTTTTGGAGGTATAACAGCTTTCTGGATGTAAGCCAGGATGGTTTGCCATCTGGAAGTGGGATTATCTTGCTGCTTTTGCATCTTATTAGAGGAGAAAACATGATTGAAGGGAATAAGTTGGTTCCTGCAGACCACCAAGACAAATGCATTTCCCCTTGAATTTACAATTTATAGCAGCACAATTACCATGCACTCTGCATGACTTTCTGTTTGTCTGCCAGTTTCTCTGTTCTCCCTCCTCCCTCTTTGCTTGTTTGTTTCTTTTTCTTTCTTTCTTTCCTTCTTTCTTGCATGTTTTTTTCTTTTTTGCTCTTTTCATCTCCGCTCCCCTTCCTCTCTCTCTCTCTCTCTCTCTGTCATTATCTCTCATGTTTTATCTTTTCCTTCCCCCAACCCTCTCTGACTCTCAGCGCCTGTCTCCCGACTTCTCTCATTTTCTTCAACACCTTAACACTCTCTGCCGCTTTCCTCTCTCTCTCACCCCTCTGCAGTCTCTCCCGCCTCACCCCTTCTTATTCCCTCTACCCTGAGTGCAACCTCAGGGAAGAGTTATGGCATCTGAAGAATAGATGAGAAACTGAAAGTATGGTTTCTTCTTTATCACAGACTATTCAGTATAAATAGACCCCAGTGACACGGGAAACATAGGACACAAAAAAACAGCAATCATTTTCTTCTGCAGACTCTATTACAGTACGAACTTGTGTGTTTGGAGTCCGGTGAACTGCATTATACAGATGGAATAACAAGGTGATGGAATGTAAAAGAGGCTGGTTTAAGGTTTATGAACCTCCGCTTTGTCACGACTGGGCACGATGACTCAATCACATGCAGCTGAAACCACCAAGTACATTTATAAGCAGTACATCTTTGCACTGGTGAGATGTATGTGCTTAAAATACACAACCTGAGTTGACACACACTGCAGATGTCGTACGGATTTGAAAGAAGGGAAATGATGTACCAGCAGCAGATCTGCCTTCTATCTGTTTAGGTTTGTTTGTTCATATATACATAATCATGGAGTTTGATTCTTACATGGAAATAATAATAATAATAAAATAATAATAAAATTTTACCAAAGATGGGGAAATTGGACCACTGCATCAGCAAATAATAACAGAACACAGCATGGAGAGTTAATAAAAAAAATCCTAAAAATAGATTGAAATAGAACATAAAAATAACAAACAGTATATGAGGATACATGCAGTTAAATATATGTTGCAGTGGAGAAATGCAAATGTCAAAAGGCTCCAATCAAAAGATCCAATCTGAATAAAAAGCACTAAAGGAATTCCTGGAATATCATTGGAAGTCTGGGATAAATTCTCCGGCCAGGGAATGTCAGTGAAATATACAAAAGGGTCACGACAGGTAAATAAAAGTTTTTTTTTTTGTTTTTTTTTTTTTTTGTTTTTTTCATGAATTTACCGTGTTAATCACATTTTGTTCAAATACATGAAATGTTCCAGATCAGCGCTGTGAAACCACCGTTTTCAGACCCTTATCCTGATTTACAAGTTTTTTCAATATTTTAATGTGGGGTTTTGAAGCTATAACAGCTTCCTTGATGTAAGCTGGGATGGTTTGCCATCTGGAAACATTTCATGTGTTTATTTTTTCATTTCTAGATGGTGAATTCAAAACAGGGAAAACCTGGGACTCTGATAAGGGAACAATAGGGAATTTTACAAAAGGGTCTCGACGGGCAAATAAAAGTAAAAACGTAAAAAAAAACTTCCTTCACAAATATACAGCTTTAAATGCATGTTTTGGCCCGACTGGAGTAGCACCCAAACTATTCATCTCTCTAGAAAAACAACACTAACAAACCAGGAAACGCTAAATGTTTTAGGTCATGAAAGGACAAGGTCACAGCTCTGAAGGAGTCGTGGAAAAAGTGATGCCACATTGGGACCCATAGGGGAGAAATAATTTAAGAGAAAAAATGTACATAAACATAATGCAGTCCATGCACTGTGGGGTCCCAGGATTTTAATCTGGGGAAGTTGAGCTGCCGTTTAAACAGACAGAATAGCGCCGAGTCGGTGGCTCGGGGAAGCTGGCGGCGTGCGGTCAAGTGCAGGCCACGTTCCCAGGTCCAGGATGTCGGGTTCGTGTTACAGGTGAGCTGGCAGTCTCGCCGGCTCCAGATTTCCTCGGATGTGCTGAGTGGAGTCACCGGGGCCGCTGGCAGCCGTACAGTAGCTTGATTATTGCCTTTTCTCCTTTGAATCCCTCCTTGCCAAGGCGCCCAGCAGGGGAGCCTCATCAGCATGGGCCAGGCTCGCCTCGCCAGGTGGCACTATGGAGAAGAGTCCTCATTATACACACACACACACACACACACACACACACACACACACACACACACACATTATCTCCATTACTGCATGCCTTTTCACCCACTCCCAGCTCCATCTCTCCCCTCCAGTCACTGATCATTGCAGCGGTCGAGCATGCTGATCAGCAGCACAGGCTTGTAGAATGGCCTGCAGTACATTCTACTGGAAAAAAAAAAAAAAGAAAAAGAAAGTTCAATCTTTTTTTTTTTTATGTCCTGTGCTGTTTTGTGACTCCTCTCCCCTTGTCTGTCCTTTTCATCAGTGGAGTGATGAGGACTCGACGGACTACGTGAGTAGCTGCAGTGTGTGCCGGGTGGAAACGGGATGCGGGGCGTGTGTTTTCTGTCGTATCCTCTGCCAATCTGTGTGTGGGCACTAACAAAAAATCACTTTCTTCCACCTAACCTCATCTCCTAACATCACTGTAAGATCATAAGCCCGGCAGAATCTGGAGCAGGTGGGCCGCCACGCCATCAAAAACTGCCTTTATTTTTGGCCAGACGGTACAGATCCGATCTGCACGCGGCTCATCTTCTGACGTTTCCTGTACAGTCGCCGCTGTAAAGTACAGTCGCTCAACTTCGGGGGCCGTAAACAAGTATTTAGTCTTCTGCCAGGCCTCCTCCTGCACATTCACTCCCCCATCGTTCCATCCATCCCCAAGGCTGTTTCCATTTTCTTGTCACAGTCTTTTGGCTCCATATCAAAAAGCCCTCAAACCATACAGGACGCTCAGATTTCACCAGAGCTCCTCAGAAAACCAGGGGAAAATCCCTCTTAAACTTCTATCGGGCTCTTTATTTTTTCATACTTTCCTCCCAATGTGCTGGGCCTGTCTCCAGAGTGGATTTTGAGGAGGTGTGGGGGGTTCTCTGTGTGTGTTTGTGTGTGTGTGTGTGTGTGTGTGTGTGTGTGTGTGATGGGTGGGTGGGGGTGAGCGCGAGGGCAGAGCTGTGAACTTGTGAGTGCCTGCCTGCGGGTTTGATATGGACACAGACAGATGACATTAGACTTTCGACTTCATGGCTCCACATTTGGTTTTGAAGCCGGTGACAGGCTGCCAAAGACCGGGATGACAAATGTTTGTGCATGTGTGTGTGTGCGTGTGCCTACGTTTGTTTGTGTGTGTGTGTGTGTGTGTGTGTGTGTGTGTGTGTGTGTGTGTGTGAGCTAACTTAGGTCAGGAGGATCTGACGAGCCGCAGCCGTTAATCCTCTTTTGATTTCATTTTGGAAGTAAAGTTGGACTTGGTGGTTTTCTTGCTTACTCTCTCTCTTAGTTATCCCCATTACAGTTTAACATCAAATTAATAATTGTACACTTGCTGTGGTGTTATATGACTGGACACCAGTAATTATCAGAATAAGAGTTCAGCCTCGAGTAGATCCTCGCCGCAGTTCATTTTTCTTTTATTAACGGTGGAGTCACTGCAGCGGAGAAGTCTGTCCTCTGCTGCTCTCCATCAAATAAATTGTGAGGCCCCCTTATTGATTCTTCCTGAATCTGGCTCCGGTGGGTTTATTATGCAATAGAAACAAACAGAGCGCCGGTGTGTACAGTTTTTGTTTGCGAGCTCGTGCAGTATCTCTGTTTGTTCCTTTCCGTCTCCACCTTTTCTGCAGCGCTCGTCTTAACTATTGTAATACTCCCTGTGCCGCCTCAGCATCTCACAGCTCCTGACTCACCCGGCAATATAAATGAGAAATCCCACACCGAGCCTGCGAGGCCTCACGGCTCACTTTGGATGCGGTGGCGTCACTGTTATAGATGTCATTTCTGGTTGAGCTGAGTGGATTTGATCGTCCGAGCCATCTATCAAAGTCCCTGACTTAACGCAGGCGAGACTTTTAGAGGAAGACACTTTTATCATTTCATTTTGCTCCCTGCCTGTGCAGTTCCTGAGGCCCATTTTTTACCCTTTCATTTGTCTCCGGTGATACAGTAGCTGTTACCTTTTAAGATTTTCAGGTTACAGCTTCATGTAACTGGTTTCTCTTTTATGCCAGCCTCAGTCTCACTCTCTGCTCAGCCCGTGAGCAACATCCTGTCCAGCTGTAGGCCGTGCAAAAAGCTCTTGATTTCATCTTTCATCTCGCTGCTGCTAATCAGGTAACACCAATTGCATTTAAACAGAACCAAGTTAAAAACTAGCTTAACGCTTGCCACACCAAACTATTCAGCCGCCTGTGCTGTGTGGCCGGGTGAAGGTGTTTATTGCAGCCCAGAGAAAGCGCTGCTGCAAATTGCATATTTAAAAATAGGAAGACGGCCACAGCACTGCTGAGCTCTGGGGCGACGAGCAGCATGACCCCAGAAAGGAGGACACGTCTTCAGGTGAAGTGGGGAACGAGCACCTGGCGAGCAAGTGTGTATGTGTGTGTGTGTGTGTGTGTGTGTGTTTACCACAGACAGGGAGTACTCAGCCATTTGCAGTGGAAGGCAGAGAGTGTGCATGTTTTTATCCCAACCAAAGCCCACACCAGCCCTGCTTTCCAGTACTCATACTACCACACTATTAAATAGGGAAAAAAAGAATTAGTATGTCCCAGTACATACACTACTCCCAAAAAGTTAGAGATATTTGGCTTTTGGGTGAAATTTATGGAAAATATAAAAAGTTCATGCTACAGTGATATTATATCATGAAAGTAGGGCATTTAAGTAGAAGCATACACTGGTGATTTCCTCATCTCAAACAATTTCTTGAAACAAAAGCCAACAACAGTGGTGGATATACCACAACAAAAAATGTCAGTGTCAATAACTTGTCATGTGCCCTTGAGCATCAATTACAGCTTGACAGCGACGTCTCATGCTGTTCACAAGTCGACTTATTGTCTGCTGAGGCATGGCATCCCACTCTTCTTGAAGGGCGGCCCTCAGGACATTGAGGTTCTGGGGTACAGAGCTCCGAGCCTCTACACGGCGACTCAGCTGATCCCACAGGTTTTCTATGGGATTCAGGTCTGGAGAAAGTGCAGGCCACTCCATCTGAGGTACCCCAGTCTCCAGCAGCCGTTCCCTAATGATACGACCTCGATGAGCTGGAGCATCAAACACCTGATGTGAATTTTGCCGTTAAACTCCTTGTTAGAGAACAGCAACTTGTGCAAAAAGTACTGAAACACTGAACAGTTGGACATGTGCATTCAAAAGTTTACAGAAGGTCACATTAAGTTCACTTGTAAAGGTTAGAATGCATTTTAGGTTCATCCTGAAATTTCACCCGAAAGCCGAATATCCCTAACTTTTTGTGAGTAGTGTAGTATGTCAGATGCAGTATGCCAAGAGTACCAGGATGTTCTACTACTACATCCGGTCAGATTTCGCAGTATGCATGTCAGCATGCTTCCCTGGCCATTCTGACCCACAATCCTTCATGTCGCACTGACTGAGCTGCATGTACAAGCCACGCCCACATACGGACGACAACATGACACACACATATCGCACAAAACTCACTCAGTGACAGCAGCAGCGACAGGAAGACAGGAGATCAGAAATATGACAGACGACACACCTTCAAATGGAAAGGAGGAACTAATCAGTGAAATTACTCGGCTGTTCAAACTGCAATAATAGTATTTTAAAATTGCTCTATGTGCCATAGGGTTACATATTGCAAGCAAGGTAGGCTATATGGTGTGTTGTTCTGTACTCAGCCCTGTAATCTCTGGTTGGAGTGAAGGTCTGCATGCGTTCAGCCTTCCATGTCAAACAGTTGAGTCTCCCTGCCTTAAGCTGCGCTCCCAGTAGCACAAAGAGCTCTGCCTCGACTTCACCCCCATTCGAACCCTGTGACACAAAATATATTTGTTTCCACTGGCAGAGGAATTTAGCGGTTCAGTTTTGGTGAACTCTTGACTGACGTTTGGCATGACGTCGCTGCGATTAGCCAACAGAAGCACAGCTGGCTGGCGTCGAATCCGACGTGGAGAAGGAAATCATTTCTGTTGTGACCCGTCAGCTATTTTTTATTCAAGTGTACATGGTCAAAAGGCAACAGGAGAAAGAAGCTGCATACGTGGCCCCCAGTACAGACGTCGATGGTAAATCATGACAATAAAAAGTGATGTTACATGTAGTGATTTTTGTTAGAAATAGTTCTGAGCACCCCAGCAGACCAAAAACAGTGATGACTGCACACACACAACTACACCAAAACAGATGAGATATTGTTGACAAGAGATAAAAGAAAGGCAAAGTCCAATAATAAAGTTTTTTTTTTTTTTTTTTTTTTTTTGTAATGGTTAAGGTTACCCCACCAAGCTCCTCACATGGATTTTGTCACTCCCTTATTACTTTACCACAGTATCTTTATTTGCTTGACCCCTGGAGGGCGCTGAGCTTTGTAATATAACTAAGATGCTGTACAAATCACCTGTGGGGTCATTTTTTTTTTTTTTTTTTTTACCAGAGGACAGACTTTTTATTTCTTTCTCAAACATCCAGCAAAGACATTTGCTGCAACATAGCTACCAAGCATTGTGATTGGCTATCAGTCAACCAACCCCAGCGTGGACTGGTCAGTCCGGATGAATGAAGACTCCCAAGCTGAACGTGCACATCTTCGTCCCAAAGAAGACACCGTGTGTTTTGACGTTGTTGGCCAGTGCCGACCTTGTTCCAATGGGCTCCCTTTAAAACCTAATGATGGATGCAACCCTCCTCCAAGTGAATGAATGTTGCAGAGAGCTTGGAAGTTTAGATTGACTGAACTCAACATCTCATTCATTTTAAACTTTGTCATCACATTGGAAAGGGAACAAGGAAGAGCAGGAATCTTAGTGGTTGTTGATGTCCGGTCTTCAGCTGTGGTCAACTCATCTTTGCTGACACGCTTGACGACATCCATACATTGCACTGCAAAAACGCAAAATCTTACCAGGAATAGTTGTCTTATTTCAAGTCAAAAATGTCTTAATTCTAGTCAAAATATCTCATTACACTTAAAACAAGACATGATCACCTCAGAAGTAAATTGTTTTGAGACAATTTTCACTTGTTTCAAGTGAAAATTTGCTTGAAACAAGTGAAAATTTGCTTGTTTCATTGGCAAAATTTGCCAGTGGAAAAAGTGAAAATTCACTTGAAATAAGTGAAAATTAGCTAGAAACAAGCAAATTTTCACTTGTTTCAAGCAAATTTTCACTTGAAACAAGAGACAGTTGTCTAAAAACAAGTTACTTCTGAGGTGATCATGTCTTATTTTAAGTGTAATGAGATATTTTGACTAGAGATAAGACATTTTTGACTTGAAAAAAGACAAATATTCTTGGTGAGATTTTGAGTTTTTGCAGTGTGGCCAGGTTTTCCTGGTTGCTCGGCTCTGTGACCCTCAGTGACTTCTTGATCTTGTTGTTTGCCAAGAAAACCCGGTGTTGGTTATCAGCACTGTGGTGCACTGGGAGGCTCTGCATTGTTTGGAGTCTCAAATACTCACAGATCTAAAATTCACCATGCTGACACTGTGGTCTTGATTGTTTTAACGCAGTGCCAACTGTCTTCCTCACAAGTATCAATCAGAGGTGTCCCTGCCTCAGAGTCTTCTCGGTGGGGAAGAATCAGCACAGTGTGGTGATTGTTAATGAGCTTTGGTAGTGGAGATGTTCCCAACATTAGTGGAACCCCACCGGTGATGAAGGTTGAAAAGTAGAGGGAGGTGGAGGACACAAGCATTTGATGTGTGACCCAGAGGAAGTCGCTGCCGATAGAACGGCTCCTGTAAAACCAGGCTCTCCCCTCGCAGGAGAAATGTCTTACGTCTTAATGTAAAATGTTTCATCTGCTCAGTCCTTGGGAATTCATCCCTTCGTCCCCACAGAATCCTGCTCCTGCTATCTCTGCATTTGAAAAAGACAGATGAAAGGCTGATTAATGTTTTTCCTTTTTCCAAATGCAAGAAACTCTATGGCAACGAAAGTGAAGAGAAATACCACCCGATTAAAATAATGAGCCTTTTAGAAGGGTTCAGTAGCTTCAGATGAGTCACATTTCTCTCTTATCTTTCATCCCCCTTTGCCTCGCAAGACAAGACGGAGAAGGAGGGAAGCGCCTTAACTCCCAAGGTCCCTGGGAGCCATCAGCATTCTGCTCCTTACATGTCTGCCATAATCAGACTGCACTTTAATTAGCTCAAGAAGAAGAAGCTTTCTCAACATTATGTTATAAAGATATGAGAGGCTAGCCGTACAACCGTAATTAGAAATTTGGCTGGTTTCTGGAGGCCCCAGCTGCTTTGTACGGCTAATGCTAATTTGCGCTGTCATCTCCACGGCACGGCGAGCCCTCGGCTGTAGACACAGGCACTGGTCTGATGGGGGAGATGGCACCCACTGGGTGTTCTCAGCAGGAACTATTACCCCCCCCCCCCCCTCCCCCATCCCTCTACACTCCACCTCCACCTCCACCCCCTTCCCTTTCCTCTCTCTCTTCAGAAGCCGTTTCATCTCGATTACTGACTCCTCTCCATCCGTCACTCAGCAGCCGCCCTGGGAAAGGGATCCTGTGCTGGCTGAGAGGAGAGGCGCCCTCTCCAAACCTTTTTAATGGACTCCCAGCAGCTCACACACTCTGCACATGTCGGTGTCGTAACCAGGCCTGTTGAACAGAGGAGGAGCATGTTTCAGCCTGTGTGTTCTCAGATGTGTGCAGGCAGAATCTCTCCTGAGGGCAGATATGAAGATTGCTGTGTGTCTGCTATTTTTGCCTCTTACTGTGTGTTTTTTATGAGCGGGTGGGTGTATGTGCCATGTGTGGATTATGTGTCAGTGTGTAGTCTGTGTATTTTTTTTTTAATTATACGTTATCATCGACGACTTGCCTACTTGAGTGTTCCTATTTCAGCATATTTGCTTGCAATTGCTTTGATTCATTTTTTTCTCCTAAGATATTGTGATTTTGTAAATTTTAGTTGACCATCCTTTAAATCCTTTAAGAAAAAGCTGCAGTTGACTGATGTACTTTAATGCACTGGTCTTCAATTTACAGATTTTTTTTTTTTACCAGTAAGACAGAGGGAGAAACGCATCCATGCATTGAGATGGAGCTTAAGAGGAATTTCTAACTCTGGACATTCAGATACTGCCGTTTTCATGGTTAAAAAAATAAATAAATTGCGACCCTTGGGTTTATGAAACGGTTTCAGACCATTGCGTAAACACAAAAATGCATTGTTGTCGTCCAGCTGAGAATGCTGTTTGATTAGTTCCTGTAAAGTTGACAGTCGTGGCAGCCACTGTATGTGTTCCTTTGATCTTGGACAATTCGCTCAGTATCTCGCTAATAAGACGCAATGAATAAGAGGCTGTTTTCACTCTGTAACAAAACCCGGGCTAATTCTCCAGAGATTTGAGCCTCTCTGGTTCAGCTCTAAAAGAAACAATTTCGAAATTGACTTAACAGGGCTCGCTTGTGTGGTTGCCTTTGTAACTGTAATCTAGTTACTTCACAATCAAAGCCAGTTCTCGAGTGGTGCTTCTGTCAGTTTGTCCACCCCATCGAGAGACACTTTCAGGAGCTCCACCGACTCAACTAAGACTTTGTTTGATCTGCTTGAAGTACACCAGATACGCTCCCCAAAGTGCCTCTCGATGACACTTCCTTCATCCCTCAAAAGCAGTGGAGTCTTTGCTTCTTGAAGAAAGGTTCAGGATGCAGGCTGACAGCAGAACAAGGACGACAGAAGCCTTTCTGAAACCAAACGGTGGCTCTTCTCTTTATTAGACTCTCGATTTTCCCATATTAAATGTTTGCAGTAATTTGAAGACACTCTTAAAAGGCCTGAATGCACCGAGCGTTATTTTGACACGTCAAACTTAACTTTCCTATCAAACCCATGGTTTCCAGTGGATTGCATGGCACCCACTCACGGCATTTTGACGCACATCAAACCGTTTATATTTTGGGGCATCAAAGCAGAAGCAGACAGACCTGATCTGCTGTTATTTCACAACACAAAAGATAACAGGAAAGGGGAAGTGAACAGCGGGCTGGTAAAAGCCTCTTTTCCCTTGTGGGCCAGTTACTGTGAGTGCATCATCTAGCCCGTGTCTGCTGGGTTCACACTACAGACCAACTCCACTTGTTGGTGGTGATACTATTTCATTCACATTTATTACAGTATTGCATAGGATTAACTTCAGGGTGACAGGGGAAAGCAGCTGCCTGACAAAAATCCACTGCATCAAGAAAACCTTCATGGTTGTCTTTTCAGCAAGAAAACACACAGGCTGATGTTAGGTCAACACAATCAACAGTTTGGCTACTTACAGATTGTTTATCCCTCCACTGCTCGGTGAACAGACCGTCTCCTGTCGCCTGCTGTGGGTTTTCGGCAGCTGGTCGTGTCTTGCAAAAAATATCCGAGACACAATAAATCCTTATGTTTCATGCTGTTCTGTTTTTTTTTTTTTTTTCAACAGCACAGACAGCAGGCTAAACAATGGATGTGACTTCCAAATTTAGTGCTTATATCGCTTATATTTGTACCTCGATTATTTTTCTTTTCTTATAGTGTCCCCAATAACATGAAGTAGACCTAACTTTCCCATCGTCGCTGTGAAGCCAGTCGTGTTGATCTGTAGTCTGTTGATGCTGGCGTCTAGTCGCCCACGGTGTGTGTGTGAAAGAAGACACAGCTCAAAAGGATGTCCTCAGAGTCGCTCTCAGTGCATTCAGGCCTTAAGCCTCAGCCTCGCAGGACTTATATGGACTGTGTTTCAGGCTGATGTTACCCTTTTAGGTGCTTTTCTTCACGGCAGAATATAGGGGGAGAAGGCATCTACGTTATAGAGCACATCTATTCCAGCTCTGCTCCCAAGAGTGGATATTGCAACCAACTACAGCAATATTCTCTTTCTGTTTTTGGTTGATGTTCCAGGGAGCTAATACACACCAGAGACAGGATCCAGGAAAAGCACCTCTTAGAGTATTTCGTCCAGATGCACTTCAGGTTTTTACGTCCGTGACCCTTCACTTGACTTTTTTTTCCTCCAAAGAGCAGAGTTGTAATGCCTTGGGAGTGTTGGAAATGTGAAGCAGACGCATGTTGTGTGTGCTTGACTTACCTAATGTGCCTGAGTGACTAGTACAGTAAACTGGCTGACAGCATGCCGATTCAACCAAGGCTGTTGTCTGAACCTGAATGTTGTTGCCCTTTTCTCCCTGTTTCTCTCTGCCTCCTTTCTCTCGTTTCCCTGTTTTCCTCTCTTGGCCTCACTCCCTCTCTCTCTCTCCCTCGCTCTTTTTTTTTTTTTTTCTCCCTTTGTCTCTCTACCACCCAGGAGGCCATCATAACCGGTCTGCTTCCAGAGACCACCTACTCTGTGACTGTGGCTGCTTATACCACCAAGGGGGATGGAGCGCGCAGCAAGGCCAAGGTGGTCACCACAACAGGAGCAGGTGTGTGCCTGTCAGGGCTGCACAGCATGAACCCCAAAACATAAACACTCTCATTTTGATAAATATTGCCATTGCAATCACAGCTGCAGTACAATAAACACTGAAGCGAGAACCTCCAATTTTATGTTGCAATGCCAGAATCAAACCTTCAGTGATCAGCTGCAGTAAATCTTACACTTTACACTGACCTCAACACACTGGTATTTTTTCAGAGCAATAAAAGGGCCCCGACGTCATGCACTAAAGATATTTTATCTTTTCAGGTCCGAGTCTTGCAGCTCTTTTAGATCTTGGCATTAAAAGTTTTGCACGTATAAAACACAGCGCACATGATGTAGTGAAAACTGCGCCAGAGAAATCACAGTATCTTATTTGGTATTATGAGGAGACCAAGCTTGTAAATTGTGGGGAAAAAAAAAAAAACAGAAGACAGCAGCTGCTCAGCAAAACCAAATTTATCTGAACATTTAGAAACATTCAGTCCCTGACGTCACTTAGAGAGTGTTCCTGCACTTACCTGTGAGGTAAGGCTGTGTATTTATACAGCTGTGTGTTGTGTAATGTGAGCATAGCAGTGAAAAGAGATAACACTGATGACATTATAGAGCATTATGGCCAAGCAGTAACATGTATATAGTGAACCGTGTTGGCCCGAGAGCTGCACCTTGTGGCACGCCATGCATATTTAAAATCGGTTTGACAGATTTTACAGTGTGTAGTGCTGAGTCGTGTCTTTAATTAAGATAATGCTGATCATTTGTTTATGTAGTGCACATTTCAGTGTGTTGAATCGTGTCGTTACAGCGATCTTTGTTTAATTATGCCAGCCCCTCCACCCCAGAGGTGGAGAGTACTCAGCCGCTGTGCTCAAGTGCTACTTCACTACATATCTGAGATACTTTTACTTTACAAGCAGCGCGTTAGGGAACCTTAAACACGACATAAAATATGAGACAAGCTCATGAAAACCCTTAACTGTCAAAGTCTGAGCCAGGGAACAGTAAATGGAGGTGAGGAGTGACGGCATAAATGGACCTTCACTTCATTTAAGTGAACCACCAACGCATGTAATGCACTGGACTGCACGCCGCCAACAGAGAGGAGCCTCACACTGAATGCTGACTTTAACTTTTAACACTCATTCAATGCTCATAATACTCCTGCCAAGCTTTTACATGAGTACAACTAACAACCAAATTATATAGAATTATTACACAGCTCTGTGGAGTGCTCAACTGTGATTGGTCAATCACAGCATCCTGCAATCAGCTGTTTCTGACCAATGACGACTAAACTGTATAATCGATCAGTGCTATAAGCAACCACTCATTTGCTACACGGCTGTGCCTAGTTTCACTAAGCTTTTGAGCTAGATCGTAAAATAAATCAATAATCCATAGCAGTTAATTAATTACATCGCTGAGTAACTGTTTAATTAGCAGGATAATGTACAGCAAGACTGTCATTTTCATAAAATAAACCCTGAAAGAGTGTCTTGTATTGTCATTAAGAGGTTTCGCCTACCACAGGTTGAAGTCTACCTTCTTTGTTGTTGTGCTGTTTGTCTCTCCTGCTGATGAGTTTCATCAAAAGTGAAATCCATGTTGTAATCACTTTTGTGGCTCCAGCAGGTGTTGTTGTTTGCTAGCGTGATTAGCAGTAGTAAATGGTCCAGACTTTCTGCACGGATACATCAAACCTGCTTGAAGTGTCCGTCCATAGCAACCATCACTGTTCAGAAATATCAAACTGCAGGTCGGCTTGACTGACGAATCACGTTTGAGTATTTAACGCAGCCAGAATAAAGCAGCCGAGGGCAAAACAGCCTGCTCACACTGAGCGAGTTTATTGTGCAGTAAAGATCGGCTGACTGAACATCATCCCTCTCCTGCTTTCCTGTCCTTCAGTTCCTGGAAAGCCCACCATGATGATCAGCACCACCATCGGGAACACGGCCCTCATCCAGTGGCAGCCCCCCAAGGAGATGGTGGGGGAGCACATGGGATACCAGCTGCAGTTCAAGAGAGCCGAGGAGGAGGCCTTCACCGTCAAAGACTTCAAGAAGCACGACGACCACTTCACCGTCACCGGGCTGCACAAGGGCGCCACCTACATCTTCAAGCTGTGCGCCAAAAACCGCGCGGGCAACGGGGAGGAGTACGTGAAGGAGATCACCACGCCCGACGACATTCCCAGCAGCTACCCCCAGAATCTGACCGTGGTGGGTCTGACCACCACCTCCACCAAGCTGTCCTGGGACCCGCCTCCCCTGGCCGAGAGGAACGGCAGGATCGTCCAGTACGTCGTCGTGTACCGGGACATCAACAGCCAGCAGAACAAGACCAACAGCACCACGGAGACGCACATGACCATCCAGGGTTTGCAGCCCGACACCACCTACGACATCCGGGTCCGAGCTTTCACCAGCAAGGGAGGGGGACCCATCAGCCCCAGCATCCAGAGTCGGACCATGTCCACCTCCATGCCAGGTGAGACGCCAAACACACTTCAAACCTGTCGAGCGTCTGAGTGCATCCACTTTCAATGGGCCTAAGTCATTAAGAGGCTTCAAAAAGTGTCAGAAAGTGCTGAAAAGTGTTGAAATCCACAAATTAACAACCTTATCAGTCTCCACACGTACACTTCATAATGGTCATTTTGTGATATGGGACAATAAAATCCAAATTCATAGTCTGTATGCACACTGTATTAATCTCTCTTTATATACACAAAAGTCTCTGCCAGATATATTTAATGCAAAAACAATCAGTCGATTCATGAATTAGTTAATCAACTGAAAATTAATCAGCGGTCATTTTGAGCATTAATTAGTTGTTTTAGTGATTTATCAGCAACAAGATGCCAAACATGGTTGCAGCTTCATAGATGCTATCATTTGATTGATTTTATATCTTTATAAAATTAATACTTTTGGGGGGTTTTGGCTGCTGCTGAGAGTAAAGGAGCAATTTGATGGCATCATGCCGGGCTCTGTTGAGGTATGATGAGTATTTGTCATGATTTTTTACTTTTTATACACAGTGATTAAGTGGAAAAAAGTAAAAATAAGTAAATAACTAAACGAAATAATGCTAAAATAATAGTACAAATAAATGTCCAAA
This sequence comes from Myripristis murdjan, assembly GCF_902150065.1. Lineage (NCBI taxonomy): Eukaryota > Metazoa > Chordata > Actinopteri > Holocentriformes > Holocentridae > Myripristis > Myripristis murdjan. The sequence continues at coordinate 32,565,997 of NC_043983.1, read as the reverse complement.
AATAATTATAAAAAATTAGAACAAATAAATAAATAAATAGATAGATTAGCTGACAGTGACAGTAATGCTGCAGCTCTGTGTGTCGTGGCTCCTGGGTGAAGACGCCCATCGATATTGATCCCTGATTAGATGATGAAAGGAAACCATGGACGTTTAAAGAAAAACTGATCTGGTATCAGTGCTCAAGGGCAACTTTACCCTGCACTGGATGTGTTTGTGTGTCTGCAAATGTAGACACAGACCTGTAACACCCATAGACATGCTGATAGCCACACACACACACACACACACACACACACACGCAGCACGGACCAGATGGCAGCAGGGCCGAGCAGATTGCAGCCTTGCTCGTGCAGACAGGTAGCGAGGCCGAGCTGAGCCCATCCGCCTCGCCGCTCAGAAAACTCTTTCATGTTACATCACACATGCGGCTCCTTTACGTGGCGACTGTTTCCCGCTCACGCTCGCTCCGTACAGTGTGCACCGTTCACTCTGTGATGCCCTCGGAGTAAAGCTATCTCGAAGGCGTCCTGGGCAGCGTTATGATTTAAACCCTCTGAGGTGATGCTGATGTCAGTCATTAACGTTAATGAACAATAGCAGGTCTGAACAAAGGTCGTTACACTCTTTCCATAATTTGCTCTCCGGGCCAGAATTTGCTGCTGTCACGTTGTTTTTGCTGATGAGGCTTCAGGCGCCCGCAGAGGTCAAGTGAAATAGACTTAGTGCCCTCGACTTGGTTAATCCACCCGAACAACATACACGTTGCTCCCTCATTTTGGTTGATTTATACACACATGTCATTATTTTGTGTGCACAGTTTCATAATAATTTGTAAGAACAGAGTAACACATGCCCACAACTCAGTAAAATGCAGATGGGTGTTGTAAAGCGTGTGCTCCATTTAGCTGATTCAGTCAGGTTTGATCTGACTTGAGAAACTAATTGCTCGAGTTTAGATGACTGCATTGATTTTAGTTTAATTGACCCAATATTCACTTTAATAATTACATTTTTAGTTGAATCAGGCGTTTGTAAAGATAATACTGGGTACAGATTTATTGAGCTTCTCAAACCATTCCCTGCTACAAAACTCAGTGTAAGTTATTATTGTTAAGAAAGTACAATCATGCTGACAGATGAAGGACTTGACCCCCGACCCCAGATCTTGGATAAGGAATTATCTTGCATAAACCAACAAGTTGCACTTTTTATATATTTGCATGATTTGCGTGCACCTCCTGAGCACTTTTTATGTGTTGTGCACACACAGTATCAGGTTGTGCTGCAGTGTGTGGCCACTCCTGGGCTCTGAAATGCTCTAAATGTCATGATAAAGAAATTAGAGCTCGTCATCTGTGCCCAAATCCGACAGATCGTAATTTCTATGTTGAAAAATATTTTTGTGCAGTGCTGTTAATAGCAATTAATTCACTCAAGACCCAGACATGTGGCGCTTTAGTCAGGGTTATGTTCACCAAATGTTAAACCCTGCAGACTTGGTTTGGCTTCAGACACATTTCCAGTCCCCGGCTCCGATTCTCAAATCAAGCTCTAGCAAAGACGCCCGGATCTTTTTAATGACAGAGTTTAACAAACCCAGATGACTGCATCCCTGTATAATTCGCCCTCATTTCTCTGCAGAGTTCACCAAAAACTTTGGTGTGAAAGCCGTGATGAAAACCTCCGTGTTGCTGACTTGGGAAGTGCCAGAAACCTTCAAATCTCAAGTGCCTTTCAAGGTAAGTCCACCCTGAAACCTAAGAATTTACAGATGTTTGTCTGCGCAGAACAAAGTAATGACACAAATATCTACCTGTGTGAATGTTTCTAAAAAAGTGGAGAGAACCAAATTTAAGAGCTGATTTCATGCTCAGGCACAGTCTGAAACAACAGCAGAAACAACAAATAATATCAGGGCACACTGCCAGTAGATTCCCTGTGGAGTTTTATGTCAGTATTGCACAAGAAATTGGGAGATTGGACTAACTATTGTCCCTTATTTTTGACTAGAGCAGCTGGTATTGATTCTCCACTCGAGTAGACTGCAAAACAAACCTCGAGCACAGGAGAAACACAATGAAACCTTAAAATATTCCCCTTTAACGAGAGGATAAAGGCAGAAGTAAACACCGAAATCGAGATTAGTTCAATCATGTAAGGTTATATTTCATGTTTAAAAGAAAGCTAAAATAAATTAAAACAAATGAAAACCTCACTGGATTACAGTGTCAGTAAGATAAGGGTTTGCGGTATGTTAATGCATATTAGATTAACCTAATATTATTGCATGTAATACAGTGTCACTGTGAAAATGGCAGAGTTTTTTCCTTCAAGATACTTTAAGATACACTGAACAAAAGACAGACTTCAGGCCCGTTTTTTTCCCCTCTAAACTTTTGTGCTCTTCTCTTAAGAGAGCCGCTGCTTCATAAATCATCAAGAAAATCAATTCTCATCCTATTAAATTCTGCCTGAAACTGTTTGAGTGAGTATTTTCTTGTCACTCATGCCCGTGGCACAGTGCAGCGCTGATGCTTTCTGCAGAAGAAGAAGTTTATCACCGGACAACAAAGGGCGAAATGGACGAGACCACAGGACAAAACAGGAGGAAAATATCATGATGTCACCTGCAATAATTAGTTAGTGCAAGTGACAAACTGTAGAGCCGAGCCAAAATGATGACACAAGACATAAGGCTCATCTGATATGGTTTGGTGAGACACTGATCCTGTTAGACTGTTGCTTCAAATGAATTATATCCTGTGCTGCCTAAACATCTTTGGCCATTTTTATGGTAGAAAAGTGATTTAACACGACCCCGATTTTTCTTCTTGTCAGGGCGGAAAAGCCTCTGAAAAAGCATTTAAACCATCATGTGACAATAAAACTGTCCTGGAGTGAGAAATAAAAACACATTTTCACTCACAATGCAAATAAAACACCTCATTTGAATCAATTAACGTCAGACAACGAGCGTAATATTGATCGATTCTACAATAAATACTGTATTTATACACTGTCAACACCTTCATATCCGTCAAATTAGAGGCAAACTCCACACTGACTGGACCAGATCTGATTAGAGATGGGATAATATGCTTATCACATAATAAGCAACTATTCAATACACAATACAGGTGTCACGATTTGTCATTAATAAAAGTTAAATGACAGTTAATTATGACTTCATTTGTGAGAAGCAAATCTCTCCTGCAATGGTATTGACTTACTAGAGTGTAAACAATTTAGAATTGCACATCACAAATAAAAGGGCCAATAACATGATTTAGATAGAGAGTTTGTAAAAATTGTGAATACTACAGCAGAATTAGATGTATCATGATTGATTTTTACGCCCCACGTTACATATTATTGCATTTTTGCTTCACGACATGTTGAATTTTGACATGTTGTCGTCCAGCACTGTAAGACGTTGAGCTGTGTCCCTCCTGTGTGCAGATCCTGTACAACCAGCAGAGCGTGGAGGTGCACGGCAACCTGAAGAGGAAGCTGATCACGCGGCTGCAGCCCGACACAGATTACTCCTTCGTGCTGATGAGTCGGGGGAACAGCGCCGGCGGCCTCCAGCAGCAGGTCTCCATCCGCACCGCCCCGGACCTGCTCAAGACCAAACCGGCTCGATACCAGCACGACCCGGAGGAGGGAGGCAAACTCACCATCCGCCTGCCCCGGGTCCCAGCGGGCACCCCAGTCAGGTGTGTGTGTGTGTGTGTGTGTGCGGTCTGAGTGGAAACTTCACTGAAACACAAGGGCCATTTATTACGATGATATTCCCAGGGTCCAAAATGAACTTTCTGAAGAGTAAGAATAAGAAATAATAAAGTAATGTGAATTGTTCACAGAGATATGCGAGACTGTCCTCCAGCGGCTTGTTACGACCTTTTAAAGTTAAGTGACCGCCGGTGGCCCTAACAACGCTGTGGTGTGTGTTAACTGAGCAACACAGGCGGTGTAAGGAGGGCGGTGTCCAGGCTCATGGGTCAATGCAGTGGTACGCAAACTTTTTTCAATAATGTACCCTGTTTGAAATATTTTTTCAGCAAAGTTCCCCCTGACCGGTGCAAAATAAATAAATAAATAAATAACTGGGGAAATAAAGTCTGATATAAAGATGTCCAACCCAGCTCCATCAGTGTGAAACAACAACCTGATACTGAGGAGATTCTGTTGTTTCTGTTCCTGCTTCTTTTTCTCTTCTTCCTCCTTGTTTCCAGCTGTATCGCTGCTACGCTTCAACCACTGATCCATTTTCTGGATTTTTTTTTTTTTTTTGTCTTGTCTTCCCGGTCATAGTAAACAAACGCCTTCACTTGACGACCACGGCAGCAGATTGAAACCACAAACACACACATCTGACACCTTCAGGAAACCCAGAGGGAAAACTGACCTTAACAGTAACCTTTTCCTTAACCGAGTATTTTTAGTGGTTAATGTCTCGTTATCTCGTTAGAGACACTGCTGATTTAAGGACCGTTAATGATGGTCATATCAGGGGGTTTGACCAAACGACCTATGTGGTCATATGGATTGGAGGACTTGTTGAAACATGTCACCCTGCACATTTCGGTGCTATTTCATACTTGCTGTGCATGCAGACTGAGCCACAGTGTGAAACATTCGGTCAAAAGACAAAAGTAGATCCAGATTTTTGATTTAAAGTAGCAACGAAAAGATGTTTCACGAGCATCATGCTTCTATAATTTGATTTATTCCCTGTTTAAACGGGAGTGGGACACATAGTCATGATGGGAGGGATTATTTCAAAACCAAAATGTAGTCAAAATCCTAGAAGCTTTGATTTGCACAACATCGGTGTTCATCTTGGCGCTGGACATAAACAGGTTCATATGTCAGATTGGGACACAAGTTAAAATGGGCTGGGACTCGTTTACAGATCTAATCGACTGTTTTCAGCTTCGAGTTCTTGTCATGTCATTTTGCCGCAGGTCAGTGTCAAGAGCCAGACTGCCGCCTGGTCTTTTTCCTCCTCTTTTGATTCTCCCAATCCACACATATGCACCTGTAGAAACGATGACATCGATTTTCAACTTGCAGAAAATGTTTGACCAAAATATCAAACGCCGATCAATCCGTCTTTGCGCTGAAATCTGAGCGGTGTTGAAATTTCAGCTAAATGATTTTGCTTATGATCTCACCGGTTCTCTGTGAAACTGCAAGCGCCGTGTGAGCTGTTGAAAGTGAGTGAGTTTGACTTTGTCCTTTGAGTCATGTCATCTGGAAGAGACTTATCATGAGCCAGCGGTTATCAAAGTGGGCCCCTTGGAGAATGTCATGTTCTCTCTGGTTTAATTAGGTTTTTTAAAGGTTGGAAAAGGGAAAGTTTGTGGTGTGATTAAATGCCAGTTAAGTTAGCCATGACATTCCTGCAGCATCATATCTTGTAGTGGTTATTAATTCATGGACGGGCTTGTCCCCCGGAGTCACGGGCAGTTCGAGACAGCTGTTCTCAAAGTGGAGTCGGAGGATTTGGCTCCAGCCTGGGTGGGAACAATGAGACTTTCCAAATACAGGCGGCACTTGAAACATTTATACAACAAAACATCCATTTTCAAGCTGTCAGCTCCCCAGCCAGATCGTGCTCATGTTGCCTGTTACTCGAAACTTTGTTCGCTCCTGCTCCGGATGTGTTAACCGCACGGACTAGTGGAAGTTAATTTCTCTACAGACTGGTTCTTGACGGGCAGCCAATCAGTGCAGCTGTATCGCGAGCCATCCAGCCACTTGTCAGCGTAAACGTCCTCAGACGCAGTCCTCAGACAAGATAAAACTGTGTCTGGTTTCTGTATTCTCGTACCCGTTCAAACAAATCAAACCGTTTCAAACAAATCTCCAAAGTAATGACAGTATCAGCATCTCTTGTGGCAAATCAATCACAGGTGAGAAAAAGCACAGACCTGATACATGATGGTAAAATGTGCATTAATGTTGTATATTTTTCTGTCTGCAGGAATATATCTTGCAGGGGTTTTAAAATGCAGGAGGAATTAATAAAAAAAAGAAAAAGGAAAAAAATCTCCAAGTGTCTCCTGGAAGAAATTTAAAGCTGGCATGGTTATTGTTGAAATAAAGTTATTGCATTTTTGTTTGGAAGGCATAAAGTGTGTCAGGCCTACCTGTCTGCTCTCATCTCCCCTGCCTGCAGTGTTTCCTCAGACAGGTGGGAGTGCTGGCCTCACCGAGCACACGCTCTCATTTATGTGTGTCAGCCTATTTTTCTACAGCGCTGTGTGTCCAGCTCGAAACTGCACTTGTGAAGATGTGGGATGGTGCACAAAGGCTGATTCTGGAGACAGACACACACATGCACACATAGCACACACACACACACACACACATGCACACACACAAAGTTTCGTGTTAAATCAATAGCTCAGACACAGGCTCGTCTGCTGGGAGCGATCCAGCAGGGATTTCAAGCCCTTTTTATTTACTTCTTGTCCTGTTCTAGTCGGTTCATAACCAGCCTGTTATCTGCTGTGAGCTCTCAGGCAGCAGCAGAGGGCTCTATTAGGTCAGAGCGGTTTTGGGTACGAATAAAAACTACAGTCTCACAACGCTGCAACACCATGATTACAGTCCATAACCGCATCGCTGTGCTAACACGAGCCCCCGCTGCAGCTCGGAGCTCTCTCTGGACACCACAAAGCAATTTATTTAACCGTCGAGTTTTAAAAACACAATTAATAAGCAATGAGTAGCCCAATGCAAAGGCTGCAATTTAGTAGGAGGCCCATTTTTTATTATTATTATTACCCGGCTCGGTCAGGCGCTGCGAATTACTTCGACTCAATTGTGTTTCAAGTGTTTGTTTCTCTGCAGAAACTGCGCACAAGTAAGCTGTAATAAGCACCGCCAGAAGGGCTGATAACACAAAAAATTTAATCAGCATTTGAATGTCCTGCCCAGAGCTTTTCATCACACGGTGAAGCAGCACACATCAGTCAGTCCCAGAGCCGGGCTTATCCCATCGGTGTTAGTTAAGGAGAGCGGAAGAGGAGACATGAATGTAAAAATGGCTCAGAGGAAATTTTAAGGCCAGTCCTTCAAAGTCAGCCGGCGAGATGAGACAAGGCGTGTCACTGACGGTTTAAATGTGTGTGTGTGTGTGTGTGTGCATGTTCGCGTACAGTATGTGCATGCATTGTGCAGACTGTGGGTGTGTGTTACAGCTGTGCTTGTGTTTGATACAGGTGGTACTACATCGTGGTGGTTCCTGTCACCCCGGCTTCTCTGAGGAGGTGGGAGAACCCTGAGGATATGGATATTGATGAGGTGAGTCGATATCTATGTGTCTGTGTATGCGTGTGTGTGTGTGTGTGTGTGTGCCTGTTGTATCACCAAGCTTACCTAATTTTCAGTATAAATCTAATCTCAGCCCGTGCCCTTGGAACAGGTTGATACCCAGCATGCACGCACATTAACTTCTGTAATTCAGGGGGAAAATCAGCTCTGTGGCCTGAACCAGAGAGACTCTGATTAGGAGGCCGCCTCGTTAAAGGGGCACTATGCAAAACTGCGCAGGGTTGATTGTAGCGTGACAAAAACAGGGAATAATAATGTACTCCTTATTATAACCTTTATTTAATCAGGTAATCAGATCTAATTGAGATCAAGATCTCATTTTCAAGCGAGACCTGAGAACATCTCATCAATAAAACAAACAATTTAAAATGTTAAATATCGATTACAGTATTGCTGTAATCGCATGACTGGGTAACACAAGGTAGTGAAAATAAGGACAAAAAAATCATAATATTAAAGTATTATAATACAATGATAAGTTAATTAAAAAACTCTGAGCTGCCCCCTAGTGGATTTATCACTGAACATCCATGATAACATAATGGACACATGGAAGTATGTTGGCAGTGACGGTGACTTTTCTGAAATGGATGTATTTTCATATGTAGATGAGCCTTTATTCTACTTTATTGGCAGTTTCGTCCAGAGGTTTTTAAAGTAAGGGGCAGGCCTCCCCCGAGGCGGTGTCAGGCAGTTTCAGGGGGGCCTCAGACACTGAAAAACATTTTTATGTAGGATTTAGAATAAGCTGATCCTTATTTGATATCAAAATGAGATTGTGCTTTGGAATAACATTTGGTTTTCAGAGATTGTTCCAGAGAAATTGTCTGTTTTTTCTACTTACCAGAGTCAAACAAAGTATACGCCGAATGTCTTTACCCCATAGATGCTCAGCTTTGGGACTGGCAGGGTTTGAGAGTTTCAAAATGGATTATTTCAAGATGTTGTGGGCTTTGAAAACTGGAGCAATAATGCTGCCAAAAAATATAGGAAAAAAAAATATTCGTGCTCCATCCCAACAAGCAAGGTATTTCACAGTATCTCCTTTTGGATCCGCTGTCATTCAAGCTATTTGTTGTTGTGAATATTATTCCTCGGCCGTACTGTGATACGGGCCCAGCTGACAGTCAAAGTGTCCAAGCCGCCACTATCAGCACACATCATATTGAATAATGACTTCAGTCTTCACATCCAGTCAGGAATGAATGGTCTGGGACTTAAAGATGAAGAACTCATAGGAACACTTGGATGTGGCACTGTGCTTTTCAAACGGGCTCCTCAAACCAAAGACGTTTTGTTGAATACGAGCCTCAACTCCTCCAGAGGACTTGGTGCAGTAAGTTTTGGTGTACGCTATCCTGAAATTGAACCCACACTTAAACTACACATTTCCCAATCCCTAGCTGACCTGAACTGCCAAACCTGAGCCTGCTTAATAATAAATTACTCTTAAATTATTCACCTGTACATCTGAAGCCAATTTGATGCTTAGTCATCTCTCTCCTCTCTCTCCTTAACAGTCAAAGAACTAAAGGCTTATTTGCAGCTGCTGGGGACTTGGGGACTTGTCAGGGTTAAGCTGCCAAGTTAATATTCTTTAGTCAAGTCCAACTTTGCATCATGACACAACATGTCTGAGTTTCGCTGCTTCTGAGCGTAGAGGACATGCGGGGTCTTCACCTAGACGCTGATTTGAGGTTTCGAGGTGATGATATCATGTCTTCCTCTGATAATGAATCTAATCGTCGATGCCTCGATGTTCAAAAGCTCCTCTCTGCACTTTCCCAGCTCATCTATTATTTCTGCTTAGCTTCAGAAACTGCTTTGGCAGACTTTGCTCATTCCTCCAAGCGATGCATTTGCCCCACTACCAGCTTCCTGTTATCTAATGCTTTGTTGCTTTGTTCTCCACCGGTTTCATTGCACATAAACTGAGGCCTCAGTGACCCTGTTTCCTTACAATATCCCTTCATCAATTAATGCTTCCTTGATTGCCTCTCTGGGTCATTTTCGCTCCTACAGTCCGTTTAATTTGTTTCAGATCAGTGTAGAACTTGGTACTTTATCAAGAGGCTGAGGGGTGGAGAAATTAAATGTTTGTTCCACAGATATTTTTTTTTTCCTGTCTCACTTTATTATACAAACACATTTGTCAATAGAATATCCAGCATGGGGATGGAACGCCATCAGCAGCTTTGGCAGTTGTTCATCATTGCAATGATCATATGGGCCAAATAGCAGGAAGGCAATATATTTCCTTGTTGCTCCATGTTAAACCACAGTTAATTGTGTTCCTATTTTTTAATTAATTAATTTTTTTTTTTATTTATACGGCCATGATGCACAGCAGAGCTACAGGAGCTTCTTCAACCCCAAACTGTAGTTGGGTCAGATCTTGGTCAGTTCACCTTCACACCACAAGTAAAGCTCCTCAGCAGGGTCTTGGTCCTTTAGGATGTTCTTGGAGATATAAGACTATCCATCCTAAGTTAGTGTATAAATTAATACTTCATATAATTCATATCAGGGTCTTGGTTCGGTTGTTTTGGTCTGCCCATGCTCCAGCCAAGGCGTCGTTAGAAGTCATCGTCAAAAAAAAACATGTATGTTAAGTTAAGTTTCCTGTCAGTGTCCTTGACCAAGGAACTGGCATACGTAGAGCCGGACCCCAGGGGCTGCACGCAATAAATACGCTGGGTCAAAGGCCGAGATTGAATTACCCTATGGTATTAATAAAAGGATAACTTGTCTCAAGAACAAAAAAATAGCCAGACCATGCAGCATCCTTCAAGGAATTAGAGATGAGGCTTAGTTGATGACGACAGCAAGAAGCTACCATGAGTTGAATTGGAAAACAACCAACAGCAGGACGTCGGTGTACATTTTCCTTAAAGAAGCACTAAAAGTAGCGTAATGACATGCTAACAAGCTAGTAGTAGGCTTACCAATATGCTTGTTTACTTCCACCGTCCCAGTTGCTTCTGTGTCTTCAGCGTCAACACTCTCTTCTTATGTCATCATGTGACTGGACGAGCTAAGTAATGATGGACAGATGGCTGAACCGAACTACTGACCCTGCCCGGACTCTGTTTCCTGAAGTGAACAATGCAAACAAAATCAAGCATGGTCTGATTTCGATTCAGTTGGGGTTTGTTGGGTTCGCTTCAGCCAGACGAAACGAGGCATGTATGAAAGCACCCGTAGGCTCCGTTTCTGCCCAGTTCCCACAGTAAGATCTGAATTTCATGTTATTAAATCTTTGCATTCTCTTTGTCAAGTCCAGCCGTCTCATTTCTGCAAGTTTGAAGTGATTTGTTAGGCTAGAAAGCTGTAAGGGCTAACCATTTTCTAGTAGTTTCTAGAGCATCATCCACACCTGCAGACACGCTTCCTCAGCTTCCCTGGCAACTCTAACCTTTCTGTGAACTCCAAATCTTTTATGACCTTCTAGCTTTACCTTTGCAAGTTACCCTGCACCATCGTACTAAATTTTTGATGTATGACTCTGTGCTTTAGACTATAGAATAGAGATGTCAGAGATATGGCCTGAGGACCAAATCCGGCCCTTGAGTGCGTCTCATCTGGCCCCCAAGATGCTTTGGAGGGGAAGAGGAAAGAAACAAACATGATAAATTTATTAGGGCTAGCGCTACAAACTGCTCACTGGCCGGAAGTAAAGGAAAAACCAGCAGGCTAGTAGCTGCATTACGTTAACCTAGCAAACAAAAGCGAAAAGTTGATGTAGAGTTTTTCAAGAAAGTTGGGAGGTATATAGCAAACCTGTATGCTATATATTTATTGCATTTCTCTCCTCTGCTTTATGTAATTCCACATTATGTGTTATTTTCATGAACCAGCATGCAATTTCTCATTGATTGGTCGGCTACAAATTGATCGATTTAAAATAACAAATCAGAAAGTAGCCTAAAATATCCATGTGTCGACTCGGGTCATTTTCACGTTAGAAAAAAATAATCCCAGACGCATGAAGGTCTCATTTGAACGAATGTGGCGCACTGCCTAACCCCCCTGCTGTTGAACTGTACAACTCCTCTGACCATGTCATGTAATGATGAACTCTAATTCACAATGACCTGAAGGTGGGAAAACAGGGGCAGAAGCCTCAAATACAGAAAACACAACAAAGAAAACAAGATGCACACAGAGTCGAAACCACAGGGACAAAGAATTGGGCGGCGGCGATGGAGGAGTCGCCTCCGAATCGTTGCTGCAATCACAAAAGAACATCTTTGGCTGCCAGGAGACGACAAACTATCCAGCGGTTCAATCAAACTGCAGAACAGGACAACCACTCCTCCTTTACACAAGGAAATCAACAGAAAGCAGCATGCAGCGGCCGCGTCAGTCCGGGCTGGCTTTCAGCAGAAATAACAGATCAATAGCGACACTACCTCTCATGGTTGTGAAGGCTCATGGTTTTATTCTTATTATAGACGCCACTGTATTTGAGCTGCGGTGAACAAAGCAGTTATCCTGGATTTAGTAAATAGGTTTTGCTCTTAATTTCAGGTCTGCTTCTTTGCATTCAGCATTTTTCTTTTGTTTGGGCCAATGCACCATCTTCAGCTAGTAGGAGGTGTTTCTTTTATTTATTTATTTTATTTTTTATTTTTTTCTCAGTGTATTGTTATCAGGAGAAAAGAGCTCCAACAAACTAAATGTGCAGTCTTTTCAATATCAAAAACCACAGAGGGTGTTAAATAAATATCCATGAATCAGAAGCATCCATGAAATCTGTTTTCTTTTTGTTCCCGTCTCCCAGAGGGCTAAATCTCTGAAGTGTTTGCCATTTGGTTGATAAACGGAGTCGCTTTTCTGCAGAGGATGGCTTTGTTTGAGCTGTCGAGGAACTGTAACAAAGAACCAGGTTGCAGATGTGGTTTAATGTGTGACTGAACTTTCTCCATCGACGCCGACGAGGTGCTTTATATTTCTCCCTGCATGTTGGTGTCACCTTGAACATTGACAGGAGGGAGGAAAGTGTGATGACATGAATGGGAGGCAGGAAGCAGGTGGTTGAGAAAGATGCCGCGAACACACACAGACACACGGAAACAATAGGAGCAGCTGAGCTTCTCTAATGAAGCCGCGACCTTCTGTGCTCCGTCTGAAAGTCACCACAGGATGACGGAGGAGCAGCTAGACTCCGTTTCTACAGCGAAAAAAGCTTCTCCTTAAAGGAACATTTGACCCAAAAACTAAATATTTGGTGTCACTTAATAACCCTGAGGTATCTTGAATGTCTGGGGGGAAAGAAAAATATTTAATCTTGCCTCATGGAGAGCGCATGGAGGCTGTTGACATTTTTGCTGGAATGGAGTTGATTTTGACCAACAGCAGCAAGAAGTCCTCAAACTCTGTGCAGCGTAAACCAAGTCTTCACTCTCCATCTTTATGTTCGGTGTTTTAGTAACTAATTCACTGTCATGATAACATTGCTCATGCACAAGTACCTGTGCACAACCGGCCAGCTATGTGCACTGCAAAAACTCAAAATCTTACCAAGAGTATTTGTCTTATTTCTAGTCAAAATATCTCATTACACTTAAAATAAGACATGATCACCTAAGAAATAACTTGTTTTTAGACAGTTTTCACTTGTTTCAAGTGAATTTTCACTTAAAAATTTGCTTGTTTCATTGGCAAAATTTGCCAGTGGAAAAAGTGAAAATTCACTTGAAACAAGTGAAAATTGTCTAAAAACGAGTTATTTCTTCGGTGATCATGTCTTATTTTAAGTGTAATGAGATATTTTGACTAGAAATAAGACAAATATTCTTGGTAAGATTTTGAGTTTTTGCAGGGTGTCGCCACATCACACACCTCAAACGTCCAATTTATTTGATTCAACATGATAGGAGAGTGACAGTAAATAATGTCATCATGAAATTCACAGTTTCACCATGGCACTTTATGGTAACTGTCATTGCTGCATTCCTAACCATAGAATTACTGCAGATTTACTGTGGTACTTTATGTTCTAACCATAGTACTACCATTGGTTTTTAGGGTGTTTTATGGTAATTGTGATTAATTAGTAATACTGTAGAAAAAAAGTGGTTAAACTGCAGTATAACCGTGGTTCAGAAGTTACCAAAGTTCACGTGTCATAGTAAAACCGTGGAACATCTCCATAAGGTTTATAACACCTGAAGTGTTGTTTCGACTCTCCTCTGATTGGCTGGAGCTTCATCAGCTTTCACTTTGGGGTCACGTGCACCTGTTGTCCGGGGTTGAACGCCCGATCTTACTTCGGGATTGTACAGGACACAGGGAGGCTCTTTGTGGAAGTTTTTGGATCAATTTATCGAGCCCTCCGCTGTCTGCTGGGTGAAGCAAATCTATAGCTTCTTCACGCTGGTATTTACCTGCATCTGGGGTTTTGCAGACCTGTGCAAGTTTGCCACCCTGTTAGTATTGTTTGAATCAATGGTAACAAGTCAAGTTTACTCATATAACACATTTAATAACAAGCATCACTGACCAATATGCTGTCACATTAAAATGATCACTAGGAGAAAAACGCAATACAAGCAGAAATACAGTGGCTTATCTATCAATATCACAAAGGCAGCTCCAGGTGATCAAACCAAATCAAACAGATCTACAAAAAAAAAAAAAAGTAGGTTTGAACTGAAATTTAAAAGTGTCTGGTTATACTGGTCCACAGTCTGTTTGGAGCATATATGTGTCCTGGAAGAGGAGTAAAGGTGAAGGAATTTAAAGGAGTGAAAGAGTTTAAAAAAAAAAACAAAAAACACATTATGTCCTTGTTCAGTATCTTGTGTTCATCCTGTCATTTCACGATATGCCCTAAAGTCTTCTGTTGGCTCGTCTCCCCGGCAGCTGCTGGAGGCCGGCGCCGGCAGCAGCCTGAACAGAAAGAGGAGGCAGACCCAGGACTTCCTGCAGCCCTACATCGCCGCCAAGCTGGACGTCCTGCCTGAGATCTTCACGCTGGGCGACGAGAAGAAATACAACGGCTACTACAACAAGCCGCTCCCCGGGCAGCAGCAGTACCGCTGCTTCGTCCTGGCCGACCTGAAGAACCACGAGTCGGTGAGTGACACTTTAACTTGTGTAGAAATATTGTATCAATACACGGAGTATTGATTTTGGATCGCCAAGAATTGATGCAACATGATGCGACAGGTTTGATCTTATTAGATGAAACAGATGTGGACAAAGTTTTCCATTGGGGACAAAACTTTTAGCTGAAAAAAGGTAATAATTTGCGATGCATGCTATCACAACACTCAAAATGCAAAATGTTTAAAATCGCAGTACTGTTGTATCGTGACTTTTGGATTGTGGTAATATCGTATCATGGTGCCTCTAATGGATATGCATGTAAGTTTTATTTTTATAAGGGCACATGCAACTAAAGTCGCTTATTTTACATGCTAATGTGTTTGTATGTGTAAAGAGTCAAAGCTGCATTAGACAGTCTCATCAAGTGTGGCTGCAGCACAAGAGCACCGCATTTATAATTAATTTATAATCTGTGAGATTCTGCATTTGAAACCTGTTTGTTCAAAGTCACTGGTGGAAAATCTTCTCCACAAAGGAAGTGATAAATCAAAAATTAAGAGTGAGATCCAAAACTGTCGGCTCCATCCACAGAAAGCTGGATTCATCAGTGGCAGATTCATTCCTCTTCTGTCTCTTTGGTCTCGTTTGTCATAAAGCATCACAAAACAGCCGTGCTATATGCAGATTAATGATGGTACATTACTGATTTTCGGGGGTGTTGACATCTCAAAATGCAGACAGTTGCCTCTTATTGCTATTTGGGGGCCACCAAGCGTAGGAAAATTGAGCACTTACATTCTTTTTTCATGCCATCTGTTTCATTGTCCTTATTTGGACAGAAACACATCCAGTTTCGAGGCTCGCTCCACACACTGTACAAGCACCTGACACGTGCAGAGGATTTCGGGTTTTCGGCCAATCGAACGCCTCCTTGGCCGGTCGTTCAGCGACTCTAAGCAAATAATTGGAGTCGGTGTTGAACGGGCAGAGAGAGGGAGGATGGTCAGGCGGCAAAAGGAGAAGAGGAGATGAAAATCAATTAGGAAATCATCTTATTGTTTGGTGAAAGTACTAACCAGCCATGTTAAATTAACTTGCTGCAAAAAAAAAAAATGGCTTTGGTTATTATGATAGCTATATATAGTGCTTCCTCATTTGATGATCTCTCGAAATTCCTCCTCTGTGCTTTTGCCCTTGCCACAAAGTAATATGAGGCTTTGGCTTTAATCACTGCAGTTAAAACTTCAGTCTGTGAAGTAACTGTAAGACAATAAGCTCCTGCTCACTCCTGTTATGACCTGACAGGACAGTGAAGCTGACAATCACGTGCATGCTCTGCTGACGTTTGATGCATTTGGGGTTGAAAAGGGTCTCCACACAGGTGTTGTGCACCTGTCCGGGGATCTCAACTCGGCATCAAGTCTAAAAAAACAAGCAAAAACAGGAACTGTGATTGGTTGTTATGTCATAGTTTATATAGAAGAATTGAATCCACATTAATGCAAGTTTAAAAGCGGAACTTTAAGTGCCTCTGCTACAGTTGTGCTTTACGTTATGTGTCAACTGTGTGTATGCAGCTCTGACCTGACAGAAAAAAGACTAAAGTGTCGGTCACACGAACACCACGAAAAGTTTTACCTGTGTTTCACTCCATGTCAAAATCCCATGGGGGACTGTGGGTGGCATCGCAATTTCATGTCTCACCTTCACCTTCACGCCGAATGCAGTTTCAGTAGCTAAACTCTAAGGCTGGGACGATACGCTCATCTCCTTGTCAGGATACATGGATCCTGATTCAGTATGTATTGCGATTCTTAAGTATTATCATTGCATTTTATTGCGATTTTTGTTTTTTGAATGTTCCTGAAATTGCTCCGACGCTCCTTCTTATTGACAGTATACCTGGGAAAACCATACATCCTCTTAATGCTCAGGGACTCTAGTTTGTCAAGTCAAGTCGTTTTATTCATATCGCTCATTTAAAAGCAACAAGAGTCGACCCAGAGTGCTTGGCAGAGGGTTTTACAACAAAAGTGTACAAGATTAAAAAATCATAAATGAATAAAAGCCACGACTAAAAGAAAAACAAATGCAAAACAAGGTAACATCAAGTATTAAGAAATACAAAGTTAAAAGGAATCTACTTTAATCTTCTAAACGCTGTCTGAGAACAAAATCCAACAGAAGAGAGAAGCTGAATGGTTGGCAGTTCACCTCCAATAATATTAATAATAATTATAATAATGTTAAATAACATTAAATATAATGTTACTGTCCTGCCATATCTGGTGATGCTGTGTTTTCGCTCCATCAAGTGAAGAAACGTCATTGGCTAAAAAATAGGTCTGAGTGGCCCGCGAGGCTCTGGCTGCACGTCTTGCCCTTTGATAAATCCTATAACACTGCACAGCAGCTTAGGCGGCTCCGATGGGGGTTCATATGCAAACCTATAGGAGCTTCATCCTTATTCATGGGCTCAAAGATCATGAGCTGAGTCGTTCTCCTGAAACCCCAAAACTTGATTTCTACCCTTTGAGTCACCTCCTAGTTTTTTGTTTGTTTTTTGTTTGTTGTTTTTTTTTTTTTCTTTTTTACCCTGGCACTGTTTGCTACTCCTAGTTTTCCCAAGACTTTGCATTTGTCAGTAAACAGTCTACCTTTTGCTGTGAATGATGCTGCTTCTCTCCTCAGTGTTTTCCATCTGAGGGATGAAAAGAGTAGCCCTTCAGGCAGCAGCCCTAACATGCCAGGCACGTTGCACTGATGTGATTCATGTCCTTGAGCCATGCGTACGTATGTAGGTGCAGCTCTCACGCTGAGCAGCCATGATCCCGGCTCACACTCTATTGTCACTCAGAGGCATCTTACCGATAATTAGTTCCTACTTAAAACACGCCATCTAGTAGCGTCATTCGCGCTCTCTCTGCAATTTCAAGTGATTTTCAGTGCTCGCATCTCAATTCGGCCTTCGTGGCGTCTCCGTTTTAAGACCTGGGAGGGTGTTTGGGTCCAGCAGAATCCAGCAAAGCAGCTCTGACTTCTGGCTTTGAACAGCCAAGATATTTCCTGCCTGCTAAAAGCTGACAATGTGACTGTGACATCTTCTTTACTGCCTTGTTCTGCATTTCCCACTGCACTGTTAAGCACTGTGATGAAATAGATGGGGCGTCTTGTTCCCAGCTGCACATACAGATATGTCGAAAAAAATGAAAAAAAAAAAAAAAAAAAAACATCCACTGAATATGTGAATTTGTGTTCCTAATAAAGGAGAAATCCACACTAAATCCCTTGTTGCTTGTTGCACAGTGGTAGACTTTAGGTTTTCTCACAGATAACACGGCAAAAAACATAAAAAGAGCTTTCGATGGCATGTTGCAAGCCAAACCGTGGGGATAAATGTCAGCTTTTGGTGTCACTCGCAATCAAAAAGCAGCGGCTTCTTTCTGGACACTCTGTTTTGCATCATTGTTCAACAGGGGAAATCCATAATAGAAGTAGAAGGAGAAGATACAGCAGCCTCAATGGACCAGAATTCAATACAGCCAAAATGCAATGCAGCAAAAAGGAGGCCACAACAACAACAACAACAAAAAAAAGTAGATCAGAGTGTGAACACGCTCCACATCCGGTTACGTTGCAGCAAAAGTTGATTCTGGCACGACTTCTCTTGCCGGACGCCACTTTGTATTTTTTGGGGCGCCCTGTGGAACGCACTGCCACAGCCAAAACTAGGGTGACCACCTGTCCCGCGTAGCACGTGCACGTACAGCTTTTGAAGCCCATTTCACGGGTCCCGCAAATTGAGACCGTGTCCCGCATAATCAACTCTCAAAAAAAAGCTCGTTCGCCCGGAGATAGGGCGATGCGCGTTAGTTTTTCTCCTCCTGCGCTACTGTCTGCTCATGCCGGGTCGTGTGTGTGTGTGTGTGTGTGTGTGTGTGTGTGTGACTGAGGAGCACACACCCACCGGCGCTGTCCGAAGCGTAGCGTGGCGAGAACAAAGTTAAAACAGCAGCACACTGGCTTAGCTTGTCTATTCAGAGAAGAGGTATCACTTCAGCTTATTTTTCATTCATGTTATCACATGCATACTACTGCTCATTCATTGGTAGCTGAATTGTTAGGTCTGTTTGATAAGCAATTTACATTTTTAAAATAATAATAATAATTTAACATATTGTTAAATTAAAAAAAAAAAAAAAGACTATTGACTAAAACTGGACTAAAATACTTTGGATTTTCTTTGACTAAAACTAGACTAAAATGCCAAGACTTTTCATTGACTAAAATGTGACTAAACAAAAAAGAATTCAAGTTGACTAAATATGACTAAAACTAATAAGGGCATTTGACACAAGACTAAGACTAAAATTAAACTGAAAAATAGCTGACGAAATTAACACTGTTATAAGCTATTTATTTTTATTTATATTTTCCATTGCAATTCATTCACTTTAAATGAAAAGTAAATCTGGAAGTTCATCTGTCAATTAATTGAAATGTTTAAAATATTATGAATATCTTTTATTTAGAAAAAAAAAAAAACACATTGAAAGCTAAGGGCTCATTAACAAGGGTGGCTTATTCATGAGCATACAGCAGCAATTATATGTTAGGGGAACAGGGCAACATTAATATACCATGTAAAGTGGTATCTGCTAGAAATCGGTAAACCGGTATCGGTGAGTCTGCCCGCCGAGTGGGGGCGCCGCCACGCCGGACAGTGTCCCACATTGTCCCTCAGAATCATACTCCTTGTCCCCCATTGGGCTTATTAGCAGGTGGTCACCACAGCCAAAACGCACCATCCGCTTTTAAAACGAGTGAGATTTCTTTGTGTTTTTGCCACGTTGTCTGATCCTGTCGATCCTGTGAGCGGCCTTGAGGAGAAAAAGAAAAACCCACTGCGTCATCGGCTCAGGAGATTTTGCTACATTGTTCAAGTTTCCTGTAGATTTGATTAAAGTGGTTAGGAAGGGGTTACTAGGTTTAGTGGCTTCAGAGGTCGGGACTGAAGGCTGAAGTGACGTTATCAGCTCTTGTTATCCAGCGTTTCCTCCCAGCAGAACAGTAGAGACTTTACTCTGACACTTTATTTATTTATTCCCAACAATCTTCCAATTTGTTCTCTTTCTGTTCAGTGTTGTGCTGTCATATGGTTTCATGTCACTGAAATCGGGGTATTGGACTTGTCCACCTAGTCTATGTCCATTTTTTTACAGCGATGGCTCTCCTTTTTGACAAAAAAAGCGGCTGGCGTCATGGCACTTTTCTGAAAAAGTTCCTTTTTTTTTTTTTTTTCAACCTCTAAAAGCGCTGACACCATGGCTTTTGAAGGAGCTGCCACTTCCTATAGCTTTCCATGTGAACGAGGCGGCAGCAGTCGGAACCAAGAAACACTTGAAGAGTTCCTGCCCTCGCAGAATCACTCGTGGAGTCCGCTGCACATTACAGATTGATGACACATAACTGCATGTGGGCACCAGAGGAGGGAGTCTTCCTTCTTAACACATGCATATTTGAACACATCATGGCGGTTTAGTCTCAAGCAAGTCCAATTAATTCTGTTAAATTAACATTCAAAGGTCACTCAAACACATGGCGTTGCGATTACGCGCCCCGCCCCGCCCCGCGGCTCGGCCCGCTGCCCCTTCATCCCGGCTTTTATCGGAGTGGCGCTCTGGACGGGGCTCATCTCCTCGTGTCAGGAGCAGAGAGCCGGAGCCCAGCCACTCCAAGATGCAGCGAGTGACACATAGTTGAATGTGATTCAAGCCCAGACAAAAATAGCAGCCTAATCACATTCATTGAAAATAGGGGAAGTAAGCTTAGCTTTTATTGCTACTGCAAAGCTGCTGGCAGGGTGGAGGCGAGAGGAGAGGAGAGAGGAGGAAAGAGAGAGAGAGAACCAAGGAAGGAGGAGGGGGGGGGATTGATGCTGGAGACTGAAGCGAAAGGGCACTGCGGCTTTCTATGGCTCCCATGGCTGGTAAACAAGCTGGGACGTGTGAAATTGGATAAAAGAAAAAGGCCATATAAACAGTATGATCATTTACAGCAGAGGGAGGAAGGGGGGATAGCGAGGGGGAATGGTCGCTTCCTCTGAATGCAGAACCCGGTGGGAGCGACGGAGAGGTGAGGAGAGCGAGAGGCACACAGAGAGGAGAGAGCAGGCTTAATGGGGGATAAGATTGGTAGGAAGGTGGGGGTTAGCGGCGGGTGGGGTGGGGGGGCACCTAAGGGAAATGCAGAGGCATACTTGAGAAGGTGAGAAATGCTGCAATCATTGGAGAGAGAACGGACGGCCCGGATGCCTTGTTTTGGAAATGAGTTTCCGTGGTTGGAGAGAGGAAGGCAGAGAGAGATGCTGAACTTTGAGAAGTAAAGAGAGAGAGAGAGAGGGCTGGAGATTTGGGGAGGGGGCGGGGAAGTGGGGTAGCGGTGGAGGGGGGGTACAGCGCCTACTGGATCCGGTCCAGTTTGTCATCGCAGATATGAGCTGTGAGCGGAAGAGTCTGGCTGAGCAGGAAGTCCTCTGAGGTTCTGAGGGAGAAAAAAACGGAGCTGTCAGAGCGCATTACAGTCACACATTGTTTCCGCTTATTTTATCAGTCGCCGCTTCTTCTTTTTAGGTAAGATTACGGGCAGGAAACAATTGGAAAATGTTCATCCTCCCACTGCTATTAAAACAGCCTTCTTCTCCTCGTCTTCGCTCGAACCACCCCCTCTCTCCGCCACTCCACCGGATCCAAAGAGCGACGACGCCGAGTTTGCAGATGCAGCGGCAGAACATTTTTCACCCCCGGAGGATTAGTTTGTATCACGAAGCACCGTTCAGATTGATCACTTCCAAAGTCCCCCCCCCCCCCTGAGATTATCTAAACATGCTTTGGAATATTATTCTGCCGCGTTTAAAACCCACGGCAGCTGGCAACTTGAAAAAAAGTTTCCTCTGCTCCCTGCAGTACTTTGCCAAAAGTGCCAAAAAGAGCTTCAGAGGAATGAGAGCTGCGAGGGAAGAGGAGACAGCTGAGCTCGACATTTTATCAACTCGCACACCTTTTTAGATGTGAAGGTTTCAAGGCTTCGTCTGTGGATTGGTACTTTCAACAGAATTTGAAAAAAAAAAAAAAAAAATTGGGTAAATGCTTCACTTTGGTTAATTTCGGGGCCTGGTGGTGTGTTTGAGATTGGGATGGCTCTCGTACAGAGTGCAAGATAAAGTCCTTGTTAGTGAGGATGGAAGCAACAAATTACCTTTACTCTTATTTCTCTGATTGCAGAGCTTGAATATGTTTTGACAGAAATATTCTGTACTTTGATATATATTTTATTGCATCCGAGTAGAAATGTAAGAAGATTGTCTGCGTCAGAAACTGAAAATTCGCAAACTGCATCAGCTTCAAACCTGCACAAGCATAAGGAAGACATTTAAACCAGTTTGTAAGCACCGTGATAAGAACTTAGTGAACATCCATCCAGCAACATCCAACAGAACAGACGGTAAACGGTCAGGTTTTGAGAGGGGACAAACGCTTTCTTCTGAAAAAGGCGAACGCAAAGCCTGCAAACATTTAGCGGGTGTCACTACAGAGGAGAAGACAGTAAACAATGACGTGTTTGGGTTTTAAAACTTGTAAATGTAAAAATAAATCATTCAGTCCCTGCAGAGATGCTCTGAACAGGCTCCCATGTGGCGGCTTTTTTTACTCGTGTCTCGGTACGCAGCTGAAGAAACAGCAGAAACTGTTAAAATTAGCTTCCACTCCTCCATTGTGGATATTCTACAGGGAAATAACATCAGATCTGATAATGTGGGATCAGCATTTTCATGTTAGCTTCCACCATCATGGATTAATGACATGAATTTCATAAACTTATTTCTTTAATAATTTGATTTGATTTGATCTTTATTTTTCTCGAACAGATCCAACAATTAGATCACCAAATGTAGAATACAAGACATATTTCACCAAAAAATAAATCAAACATTCGACTTGGAGAAAACACACACGATGCGTGCGAGAAGCGGCAGAGGGAAGTAAAAACCTTTCTGCCCCTTCCTTATAATATCAAATCACTCTATATAAATTAATAAAAAACATACAAAAATAAAAAAAAAATAAAATAAAACCTCTCATCAAATATATATAACATAAATATTGTAGACAACAATAGACAACAAAATAGAGAGAAGGAAAAAAGCATATTGACACATTTTTTTTCTACTTTTCAGGCTCATCTATTTCATATTTGTCCATTAATAAGTGTTTGTAGCCGCATTTGAATTTTTTAATGTTATCGCACATTTTTATAGCCACTTCAAGGCTGATCCAAAGCGGTTATCCCACAAAGACAGTATGCTGCTTTAAATTAAATTTCCCTCCTAGTGTCGTCTGTAAGAATATCGCATATTGAACTCCGTGCCATCTTGACCTTTTCAAATCGTACGGCGAACATCATTACGCCACAACGTCTGTTTCCATGTTAAATTAGCCACTTTTTTTTTTTTTTTTGCTTTACGTAAGACAGTGGATTTTCACTCCAGTCATTTTTCTTGTGCTTCAGTGAAATGTCAAAAAAGTAATTAAAGTTGGTAATTTTTCTGCTCTTGCCACCTGTGGCTTGTTAACTTAAATTGCTCCGGCTAAAGAAACAAAAAGTGGAGTTTCAAGGCCCACGCTGGTGTTCGGGTGACACCGTGAAAACTGGAAAAAAAAAAAAAAAAGAAAGAAAAAAAAATATGGCATGATGTTCAACTCCATAATGCTCCAGTCGTCCTCAAAGCTTTTAGAGGAAAAAGCCGAAATTATTCCTACAATCCACAACAGTCCAGTCCATGAAAATATGTGCAGCACCTGAGAGCTTTTTATTCAAACACATTCAAAGATACAGATATTTCAGTTATGTGCTCAAAATAATGTACAAAGAAACAGGGCTATGAATTAAAATTCCATTAAAAAAACATATTGATATGAAAATAGAATCCATCTCTATAAAATCAGTAAAGAAAAAAATACAACACATAAGTTATATTAGTTTAATGTATTCTTTACATTCACTGAAGAGAGAAAAAACACTGAAATTGGAGGTAACCTTTGAAATTCTACGTTTATGAATGTGAAATTTATCATATATAATTAACAAGCTTACCAGGAGCACCGGCAGCTCATTTATGAATTCATCGAGAAAATAAGACACTGCAGCATCGACGATGAAAAGATGATGATGATGATGATGATAGTGATGATGATGATTTGATGCTGTCACTCATCTGAGCCGGCTGTATGGATTAGTGAGGCAGCGGTATGGATTTTCCACATCACCTTCACCTCGCTGAACCATCCACTCTCCTCTGATCTATACAAAATTTACGATCACTTTTTATTTAATTTAACTTCTGTCCTGAGCTCGTCCCTCGTGCGCGACGATGCTGTGCTTTTAACTCCTCGTCTGGAACCGAACAAAGGAAAAAGGAACACGGAGATCTGGCCAACAACATGTTCACGATGGTTTTCAACCTGCACACAACCATTTGATTTAAAACACTCAGAGAAGCTTTTATTCTGAAAAATTTCTAAAGAATCACTTGAAAAAAAAAGTTAGATCCACAAGGAACTTTATTAAAAATGGTTCTTTAAAACACCTGTTTCTGCTACAGTTAAAGAACCATGTATGGTTCCTAAAAGAAGCATTTTTTGATGGTTCTTTGTGTCATCTTTGAGGGTTCTTGCTAAAAGTTTCTTTGTGGAACCCAAAATGGTTCTTCTATGGCATCACTCTGAAGAACCATTTTTGGTTCCAGATAGCACCCTTATTTTTCTCTGTGTGCACACGATTTAGGGCCCTATCTTGCGTCAGAGTCCCTAAACCCGTCATTTGGGGATTTAGCATTGTGCAAGAGGCGTTCCCCCGCAAAAGTTGCTATCTTGCACACCTGCCTTCATCCCTAAAACACCTGCGCCACCCGTTACATTATGCATAGGCGTGTTTTGGGCGTTACGCCAGTTAAACCAATCAGTGTGCCAGGTGCCATTGCCTTTAAGAGCAGGATGCGCTATCCCAAATCCGCAAACCGAAACCCGTGATGGAGAGAGGAAGGTCGCGATTTAGTACTATCTCTGCCATTTTCTCAGGGGTTCAACTGAGGCTAAAGCAAGGTGGCTTTTTATTCGGGAGGTGGAGCCGCATGTGCATGTCCACATGTCCAAGTGGACGCGCATTGAAGCCGCCTGGGCGCCTCTTGTAAAAGCCCAAATGGGTAGCGGGTGGTTCTGAGGACGCGCTATATGTTTTCCCTAAGTATGTGGTCAAGATAGCAATTGAAGGGAAAGCGCATAAACACGACCATGGACACACCTCCAGGCGCAAATAAAGGAGTCGGCATAATTTATAGCGGGTAGTGTGGCCGCAAGATACAGTTTAGGGATAGTGGAAGCTGCTAAATGTGTGATTCACGGGTAAGCGGGTAGTGGAAACGGGTAGCGGAGTGTGAAAGATAGAGCCCTTGCTCGGAGGATTCAGATGGATAACAAATGCAAACTAACAAATGCCATCAGTAGTGACGCTCCTTGTTGGGTCCAAGCCCAAAACTCACGATTCTGTGGTTTGCCCCTTTGGGTTTATCTCTTCACCTCCAGTTTTTCCTCTAAAGATACTGAAGAAAACGGATGATTAAGTAAATAATCCACCTTGTTCATGCTACCGTCACACACACACACACCTCACGGGACATCCAGTTACCATGTGAGTCCGCTGTCATCGGTCAACAGCCGGAGGCCCGAGGGCTGAATAAATTTAGTCACTTAGCACTGAGGATGACTGGAAGCTGCGTTTGGCCTGTAAAAAATACGCCCATTTGGATAGATCCTGTGTTTTTCTTGTGATTATTTGGTGCTCTTGCTGCTTCAGGCTCCACCAAATTTCAAAACAATCTGGTCTAAGGTTTTTTAACAAGAATTTTTTCTCGTCTTTATTGTAACAGAGAGGAAGGGCTCGGTCCTGGTTGGCCGTTTGCACCAGCCGTCCCTGATTATGTCGGTGATAACAATTTTAGGAAATGATCAGCGCTGAATTCCTCCGGGGGCAGTGTGATTTTCAACGTCTAGTCCAGATATTCGTCTGGATTTTGAGGATGTTTGTGTGTTTTTGGAGCGTTTGACTTGTTTGGAAGTGTCAAAGAGCATCAGATGTCAAAACGCGGGCTTGTTTTAAGCCAGCATTTACAGCAATCTTTTACAGCAACAGAATCCATGTATAATTCATGTTCAGCTGTTGGACTCTGTCAGCCTCCATATCACAAGGTCCAACAATGAATGGATTTATGCGGGAAGAAATGTCTACAGATTAATCGACGTGTAAGCAAAGGCATTTGTGAGGTGATGTTTTGCATCAGTCAGTCATCACCTCACATCATCGCACGTCATCAGAACAGCGCTTTATTAAACGTGGAGGGTTTTTCCTGAGCTTCACTTCCTGTGGCGTGGTGGAGTCAGAGCCCCGCCAGGCGTCGGCTCGCAGGCATTCAGTCCCGTTCACAGTCAAACGCCCAGCGCCTGTCACTGAGAACACAAAGTGACAAGTCGCACAGTTACTTAAAGTGAATTAACACCTTGCAAATTGATCCATTTAACTTTATTATGCGGTGCCAATATCCAACCGCTCGCACAACTTCTCTGCAAATCACTAATCAGCCTGGAAAACATGACTTTTCTTCAAGGGCAGGAACTGAAATTGGCTGCTGGTTTATAACACAATAATGCAGTGTCTTTTTCAATGATGTGACTCGCTGTTGATTCCTGTAGGGAGACCACACACACACACACACACACACACACACACAAACACACACATGCAGAGGGAGGTGAGAGGTCAGATGTGGTGATTTTTGGTCAGAGCTTGAATCTGGGTCATACAGTTGATTGATTATTTGATTGATTTTTAGAATGATTCCAAAATATAAAATAAAAGTGCTTACATGGGTTTTGGAAGTCGGTGTCCTTGCTTACGTTGCCATTTACATGTTTACATGTTTTGAAGCTCATTTTTAGCTGCGACCGGCATCTAGTAAAGCACCGCGTCCTAACTGTGAGCGAGCATCAGCGGCAAAACCAGTTTGATCACTCTGTTTTCTACTGGAGTGTCATTATTGGGGCGACGCAGTGCTGCACAGTGCGCTGTTTTGAGATGAACTTCTATTGGTCGTCCTGTTTCTATTCACTCGTTCATTTAGCTGAAATGACAGCTGATAGGTTCGTGGTTTGTTTTGCGGGCAGTTTCTGTGTGGACAGAGAGCTTCCAGTGTGAGTCGCCCTGTTGGTCCCACATCTGAAACGTGCAGTAACGCTTTCCATCACTATGCATAAATGGGAAGCTTCCATGAACCTGCAGCAGTGGCTGGCTGGCTAAAACAAGAAGAAAGTGTCTCCACTAGAGACAAATAATTACAGCTTTTAAATGTGAAAAGAGGCTCAGTGTAGTGACCTTTTGGTGTAACTGAACATACCGTGTTGCACACACCTTGTGTTTCAACGCCTCCAGTCCTCGTTTTGTAAGAGCCAAACAAGAATGTGTGCATCATCAATCTGCAGGGAATTTATTCCAGAAAAGGGAGACAAAGTGCCTTCCTCATAATCTGTACAGATTATAAGGCTCGTCGGGCTTGACGATGATCCTCAGAACTACACTGCACCACTAGACAGGCTCGTTTCATCTCAACATGTTGTTCCATTTCAATATGCTCAAATATCTAATTATCTTATCTATATCTAATTCATAGAGTACCAGTCCAAACATTAACCTGCTGATAATAAGACGGTCCACTGTTCATCATCTACACATGTAACCTCTTCACTAATCTGCCATAGCCGCTCACAGAGCATCATTAAGTACATGCTTCTTGAGCTATTTCTCGTGATTAATGGTTTGTCATTGACCTCTGGATTATACTAATGCAGTCTTTAAAAAACATATTTTTCTTCTGATCTGTCTCACAAGGCAATTCTTTATCTGTGATGCTAACACTATCACAATCCAAAAACTCTGCATTCATTAAACCACTCCAGAATGATGCTCTAGCAAAACTTAAAATGTCCAGATCATGACGTGGTATTTGATACGTCTGGGGGCCCCCCAGTTTAATAAAGAGAATTTGTATTTGTAATCCAAGCACATTTTCACTCTTGAAACAGAACAAATCTCCAAGTAGCTCCTGTCTAAAGTTTAAGTTTCCTGAGTTTTTAGACCTTACAAGTCGACCAACACGATGAGACATTTAAAGAAGAAGTGACCAGGTCCCTTTGTTAAAAAGCCGGTAAGAAATCTCACTTTCTCCCCGGCAGCACAAAATTACCTTACATTATCTGTGGGGGTTGATGAGGTTGTTGATCAATTCCAGCGACTCAATAATTACTTGGCGGGGGGATGGGGTGGGGTGGGTAGACGGGGGCTGTCTCACAAATCAGGATTAGTGGGTTATCGAGCTCATTGTGGGCTTGATCCTGGCGTTTTTGGTCCCATGAAGGTAGTTTCACTTTTAAGTCCTGGACCCAGAGCTAACTAAGGCTGCAGAGCTAACCTGCTCCAGCTCCAGCTGCCAGACCCAAACCTACACAAAGAAAAACAAACTCCTGGAGGATCCTGTGGATGAATACAAGCATGCATTTAAATGAATGAGACCATCAACGTAAACGTTACAGGGGTAAACTATTGAAAACAGACAGATAGCAAATTAATCTGATGCTAAGAGATTATCAAATTATTATTACAATGAATCCAATTTGCTGTTACACTGCAAAAAAAAATCCATCTTAACAAGTCATTTTGCCTCATATTCTGTTAAAAACCTTTCAAATAAGGTAAAAAAGTTTTGTTTCCAGATTTTTTTTTTTTTTTTTCTGGAAAGTATAAATGTGTTGAAAGAAGGCAGAATGAGGCAGATCAGCCACAGAGATCAAGAAACAAGTTGATTAGTGTTGGAAACAAGTGGGATTATCTCACCCCAGTGGCATTTTTTGAGAGATTTTAACACTGAAAATGAGACAAAATAACTTGTTAAAATGAGGATTATCATTATCATCATTAGAGGTCAGGCTTCACAGAGACTAAGCTTTGGGGTTTAGTCTTTAAAATCATTAGCTGTGTTTCCATCAAAATGTTTTGCATATTTTAAGCACATTTTAAAAATTTGTTAAAAAGAAAATGCGAATAATGTGGGTTTCCATAAACTACATGATGCAAAATTATCCCAAAAAGTTCAACTTAAGGTTTATGTAGAACCCAAAATCAACCTTTTCCAAAGTGATTCTTCCAAACGCAAATACAAAATTTATTGATGGAAACACAGCTAGGAGGATTTTTCTCACAAAAGTTTTATTAGCATCACTAATATGTGTTCAGAACAGCTAATATGAAAGCTTTCGGCAACAGGTGGGATCAGTGTTGTACTGTTTTCTATAGATTGTAGCAAAATAGTTTGGATTATTAATTTAAGGAGAATTTAAGGAGAATTAAACTTTAACAACTGGCTCTAAAATATAAAATAAAACTTTAATAGATATGCGTTGACATTAGCAGTTGTTTGCCTTATGTTGATCACTGGCTGATGGCACAGTGAAATATCTCCCACCGAAGCGTTCTGGGACGCTTTGCGCCTCTGGGACGGGTGTCAGTGCTCGCCCCACGCCGGCTGGAAAGCAGCGGCTGCCTGACGGTGCCAGGGAAGCGGGCCGGGTTGGCCCGGGGTCTCGGCTGCCGTCCGGAAGGCGTGGTGAAGTTGTCTGCCTTATTGGATTTGTCCTCAAAGGATGTTGCTGATGCGTATCCTCCCCTGTGCCACCGCCAGCCTCCCTGATCACAGCAGGGACTCCTCACAATGAGCTGAGCACTCCCACTCCTCCAGCACAAGCCTGTCTCCCTCTCTCTCTCTCT
Source organism: Myripristis murdjan (assembly GCF_902150065.1). Lineage (NCBI taxonomy): Eukaryota > Metazoa > Chordata > Actinopteri > Holocentriformes > Holocentridae > Myripristis > Myripristis murdjan. The sequence continues at coordinate 32,536,669 of NC_043983.1, read as the reverse complement.
CTCTCTCTTTCCGGCTGTATCTCTCTCTCTCTCTCTCACCTTTTACTCAGACTCCTCCTCCACTCCTCCCCTCCCTCTCCTGTCAGCTCCCCGCTGATTTCCAGGGTTTGTCACAAAGCCATTAGGCAGCTGCCTTCAGTCCAAAGCAGCTCATCAGCATGCCGCCTGTATGTGGGACTTAAAGCTCCTCCACACTCCAGCGTGGAGCCGCGACTTCCTCGCTACATTTACATGCACACCGGCGTCTGAAACCGAAAAAGTTTTGGGCTCCCCTGTCAAGGAATGGAGCGCTGAAAAATTACCAGCCATAATAATTAATCTTTTGTTTTGGTTTTTATTGAGGAAATAGGTCTCCCCAGGTTTTCATTAGTGCTGCTTTGCGTAAAGAAGCCCTGTTTGTGACAGTCAGTAAAGACACAGAAAAAGTTTTAGAGTTTTAATTAAAAGAATAGTTCAGCCAAAAAACAATAACAAAAAAAGGTATCTGTCCACTGAAACTATCCAGATCGTTTCTGATCTGGTGAGGCCTCCCTCCATCCCAGCACAACGGGGCTGGATGGGGATTCGTTTGTTGAGTCCAGAGATGTACATGTGAGAAACTCAACAGCAGCAGCTCTCAAAAACAACATGGATGTGCTGCCCTGGTCGCTCGGCTGGTAGAGCGTGTACCGCACATCAAGGCTGAGTTCTTACCGCAGTGGCCTGGGTTCAAATCCCAGCTCAGAGCTTTTGTTGCATGTCATCCCCCCCCTCTCTCTCTCTTCTGCCTTTCCTGTCTCTCTATGCTATCAAATAAAGAAGAAATGACAAAAAAACCCCAAAAAAAACGCTAAAGAACACCTGCAAGCTGTATCCATCCACCTCTAATTTTTAGTGTTGTGTGTGGGGTTTTTCTTCTATTTTGGGCGATCTGTTAGTTTAAAAAGTTACTCACTTTCATATGCAGTAGAACTTATTTTTTTGTGTCTTATTTTTTTATTTTATTTTTTTTATTGCTGCTCCTAATCTGCTGTTTGTCAAGCTGTTAACCATCCAGGCAGCAGAGAAAAGAAGTTTAATTTCTGAGTTTATGTAGAGCAGCGAAACAAGCAGCCAGTCAGGAGCCTGTGTGATGAGAGACAATAATTTGCTTTGATTTGACTTGAGTTTTAATCTGAAAAAGCAATTGGCCAGGGTGGTGGACGACTCAGAAATCAGAAATACTTAATTGATCCCTGAGGAGAAATTGGGTCATTCACAGCATTTACAAGGACTTTAATAATCAGATTATTCATTACGTACTGGAAGTAACGTGATTTTTCAAATTCCTTGTAAATGAGAATGCCGGGTTCCATAGTGAGGGTAAGAGATTAGGAGAAACCAGGTTAACGCAGCTAGATCTCTGCTGGAAAAACCCTGAGGGTTTTTTACATTTACATGTGCAGACATTATTGGGGAAAACATTTATACTGAGGTTTAGACCAATCAGAGCAACGTAGGGCTGGGCAATAAATCAATTAAATAGATAAATTTGAGTTTTAAATTGATGCAAAAAAAAAAAAAAAACAACAGTGTCTGAATCGGAAAATCAAGATTTTGACTATGAATATTAAACATCATAAAGCAGCTGAGCCATAAATCACCAGTCACATGATCATGCACGTTAAGATTCCCATCAATTAGCAGCTGTAGTTAGTGAAAAACGAGAAAAATCTCCTAAATCAATGAAGCAAATGAGATTTTATTTTTAGGCCATATAGCACAGCTCCACAGTAAGGTGACATATTAATGTAAAACCACACAGTGAGGACCATGGTGCATTGCAGTGGGCTGAGTGGTGGCTACAAAATATAAAAGAAATAAAATCGATTTAAGGAAAGCAAACGGTTGTGAAGAGAGGAAGTGCTGCGTAAGTCGATTCTCACAACAGTTCCCTCAACACTTTATACCAATTATTACATTAAGCATCTAAACCAGGTTATTAGGGGAAAATGTGTTAGTGCGAGCCATGTAAACGTTTTAATCAACACATTGCCTTAAGCTGATTACCCCCAGTAATCGGAGTGTTTGTGTGCGACTGAACACGCTCACTGTAATTGAACAGACCGCCCTTTAATTGGCACTTGTAGAGTTCACGGCCGTGCATGGATTACCTGGGCTGAAGGCCGGCGGGGCCTCGCGTGTGTCTGTCTGTGTGCCGGGAGCTCGTGTGCAGAGGCTGCTGTGTCATGTGGCAGCAACGTGGGCTGAAGTAACTAATTACATTTACTCACGTTGCTGTAATTGAGTAGCTTTTTGTGCACTTGTCCTTTTTTCAGGATTTTTTCAAGTCGGTAATTTCGCTTTTCCTTCGGTCCGTTTTTGCTTGAGTGTTGTCCTTCACTACATTTTAAATCAGATTCATCACAGAGAGCACATGATCCATGACTGATTGTGGAACCTTTCACAATAAAAGCCCAGTCAGCAAAGACGAGTGGAAGAAGCTGCTTCTATTTTGCTGGTTCAGCTTTTTGTCATCTTCCAAATTTCACAATAAAAGCTGCACCATAAAAAAACGCAGACGATAACCATTTCTCTTTTCCCAAAGCAAACAGTTGTACTTTGGAACTCCGATATCATTTTTCCAGAGACTTTAAACTTCCAGAGACTTTAAACGTTCTTCACACCAGCGTTCCACCACCGGAATAAAGTCCTCCACATTACTTTTCCTATAAGCAGCAGCACTGGTGTGTTTTGATCACTTTGAAATTGTGGTGGAGTGAAAAAAAAAAAAAAAAAAAAAACACTCCCTCAGCCAGGGAAAATAGTCCTGGGAAAATATTTTGCTTTCCACAGCCAATGATCAGTTCTGTGGTTTATGAATGTTGAGGACTTTATTAGCCGCAGAAGCAGAACATTATAAGGCGGCTGCTTCAACCCAAATTGAGATTCGAAAATGGATTTGATGAAATGTTGTGAAATCTTCAGTACCCCATCATGATTTGCAGAATGGTTTGTTGCAGTGAAAAATGTGGAAAAATTGTAGTAAATGGGGCAGATATGCGAAATCGCTGGTATGATCCTGAAGTGAAACCTTAACACTGCACTGGCAGGAGAGTTTTAGGAGTAAAGTACAGTGATATCTTCAGCACCATGCACATGATTGGACAAGCCACCCATGGACATCCTGCTGCAGTGTAAATCTTCAACTAGCATATAACGTCTCCCTGTCTTTCCCATACCTTCTTAAGACCCGAGCTCTTGTTTGGCATGCATTTTTTATTTCTCTTTGCTATTTTGGCTTATTGTACCCTTATTGTAAGTATAAAAACTAAGCATCATCTTTTTACATGGTGTAGTTTTAGAGAAAAATGATGTGGACACTGATTCTCAATTTCCTTAAAACACAATAAAATCAAAAGTCAAAAGGGTGCAAAAGTCTTTATTTCCAACCTGAACATTGCAGGTTTGGCCTGACTGCTTTGTCTTGTATTAATAACACATACAAACATATTTTTGAACATGTTTTGAATATCACAGTGCAAAAAACAAAATGGAGTAACAACATTTTTGCCCCCTTTGGACAGTCACAGCTACGGTAAGGCATCATATGCTTGTAACAGAATATAAAACAAGTAGTGGTAGGTAGTGTAAGGGTCCACATACGTGGCCAGACGGCCCCAGGTAAGCAGAATTAACTACTACGGTAATATGACCCAAAATGTGATGTCCACGCATGTGTACGCCAGGTCCTAAGAGGATACTTCAGATTTGAAAATGGGCAAAGTGTGGGATTATCACACATACAACCTCAATCTCATATGCTGTTATTCTGTCTGTGCTGTCTAATTCAGTCAGTGTGTGTTGGTGTTGATCGCCCTGCTCTGCCTTTGCAGCAGAGGACGTTTGCAGCCAGCCCGTACTCCGACCCCATCACGGTGAAGCTCCACAGCGGAATGGCTCGGCACACCGAGGACCCGGAGATGCTGTGGGTGATGGGTCCAGTGCTGGCCGTGGTCCTCATCATCATCATCGTCATCGCTATCCTGCTCTTTAAGAGGTGAGTGCGTAAAAATCTCCATGTAAACAAGTCATTTAGTCTCATATTGAATCTTGTTTTTCTCCGAAGTTTGTAAAACTCCTCCAGTGGGATGAGATGATCTCACTTGTTGCCAATGCAGTTTCACTTGTTTCAGGAATTTATTCTGGGAACAAGTCTAATCTGTTAAAACAAGGCAGAATAAGGGAGATCAGCACAGGATCAAGAAAATTTTGCACTGGAAACAACCGGGATTATCTCATCTCAATGGCTTATTTTTTTTTAACCTTGTTTGAAGAAAAACAACATTTTAGCAAAGAAGATGAGACTGAATAACTTGGATACTTTTTGCGGTGTACTTTTCTGTGCATCGTGGCTTTGTTTTTACAGGATAAAAAAACAGCTGTAGTTGGAATGATAGAACAGCCCTTTGGACAAAAATGTATGCTCAGCGCTTCTCCTCAAATCACGCAGTTGAGCGATCGCTTTAGAGATCTCCGCAGAGAGACCTGGAGCTTTCTGTTTTTTTCAGCCCATCAGATGACAAAACCACTTCACAGGACGAGCGAGACATGAAGAAATGGTTGGAGTCGGGTATTTTCTAGAGTTGAGACAGACATTGGTCTTGGCCCAGCCTGAAGGCGAGGGCGCTCCTTGGCATATGGGAGGAAGACGCTGTCAGATGCCCCGCGGCTCGGCTCTTCCAGGCTAACAGTTGGCTCGTGTTCCCTGTGTTCGGGCCGAGCCAGGCCGTCCTAAGGCCAGACATCTGGAGCCGCTGACTGGGCTGAAAGGGCCGTCCATATGGCTGCACCACCGCTGAGGAGGAACTTCTCTTTTTGTCTTCCTCTCCCATTTTTGCTCTCTCTCTTTCATCGTGTATCTACTGCAGTTCAACAGATTTGTTTTTTTGAGGCTGATATCGATGTGTTTGGATCAAAGCTGCCTGTACTCGATATTTTGAGATATTTCATCTTTTAGAAAAAGCGTTTTTATACCTCACAATATCGTATGTCAAATTCATTCTGATACCTTGGTATCATTTCTATAAACGGATGAGACTTGCTTTGAGATGACTGGTAGCCTCTGTCTGCAATCCAGCAGATTTTCTGCCAAATGCAGAGGCTGGTTGGCTTCCAGTCGTCTCAGCGATGCTCTGTTTGTTTACAGTAATTACACTAATGTTACTGAACAGACTTGTAATCCACCAAATGTGGTAATGTGATGTGTTGATGCTGAAATGTGCCATGCAGTGATGGCCAGAGGTCATTGCACCACTTTGATCAAAAAAAAAAAAAAAAAAAAAAAATCCACTGAAACCCAGGATACTAATACCGCTACTGCTGCTTCTATAAATAATAACAATAACAACAACAGCAGCAATAACAAAAATAATAACCATAATCATCATCATAATAATAATAATACATCAAATTTATATAGCGCTTTTCTAGGTACTCAAAAAAATCATAATAATACTGTATAATACCGTATTTCACCAATTAATCGCCCGGGTGTTTAATATGCAAAATCGACTTGGACCCCGGGCGTTTAAAAGAACCAGGCGGCTATTCGCTGCAGGCCTTTATTTATTTTTGCACCAGGTCATTATCGTGATGACAGCTGCTGTCCAATATATTTTCAGTCGGTCGATTTAATATTACGGTACACCCTTTTGTTCTAACGTTAGCTAGCGCTCTTATTTTGACAGAAAACGGAAGTGCCGCATTGTTATTGTGCGGCTAACTGTTTACTTCTGCAAAAATAAGGTGAGTAGCCTTATTTTGGGTTACCTCATTATGATGCAAATAATCGCCCTGGCGGTTATTCGGGTGGGCGTTTAATACGCAAAATGCGTGCAGACCCCAGGCGTTTATAAGAACCCGGCGGCTATTTGCGGCCGGGCGATTAATTGGTGAAATACGGTAATCTTTTTTTTTAGTCACGAATCATATCACTTCAGAACAAAATCATATTCTTGGCTACGAGTGTATTATTGATCAGTTTTACTGTAAGTTTATGATCAATCAAACTGCATCATGACAGCATGATTACATTAAGGGCCAATATTGGCAAATCAATACATCGATCTACCTCTATCAGTAAATTCCCCTAATTCTAGCGTTTTTTTTTTAATTATTATTTTTCATCAAGAATTGTTGTACAGTAAATATATATTGTGTGTTTACTTTGACGTAGCAGTATATCTGTCTCTAAAACTGTGATGAACATCGAACACGCTACGCAGGCTTGGATTTCCCCGAGCCAGTGGTCTGTCGCCCCCTGGTGGTGTGTGAAGATATTGCAGGTGGCTTCGGCCCATGCATTTATTAATAGAGTTTGAATGCTGGGAGCAATTTTTCAAAAACACATTTCCATTTATTGCATCTTGTTTGTGAATAATCAAATTCATTCTGATATATAAAACTGATAAAATTCACCTACTTCTTCGGCTGACAATTACAAACATCTGGTCCATGGGAGCCTGCTCTCTGCTAATTTTGGAATGCATCAATAATATCCCATATGTTCCTGGCCTGAGTGCGCACACACACACATCCACAAATATTAAATATTAGCTCACTGATTATCATGTAAAAATAGTTATTTGATTATGTTGACAGGAAAGCCTTTTGCAAGTTTCAGAGAAAAATGAAAGTAAAAGTGAGTTATCGTCTGAGAGCGAAGCCTAAATTTGGACGGCCATCCGCGGTCCCCGACTCCCCGGGTTGTTTTTCAGTCAGGATGGCGGTCTCTGGGTCACAACTAGCAGAAAAGTCCTGAAAAAATCAATGTTTTAAAAGAGGTCAGTCCGTTTGATGAAACATAGAAGAAAACGAGAATGTCTGAGTAATGTTCCTGGCTCTCGCTCTCTCCAGTTCTCCTCCTGTGTTTTCTCTCATTTAAATTTCAAGTTTTGATGAATAACAAAAACAAGAGAGCTGCCTCAAACAAATACAGGGCTGAACTCTGTCAAACAAACTACTACTACTTTTTTTTTTTTCCCCCCATATATTCAGGGTTAGACTTCTTTGGCTTTGGCTTCTTTTTGGCTGTGGGGATAAGCCAGCCAATTTGTTGGTATGAGGATAGGGAGAGAAACACAGCAGCGGGGGAAAAAATCAATAAAGGGATCCAATTTCACATGCTTACATCTGTGTGAGCACACCAGTGGCAATTCATGTGTGAAGTTTGCGAAGTTACTTTCAAATGTACTTCATTACACATGACTAATTACCAGCTTAAACCATGACCTAAATAATATCTAAACCCTGTGTGAAACAGACAAATAGGAACCAAGAGGGATTCATAATACAGACGCTGCCTGAACACAACATTTCCTGCTTTTAACCTGCAGCACCAGAGCTCCATCAACACTCAGCATCAAAGCCAACTCCAGATTTTGATCCCTACCCTTGCATTTTACCATCAATCAATCAATCATTACCACTCGTTTTTAGACAATTTAGTTTTATCACTGTCAAGAAATGAGAGCATTGGCAGCTTCAACACTGTGTTTAACATTGTGGGCCACCAGATGGGATTTGATGGGAAATCTCCTAATCCAATCCACTTTATTGATATAGCACAATTTTGACAAACACAAGGTTTTCCAAAGTGCTGCACAACAAGATAAAACACCACAAGATAACACAATAGGAGCAGAATAAAAAGGTAAAATACAAAATAAGATCACACGATAAAATAAGATAAGATCAAATAAAATAAGATCAAATAAAATAAAATAATAATAGTAATAATAATAATAATAAAATAATAAAATAAAATAATATGCAGTAATAAAATAAAATAATAATACAATTATAATTTAAACAGAATAAAATAATGTAAAATGCACTGCCCGCATAGCATAAAAAGAAAAAGCATGCACACATAAAATCATAAATTATAAAATCATAAATCCTACATGGTATCAAAAGCTAAAGAAAAGAAGTGGGTTTTAAGAAGGGTTTTAAAATGAGAAAGTGTGGAGGCCTGCGTAATCTGAACGCATGAAGAAGGAAGGGACAACATGTCAAACACCAAATTCACACCGGTGCCAGACTTTGGACTGAAGTCAATGGGACGGGCGATGAAAATCCCAGTGTGTGAACCACCACACCCCTGGACCGAGACTCAACTACACAACAAAATACACTTTACATAATGCAGACTGGTGTTTTTTTGCAGCTGGATAAAGTCTAGCATGAAGTGAAATAATATCAGATTCATAGAAAATACACTCAGTAGAGAGCAGACGTCCACCAAGGTTAAAATCAGCTGCACCACAGACACTGGAGCATCCACTCACCTCCACTGATTTTATTATTTACTTATTTATTCCGGAGCTTCTTTTTATTTTCTGTCATCAAGTGCAGTCGTACGGTGCAGTCACATATTTAGAGACACAACACAGGCATAAATGTGTTGGAGGGCCGTCCATGGATTCATCTCAATGTCCACAGTTTTCATTCTTGAAGACACAGGGATAAGCAGTGATATTCATCCACCCACACACAAAGAAAACAAATACATGCACTCTCTAAGGACAAAAAAAAAAAAACAAAAACGTGCACTGCTCTCAAGAAAGAAAGCCACTGGAATTATTTCACTGTCTCTTATTTCACATCAGTGGAAAAGATATGAAATAACTGGAGATGATTTAGTCAGAAATGCATCCGTTTTGAGTTGTGATAACCTTGCAGTTATCATTCATTTTATTCAAATCATGAAAACTGAGACGGTTAAACACATTTGAAGCCTTTTGGTCAGGGCTTTGAAATCACACAGGTGTAACATTGAGGTGATTTCGTTGAGGATTGCTGAAAAAGTATTTCTGAAGTGGAGTTTGATGTGGTGCCGAGGTCAATGTGGAGAATCACAACACGGTCATCCTCGTGTTTCTGTTTGCCCTTGTTGTATCTTTTGGTCGAGCGGCATGAAAATTTTATCCGCCCTTCCTCGGCTCACGACCAACCGTTCTACAAAGATTCATGTAAATCTGTTTGAAACTTTTTGAGATATCTGGCTCGCAGACAGACGGACAGACGCAGCAGATACGTTCCCTCCACCACCTGCTTGATGGAGGGAATGAGCTCGTGAGCAACAGATAAATAACTCATATTTCTGTCACATGGCAGGAGCTCTGACCTGTTAAATAAGGCTCTAACGGAGCGGTGGAAAACTCACTCCAAACAATGACAAACACACTGAACTTTTCCACTTAGCCTTTGTTCCTCGAGCTTCTGCTTCACTGTCTGCTTTCCCATTGGAGGACGAGGTTTTTCATGAAGTTTGTTGGAAAACAGAGACATGATAGTCGGCTATTCTGCTCATATAAACTCATAAACCTGAACATCTTGTCACTTTTAGCCAAAGTCAACAATGTTAATTTCTTAACATCCAACAGCCAGCCTACACTTCTAGATTTCTTCCATTTTTTCCCCAGTTAAACCAGTTTTCTTGAGTTTTTTCTTGCCCGCTGTGCAGATTAAGTCGGGGAATGTCACCCTGTTGTGTTGATTGTAAACTTGTGGGCATGTAAGTAGTGACATCGGGCTTTAAATAAATTTGAACTTGAACTGGACTGAGCTCAAATCGTACGTCACGGCTGCAAAATATTTGTGAAATCGTTATTATGAAATACCCGACATACCTGTTCAAAACCAGCAGACTGAAACTGGCTCGTCTGCTGCAGGTTCAACTTTATTATTTTGCTGCTCAAGAAACATTTCACTGCCTCATGAGTCTGTCATACCTTTTAAACCCTGCTAAAAGTGATGAGCATCAATAAACAATATTGCTGCGAGGTTTTTCATAACTGACCGTTTCAGTCCAAACAAAAGGTGATTAATGCTCGTTTATTTTTGATTTGGATATAATTTTGGACTGTCTATGAGAATATAAACAGCATTTTCTTACTTCTGCAACAAAAACACAGAAGTTCCAGTTTCACTTTCACTCCCAGCTTTGTGAACTGTCATTAACAGCATAAACATTAATTTATATTTTAAAGTTGCATATTGTAGCTTTAAAAACGATGCATGCAGTACCTTTATTAGTAATTTAACGACGATATCCTGATGTTTTAATCAATTTGAGAATGAAATACTGATGTTTAAATTACTTTGACAAGGATAAATGTGATACACATGGCACCTTTACTATTAAAGGATTTTTTTTTTAGATGTATCCTCGAAACACATTCCTGCCTCTCCTCCTCTGAGGAAGACGAGGAGGAAGAGGAGAGGAGTATCAAGGTGTAGTGATGTACTCAGTCTTGTTCACTGCCACTGCGCGCTGCTTTCCTGCCGCTGACAGCTTGTAAATTAATCCTTCCTTTCACTCGTCCTTCTTTTTCTCTCTTTCTCTCTCTCTCTTTCTCCCCCCCGCCCTCGCCGGCTGTCTCCCTGTTTTCTGTGGACGCAGCAAACAAGAAAGGTTAGTGCCTCTCTCTGTTTTTACACCACCTCCTCCCTCCCTCCCTCCCTCCCCCCACCCCCCTTTGTTTAGCTGTCGGGCTGCCTCTGCACATCCATCCCGCTGTGTAAAATGTGCTTTTGGGTCAGACGTCTCCATGTTTTCTGACAGCGGTGATGTGAAGTGACAGATGCTCGTTGTTTCTGTTACACTGTCAAAATCACACCGCTCTGCCGTCTCTCTGAGCCGCTCCTGTCTTCAAGCATTTTTCCCGAGACGTATCTGGTTCAATTGACAGCGTGGGTGAGCATGCGCGTTGAAGGGCGTGTGTGGGTGAGCGGCTGCGGTTCAGCATATGTTTGTTTGTGTGTGTGTGAAATGTCTCTGTCTGTGTCTTTGTGTGTGTGTGTGCATGTGTGTGTGTTTCCCGCGCTCCCAGCTACCTTGCAGCGCTGAGTCCACAAACACCGCCGATGCTCCTCTCAGAATAATCCTCCCTCGGTGGTTTCTCGACCTCGTCACCCCGCACACCTGCAGCTTCACCTGCAAAAACAAACGCCAAACCAGGAATTTCAAGTCATTCCACCCAGAGGCGATAACTAAAATAACAAAGACCTTTTTGCAGGTTTTTTTTTCTTTTTTTTTTTTTTTTTTTGAAACACCTTGCATGTTCTCAGTTTGTCTTTTTCGTGTCAAAGTTCAGAGTACAAATGACGGATGCGTGCGGTTGCCATGCCAGCGTGGCAAAGCGAACAGTGTGACAGGCAGGGAGGCTGTGGTTTCACTCGCTCTTTGTGTCGGTGTCGAAAAAGCTGCCTCAACTGTATTTTGTGCTGATGAAAATGTGTGTTTTTTTTTTTTTGTTGTTTTTTTTTATGTCCCAAAATGACTCGCTGCAGGAGCTGCTGCTATCATAACTCACTGAGAAGAAACTTCGAAAACATTACATAACAATTACAACCAGCTTTATTTCCACAGCTCTCTTCATATTCATCCTAAAATATCAGCTGCTCATGTTGGTATTAGATTGATTTCATATCAGCTCAGATAATGTCTGGGATTTCTGGATATTATAACATTGTAATACTGTAATATGGGATAAATAAAGATTTGAATCTTTGGTTTGAATCACTAATTGGTGATTCAGTTTATCAATTATTGTCTTGTTTGTCATATTTTATTGTCATATTTATTTTTGTAGTTATTTATGGTTTATTTGATAAGGACGGTACAGTGTGCAGAGACAAACTGAAAACAGCTGCAACTTTCATAGTGTTTGTAGCAGATGCTATTTTGCAGCACCCGTCCTTAGAGGGGCTTTTATAAAAATAAGAAATTAAAACTAATAAAAGGTCAACTGATTACAGTAACATACAGTAAAACACACATTTGGCAGTAATATAAATATATATATAATATAATATATAGCTGTAGGCCGAAAAACGATAGCTCCTCTTGCCTTAGCTGTCTCCTCTGAAAAGTTGGATTTTCCCTCAACTTTAGAAAGTGCTCTGCTTTGCCCAAAGAGAGGCCAGCTTTTCCAACAAAGTGGACAGATTCCCTCCACCCGGCAGCTGCTCCGACTCCACATCAGCTTTAATGCAATAAAGGTTCTGGCAGTCGACAATAGAGAAACACTGGAAACGGCGGAGCTTAATGCACATCAGCGCTCTGTGATTGAGTCAGAGGCACTTTGGTCAGGTACCCGTCACTTTGGAGGAGCAGCCTGCACGCTCGCCCCGTCCTTTAGGAGACACAACAGGCAGCGAGGAGGGCGCCGGCGAGCGCCACGCCCCCTCAACTCTGCCGCCGCCGCCAGCCGGCTCTGTTGACACCGGGCTGCTTCCACTAATTGCGCAGCCTGTTTGTTTTCGCACAGTCATATGGCGGGGAATTAGAGGTTTTAATGAGAAAAGCCCACAACTATATCACCTCTTAGCATGCAGCTGTGGAAACACTCGAGTGGGCCGCAGACACTCACAGGGAAGAGCAGCAGCCGGCTGAGAGATTCCCCTCCTTCCATCATTTACACAGATTTCACTCACAACAGGGGGGCGTCCGACTTCCCCTTTTTTTTTTTTTTTTTTATCTGAACATCATCAAAAAGTACGTCAACATCATTAACCTGCTCTGCTTCACTTGCACTTTGGTGTAACCACCGCCTGCTGTCACGATTTGCAGCGGCGATCAATTAAAATCAAGATTTCAGGTTCTCTCTTGGTATTTTAGCTCTCCCTTCCTCCAAAATTGTACAGTATTATGCAGTATTATACAGTACCGTTTACATTATATGCAATATAAAAATATTAGACATAGGCAATTCTGTTTATAACTCATCTTACCTTTAACTTTTGGTCAAATTGTTCTATTTAAATAGAGCTAATTCAAAACTACATATGAGATTCTTTTACCACCCAGGTGCAGTGTACAATGGCAGAGCGGGAGCAGAGTTATTGATATTTATGGAGGCATAGGGTTAGCTGAAGTTAATTCAACTCACAATCTGACTTCTAATCAATCAAATCAGTAAAACAGTATTAAATTAAAAAAAAAAAAAAAAGAAAAAAAAAAAGGGATATCTAGGCAACTCAATTTTGAGTCATACTGAATTCCTAAAAAAAAAAACCCAAAAAACAGGTAAGCTCTGTTGTATGGAGTATAGATGAAAAAAGATGTATAGCAATTTGGGGAAAAAGTCTTTTATATGTATTTTTTTTACAATAATTCACTGTGGTTTTCAGTATTTTTATTTATTTATTTTTTGCTTGCAATTCCATGTCGCCTTGACTTGTCATCTTGACTCCTTTCCATTGTTCCTCGAAATGCCACTCACTTGTACAGAAGGACAGCCGTTCGTGTGTGTGTGTGTGTGTGTGTGTGTGTGTGTGTGTTACCTCCTCTCATCGCACCTCGTCTCCTCCCCCAGGAAACGAGCTTCTCCTTCAGCCAAGGACGAGCACATGGCGGGGGTCAAGGACTCGCTGCTGGCCCACTCCTCCGACCCCGTGGAGATGAGAAGACTCAACTATCAGACACAAGGCATGGACACACACACACACACACACACACACACACACAAAGCCAACCCATGATCTCATATGCATTCATACACACACACACACATAAACACACACACAAACACACACGCATGTCTACAGGGAGACTGTTATTGATCTCCAAGTCCTTTTTTCTATCGTAACCCCACAGGGCCACACAGGTTGCGACATTATTAACACTGATCGATTTTAGCTTTGCTTTTTGTTTATGGCCTTATATCGGCATCAGCGCGTAAACACTTCACTGGTAACTGCAGATTTACAATCGGTCCATGAGGAAAAATGGAGACTGGGATGCAGAGTGGACACGTTTTGTCGTTCAGGAGGCGAAAGCGACTGATGCACGCGGTGGAAATTACACACCATCACAAAAAAGTTACCGCCAGCGGACACACACGCTCAGTCTGGAGCCGAATTGCAAGACATTTACCAGCCTGAAGGGGGCAGTATACCTGATGAGAGAACGCTTACTCCATTCCCATTAATTGACGGAGCATTTAAATGAGGTTCAAGTGAGCAAGTCTCACTTTGTTGAACGCCTGTTACCTTGAAAAAATAAATTAAAAAAAACTTTGCAAATGGAAATGATGTAAGCTCCGTGTTTATTTCGTCATAGATCAGGGAGATCCGGTCACAAAGACGTTAATAGAGACACGTGGAGTTTTAATCGAACGCCGGGTGAGAGCAGACGTACTTAGAGCTGAGACTGTGATGTTCACACCAGGTGGACGCAGAGTCAGTGTGTCGGCGGAGATAATCTTGTGGTTCGTCTCCAACACACTGAGTCCAGTTCTTATGGAGCTGCTGACCAACCTATTACCTGAGATTATCCTGCAGACTCACCTCAGTGTCAGCCTGGCTGTCACTGGATCGTGGTCGTCTCTGATCCCCGCGTGGACACACACACACACACACACACACACACACCAAGACCTGTTCAGGACACTCCAGATAGCCGATGGTAAACATTCAACATGCTGACTCAGTTGTGGCTCTTGAGACTGAAGTCCAGATTCACTAAAAGTTTGTGCAGGATTCAGGCGCTCATGTCAAGGCCTGGGAAACGTTGAAAAGTTAGTGTGACAAGGGTTTCGAAATCTAACTCAAGCAGAGGGTCGGGCTCTGGCGTCTGGTGAAGAACAGCTTAATGTACGTCTGAGAAATTTTCAGTCAAAGCATTTTGTTTCAGCTCGGACTGGAATTAGAAAACTGAAAGAAGTTATCTCGCTGAGTGCCTCACATCCTCAGAGAGGCTCTTGTACGGGATTTGAAATATAGACCAGCTTTCACAACATAGAAAGTATTCGAGCACCTTTGCAGCGGCAACTCCAAAAATAGTCTCTTTGGTCTAATAAAACGAACAGAGAAGTCATGGAAAAGTCAAAGAAAACCACTAATTAAACTGATCATGAACCCCGGCACTGTATCACCAAAATTAGAATACCATAGTAGACTAAAAATAATCCTTCTTTGCATCTGCTGTGGTCATGCATATGTACACTGTATGTAAATTTGATTGTTTTGCCCGCACAGTAGTTAGTTGTAGGCGAGGCCATGCAAATTGGAAGCGCCCATCCCACGTTATTGTAGCACAAATGAGCTCATTTGAATGATGGACTAAAGATCAAACATGAATTTTTCTCTCACTGCTGCAAGATGCAGGCAACATCCTCAGCTGTTGGAGCAAAGCAAGGCAGAGGGTTTCCCATCCCGGAGACTCAGATCAGAAAATGCTCCAATTATAAAAGGTCTTTAGGGTGCAGGGTTGCCAGCCCCGGTGCTTTCTGAAACATGCAGTTTGTGCTTGCAACTGATGATGAAAGGACAATTTGCATGTGCGGCGCTCCTGTTTGTGCCACAACTTGATTTGCATACATTTCATAGTGAATAAGACGAACTCTGCGCCTTTAGCTCAAACAGCAAAAGGTAAAATAAAATGCACTTTGTCCTCACAGCACAGCGAGTCTGGACCTGAAGCTGTGAAACTCCACCAGATAATCTCTGTCACTTATTGGTCCTGACCGAGCCTCCAGCGGGTAAACCTGCTGTAAATCTAGTGCGTCCCTATCCAAACCTGTAATTTTGGTCTTGAGATAAAAAAAAGAGTTCAAATATTTAGTATCTGTTGCTTGCTTGTAGCCTCCGGTCGGTAACAAAGTCAAGCTGAGATGCCGTTACGACCTCGGTGTTGTCTTCTCACATCCTCCCACGCCACTCTGATGACTCATCGGAAATAAATACCATTTACTGTGAGCAGGAGTCAATACAGTTTATTGTGAGTCGGAGCACAGTTGTTGGTAAATAACAGTAATCCTCGGTGTTCACCTGTACGGAGGATTTAGTGGAGAAAACAAGAGCTAGAGGCAGCGTCTGTGGGATTTTGGAAGCCCTCGGCTGCGTCGGCTGGTTGATGGGAACTGGACTGACTGAACCTGTAAAGGTAATTTATAAACCGCTGAGGTGAGGAGACTCATGAGCTTCAAAGTCGGCCAAGAAATAAAACAGGCAACATTCACAGGAGTGGGCTTTCTCTTCGTTTCTCTTTCTATCTCCGTCTGGTTTTAGAGTTCAACCAAAAAATATGGTTTTGCAGATGTGTTGGGCCAGTTGTTGTTCTTTGGCTCCAGATCGCATGTCAGCCGCTTGGTGTGACCAGAGAAATCAGCCCAGGGGGATGTGGGAGGATTTGACTCAATTAAAAAAAAATCTGCAATGACACTTGACTCACTCTCCCTCAAACATCAATTCAGCATCGTTAAATTAATTGTAATAGCGTGGTGTTAATTACGGGAATCGTTTAAGAGCATGGTGATGGTTGGTAACCTCAATCTCACTCCAGTGATATTGTTCATGCTGATGTTTCACCAAATTAAGACGACATTTCCTATAAATCCTGTTGCTACACTGCAAAAACTCAAAATCTTACCAAGATTATTTGTCTTATTTCAAGTCAAAAATGTCTTATCTCTAGTCAAAATATCTCATTACACTTAAAATAAGACATGATCACCTCAGAAGTAACTTGTTTTTAGACAGTTGTCTCTTGTTTCAAGTGAAAATTCACGTGAAACAAGTGAAAATTTGTTTGTTTCATTGGCAAAATTTGTTTCTTGTTTCTAGCTAATTTTCACTTATTTCAAGTGAATTTTCACTTTTTCCACTGGCAAATTTTGCCAATCAAACAAGCAAAAACAATGTCTGTCTAAAAACAATTTACTTCTGAGGTGATCATGTCTTATTTTAAGTGTAATGAGATATTTTGACTAGAAATAAGACATTTTTGACTAGAAATAAGACATATAATCTTGGTAAGATTTTGCGTTTTTGCAGTGCATGGTAAGAAACTCTCTTGCCTCAGTTTGTGCCCAGAAAAAAAAAAGGTTCCCTCCTCTGCGTTTGTGCCGTAAAGCAGTCCAGCAGGTTTCCCTCCCAGTCAGATCCGGAGACGGTATAAAATGCAGTTTCCAGTCTTCTCTTTAATGGTTTGGTTGGCTGTCCTGGTGTTTCAGATTCGATGTGGTAAAGGTTTACCGCTGCTGAATGTTTTAGTTTCCCATCACGGCTGAAATTCAGTGTCAGAGGCTTTTCCACCCTGGTAAGAAAAGAATTCACAGGGTAACAATTTCATGAAAATAGTCCATTTTAAAGATATTGAATGTTTGCACAACATATTGGCAACTTCACACCAAAAATGTATATTGCTTACTGGCCTTCAAAACCCTATAAAGGCTGAACTCGTATGTGTTTTTCTGTCTGTAGCTGTATTCTCTACCACTCTCCCTCTTTCCTGCCCTTTCTTTATCTTCTCCATCTCGGTCGTATCGCTCTCGCACATTTCTTCGTTTATCTCCTCTACGCCCTTCCAGCTATCTCTCTCATCTCTTTCAGTGGGAGGTTTTAAAGTCACAGTTTGTTGTTGTTTTTGTTCTCAAGTCATCCTATCAGATGGGCAGCGTTTACACCTGTTAACAGTAGGAGAGGATTTGGCAGATGTTGTTTACACCAGTACAAGTTCATCAGCTCATTTAGCCTTGACCTTTGTTCCCCCTTCAGTGAAAGCTCGCTGGGTGGCCTCGTTCCCGCTGAAAGTTATTCCTCCTTCCTGTGCAGCACGTACCGCTGCTTTTGACTCAGTCCTGCAGAAAATTTATGTCCACGATGTCCACTTTTCCTTTTTTACCTTATTCACAGCTGATCCTCATCCCGTGCTTTGCTCATGTTTTAGGACCAAAAGGATGAAATCAAACCTTTGATAATGTTCTGTAAAACAAGTAAAAAAAGAAAAAAACCTGTGTTTGAATAGCAAACTCAGTCCTGCCATGTTTCCTTTGAAGATGTAAATTCTCCTGAACACTGGCATGTCAAGTTGTGATGTTGAGGATTTCAGAGGGAATTTACTGAAAGACTGGAGGATGAGGTAGTGTCGTAGGATTCCTAAATATTGATTATTCCTAAAAACATATTGTTTTCAGCAGCCTCACCACCAGGTAAATGCACCTTTCAGCCCCCGTTACACCTGATTTGAACACATATCTCATATTCATATTATATCTAGATACGATGTAGCCGGACAGTGTCTGCCTTAGGGGGCTGAAATTTGGCAAGGAGGTCAAGTGTGTGTGTGTGTGTGTGTGTGTGTGTGTGTGTGTATGTGTGTGTGTATGGAAATAGAGTGGTGAAGTCCCGCCCTTCCACTTCCAGTACATGGGTACATATGTGATTTCACATATGTGAAATCACATATGTGAAATCCATGTGTGCTGGAATGTGGATAATCGGGAATAAAATCGGGAATAAAACACATCAGCATCTTGACTTGAATCTGGATGGAGAAGAAAGGGAGGGAAAGGGCGATGACGTGACGTCACATACGCGACACAGCATGTAGTCTTTCTAATTGTGTTTTCTCAGCAGCATTTAACTGAACAATGGCGCAATAAACGGTCAAACTCTTGACATGATCATTTAAGCCTATAAACATTTGTGTAATCCAAAGCATAACGACAGGGGGATCAGAAAATAATTATTTTCTGTTCATTGAACATCATTCATTTTTTTTGCTCCGAAAGGTCCCATGGGGGTCCACCGGAAGGGGCGGGACTTCACCACTCTATGGGAGTGGCCTATCGCAAAAAGATGCATACCTTCCAAATGGATTCACTGACTTGCACAGGATTTTGAAGAAAAGTCGGTAATGAGCCAAATAACAGCTGATTAACTGTTCATGCCAAGTGGCAAAAGAGGCAGGGCTGTGGGAGTGGCCAAAGACAAAATACACATAATTGGTTGCCCGGCCCCCATGCATTAGCCACGCCCCTTTCATAACTTAAATGAACTGTTTGTTAGACTCTTGAGGGAGGCGTCATTTGACTCGTGTTAGCCCCGCCATCTTGTTCTGCTGGTCTGTCAGTTCTTTGGTCCACAAAAATCTTTCCATTCATCGATCTAAAGCTGCTCCCACCCGACAGCAACGGCAGCTTTCAACCTCTGAGGCTGAAATTTGCCTTGGAGGTCGTGTGTGTGTGTGTGAATGGATGCGTGCATGGGTAAATCCACAAACCTGGCCGCAGCTATTGTGAATTTGCACTTGTTCTTATTTAAACACGGTGAGTCTCCACATTGATATGAATTTCTGCCAGTGTGTTTGTTGGATGTGGATTTCCAACACATGCACATTTATACGTTCTTCGGTTCAGTGTGGTCACGACGCGCCTCCGACCGCCACTGGAGGTCGTTTAAGCGATCGGATCACAATCAACCTTCAATGTGTCTGTATCTTTAACATGCATACCGCCCGGAAAAACTATAATTCCTCTCCTGATAGCTGCCAGTAACTTAAAAGCAGATGTAGATTAGGACATAAAAGCACAGAAAGGACACAGACGCACAGAAAAATAATTAAATGATTCCCTAATCGTTGTAGTTTAAACTTCAGAACTGTTATTTTAGGCGAGGACCTGAAAATGAACGGATAATGGAGTTTTGTGGAAGAGAGTGCAATATCTCTTAAAGGCAAATACAGAACCACAATCACTTAATTTGTGCTTTGTGCAGTGAATGCAGACGAATTTTGAGAAGGTTATACACGGACACACATAGCCGCAAGAGAGACGGTGCTCAGCGTGCATTTAGACGGAAAGCGAAATATTCTGCGGACGCACCGCGACACGCAAATGCATCTCCGGGCGTTACAACTCCTTCTCTCCTTGTGGCTCCCCTGTTCTTTTCTGTCTTTTGTCCTAACTGATCCCTCTATTTGTTTCACCCCGTCTTTCCCCTACAGGTTCCAGTGTCCCCAGTTGCCCGAACACTCCAAGTTAGTTTTCACTCCTCTTGTGTTTCATCGTCTTTCCCCATCCCTTCCTCCTTCCCTTTCTGTTTGACGCTGCACTCATTTGAATTTGAGCCCCCTCCTCCTCTAACCCATCTCCCCGTACTTGCGCATATCCGGTGTACATGCTGTGTGTCAGTCATTATTTCGAGCAAATCATCGCCATCAGACCTTGAAACCCTGATGTGGGAAAAGTGTTCAGCTCTTCTGCAAACTTTACTTTCCTCTCTTAGTGGCAGTGTTGAGGGATTGTTGCTCTGGGTGAGAGGTGAGATCCACACAAATTGATGTGCACCTGTTGTGTCATGTTTTAGACCAGTGAAATTGCGGATTTCTTCCTGCCATAATTACTATGTCAAGAGCCCCTTCTCCAGGGTCGAGGGTCCATCAGTATGGCAACCATGCTAATTGAGGCCATTCACAGATCGATTGTTTGGCCCGTTCCTGTGCATTCGAAATGAGATTGGTTTGGGACTCGTGATAAAACTGAGGTGCAGAACTTGGAATGAGGACAGTTTTATAAAGAATGCATTAGCACATTGTGAGAAATCCTCTTCCAATCAAGTCTACTGGAATATGGAGTCCAATTACTAGATTTGTACCGCAGTAATGGTAAAAATTAGACACTGTTATGAGACGAAAATGGGGGGAATGTATTATTTTTCATCCAAAACTATTTCTAGTGCATTCATAGCTTTGTTGTGCAATATGTAAGTACTCAAATGAGCAAGGTTTTGAAAACATTAGTATCATAATATTGAACACATCTGGCTCCAGTGCCAAAACTCCCGTCCTTCACTGGTAGCAAAACTCTTGATGGATGCTCGTAACATAACCGGGTCCCAAGGCTGCACAGGAAAGTGAAGCTGTTTTCTGAAATCCTGAGTTACATGAACAATTTTGCATCATAACCACATTTACCAGTCCTTGATTATTAATGATCGTTTCTTATGCATGCACAAATATTCACCCTGAAAAATCTAAAATATCTGGTCTAAAATATTGTGGTGTTTGTCGGTATCATCCAGTGTGATACCGTCTGACTGTGGCTTATATAATCAGCTCATAGCGAGGCGGCATTTGTAATCTTTGTGAGATTGAACTTTCTATCCTGTGACCCCCCCCCCCTTCCGCCCCCCTCCACTCACCTGTGCAATTATGTGCTTCATTCAACCAATCAGCATGCTGGTTGAGGCTGACATCACCAGTGTGGCTACAACATGCTGTTGAAGAGCATCATCCCTCTGTCCGCCGCACAGCACTCACCTCCAACCTCGCCTTCAACATGCATCTGCACCCCGGCTACGTTATCCACTTTGTCTCTGAGCATATCTGTGTGTGTGTGTGTGTGTGTGTGTGTGTGTGTATGTGTGTGTATTTGTGCATTTACCTCTTCCCTCCTCTCTGCAGGGATGAGGGAGCATCCTCCCATCTCTACCTGCGACCTGGCAGACCACATAGAGCGACTCAAGGCCAACGACGGCTTGCACTTCTCTCAGGAGTATGAGGTAAGTGTGTTTGGACTCTGTTTGTGTTTATGGAGGACTTCCAGGTGACGTTACACACCTTCTGGTTGCTATACTGCACGTCCTCAGCTCTTGAGCAACAATGCACAACTTAGAGAAAAAAAAAAAAGCCCTACAAAGCATGAGTTTTGTGATGGTTAACTATGAAAAAGAACAGCCAGTCTTCTCACTGATGGTCTCATTTGTTTCTGTGGGTCATGCAGAGACATGAGTGATAAATTGAGATGATTAAAAACTCCTTGTAGTTGCTGCAAATTGAACTTTGGAAGCTCGTACTTCCTGTGTTCGGCTGCACGAGCGTCTGACTTGACTGGTGTTCAAGTGCGTTGGTCAGAAATATCAAGTAGCTGCATGAACCTGAAGGCATCAAACATGGATGGTGTTAGAAAAGTCTTTTTTTTTTCCAGTGGATTTTGTTCTACAGCAAAGACCAAATACTGAAAAGTTGCTTTCTATTTTGTCAGCAGAATGAAAGTACAGAATGAAGAACAGAAAAGTAATTTTGTTGTCATTTTGCCACATTTCTTTTAAATAACTACAACTTCCTGGGCAATATGCAGGTGCTACAAACTTGTAAATATGATAAATACAGTGTTTCTAGGAACCAGCATGAAAATGAACACAAATTCCCTCATTAGCTTGGGAGTGAATATAAATATGTATTTTGCACCACATCTTTCTCAGGAAAAAGTATGAATATTCCCCGACACCAAGGGATAGAAGAGAAACGAGAAGTTTACGGCAGCAGAATGGGAAGTTTTTGTCGAAGAAACTAACCAACGCATGCATAAAGACTGTAAACCAGGAATGTGTTTCCATCATGTGACATGTGCGGCTTGGATGAGCATTTCAGTCTAAATGTTTGTCAGTGACATGCAGGAGATTTGACACGACTCGTCTCTGTTTCATGTCTCCTCCGCTCACACGCACGCCACTGCCAAGACATGTCGACTTTTTATTATTTCTTTCACGGTTGTGAAACATCGGGCAGTCACTGAGTCGGTGTTTACTGTCAGCCTTGATAAATCATAGTCGATGGTTTCTTGTAATAATAATCCCGAAAAATAATTCCCAAAAAGTAGCAACCACTACTTTGATCTAATTAGAGGCAAGTTGTGCCAGTGTAGTGGATCTCAACAGTTATTTTTTAATGTTGGAGGAAATTTAGGAAATTTTAATAGAAAGGACTAATTCTTATGCTGCTTCTTTTTATTGGGAATCAATCAGTTCCCCGCTTATGTGCACTGGCTGGTGGAAAAGGTGTAGCCCAGTTGATTGGCTGCACCTTTTCTGACAAAGAGCATGAAAATGACAGGGAGGAGGGGGGTGGTGAAGCTGGAGATACAGGCCGGTCTTCTTATGGCTCCTCAGGCTGTGGTTGCAGCTCCTGCGGTGGTCCTGAAGGGGAAGGGGGGGGGCGGACACATGATCCAGATTTGTCTGGTGGGACGAGTCCGGACACAAAAACCTGAAGATTGTGCCAAGTATTACTTCACAACAGTAAAGTGAGTGCAAGGTGAAAAACGGTGCACGACACCACTGTGACACGCAGGGAGGGGGAAAGGAACCGAGGTTGGCGCCAAAGGAACGAAATGAATAAAAGAAACCTCGGCGTCAGCAGGCAGGGGGTCCCGCTTGCCTCGACGGAGCTGAGCTGCACAGTTTATTAGTCAGAACGACGACGTGACGGGGCGATGTGATGGAAGTCGAGGGTGAAGCCACGCCGCCTGGAGTGACGCCCCCCCCACCCACCACCACCACCAGAGAAAGAAGTAAACTTGTGTGAGGAGGAGAAAGAGTCAAGTCAATAGTGAGCTGGTTCAATAAGGCTGAAACACGTCGGCATAGAACTATCTGATTAAACTCTGTGCCGATATTCAGTATCTTTTTTTTTTTTTTAAATTGAGCCCTTTTCATGCCAAAGAAAGGACCGACAGAGACACATCATTTAAAGCTTGTCAGGCTTGAAAAAGGCTTTGAAACAGCATTCAGGACATCGTGACACGTTAAAGCTCTCCAGTGAAGGCCAGGATGGTGAACGTCTTAGAGGCTCCTTGAAGCCGCATTTCACCGCAGCTTTTAATGGCCAGTCGTAGAAAGAGTACTTCAAACTGCTACTACAGGAGAAGTACTGTTCCTCTGCTGGTATGTGACTGCAGTAGAAGTAGAAGTACTGTTCCTCTGCTGGTATGTGACTGCAGTAGAAGTAGAAGTACTGTTCCTCTGCTGGTATGTGACTGCAGTAGAAGTAGAAGTAGTGCAGTAAAAATCTCCTGCAGTAAAAGTCCAAAGTGTCTCATGTCAAATGTCCTGGCAGTAAAAGTGACTGAGCTCCTTTTTCCAAACAGTAACTGAGTTAGCTGGGATCTTTTCCATGCAGTTAGAAAAGGAGGAGAGAACACGCTGCACACTACATGTTTTTAAAGGGGCATTACACTCAACTGAATTGAGGACCCTGTAGACTCAACTGACACGTGGATTAAACACATAATTGTTTTTATCGTCAGGCCAGTTCACTGAAATGATTCCCGTTTCCTCATATTCTACTTTTTTGGCCAGTTGAGTCTAAATTTTCCTGCTTTTATTGTGAAATTTGGAAAATGACAAAAAGAACCAACAAAGCAGATGCAGGTTCTCTCCTCTCAGCTTTACTGACTGAGCTTTTATTGTGAAAGACTCCACAGTCTGTCATGGATCATTTGTTCTCTGTAATGGATCTGATGTAAAATATAAAATGATTTAAAAATGGACTGAAGTAAAAGTAAAATTACTGACATTAAAAAATCCTGAAAAAAAGGACAACAAATACTAATAGTAACATGAGTAAATGTAATTAGTTACTTCCACTGTAGTTTGCGTTTCATATAAACTAACAATAATAAAAACATGTTGACCAGCGAGGTGAGAGAGGAACAGCAAGTGATTGTGGGTCTTTACCAGGAAGCATCCAGGTGATTTGGCAATAAAAGTGTTTGCACAGACAATGAAATTTATTCTTTTTACCATAAACTCGAAGCTGAAGCGTTTTTTTTTTTTTTGTTTGTTTGTTTGTTTGTTTGTTTTTTTGTTTTTCGTCTTGCACTTTAAAAACATGCTCAAACTGCCATTTGTTGCAGCCGGGCTTTGGATAAATAGTGGCACCCGTACACATAACCACAAAATCAACATTATCTCTCCTCGGTAAAATATCCCACACAGTAGATTTTCCAAACCACATTTTTATTTTATTTTTTTCCCTGAGATGTTTTTTAACTCATGTATAGAGCTGGCTTACTGTTGCACAGCTAAAGTTCAGTGCTGGTAAAAAGGATGCTGCTAAAGTATGCATGAATTCCATGCCTTCCTTCCAAGAATAATATTCCACTGCTCTTACCTACTGTAAAAGCCAGTGAGGGATTATGGCTTGTTGATGTCCTACAAAGGAAGGTAATTTGCATTTAAAGTGGTGAATTTCCAAGCGGATAAAGCAGGACAGATGGGTGCACTGTTTACGCACAGCAGAGGGAAGGGGGCATATTAATTATAAAACAGCAACTGAATCGACTTTTCTGTTTTTCACTGTTTTTTTTTTTTTTTTTTAAGGTGTTTTTAGGTGGAGAGGAGCGCACACAGACAGGTTGTTGTGATGTTCGCCAGCCTAGTTACCGCAAAAATCAGACCGCTTTAAAGGAAAACTTCAGCCAAAAAACAATATATTTTTCTAGCATTTCCTCACCGCAGTTTGTCTTGAATGTGGATTTGTCTCAGGGAGAACAAAGGCTCAGAAACGATCGCTGTTTCTGTGTGCATGGGGTTGGTCGGCGACTTGGACAATCAGCAGAAAAAATGATAAATTTTAAATGTTAAATGATGATGTCTCAAGATCTCAAACTCTTCATTCTTCTCTTATTATATTGATGCAGAGTTTTGCTTTTCTAATTTCACTTGTTACTTTATTTCTTAACCCATACTATATATTCCCACTAAGGTTACTGTAGGTCATTAAAACAAAACTAAAAAGTAAAACTAAGTCTGAAAACACATTTTAGTCAACTGAAAAAATAAATAAATAAATAAAAACTCGACTTTAGAAAAAAAATGAAAACTAAATTAAACGATATTGTGTACTTACAAAACTAAGTAAAACAAAAATATTCAGAAAATGCCTTTAGTTTTAGTCTTTGTCAGTTTGATCAAATACATTCACAACCAGTTTACCTATACTGACAAACATCGCCCACATTAGAATCAACACTGACTGATACTGACACTAAGAAAAACAATAAAAACTAAACTGAATCAAGCAAACCTGCTCTGGAAACTAGCTGAAACTAAACTAAACAAAAATTTAAAACAAAATAAAATACATACAACTAGCAAACAATGTAATAAATAAAAGTTCAATAAAACAAAATAGAACTGCGCAGAATTATGTTTATTTCTCAGTCTCAAATCTTTCCAGCAGCAACTTTGACTCACTAGAATATGAGTAATGTCATTACAACGTGCAAATAGTATTTTTATGGGCAACAGCAGAATAAAACGCAGCTCATATCACAAATCATTTTTCTGCCCCGTGATACGTTCTGTCACACTGGGGTGGCCTTGACCAGTGAGGTTTGGCCTTGGATGGAAATGTTTTCTGTATGTTTCATTAATTTTTAGTCATGTAGCCTGTGACAAAATTATCGTTTAAACGTCCAAAATAGGACAGACATATTTAGCTTGCGGCCCTTGGACACAGCTGAATTTTGCTGCGTGGCCCCTGAGCCATCTGAAGTTGAGCGTCCCTGTTCCACACCATTAGATACCCAAAAACTCCATTTGAACTAGTCATTTAGTCTCATATTCAATTATAAATCTCTCGTTTTTCTCCAAACAAGGTAAAAAAATATAATAAATATATATGCTAGATAATTCCACCTGTTTCTGTTGCTAATCAACTTGTTCCCAAAATCTCCTTGAATAATTATCTTGATCCCAGTGGGTTGATCTGCCTTATTCTGCCTTGTTTCAACATATTTATTCTTGTTCCCAGAGAAAAAAAAAAAAAAAAAAAACAAGTGAACCTGCAGTGGAAACCAGTGGGATTTCCTCATCCCACTGGCAGATTCTGATTCCCTCATTTGAAGAAAAACAAGATGTTACAGTAATGCTGAATATGAGCCTGAATGACTTGTTAAGATGGAATTTTTTTTTTGCAGTGCAGACACACACACACACACACACACACACACACACACACACACACTACATCCTCCTGCCTCCCGTTACACAAGAAGCTACCAGCTATTAGTCTATTGTGCGAGCAGCAGGCCTTGAAATGAAAGGCAGATAATGGCTGTGTTTCAAATGAGAACAGCCAGAGGATCTCACAGCTTGTTACATCTGATGGATAAGCCGGTCTGATTGGAGAGTGCACGGGATACTGCCGCATATATATAAGGCCTCCAAAATAGTGTGAATTTGCATAATCCCTATGGAGCTCTCAGTATTCTCTGAGAGGTAGTCCTGCCTCAGAGTAACTCCGTTTATTATATAATAAAGATTATATTTAAAGTTAGGTGCATTATTTTTTATCCATATCAGATGGAGGAAAGCTGGTTTGCATATGAGCCGGTGTAGTAAAACTTCTTTTGGCTGCTAACCAAGCCTCGGGGCTCATCAGCAGCCTCTTATTGAAACACTTTTCCAGCAGTTGTCCTCTGTGCTGCCGAGGGCTAATAGATTCTTGTTTAGCTGCTGGTATTGATATCTGTTGCAGGTTGGACAGCCGCCCAGAGTCTATTCATTGTCTCCCTTTAAGAAGAAACAGACTCATCGGGTTCAGCGCACACACTCACACTCTCACACACACACACCCTCAAATACTTTTTAAAAGCGACAGAGTGTAATACAGCGGGCTTGATTTGAAAGAGTTGCGAGGGCTCCTGTAAAACACAGCGGCTCACGTACGCTCAAATGCACACACACACACACACACACACACACATACACAGAGTTTTAACCCCCTGAACCCCAAACCGGGATAGAAAGACATGTATTTTTTTAAAAATCGCCAAAATTCAATCGTTTATCATAGCTGGAAGCTTTAAAAACCTATTTTTCCGACGGTCTCTGAATGCAACGAAACTAAGCCTAAAAAAGTGATTTTTCATTCGAATCATTTTATTATACATGCTTCATTCAACAATTCGCCAAAGAATAGTCGTTTACTCAATCCAGATTATTCAAAAAACAGAAAATTCTGCGGTCTTCAGTGGATCTGAGACATCTTGATTGATTCAGGTGAGCCCAACAGTCACGTGTCAAAAATTCACTGAATTTCAGTGTGAAGGCAGCAGTAGTAACATGGAAGGGCACAAGGCAGTAAAAACGTTTATACAGGTTGGAAAAATGTTAATATTTCAGGAAATAAATCATGTGAAGCCCTACTTTTTTTTTTCCTGGATCAGTGACACTTGTGGGCACCTGAAAAAATGTTCTGTACATTTATTCCAGTGTTTCTCGATTTTTGTAAAATAAATTATCAAAACAAATCAGTTTGCCTTTTTTATTTTTTTTATTATTTATGGCACTATAACTCTTTCATACTGTGTAATTGCAGTGAAAAACAAGCCCACAGTGAGCCAAAATGTGAGGGAAGCAGAAAACACCCAAAAACTGCTTGGGGTTCAGAGGGTTAAATGCCTTAATTGCACCGCTGTAGTTTATAGAGTTTCCTCTGTCTCAGCCTGTGTTCGCCGTGCCAGCAGCCTCTATCTTAATGTCTGCAGCTTTCCGCTTGTGAAAAGACACATCAGGTGTCTTCACCGCCGTGTTGTTTCCTCCCGTGATGTTACACGAGTTACAAAGCGGCCAGGCACAGATGTTTTCTCCGTTGAAAAAAAAAAATAAAAAATGGACCGAGCCTGTATTTTCTCCATGAAGCTGATGTATCGACGAACAGCGGAGAGAACGAAGGCCTGTCTGTCACTTTATGGACGGCTGATCCACATTTTGATGTTTGTCAGGAAGTCCCAGAACACATCTGAATGTTCAGGCTGCAGCACGCCGAGCAGCCGTCGGCGGCCAATTCAGACACAGTGACGGTTTAAATTGCTCTTTTTCAAAATGGAATATAAATTGATTTCCCTTGTTCAACATTTGTCTGCAAATATTTGCCTATGAATATGACTTGGCACAAGCTAAATGCCCACTTACATTCCCGTCCGTGTTCAACAGCAGCACATCTCTGTATTCATATTTCAGACGCACACAAACAGATTCGTGATTCGTTCGTTTTCATACATTTCTGTCACGCCACCCGCTTAGCATAACGACAAAAAGAAACGCTAAGAAGAATAGAACTAACACATTAGCCTAAACATCAGCCCCAACAATGGATGCAGCCACGATCCAAGCATCTTGCCGTTTATTTCTGTGGTTTTTAGTCACAGTAGCAGCAGTGGTGGTGGTGGTGTGTTGATGCTCACCTCCCTGTAGTTTTTCGACCACAAGTTGTAGAAACCTTGAAAGCGTCGAACGGCTGCAGTTAACTTCTCCTCCCCTGGGCATGAAGCGAAATCAGATCAGCAGTCAAACAGGGAAGCGTGGGAATCTGACCGGCTGTCGACGGCGAAAAGTTTCGCTTTTTCCAACTTTTCTCCGACTTTTGACTGAGCTTGTCTCCCAGGTCGCTCAGCTCTATAGGAAATTAATAAACCTCTGGTGAAGTTTTGAGCATGTTGCTCACCGTGTGAATGCAGCATTACAGAGCCGGCTTGGCAGTGTGTGCTGCCCAGAGTGTCCTGCTGTTTACGCTGAAGCACACACACACACACACACACACACACACACACACACACACACACTGTGGCTGTAAATCTAGGAGAAAGAAAAGTGCGGATAGTAAATTCAGGTTAGTGGCTTGCCAACAGTTTTCTCCCCTCCCAGCTGGTTGTCTGCGCTCTGCAATGACAACAGGTGCTAACCAAGATTTTTAGAGACAAGTGCACCTCCCGGTCCCTAATTTGGTTTGCTCAATTATGATATCAACCCGCGTGTGGAGTCCCACTTGAGACAGCTGAGAGCTGCTCGGTGCTTTGCAGTGTTTCTGATAGGTTCTGCTGTCCTTGTTTGCCCTCGCTGCGTCTCCAGGCAGCTGGTGCAAACAACAACAACAACAACAGGCTCGTATGTATTGCAGTCATGTGTGTGTGCGTGTGCATTTAAACTTGTGGGTACCGTGTGTTTGTGTATGTAAATTGGTCTCCATTAGTGGTCCGTTTATGTGGAAATGTGTTATCACTGTTGGTGCAGACGCCGTGCTGAAGGCTGGTGAATACAACAGAGCTGTGCATGTTCCTACCTGTCCAGAGGCACCTTCTCATTGAATACGACCACGCACATGACAGGCGGATTACGCCTCCTAGTGTCAGTCCATCAAGACTACTGAATATGTCTCTTAATCCATCCTTTTGCTAAACGTTAAGATGGGGGAAGAGGCGGATGCTGGTGGTGTCAGAGCATCCTGTCCTGCACAAAACTCAACTTTTACATCAGGACACACACAGTCAGCTTACCTAACACGGCTCAGCTTAACGTAAAGGTGAAGTCAGGGAAACGCAGAGGAATAGTCGGTTTTCAGTGGCAGGAGACAGACGGCAATTAAAGAAAAGATTATGCATCGTCTGCATCTGGCTAGCAACAAGTGCTAGCCAGATTGTATGTAACATAGAGATTAAAATATAAAAAACAACACAAAACTGATTTTAACATTTACTGTCCATGTTACTCCAAACATCAAGTTAAGCATCAAAATCAGGATTAATCAGCATCACCACTGCCGTGCTCAGTTTTCTTACTTGTGTATTTGGCTCCAGTGCGTTCTCAGTTGGCATCGTGCCACATTAAACACATCAAACTAGGTAAACAGTGATTATTACCAATAGGCATGGGCTAATTTTGATTCAGTGTCAAGGTCAAGGTTCGTTTATTGTCACTCCAAACATGGTGTACATGAAAAGAATGAAATTTCAGTACTCAAGGCCCAGTGAAAACACAGTAAATAAAGAAGAATAGATTTTTTAAAAAAAGTACTAAGAGGAGCTTAACAAGTTAAAGGAGATGAATAGTTAACGTATAAAAGATTTATCAGTTAAAAAGAAAAACGTTATGAGAGCAGCATTGAAAAGTCAGCTCATGTCAGGTGCGCTGTTCATCAGTCTGAGCGCCTCAGGACAGAAGCTCCAGGTTAATTAAGGCGAGACACTACAGGTGAATAGGGTAAAAATTTTAAATAATAGATATCAACATGAAACTTTCTCAGTTGATTACTTATATCAAGATGAGAAAAAAATGTATTGCAAGTTTTTTTAATTTTAATGTTTAAATATGCAAATGAGGCATTATCTCATTAAATATGCGCTAATTTGCATGATTTTTAAAAAACGAAATCAGATCGTGTGATAAAGCCAGGCTCAAAATTATTTTTTCATTTTGTTGACATATTAGATGGGAAAAAAATTACAGAGGGATTTATGGATGTGTACTTCTGTTATCCTGTAAATCATAATATACTGTAAATAGCTTTAAAAAATCGATTTTCGCCATGTTTTTTGGTATAAAATGTTCTATAAATCAGGCTAGGAATAATATATTTACAAATCCCTCTGTAAAAGTCTTCATAATATAGCTAGGTGCAACACTGGGAAGTTTGGTGTATATAGGTGCAACTGAAGTTGAGATTTCGTTCTTGGAGTACGAGAGAAAACTCATTTTGAGAAAAAAGCTTTTAAAGATTGATATTGTAAAAATCAACACATTTCTTTTGGAAATCAGTTCTAACAAGCAAAATAACTATTCAGAGTCTTGGCAATAACAATATACAACATCCCAAGTACATTAAAATTGATAATTCAGTGACACAATAGGCATAAAAGGCCTTCAATTGTAGAGAACCGAAGACAAACACATATATAGACAAACAAACTTGCCACCAGAACTGCAACTCTGTGCTTTATGTTCATCCCTAACACAAAATGTATGTATGTATGTATGTATATACACACACACACACACACACACACACACACACACACATATATATGTATATATATATATATATATATATATATATATATATACACACATACATACACACATACACACATACATACATATATATATATATATATATATATATATATATATATATATATATATATATATATATATATATATATATATATATACATACTAATATGAATAGCCTACAGCTTTTCCTAAAATGGACAGATCCATAACTCTGTGTGTGAGAGAGAAACTCTCTCTCCCTCTCTGTGTGTAGGCCTACTATTCACTATTACAAACACTAGGTCTGCCCAGTGTCCACATTTTGTCATAAAGTAATCATATTAGATTTGACTCCAGCAACAGGCTGTGGCAAAACCCCTGATTTTGTTTATTTATAGCTATTGTCAGCCCTGACCCAGCACAATTTGGACAAAGTAAATAATTAATGAGTTCGTGTAATCGGGTGACGTGGACAAGCAGCCACGGCTGTGTGGCATGCGTTTCAGCAGGCTATCTATAAGATCTATCCCCGCCGGTTTCCCATTGTCAGCTTACATGAAAAAGCGCTTCCCAAGGATCTTTCACGGGGTAAATCATAAGCTTTTTTCCTTTTACACTCCCTTGCATTTGACTTACTGTTGTCTCCTCTTTACTGATTTGCCCGACATTGCGTTCATTCATTCAAAACAGATCCCGCGAAAACGATATGTCAAAGTATACCGCGCGAAGCGTCTGAACTAATCATGATATCAGAAACCAAAACAGGCCAATGAAATTACGCTCTTAGCTTTAAATACCCCTTTGGACTTTCACGATTGGTTGCTGGTAGAAAGGAAACGCCTTTGTCTGGATAATATTGCGTTGTGTGCATTGTGTGGGAGACGGAGAGCGGAGACTCCGCTTCAGTGAGAGAGCAGCTGACTGGAACTCCGCACGTCGCGGAGTAAATCTAACGCCGCTAGCAGGCAAAATGTGATGAAATAAACACATAAATGTATAATTTGGACATTTTCTTTATGGTAGTTTGAAAGATTACATGTTCATGGAGTGAAAGAGCCCAAAATCTCAAAATTGACCACTGCATGAAAAATCGCTGATTTTACCTGCCGTGTCTCGCCTTAAACATATCAGTTAACCTGATAAAATTAGCCCGTGTTTACTGGTAATAATCACTATTCACCTGGCTTGATTGTTACATATGGTGGCCCGTACGGCGACTTTGATTCCCACTGATTTTGTTTTGGTAAAGTTAGTTGTCATATGCCAGATTTTTGCGACCCACATTTTACTGCCCGGACTTTTGTTACAAGAGGGAATATCGTCTTTATTGAGTCCTTTATATCTAAATGATTGCTGCTTGACTGTTATGAGGTTGAAATATTTCGGTGCATGAGACGTGCGGGTTGGGCGGGGAAACCGAAGCCCGCAGAGCAAACAGCAGAGCTCCTCCCATGCAGAACGCAACAGGCGCACCGAAGAAGAAAAACCTCCAGCCGGTCGTCGTTAAAATGTCGTGTAAAATAAAAAATGCGGCTTCACTGCTCACTGAAGGAGTTGTAGCTGCCGCCGAGTGAACATCTCACATTTCTCATTTCTGTTACATGCACCTTGTTATGTGCTGGCACAGCGCACGTGCACATCCAGACACTTTAAACAGTAAGCCTGCCAATCTGAATTAACACACATGTTGCGCTTCCTGTATAAATGACATAAATACACGTTCTGAACACGTTCACAGATGTTTATAATAGCTATATTTGCTTTAATCATGTTTCCTTCCAAGGAGTCTTTTCACTTTTTTGCTGCAGCAGCGCCTCAGGATCCATAAAGTTCCACCTTACAATTAATGGGTATCAATGGGCTGTAATGGAATGGGTTTTCAACGCCAAAAGGTCAGGCAGGTTGAAATGTCACGAAAGGTCGTTAAGAGACGGGTTGCAGTGAATAAATGGAAATGAGCAAAGTGCACGGTGTTTTTATCAGACAGCAGCAGCAGGGAGAGCGACAGCGGGTGCCAGTGTGCTTCTGGAAGTTTGCCGGTAAATTGCAGACGAGTGAAAACGAACCGGGGCTACTCAGATGTGTCGTAAGGCGACGTCAGTTGTTATTCTGGGGCGTGTTAATTTGGCAGCGTGTGCTGAGTCGCAGCCCGCCGTCTCCAGCATACACAATCACACGCACGGCTCCCGCCTCTGCGTTCACCTGCCCCTGTTTTGCGGCGGCGGTGGGACTGCGGCGCCCTGAGTATGATTACACTGACATGCTCGGTAACTGATCTTCACATCGGCGGAGCACATTAGAGGTAATGTGAGTGATTTGTCAGCGCGACACAGTGGAAGCTTTACCTAACAGGCTGTTAAATAAGATGTGCGCTCAACCTCTCTCTCCATTGTCGTTATTATCAGCTGTAAGCCGGCGGCCCACGCAGCCGCCCAGCCAGTCAGGAGGAAAACCAGCAGGATATTACAGCCCTCGTCTGTGTGGATGTGTGTGTGTGTGTGAGTGTGTGTGAGAGACCCTGTGTGTGTGTTTTGTTTTTCAGATGATGTAAGATAAATAGTAGGAGTGTGAAAGGTCAATAATGAATAACAATCTCCAGCATGTCATTATTCAGCTGGAACTGTGCCTGTGTTCAGAGCCAGCGATCGATACAGAACCGAGACAAATCATCAAACTGCATATATAGTGAACGCCTGGCCAGCTCATATCAGCAGCTCACAATCTTCCCCTTCCAGGAATGTACAAATGGATCTCCGCCGCGCCAGCACCATATGAAATTATTTCGTTGATAGCTCTAAAAAGCAAATAAGCGGCAAAAACAATTTGCAGAGGCAGCGATTTCTTCTTCTCATCTGTCCGCGTTTAAGGTTTCGGTGCGTGGAAACCTGAAGAAACCTTTAGAAATTAGATTTGCTGCAGCTGAAGTCGCCTGTTTTATACCCGTTCAAACCCCACCGATTTAGATAAAGGGAAACTGAAATGAGCCTTTTGGGGGAACTGGGTTGTTGTAGCAGCAAAAGTGAGAGGATACAGCAAGGGGAAGAAAATAATCACAATATAAACAGTAATTTACTATTATGTTCATGTATTTTCTGTGGTGATGAGGCTGCTGTTGCGACACCGGTGCATCAGATATTGTTATTATGGTCTGTTGCTCACGCATCTTTCCAGATTGTGTTTACTTTATGTTGATTTCAATGAGGAAAATGGGGGTTAAAAAAATAAGTGGGTCATGGAAATTCACATTTGACAATTTCAACACGTTATGTGCTCAATGTGAGAATGTGAAGTATGGAGACAGGTAAGGGTTACAGTAGAGAGCTTTAGCCTGTGCAAAAAGAAAAAAAAAAAATAGGCATAGGAGATAGATGTGTGCAGAATACTGATGATTTGGAAAAATACACCAAAGTATGAAATAATATACTATATACTGTACTACAATGCAGGGATATAACCCTAACAGGAGCACTCAGGCTCAGAGAGATCCCTCCTCACCAGAACATGATGGAGTCAGACGCTGAAAAGATCTTCAGCTGAAATAAAGTCCAACTAACAAAGGTCGCTATTAAAGGAATAATGCGAGTTTCATTCAGTCCCGTTGCCACAGGTGTGTAAAACCCAGCAGCAGCCATGCAGTCTGCCTTCACCAACATCAGTGACAGAGCGTCTTGTTCTAAAGAGCTCACTGAGTTCAGGTGCTGCTGGAATAGTGATGGAACAGGAAGCCACCGCTGCAACAAGTCAGCTGCTCAACTTTCTTCCCTCCTAGATATTCCACCATCAGCTGGAAGTGGGATTATTGCAAAGTGGAAGCGTTTAGGAACCACAGCGACTCGGCCACCAGGGGGCGGCACCACGTAAAGTTACAGAGCGGGGTCGCCGAGCGCCGAGGCTCATAGTGCGTAAAAGAGTCCGACGCTCTGCCGCCTCAGTGCCTGCAGAGCTCCAAACTCAGGGACTTGTAACACATTTAAAAATAAGCCACTGGTCTAATTTGTAAAAAAAAAAAAAAAAATCAATTAAATGATTAAAACAGAAAAACATTGCTGATTAAATAAATGAATCCTTGACTTAGCAGGTAAAATGAGAATTATCTACAGTATACAGTTTTAAAAAAACAAACAAACATAAAGATATTCTTTTTTTCATGGATTAATTTAATAATTATTGCTGCACGTGGATTTATTTTTGCCTCAGCACAAAGCGTATGCTAATGAGGATGAGTCAGGTGTGGGCAGCAGCTGACTCACGGCAGGTTGATCAGCGTCAGCGGCCTCCCTCCGCCTGCACGTGCCTCGCTCTCTCATGAGCCGCTGTGCCGAGTCGCTGTGCCGAGTCGCTGTGCCGAGTTTCAGACGTCACGTGTGTCGGGCAGAGCGGCGCGTCAGCTCCCATCACAGCTCAGTCTCTCCTCCCTGAATCCTCCAGCACCGCTCCACCGGCTGCTCCTAATGATGTTTTATTTTATTAAAGCAGTAAAAATAAAGTAACTGTGGCTGATGAAGACGGTGACGTTTTGTTTCTGGAACTAGCGACGTTACCCACCTCCTTTATTTTTATTTTGGAGTGTAGGCCTGTTTTTTGTAAGTTTCTCCGCTACAGAAGTGACTCTAGACGACAGTTTAAATACCTCACCTTTGAGATGAAGTTCACCTGCTGTCACTCAACACAGTGTATGTTAAAGTGTTAGCATGGATTAAGGTGAAATTAAATGCTAATAAATTTTTCAAATATTTTTTGTAATTTCCATTTTTAAAATTTTTTCAGGTTATCTTCATTTATTCATTTATTTAGTTATTTATTTTGCTTTTTTTGCCAGTTTTTCAGTAGTTTTCATTCATTTGCTTATCATCATTTCCCCCATGATCTGAACAAAATCAAGTGACTTTGTCTGACGTCGACCCAGCGTCACTGATCTGAGGTGTAACCTGCCTGAAGTCTGCAAACTCAGGATCCGTCTTCCACTTCTGTGGCAAGCAGTTATGACCAAAAAGTAAAACTTTACACTTCCCATAACACAATCTCAATAAAGCGATATACCCTCACTTACAAGCAGGATAAAATTCTTGTTGTCTTGAGATAAAAACCACAAATCACAAATGTTCCCTGGTAATACCAGTGCCGTCTGAAGAAGGGAGGACATTTCCATCTGGTCACCCTGAACATGCAGCCCTCTACAACTCAGCATCATGTTTGTTAGTTGTTGGTTAGCATGGACAAAACAGTGATGAAGATAATCGGCATGAGAAAATATGAGCCCACAGAGTCTCTATACAATCAATCAGTCATGAGACAAGCAACAAAAATCCCCTCAGACTCTACACATCCACATCCAAGAGGATTTCGATTTCCAAAGTGTAAAACAAACCGCCTCAAGTCATCATTTGCTGCAGCCTCCATGACGCTGTTGAACAATGTTAAACACCAGTGTCATTAACACACAGGCCTTTTAGCACCCAGCACTTTAAATCGCCCAGCCTTTTCGTGCACTCTTCAGATCTGTGCTGTCAACGGTAAATGCTGTCTGTGTTTTTTAGGATGTTATTTAGGATGGACCTTATGTCTGTGAAGGATACACAGCATTTTGCCCAAGACAAATCTCCCTTGAGGACAACAAAGTTTACTCTTAGGGTGTATTCAGACCTGTCTAATTTCGAGCAGTTGTTCCAAAACAGGGAGTGTTTCCCCCTAAAGATCAGTTCGTTTGGACATGTGTGAACACAGCAATCGCGCTCGGATGCGGGATGAAACAAGCGGACCGGGATCGCCTAGAAGGGCTGCTCTCGGCTTGCTTCCTTTCGAGCCTTTGAGCGGTTCGTTTGCAGTGAGAACAGAACTGACACAACTGACTCATAACTAGGGTTGGGTATCGTTTGGATTTTAACGATTCCGAGTCCGATTCCGAGTCTCACTATCGATTCCTGTTCTAAACGATTCTCGATTCCGATTCTTTGAGATGGAGGTCAACAGGTCACAGCCTATTTATCAGGAGAATTTTTTCATTTGAAAAAGCTACACAATGTACATTTGCAGGTGTAAACATTGGTAAAACATTACATAAATCGGTCTAATTACACAATATAAAAGTGCACATATTGATGTCAAGTATTTGCCATTTTCTTAAGACATAAGATATCTCTAGTAAATTTTTTGAACAGAGCATAAGAGCAATGTGCAACAAATACACAAAAACACTTTAACATGTGTCCATATATAGTGATGTTTTCAAATGAAATGAGCACTTTGCCAAAGACAAATCTGTCAGCAGTTAAATCTGAACTGTTACTGTGTAGATAACAAGTAGCTACCAGGGGTCCGTTTCATGAAGCAGGTTCAACAAACTCCAAGTCTTACCCTGAACTCTGAGTGGATCTACTCTGAGACAGGAAACTCTGAGTTTTGGGTTCCAGAACAGCTGATTTGAGTCAGTTTGATCAACTCGGAGTAGTTTCACCTGGAGTTAAGCGCGTGACCCACAGCTATAAAAAGACAGCGTCAATGTAGCCCCGATTTGACGAGTCACCATGGCAACGGGGAAGCGTCGGGCTGCGTTTTTTACCCCAGTTGAATTGGAAATCTTAATGGATTCATACAGCGAGTTTGAACATGTTCAAAATAATAATAATAAAAAATGCAACACCGCTGCAGCGGCGAAGGAGAGGGAGACGGCCTGGGAGAGAACATTGCTGCTTGGGTCAATACGTAAGTTTAAATGGAGTCCGTTGCAATCACAATAATATTACAGGGGGAAAACTGCTTGAATGGTAGCCTATTAATTTATTTCATTTAGGTACAAACGCACTTGGCAGCAGCTTAAGATGAAATATAAAAACATTGTTCAAACAGGTAAAACATCTATGCGCGTCTTGTAACCATCTCCCGACGAATATTTAATTCTCTGCGCAGTAACACTGCACCTTCATCCACGGGATCGTTGACGAAAGGACGTGTCATGTTCGTGAAAAAAGTCGCCACGCCAAGCCTACTTCTGAAAAGGGATGCAGCCTTTTCACCACATAATAAGACAAGAATAAGACAACCATAATTTCCATGTACCTGATTCTGTTTGCAACAAGGAGTTGCTAGCTGATGATGAAGGTTGACTGTCCGAAGTGGAGGAAGCAACGGGAGCAGGAGAGCGACGCAACGAGTTAAACACAGTATACTCGATTAGTGTTACACCATGCAGGCGAAGGTGTTTTGTCATGTTTGTCGTGCATCCTCCATTGGCAGAAATTGTTTTTTCGCAGATGTTGCACTGTGCTACTCCGTCCTCTTTCAAATTAAAATGAAGCCAGACTTTCGGGTGTTTTTTGCGGTCCATGTTCGGACAAGTGATGTTCTTGCTAGCGGAGGCGCGGAGGACGCCGAGCGGAATAATACACGCCCCGAAAACAAACTAGTGCGGGCACTCGGAACCGAAAAAAGAATCGAAATTCAAAAATCTCCTTAACGGTTCCAGAACCGGACGTTAGGAACCGGTTCCAAATAGGAACCGGTTCTCGGTACCCAACCCTACTCATAACTGTGGTTCACCCTCCAACAGAGGGGGGCAGTAACGCACCCGGTTGCCAACTGTCAACCAAAAAAAAAAAAAAGACAGAAAGAAAAGAAACAGCAGAAGAAGAAGGGGTTTTTCTTTCTGGGATTTCTGACCAATGAGAGAACAGCTGGTCCGCGCATGGCATTTGTTTTCAACTTTGGACCGATACAGACTGTTGCCTTGACAACACAAACGACCCAAAAGAAAAATGCAACAATTGAATCAGAGCAAATGAAACGAGCCACATGTCTGAAAACACCCTCACTCACATCCTCATGTTTGCTGCTTAACATGCGTCCCTCTGTAACTCACCGTAGTGTGTGCTGAAGTGTTGGCATGGATCACTCAGCCGATGCCGACATGTTAGCGCTGACGTCCGGGGCCCACGATGCACCGGGGCCTCGTGGGTCAGCGTCGTGTCTGTGTTCCTCTTGTTAAATGACTCAGCAGACCGACGGGCCGCTCTCCCCAAAAAGCCGCCGTATTTCTTCCTTCATGTCGCCGGCGGGCTCGTCCGTGGCTCACGCTGAGCCGGACGGCCACGAGGTGATTCTGCGAGCGGCTCAGGCATCATCCAGGGCTTTTCTCGTTACCGAGCCAAGACCGGAGGAGGGATGACGAATGAGTTTCTCTGTCACTTTTATTGGTCTGGACTCTTCACCCGGAGCACTGACAGGCTGTAAAACACTGAAAATAATACAGCCGCTGTTGCTACTGAAGTTACTCTTTCTCCTGCTCACCTCACTCTCTGTCTGTCTGTCTCTCTCTCTCTCTTCCTGTCTCTCTCTCAGTCCATTGATCCAGGGCAGCAGTTCACATGGGAGCACTCCAACCTGGAGGTCAACAAGCCAAAGAATCGCTATGCAAACGTTATCGCCTACGACCACTCCAGGGTGATCCTCACGCCTGTAGACGGTGAGACTGCACACATGTTCCTCCTCCTCAGGATGACAGCTGTTTGGATTTGATATGATGTATGTGACAGCTTTAAAGAAAAAAAAAAAAAAAAAAAAACACATGAGGCGTAAATGAAAATCACCAAGGATGTCACAACACATTCAGGCTTATTGTGGTTTTCATTGTAGCGGTTAGGATGGATTTGGCTCATTAAACACAAACTGGAGAGGATTGCATTAAAGTGAATATTTCAGAGCACTTTCCTTCTTTTCTTTTCTCTGTGTTTCTGGGAAATTACAAGTGGAGCTGGAACAGACTAATAACATCTTATGACTGCCATTTTGAACTCCTAGTGATTTATAAGTGGTTATAATCTCAAAAACAATGTTTAGAAGTTGTTTACAGTGGCTCACAGAATATTTTCATGTTTTATGCCTCCGTTTGTCGGAAATTTTATAACACTCATAGGATTTCTTCAGCATTAGGACCCATATTTGACATGTTGAGAGCTTCTTTCAGCTACACCGATAATGTCCTGTAAAAAATCTACAGCGTACAAAGCGCCATCCAGTCGTTTTACAGATTGTTCCAGTGGATTACAATGTCAGACAATGATTACTCCCTCAGATTAATTCATTCTAATCTTGCCAAGTTCAAG
Organism: Myripristis murdjan; assembly: GCF_902150065.1. NCBI lineage: Eukaryota > Metazoa > Chordata > Actinopteri > Holocentriformes > Holocentridae > Myripristis > Myripristis murdjan. Next base: position 32,496,206 of record NC_043983.1, on the reverse strand, counting down.
TTTCGTCTTGAAATACCTTTTTCTTGTCTTCCTATCAATAAGCTCAAAATTAATGACGCATCATCTATCTGCAGTCTGATTACTGAGCGTTACGCATAATTGTTACCCATATTTTGTAATGCAATCAAGAGAAAAATAAATATATCGTAAGTGAAATTACAAGAAATAGAAAAGGAAAATAAAAAAGGTAAAAATATGTGCATGAGAATTTTTTTTTTTTTAAAAAGTGTGCATTATGTAAAAATTTGTGTATTAATCCTACTTTGTGTATTAATCCTATTTGAAAAAAAACGAGTATTATAATGTAAAAATATATGCATTAATCCTACAATAATATTCCAACAACATATACAGAAATAAGAAATTGAGTTCTACAGGTTTAAAATTATTGCACAGTTAAATAGTTGAATAAATAACTAAAATGCATAATGCATATTAATATATGTAATATGAAATACATGTGACCCTATGCACTGTTGTTGTAAGTATGGTTAATCACCACTATCGACGTCAATCCTGTTTTATCCGCGGCTGCAGGGAAACCTTCACAGAAACGGCCAGACGCTTCGCATTTTTAACATTCCTCATGAAAAAAATGACATGCCAGGAGAGTGCACCGGTTTTCATGTGGAATGTTAATAGTTTGAAAGATGTTAAGAGATAAATGGGAGGAAAAAATCTCACACAAGACATGGGCATAACAGGAAAAATGACTGAAATTCAAAATGTCAAGGTATTCCTTTAAAGTGAGTTTGTATCTGTTAAAACGGATCGGAGGCTGAAGAGCTTTCATAATAAATTCTAAAGTGAGAGATTGCAGCGTTTGGATGAAGAAGGGTTATCTTTTAATAATGTGTGGGCGGGGGGGGGGGAGGCAGATCCAGCATACGTAGATTTTAAAGGAGCTTGTAACTTACAATTATGATTAGTCAAATAGAATAAAGTTTTTTTTTTCTTATTTGAGTGCCTCAGGTCTCTTTTTTCCACCTGAGCGACTCTCGCTGTGATGTACTCTGTGTGAGAGTGTCGATGGTTGTGGAATATGAAGGAAATTAAAGTCTAAAGTATTTTAAGCTTGTGGGAAAAAAAAAAATCATTAACAAAACTGAATTATTCAAGTATGTCAAAAAAATCAACCAACTACATTATTAAAGGTTTAACAGATTTGTTGGCGCCAGTTCCAACAGAACGTCACATAGCCACTCCCTGACTGGATAATTAAATAAGATTCAAACCAGTTCAGTTGTATTGATTAATCCTGTGTCATGTCAAAAACCTGCAGCCTCCTCACAGTTAGTATTGCAACTTGTTTTCATCAAATATTTTACACATTTATGCTCACTGGCCACTTCATCAGGTCCACCCTGCTCGTCCAGGGTTGGACCCCCTTTAGCCTTCAGAACTGCCTTAGTTCTTGGTGGCAGAGATCCAACAAGGTGCTGGAAATGTTCCTCAGAGGTTTTGGTCCATATTGACACGACAGCATCACGCAGCTGCTGCACGTCCATGATGCCAATCTGCCGTCCCACCGCGTCCCAAAGCTGCTCTGCTGGCCTGAGATCTGCTGATTGGAGGCCGTGTGAGTCCAGTGAACCCACTGTCACGGTCAGGAAACCAGTCTGAGATGATCTGAGCTCTGTGACGTGGTGCGTTCTCCTGCTGGAGGTAGCCGTCAGAAGACGGTCCACTGTGGTCACGTGGTCAGGCCGGCTGTGGCGTTTAAACGAAGCTCAGTTGGTGCTGAGAAAAGCTCCTCCACACCGTCTCAGCAGCAGCTCCTGAACCGCTGATCCAAGGCAGGATGGATCCAGGCCGTCATGATGCTGACGCCAAATTCTGACCCGACCGTCGAATCGAGACTCATCAGACCAGGTGATGTTTGTCCAATCTTCTGCTGTCTGGTTTTGGTGAGTCGTGTGAACTGCAGCCTCAGTTTCCTGTCCTTGGTCTGGTCTTCTGCCGCTGCAGCCCGTCTGCTTCAGGGTTCCTCGTGTTCTGCCTTCAGAGATGCTCTCCTGCAGGCCTCGGCTGGAGCGACTGGCTATTTGAGCTCCTGTTTCCTCTCTGTCAGCTGGAACCAGTCTGGCTCTTCTCCTGTGTCTTGTTCGTCCAGAGAACTGCGGCTCACTGGGTGTTTTCTCTTTTTCCGACCGTTCTCTGTAAACCACAGAGATGGTTGGGCGTGAAAATCCCAGCAGATCAGCAGTTTCTGAAACAGACCAACAACCACGCTACGTTCAAAGTCACTTAATTCTCCTTTCTTCCCCGTTCTGATGCTCAGTTTGAACATCAGCAGATCATCTTGACCATGTCTACAGGCCTAAATGCATTGAGCTGCTGCTATTTGTGTTAACGAGCAGTTGAACAGATGTACCTAATTAAGTGGCCAGCGAGTTTATTTCACAAAAAAAAAAAAAAAAAGATTAAAATGGCAATGTTTCTGGTCATTTCTCTAGGAGTTTAAAATACAGACTGTAATGTGCCTTCCCCTCTGGACTTGCTGATGTGCTTTAACTGCCTCCCTGCTGCAGGCGTTCCAGGCAGCGACTACATCAACGCCAACTACATCGACGGCTACAGGAAGCAGAACGCCTACATCGCCACCCAGGGGCCGCTGCCGGAAACGCTGAGCGACTTCTGGAGGATGGTGTGGGAGCAGCGGACCAGCACCATCGTCATGATGACCCGCCTAGAGGAGAAGTCACGGGTGAGCCTCACATGTGGGATAATAACAATAATGATGCGCTCATAAAAAAATAAATAAATAAAATAAACTGCAAAATAACAAACACAGAGAACAATTTTGCAAACTGTAGGTCAAATATGGCTGCCAGCACTTTCTCGATGTGCAAGTAGAGGGAGGCAATTTGCAATCAGAGAAATCTTAAAACGGCACCGATTTACACATTTTTTAAAATCCATTTTCTGGTGATGCCGAATAACTGTTTCTTATTATCGCCCACGTTTGTTTGTTTGTTCACAAGATAAGTCAAAAACTAATGGGCGTATTTGAACTGAACCTCATGGAGAGACAGGGAATACACAGATGAAGGATGAGCTGGTTGAGTATCTAGGTCAAAGGTTAAGGTCAGGGTCACTTAAAGGAAAGGCAGCTTTATTTGTATTACACGTTTCATACAGTCCAGCAGTTCAGTTTGCTTTACAGAGAAACCAAAATACAGCAAAGGTTTACAAACCAAAGTGCAAAACTCCAGGCAGGCGATACAGGAGATACAAGATTTAAATGTGAACTTGTGCTGTTTAAATCAAGTGAAAAATAAAAAAGATGAAAGATAAAAGAACACAGCAGTTACAGTTAGATGCACAATCATTTAAAATTAAAAACATCAAAAAAGATCAAAATTCCCATTTTGGCCAATATCTCCAGAGCTGAAGAAAACAGCTCTGGAGATGAAAAAATGTTGTCCTCTTGTAAGAACAACATCATTACATCCTCATATAATTTGTCTGTTTGTTTGTTTGTTTGTTTGTTTGTCTGTTTGTTTGTTTGTTTGTTTGTTTGTCTGTTTGTTTGTTTGTTTGTTTGTTTGTTTGTTTGTTGTTTGCAGGACTGGTTATCACTGAATATAAGTTATGAACGCATTTTCAGTTAAACTTTGTGGAAAGGTCATAACTTTTCAAAGTGTGTGTGTGGCTGTGTGTGGTGGTGTGTGTGGCGGTGTATGTGGTGGTGCGTGGCGGTGTATGTGGCGGTGTGTGTGGCGGTGCGTGGCAGTGTGCGTGGCGGTGCGTGGCGGTGTGCGTGGTGGTGTGTGTGGTGGTGCGTGGCAGTGTATGTGGCGGTGCGTGGCGGTGTGCGTGGCGGTGTGTGTGGCGTTGCGTGGCGGTGTGCGTGGCGGTGTGCGTGGAGGTGTGTGTGGTGGTGCGTGGCGGTGTGCGTGGCGGTGTGTGTGGCGGTGCGTGGCGGTGCGTGGCGGTGTGCGTGGCGGTGTGCGTGGCGGTGTGCGTGGCGGTGTGCGTGGCGGTGTGTGTGGCGGTGCGTGGCGGTGTGCGTGGCGGTGTGCGTGGCGGTGCGTGGCGGTGTATGTGGCGGTGCGTGGCGGTGTGCGTGGCGGTGCGTGGCGGTGTGTGTGGCGGTGCGTGGCGGTGTGCGTGGCACAGTTAATTGGTGGAGGTGTGCGCTGCTTTCTAGTCAGCTTGAGATTTGGTGAAGAACAAAACGTGGAGTCGGTTCCTCTCAGACTGAGGGAAGCCCTGAAGCGTATACATGTTGTTTTGCTTTTATGTCGTTCTGCTCTAAAACTATGAACTCGCAAAAACAACGTTTAGTATTTTGAGAAACGTCCCGCTCGTTGTGTCACTGTTTGTGTTTGGATGAGCTGTTGCACGATTACAAGTCATGTGTGTTCCAGACCTCCTGTTAATTATGTCTCCGTCCCGGGAACGTGAAGTTTGTTATCTCCGCGTTTCGAGAAAATGATCCCGTTATCTCTGGAAAACATTTGTTATCTCATGATAACGACACAAATAACTGGAGACGTCGGGAAAACAGATACAATGAACTCATTATCACAGGAAAACCTCTGCGTGGCCCTTTAGGGCTTCCATAGGTGAGTTATGTTGACTTTAAAAACTCCAGCAGCAGAGGCTCAGTGTTGTTGTATCATATTAACAACATATGTAACATGTTTAGTGTTTATGTTCAATTGAATCAACTTAAAAAAAAAATCACCAAGCATCTTATGGATGTTCAGCACAGTGCAGAGTATATTATATATGGCAGAGTGTATTGTATAGTGCAGAGTGTATGGTATAGTGCAGAGTGTATTGTGTACAGTTGTCCCTCGCTATAACGCACTTCACCTTTCGCGGCCTCGCAGTTTCGCGGATTTTTTTTAGTGCAATTTTGCATGCTTTTTTTTTTTTTTTTTTTTTTTTTTTACAGCACATTGTGTTCTGCGTCCTGATTGGCTAAGGAACTGTAGACCATTGTCAATCAATCTCCTCCGTGCCGTGTCTCCTGTACAGTACAGAATGCGTTAATTGAGTGTATTGTATAGTGCAGAGTGTATTGTATAGTGCAGAGTGTATTGTATAGTGCAGAGTGTATTGTATAGTGCAGAGTGTGTTGTACAGTGCAGAGTGTATTGTACAGTGCAGTGTGTATGGTGCACACTGGATTATCCTCATGCAGGGCTTTGCAGCCTAAACACCATATACCATAATTCCCCTAAGCATCACACATTGCAGAAAGTATTACACACAGACAAACAAACACTGAGGCGCTGCATTCAAGCAGCTGTAAAAACAAGTCATATGAAGAGTGTGTGTGTGTGTGTGTTTTAACTTGTCTTTATGAAAGGGTTTTAAAGGAGGGCACTGAGCTGGCAGGTTGGAAAGCTCCATCAGCCTCACCATAAACACACAGCTCTGTATCCCATAAGGGCTTTAACGCTCCGAGAGGCAGCCAGGCACTCGTCCAAAATGTGTCTTACAGATGATCAATAAAATTTTAAAATCTATTCTAAATTGCACCGGTAATGAGCACAGATAATACATGCTTGGCTCCTCTGAGCACAGGGCTCTTATTATGGAAAAATTATCTTTGTATAAAGACAGTGAGCACTTTGTCCTTCATCATTCCTGTGTGCACACTAAAATCTTAACTTAACTTATGTGGATTTCTCACTATTGTGATGCAAAGTTGTAAAATAAAATACAATTTTTTGATGTGGCATCATATAAAATTAAACATTTGGATATCCCAAGTATTTTTGAATGCCATTGTTGATGCTGACATTGCTGGATTAAAACTCCCACCAGTAAATATTTTGTACAGCCATTCCGTGTCAGGGCAGAATCAGCATTTAACCTGTGAAAAACTAAAATCCTGGATAATAAAGAGAACACATAAACTAAAAACTTTATGAAGAGTTCAGTGGCAAAACTAGATGAATGCCATTCCTGAGATAAAAAACTGACTGTTGTGTATATCGCTTTATGTAACATACTCTAATAATCCAAAGTACAAAAGTACAAAATGTCACCTATAAATTAGTGTACTGCGATGATTTTTAATTGATATTATTTGTGGAAAAAACAGGCTTTATTGCAGTGTTCATGACTAAAACAGGAAATCTTCATCAATGACACTTTTTCCACAATGAAAAGAAGATGAAAGCAAACAACAATGAATACAGAATGAATACAAAAAACTATGACTAATTTGCCAATACTCCAAGTCGTGGGGTGAATTTGTCAAAACAAAAACTATAAAAAATATATAATTTCATTTTCATCACCAAAAAAAAAAAAAAAAAAAAATTGAAAAGGCCAGAAATAGAGAAATGAAAACACAAATTCCTGGCCTCAGATCAGAGGGGATCCTGTCATTAATCTGTAAGGAGACAAATGGACGTTTCCTCAGCGTATCCAAGCCGCTGTGTCTTTGATTTTGGGAGGAAAAAGAAAAAACATACAGGCCAACTTGACTTCTGATGCCAGTAAAGTAAGTAAAGTGAAAATTATGAATAGAGCACATTTAAACACTGATCAAGATGAACAAAATACTGCACAAAGGACATTAAATACAAAGTTAACAGTGAAAAGAAATAAACAACAACAAATACAAAGTTATTAAAGAAGTTTTTGTAAGTAACTACATACTTACAAGTTACTAAATAACAAAACCGAGGCAAAAGACAAGAGGCTATAATGAGGAATGTTGATCACTAAGAAATAATTTAATAGGTAATTTTAAAAGAAATGTGAACAAGAGCAGAAAAAAAAGGTGAACTTAGACCTTTGTGTGATCTTGACCTTGATGTTTGACCTTGATAATCCAAAAAAATAATCAGCTCGTCCTTCACTCATAACCATGATGTTTCATCCAAATCCCTCCTTTAGTATTTGAGTTATCTGACAAACAGATAAACAATCAAACAAACAAACAAACAGACAAAGGTAAAAAACCTCGTCATCAGCCTCCATCCACTCAGTGATTCAGTAGAATTCGACTAAAACCATCGAGTTGTCGACAAAAACTAATGAAGCTAACAAAATTATAACAGCTAAAATGGGACGACAAGTGGAAATACATTTTTGTCAGAAGACTAAAACAAAGACAAAACTGGCTGTCAAACGTAATGCTGCTTTATGAAAACAAAATGAATCCGCTTGGAGGTTATCTGTTTTTACAAATGAACTCTTCATATTCACTCCTAATTGTGTGTAATCAGTCAAAGTGTCTCATCGCCGTCAGTTCAGATTAAGGACGTCCCGCAGACGGCCCGTGTGTTATTGATCAGCACAACAATAAATCAGACAAACTCGGCTGTCTGTGTCATAACTGGAGACGGATGACTCTGAGACCGCCGCTTATCAGGATATCGGGTCCGGCGCTCGACCCCGCCCCGTCTGAGCCTGCAGGAATACAGATGAGCCGGGCCGGGCGGCGGCGGCGTCCGCCGGCGGCGTGAGGTATGAGGCGTTCGCATGCGGTCACGTGGCTGCGGAGCGCCAGCGGGGCAGGGACGCTGTGTTTATGAGGAATGCTGTCAGCCCTCCCTCACACTGCTCATAACTCCACAACCAAAGGGCACAATCGAGCAGCCTGCCGTTATTATTTGTGACAGGGGCTGTCGGCTTCCTGCCGGAGCCAATATGGCAGGTCTCGGGGTGCGGGGATATTAGATGCCACCAACCTCTGACCGCAGGTGAAGTCTGCAGGTGAACCCCAATATAAATCGCGTGTTCTCTATTTACGCTTGGAGTGTAAGGGACTAACGGGGGACGAGTCGCAGTTCACATGGTGCTATTGCTGTCATATCTTCATCTGAACAGCTCATTTAGTCTCATCTCCGGTGATGGAAGCTTGTTTTTCTTCAAACAAGGGAACAAATGTGCCGCTGGGCTGAAATAATCCCACTGGTTTCCAGTGCAGAGTCCCTTGTTCCTGGAACTCTTCTGGGAACAAGTCTAAATATGTTGCAATAATGATAGTTTATTTAATAATAATACTGTATTTATATTGCACCTTTCACACAGGGGGTGTAGCTCAAAGTGCTTTACAATAAGGTAAAAAAAAAAAAAAACAGGAGTATAAAACAGACCATTAAAAACAAGTTGAAATACTGCGCGATAAAACCAAGCAATCAACTGAAAAACAAAGAGGAGAGGCACTAAAACAAAAGTTAATTAGATATATAACAGTTGGAGATAAAAAACAAATAAGATCTAGAAACAGTGAGATATGTAGAAACAAAGGAAGATATAAAAGTGTAAAATAAAGGAGGGCATACAAACAGTAAAATATAGAAAAGAACAGAATAGAAGAATAAGACAAAGGACGCGTGACAGGTGTATCTGAAAAACCGGCGGCGGCGGCTCTCAGAGGCATGAAGGATTAAAACCACGAAGAATTAGTAATCTAAACAGGAATAAGGCAGATCAGCCCACCAGGATCAAGAAAATGACGCTTTAGTCACGAAAATTCAGGAAACAAGAGGATTAGAGCTGAATTCAGGTGGGATCAGTGGGTCAGGAGTGTTGGAGAAAGTTACTTTTGAGAGTAACTAGTTACTCACTCAGTTACTTTTTGTTAAAAGTAACCTGTTGGACTGCTTTAAGTTTAAGTTTAAAGCGTGCTTTCTAAATCTGCATTGCTGTTGAGTCACTATCAACTCAAAAATCATGACAGGCGAGAAAACTGATCCATCGGCTGTGTGTTGTAAACAAACCAGCCAGCAAACAGTCTGCAAGGCTCGGGCGGAGACGCATTCACAAAATAAAAGCCCCACATTTCTGGTGGGAAGGAGAAACACACCTGCTTTTAAACATTAAGAAAGGACTTGGATATCAGCCGGTTTGTAGATATGAGCAAATATCACAACGCTGACCTTTTCAATAATGACGTTGAAGGAGTGTGTGTGTGTGTGTGTGTGCACGGCTGCTCGTAAATGTAAATATCAACGGAATATTTATCTTCATCAGATTAGAAGGAATACTGTCTTTTTCAGAATAAGGGCAAAAAGTGGAATATTTTTGTGCGTGTAGATGTGGTCTTTGCTTGTTTCTTGCACTTTGCCAGCTCACTTACCAACAACAACGGCATCAGTAAGATAAACAAACACGTCAACAACCAACAACAATTAACATTTTCAGAAATAGCAATTACTAAATTAAAAAAAAAAAACATGTTGATTACTCGTTACTGCAAAAAAAATTATCTGAATACTGTAACTTGTTACCATCGGATTATGTTACTCATTACATTTGAAGCAGTAATTAGTAATCTGTTACACATGACCTTGTGAAGATAATCCCAGCCCCGGAGAGACGGCGGAGGAGAGAGAGCTCATGAGCAGGGCAGCTGACAGCCTGAGGAAACGTTAAAGTTTTATTTGTGCGAGACGACACGACTGCACCAACTGTCCACGCCGCTGATTCATAAATGAATATTGAAGCTGCTTCCCACCACCCGCATTAATATTTATGATTATCATGTTGTGCTACAATGACTGACTCGACCTGACCGACTGCTGATGAGAGCACAGCTAAACTCAGGAGAGTGTGTTTTAATATCGTGTGGAGTCAGAGCTCGCCCGCCCGCCCGCCCGCTGGCGTCCGGCGAGACTTCAGGGTTTCGTCTTCTGACACCCTATACGGCGACTCGGAGCCACGGCGGCCGGAAGACGCCGACACGCCTCCCTGTCCGGGATCATCTGCTCTTCACTGATGTCACCGGCTCATACATGCAGCCGGGCTCGCCTCACCGCTGGGAAATGTCTCAGAGCTCATCACGATGTAAAGTACGAGGCCCGACTGTGGTGAGCGGCTGCAGCTGAACACAAGAATCACACCAGTCACCACGTCTGCACATATCACTGCAAAAACCCTCATCTTGATAAGTCATTTAGTCTCATATTCTGCAAATGAAGTAAGAGGGGAAAAAATGCCATATCTCTGGAGTCAGATCATCTCATCTGAGTTAAATGCTGCTCGGTTTTTTTGTCCGAATTTCTTGAATCAGGTGCCAGTTTCTTGATTCCAGTGCTCAGGGTTAAGGCTTTATTCTGCCTGGTTTCAGCATATTTATACTTTTCCAGTTTCCAGAGAAAATTCTCAAACAAGTGAAGCTGCATTGGAAACAAAAATGATTATCTCAACCCACTGACATTTCTTAGCTTGTTTGTAGAAAAAGCAGTATTCCAGAGTTGAATGTGAGAGCAGATGAGGTGGGTTGCGTGTTAACTGCAGTGCACGAGCAGCTTGAATCGGGGAGTAATGTGAAATGAGAGAGAGCAGTCGTCTGTCAGCAGAAGCATCGAGCTGCTCTGTAAAAGTCGCCGGCGTCGTCTCAGACATGGCAGCTCAGTTCTGACCCAGTGAAAACCTGCATCAAGCTGCCGGCCGCTCTGACTCACCTGAAACATCCCATCAGCCGACAGAGAGCTTTTCAAACTTTGTCGTGTTCTGGAGCCGCAGGCCGGCCCTCGTGAAGCCTCGGACCCCCACCTGGAGAGGCTTTACCCTCAGGACTCTGACATGAAAAGATACTTTGCTTTATTTTAATTATGGAATTGTCTAGATGTCATATTAGTCAGATCAATTCAAAGTGGTGAGATTAAAACATAATGTTAAAAATAATTACTTGTACATATTTTTGTATCTTAGTGATGTTGAGTGAATTACCTGGGCAAACTCACTAGAATTCCTTGAAAAACATGCGATAAAAGTGACTAGCAAATTAGCAAGAAATGACCCGAAAATTTAAAAAAGAATTATTTTTTTTAATTACCAGAAAATGACCAGAAAATGACCAACAAATTAGTAAAATATCACAAAAAAAAAACAGAAAATAGCAAAAAAAAAAAAAGTATTAAAAAATGCACACTATATTTATAATTATTAAAATTATATATTTAAAGATCAGATCAGTGATTCTGGATGAACATGAGGTTTCTTAGGTTCAAATACTGTAAAAAGCAGATCTTCATTTTGCTGAGGACCACCTGGACGACCCCCAAGGACCCCTGGTGGGCTCTGGACCCCGCTTTGAAACCCACTGAGCTAACAGATTTCCTGTCAGCTTTATGATGGCCTGTAGCTCAGTGAGGTGTGTGTGTGTGTGTGTGTGTGTGTGTGTGTGTGTGTGTGTGTGTGTGCTCAGGCAGTGAGCTGGCTCTTCACACCTCTGTGACCAGCAGCCTCGTGGCTCCAGGCCGCCCCAAACGACCCCACACCCCGACCTGCCGGCTCTGTGGAGCGTAAGCCCCCCATCTGTCCCACCACCATGCAGATGCCCGCCGTCCCGGGCCCCTCGGCCCCTCTGCCCCTCGGCCCCTGCAGCCAGAGCTGATGTCCAACTGTCTGTCCCCGTCTCCCCTGCCCCCCCACAACCAACACTGCTGCTTAAAGTGACAGATTACAGTTATTCCCGGGTTAGGGATACAATAACTGAGGGCCTGTTTCTGTGTATTTGTACCTCGACAGTTGATTTTTTCTGTGGTTGAAGTATTTTCCATTGTAATATTTTAAATGACACCCATTACAGAGTCAAATTTTATATCAAGAGGCAAGTCAGGATAATCTTTGTTATTCCTGAGAGGGAAATTCATGGCAATAGAGCAGCCAGTTCATGAGTGAACACAAAAATAAATGAATGAATGTATGAATACACACAGAACACAGAAAGGAAGAAAAAAACAGGAAGATTTAAAAAGTGCACATTCAAACATGGGAGAGATGTAAAAAGAATCAATGAAAGGGTCTTTGGCCGTTTGAGTCCATTGGTGTTACAGTGATCGATTAAGCTGAAAAATTCATTATTAAACCTAATTGCACCTGTAATGAAAAAATTAACAAAAGTGCTGAATGTGTATTTTATTGTAGAGTAGGTGCCCACCTCCCTCTTCCTGTACCTGCATCCTGTGTGTGTGTGTGTGTGTGTCTGGTAGCTGCAGATTTTTGACGAAGCCCAGCGAGGACACTGGCATAGTGAGCTGTACGCGGTAATTTGTGCTTGAATATAAAAAGATCCAAAAGATTCAGACAAGACAGAAGGTGAACGCACATTTTACAACAATCTGATAAAAAAATGACATGAGCAAGACCTGCTTCCTGTGAAGCATCTCAGTAACTTTTACTCTGAGTGGCCATTTAGTAGTTTTACCTTTGTAGATTTTTACCCTATTAAATTTAATTTGATCTCAGTCTCATCAAGTCAAAATTATTTGCATCACTCTTAATCAACATAATGCACACAACACGTGACAGCCACCAGCCTTAGACTGTTGATTAGAACACGGAAGAACTGCTGCAAAAACCTCATCAGGATCAAATAAGCTTGTCATTTCTGATGCAGATGCCCAGCAGGGCCTGCAGGTGGCACCAGAGAGAAAGACATGCATGCACCCAAATTGCCAGCCAAAATCATGAAGAAGACAAAATGAGTTTTGTCACAAAATTTCAATCTTATAAAGACCACCACATCTGTGACATCATTTTGGCCTGCGGGTGGAGCTAGAGAGAAGGCCATCAGGTCAACGAAACGGCCACGTCAGCGATCCACCAAACAGGTGTGGAGATCTGTCCCTCTGGACCAAAGTGCTGACTGACAGACCAACGGACACCGTGACGTACAGCCTCGCTGCCCAACAGGCCAAAAAGTAAATCTCCGCATCAGAGTCAGTATCTTCACTCGAGTTGGATTTTTCCAGTTTTTCCACTGTTTCCTGAAACTCTACTTTCTTTTCCGCAACTCAGCTCTTCCGTCTCCCAGAGTCCTCTCTCACACCCGGCTCTTAGCAGCACAAAGCGCGATGCGAGTCTCTTTTCTAGTTTCCAAGCAGCTCAGTTGTCATTTCCCCGTCCAGCGTCCACGTTGTGGAATCAGCAAAGTCTCTTGTGTCCATCTGAGCTCCATGAGCGTCTGAAGTCAGAGCTGCAGTTTTCTCTGCTATTTGAAGCTCATTATCAAGACAGTGATGGTGGCCTACATAGGGGGCGCCGGCGAGCGTCCACTCTGCCTGTTCCACACACAGGGACGCTGCTTCAACTCAGGGAGCTCAGATGGAGTCCTGATCTGCTCGGGAGCTTTCACTCCGTCTCCTTCCTTCTTACCTGGAGAATCCTCCATTAGAACAGCAGCCCACCAAGGTGTGACACACCTGGCTGTTAAAGGGGACGGGAGACGGCGCTCTGATTGGTTTACTGCATGTTACGCCCAAAACACAGCCAGGATTAATGAAGAGACTCAGTACAAGCCTTTAGAACCAGGAGCCTGGAGCAACAACCGTCTGTTCTGCTGTTAAAATATCAACAGTGGACTTGGACACGCCCTGAATGCACCTGCACGAGTGCACCATGCTCTGCAGACCAGGAGCTCAGATCAGTAAAATACATAGATGGATAGATAGATAAATTTAGATAGATAGATAGATAGATAGTTAGATAGATTTACTTTATCGATCCCAAACTGGGAAATTATTATGTTACAGCAGCATCAATAGAAACATAAAAAAGCACACTGTACGATATAAAGCAGATACATTAAATAGAATAAATGCAAAAATATATACAATAAAGGCCCCAGTCTCTCTCTTATCCCGCTCACATTCTTTTGTGTGTGTGTGTGTGTGTGTGTGTGTGTTGTGCAGGTGAAGTGTGACCAGTACTGGCCCAGTCGAGGCACAGAGACATACGGGATGATCCAGGTGACCATGTTGGACACGGTGGAGCTGGCCACCTACAGCGTGCGCACCTTCGCCCTCTATAAGGTGAGAATCATACAGAGACACACACAGCATGAACGTGCAGCGACACCGACGGAGAGAAGGAGGTTTGGAGCTGCAGAATCTACTCAACAGTTTTGTCTTCAGCTCCGTCAGATAAAAAATGAAAGCTATGCTTGTTGAGCATCGCTGTGCATAGAAGTTTATAAATACCTGTCATGGCAGCCATGCGTTTACAGCAAAATGAAAAATGCTCACCACTGAGAGACTATAGCTGTGTAATTACTCAATACTGAATATTATGTTTCATCAAGGACCTCTTAGGAAACAAGTGTTTTTATTCAGGCTTTCAAGTGCAGCTCTCTGGGATTTTTCCTGCAGCATATTTCTGATGTAAATCAGTGTTGTTGAGATTCACGCATGACTCGGTCAGTCGTGCATTATCCCCGGTGTTTGCGGGTGTGTTTTCCATGTCAGGCAGCGAGTGGTGGTGACTGCACATTTGCATTCATGATTGAGTGGTGACTCAGTGCAACATAAAAAAAAGTAAAAATAAAAATAAAATCACCCAAGTTATACATTTATTTTGTGATCCTCATATGAACCTGAAGAAGCGTCAAATATGATTAAGGATTCTTTCTGAAGTGAAACTTGATTTGTACGAGACAGGCGAGTTTGGGAGCCCATCTGCGAGGAAAAAAATCCAGCCTGAAACGCATTAACAGCCGAGACACGCAGAGCGAGCCTCGGTGACTTAACACTTTAAAATCAGGCATTTTCTGTGACATTCCTGTGCAAACTTTTCTTTTTTTTTTTTTTTTTTTTTTTTGTGTGTGTTTGGATCTGCCCCAGCTACAAGCAAATAAAGTTTGTTAGATTCAGGAGATTTAAAAACGTACCCACACGCTTTGCACTCTTTGTTTCTTGTGCTGTTTTGATGTTCGATGTTGTATTTTTGTTATTCAGCAGCGAGTCAATCCACTCACGTCACATGGAGAAATTAGCATCACAGCTGCAGCCGCTAAAAACAAAAGTGGCGGCGCCTAAAAAACATGAAGAGCAAGGCTTGTTTGTCGCCTCTGTGATTTGTAGCGAGGGAGAAATCCAGCAAAGAGGGAGAGCTCACTTCTTTCTATAATTAAGGCCAATTTGCAGCACACCAAGGTTATTATAATTTTGCATTTTTCATTCATTTTCATTTTGATTTCATTTGGATTTCATTTTCATTTCTTTTTGTTTTCAATTTCAGTTTAGTTTTAATTAGTTTTGAAAACAGACTTGCTAGTTTAGTTTTTGTTTTTGAAAATACTTAGTTTTGGTTTCAGTGTTGGTTTTAGTTTTTATTATATGGGGTATTTCTTAGGTTTGAGATTCAAAAAGGTCAGAAAAAGTATTGCATAATAAAAACTCAACAAAACATCATACCACTAAAAAAATTGTACCAACCAAATAAACTGACGAAAGACGAAAATTAGAGACATTTTCTCCTTATTTTTAGTTTATTTTAGCAAGTTCTGTAAATACAGTTTCAGTCAGTTACTGTTTTTTGGTAAGGCCTAGTTTTTATTTTTGTTTCGTTTATCATAAGCTTCCATCAGTTCATTAAAGCCGTCATCGCTGCGCCGCAGGTTTCTGTCTGCAGAAGCTGTCGACAAAACTTGCAGATGATGCAGGACCACAGAGTCTCTGATTGGTCCGCTTTGTGCTGTCGCTGTATTTTTCGGAGTGGATTTTGACGGGAGTGAATGATCGCCTCTCCCCAACCAGCTGGAGCTCAGGAGGTTTGAAAATAAGTGCTGATGTTTCCAACTCATCCCCAAATTATTCCGAGATGTCCCCAAATTCATTGTCAGGGTGAGAAATATCCCAAAACATCGGCCTGTGTTTATCTGCGATTTGTTAGTGCATTAGTATGAATAAAATCTTGACGCTGCTGCCCCAATGCAGAAGTAGGAATTAACCTTCAAGCTCCATTGTTTGTGCAGCTAAAACAGTAAAACCAGAAACACACTGTGAAGTAAGTCACCAATCCCTGTTTTCTATGTGTGGTAATGTGTGTGATGGTGGAATTTATTTTCATCTTGCATGCCGTGTGTGTGTGTATGAGTGTATTTGCTGGGTTTTAAATGAGTGTTTGTGCTGAAACAGAACGGCTCCAGTGAGAAGAGGGAGGTCAGACAGTTCCAGTTCATGGCCTGGCCTGACCACGGCGTGCCTGAGTATCCCACCCCAACACTGGCCTTTCTGCGCAGAGTGAAGGCCTGCAACCCCCCAGACGCCGGGCCCATGGTGGTCCACTGCAGGTACGCCGCCCGTCACATGACCAAGACCTGAGCCTTACCGACACCGAGTCAAGACCACACCGATTCCACCCCCATTTCTCTTATAAAAACTTTATTTAGGAACATTATCAAGGAGAGTAAAACATTATAATACAGTAATACAAAGTGATGCGTGTTCTCAGTGACAGAAGGCAATCCATTTGGCTCATTACAGCAGGTAGAATGAAACCAAAGTGCTATTACAAACATGTTACTGCTGCTAAATGATGAGCTCCCCCGCACCTCCACATCAGCCACTGATGGGGAAATTACACAGCATTTATCCTAATTGATCTGTATGCAGTGATATGCTCTTCATAAACAGAGGCATTGGTCTATAGAGCACAGAAAAACAGAAAAAAAATGGAAAATAAATGGAAAATGTTACAACAAATTGTGCTGTTATGTTAAGAAAATCAGATCTGTGACTGAAATGAATGAAGCAACATGTGTCACTGCTGCTCTGTGATGCTTGTGGTCCAATGGTGGCATGTCAGTATGAATCTTAACAAGGTGTTATTACTCTGCACCTGGAAATTAGTCTGAAAAATAAATAGGTGCAACATGTGTAACAGTAGCACATTTTTAAAACTGATACATACCAAGTAATAAGCCAATCACATTAACAATACATAAACCAGACAGCGCTCAGGCAGGTGACTTTATCACACCCACGAGTTCGTCTGCATGGCCTGGTCTAACGAGTTGTTTTGATCGATGCTTGTTGCATTTGGTTTGGTTGGTTTCAACACGACTCAAATAAAAGTGGACCACAGCACGTAAACCAAAGTGACAAGCTTAATGTTCATGTGTGGCAGCACGTTAGCCATCTTTAAATAAAGATAACAAAACAAAACAATGAAAATCTGTTCTTCCGCTGTTTCTCACAGCACCTGAATGCAGCAGAAAAGCAGCAGGCAGCAAAGCAGGCCTGATGAGTTATGATATGAACCTTCACGTTTATTACAGCCGTCTTCCTTTTGTCCGCGCATCAAAGGAAGATCAAAGCGCTTGGGGAGATTTATGAAACAAAATGTGATTGACTGTTTTACTCTGATCGATGACGATGATGATACCAGCCTCACTTCAACCGAGCCGCTCCAGAGTTCACCAGTTCACCAGTTCACCAGGGCTCGATTCACCCGGACTTAACACAACTTGTGTGAAAGCAACATTAGTGATGTCACTGCAGGTGTGGTCTTGACCGGTCATGAAATAAAATTCTGGGTCCTCTTTGTCTGGGACCAAGACGAGGCCGACTAAAAACGGGTTAATTCCAAGCTGAGAGCGAGACGTTCAGAATGTGGACTTTAGACCAAGAGCGATGTCAAGCGCCACGTCGCTGCCAGTGAACGTGGCAGGAAGACGTAGAAAAGGAAAACAAACGGCCTTTACCCAGGCTTTTGGTAAAAGTAGATTATTGCTCAGTATTGCTCTGATGTGCAGTTATAAAGCATTTCCTGTTAGAGCTGCACTCTGCAGTTCACACACGAGATCATTATATGAAATTCCTGCTTAGTGCAGCTTTAAATATACTTAAATATCACAGGAGGCTTGCTGCTACACAGCGCTCCGTCTTTAATACTTTGACCTCGATGAATTAAAGAGCCTGCATGGAGTCACTTTGAGCTCTTTTCTGCTTTCTTTACTCCTCTGGAAGACGGAGCGGCTGAGGCTTGTTACCACAGATTTCTGAGCTTCCCAAATTCGCTGACATGACACTGCACACAACAGCTTTCACTTCCAAATTACACAAGAAAATGCATCATGTAGGAATTTTTATTTGAAGTCATGAGTATGATCTGACCAGATTTTGTATAAAATAAAGATTAAAAAAAAAAAACAAAAAACATTTTCTCAGGTGTGACAACAGGTGACAAATGCAGCTGAGTAAAAAAAGAATATTTGAAGTACGGAGGGATAAATACATGGTGTTCTCTAAATGGAATTATTCAAGCATGTACATGTATGTTTACACCCAAATACACTTGAAGAATTAAAGCACTTGCTGTGGGTAGTTTCTACCCTGGAATACACACATAAACACACATGATAAATCACAATATGCATGAAAGCAATTGAAGTTATTCAAATGACACAAGATATTTTGCATTTTGCTGCTCCGTGGCCCAGCCTGGCCTTAGAAAGACTACAGCAGAGCAGGTAAAGGGTGAAAACAGGATTGCAAAAAAATCATCAAGTCACTCAGCCTCATCTTCAGTGTTGTTGTTGTTGTTTGTTTGTTTTTTTCAGGCATGGTAAAAAAAAAAAAAAAAAAATCTGCCAGTGGGATGAGATAATCCCACTTGTTTCCAGAGTTTTCTTGAAGCAAGTGTCATTTTCTTGATCCCAGTGGGACGATCTGCCGTGTTTCAACAGATTTAAACTTGTTCCCAGAAAAAATTCATGAAACACATCAAACCGCATTAGAAACAAGTGGGATTTTCTCATCCCACTGGCAGATTTTTTTTACTTGTTCAAAAAAAAAAAAAACATGATTTAAACACTAAATACGAGAGTAAATGTCTGGTGAAAATGAAGATTTTTGCCACACTCCTCCCCACTGTTTTGTAGATGTTATTAGAGTGCAGCTGCGAGCTCCTGTGTGGTCACATGTTAACTTTGTGCTCTGGCAGTGCCGGTGTGGGCCGGACGGGCTGCTTCATCGTCATCGAAGCCATGCTAGAGAGGATGAAACACGAGAAGTCCGTGGACATTTACGGCCACGTGACGTGTATGCGAGCCCAGAGGAACTACATGGTCCAGACGGAGGACCAGTACATCTTCATCCACGAGGCGCTGATGGAGGCCGCAACATGCGGCAACACAGAGGTCCCCGCCCGCAACCTGTACGCCCACATCCAGAAACTGACCCAGATCCCTCCCGGAGACACCGTCACCGCCATGGAGCTGGAGTTCAAGGTAACAGGCCCGCCGGTCGCCGCATGTGTTTGGTGTGAGTCGGAGTAGCTCAGGAAAAGTCTGCCTGACTGAACGAAGCGCCAGGAAGCGAGGCGAGAGGAGGGATTCTCATCTTCAGTCTGTAGAACAGAGATGAATTCGCTCTCAGAGGAGGAGCATCCTGCTTTGAGAGCTTATCTTCAGAGCTTCAGATGAGAGGCTGAAGGAGCGGGAGAGAGGAAGAAAGGCAGAGGGGAAGAGAGCGATAGAGAGAAGGAGGGCTGGGAGAAGCTGGCTGCCTGACAGCCTAAAGATAAAGCTTCATCGGGGTGGGTAGTTGACATGGGGTCGGCCACGGCGCTCCACTGTACTCGGCTGCTCCAGTGGTCCCCGTGCTCGCTCCCTGCTGAGTGACACCGACCCGATTTAAACAGCCCCACCTTGGGGGGCTTGCCACAACCCAAATTATGTTGCTCTAACTTGTTCAAGCAAGCAATATGGCTGTAAATCCTGACCGAGCATAATTAGGTTTTGATCCTCGGCTCACTGCAAATTTGTTTTGCAAGCAGTTCTCAAATTGACACTTGCTCTTGCAGTGCAGAGGAATCACATTAGGACCTGTCAGCAGAGCTGGCAGAAAAACCTCTCTCATTTGGGATATGGCTTTTAAAAGTTTTGTTCTCTTTGGTTTGATATTCGCTGGCACAGCCCTGTCTATCGCAGTTCACAGTCATCTCAAATTTGTGTGGGTTTGTTTTGACTCCTCGGTGTCTGTGTGGCATTCTCAGAATTGGTTTTAACGCAGAGTGGCACCGGGCTTTTATTTGAAGTCCGAGAACAAAGGGGATCAGCTCAAAGTGCATCATTTTCATGCATCAATAAGAGTGTTAGCTTCCCGTGCCCTCTAACAACTTTGTTCATACACCAGCGCGCCGCGAAGATTGGTTGTATTAGCACTTGAAAGGATCGGAGGGAGACTGAGGAGACGGTGGGCGTTGTTGTTAAGCCGCAGCACCGTCACCTCTGGGCGAAGGATCGGGTGTCTGTCGAGCAGCAGAGCCAGACGTGTCCTCATTCTGTCCACAGAAACTGGCCAACTCTAAAGCACATACCTCAAGATTCATCAGTGCCAACCTGCCGTGTAACAAATTCAAGAACCGACTGGTGAACATCATGCCTTTCGAGTCCACCCGTGTCTGCCTGCAGCCAATCAGAGGAGTCGAGGGCTCCGACTACATCAACGCCAGTTTCATTGATGGATACAGGTAAGCGCATTTAATTATACGGCCACACTAAGAAATGCACAGGGCCAAAATAGGCAGGAGGATAAAATATGAAATGTACAGTGAAAAATATGGATCGGGGGCTGCTGTGGAAAACAAAATCCGCTCATCCTGTTGCACCTCTAATGAGCAAGGAGTGAACCTTTTCTCTTGTGGCTGACAGGAGCGAATTATGGGCTGACATGGAGTCCAGTGTTTCACCGCCTCCCTTCCCTTTGCTATGTCAGTTGTCAAAACAAATTGGGTCTTATTGGCAGGGCTGTTCATTCTCTCACATTTTTCCTTCCTGTAAATGAGTAGCCTGTTTTGTGATAGGTGACAAGGCAGAGAAATAAACTGATTACTCCATATGTTTCCGTGAGTCTCCCCTCTCCTTTTTTTTTTTTTTTAACCACACATATCAGGTCAGTCAGTTGATCAGTCACCTGACACTTA
Source organism: Myripristis murdjan (assembly GCF_902150065.1). NCBI lineage: Eukaryota > Metazoa > Chordata > Actinopteri > Holocentriformes > Holocentridae > Myripristis > Myripristis murdjan. The sequence goes on along the minus strand of NC_043983.1, from coordinate 32,475,572 downwards.
GCCCGTGTGATGAATAAAAACAAAATTAATGTCTGTGTCTCTTTAATGAAGCAGACGCTTGGAAAACTTCATTGCAGTTCTCCGAGGTCTTAAAGCGAGCAAGGTCTTTTGTACCAAAGTGGGGCGATATCTTCTCCTGATAAGGTTACCGGGGAGCAAACGGGCTCTTAAGAGACAGAATAATCGTAAGATTTGTGTTCATCCTGGTCCGAGTTACATGACAGGCTGTGGCAGAAAAACAGAATCTAACAAGGAGCAGCAGAGATGGTCCAAACAAAGAATACCTCGGGGACGATATTAAAAGTTCACTGAGAAATACACAGATTCAGCTAAATCATAAAGGTCAGAGTGTCAAACTTACACACGTATGGCAAAGCCTTGAGGAATCTCTTCTCACTGACAGTCTTATAGTTGTGAATTTTCTTTTAATTATCGTTTCGTTCAAGTCCTTTCGTCTCACCTTCAGTGTTAAAACCTTGTTTTTCTTCAGACAACGTGAAAAATCTGCCAGTGCGATGAGATAATCCCACTTGTTTCCAGCGCTAGTCAACGTTGTTTCCAGAATTTTCTTAAATCAAGTGTCTTTTTCTTGATCCTAGTGGGCCGATGTGCCTTATTCTGCCTCGTTTTAACATATTTTATACTTGTTCCCAGAAATATTCATGTCAAGCTGCACTGGCAACAAGTAGGATTATCTCATCATCCCACCAGTAGATTTTTTTTTCTACCTTGATTGAAGATTTTATGGCTGAATATGAGGAGATTTTTCGAGTGTTTAACAGTCCCAAAATTTTGCTGGACTTTTTGTGAAAAACTCCCACAGGCTTTGTCTTTGTATGCAACAGGACAGACTGATCATCCGACGGGTGATCTTGCTCTCTTGCAGACTCGCTCTGAGTTGGCAGCGCTGATACAGATGATTCACCAATCTGTGACAAGCCACTTTTTGCATTGGCTCATCACCAATCTCCGATCAGCGATTTAAATGATGCTCCCCCTGGGTTACAGTCCCTCGTCACTGCTAGTCAGGCGCTGAGCTGTTCCTCTCACCTCGTATTCACACACACCGTCAAAGTCTCATTAATGTGTGTAAGCTGTACAGCTGCTGTGGGTAATTCGTGCATGGGAAAAAAAAATGTTGGCAAATATTTTAGCTACAACTGCAACGAGCTAGAAAAGCAGTTCTGCCTAAGAGGTGTGGAAATTAAGTTTAGTCAGTGCTAACGAAACATTACGGCAAACAGGCTGCGGTGAAGCTGAGAGACAGCCAACCTACCGGAACGTGGCAATGTTCTTATGTTTCAGAAAGGGCTCTGAGAGAGACGGCCTTTATTTCTTTGAATGTACGTGACAGCACGAGTGCAAGAGGGAGAGGGAGAGAGAGAGAGAGAGAGAGAGAGAGTCGGCCCGGTTTGCTGATTTAGCTCCACATGCTGGAACTCAGTGCTGACATTGTCCCACGTCAGATAAATAGCTAATCTCAGACCTCCCAGAGAAGCTTCTCCTCTCTGAAAATGTAAACACTCACTGGAATGCTTCATGATGCAATTGCATTATAAGGGATTGGCGAACGATATAAAACCCTTTTGCCCGTGACGAGGATGGGTTCGCTTTGTTCTCAACTGCAGGCACCTAATGAAGTCCCCTGGGCCCCGTCCACCCCCCCAACTAAGGGAGGAGGGGGAAGGAGGCAGGGGTGTCCTGTAATTCCTCTCTAATTCCTGTAGCAGTAATTAAGGGTGGATTGAGATACAGCGAGCTCCAGCGGTCTGTGAGCCAGGTCTTTAAAGCGAGGAGAGTGGATTAGGGTGGCTTAGGGTGAAGAGAATGAACATGATTAGGACCATTAGAGGAGGTGTCCAGCGACCTCTATGTATATGAGCTGTAGTAATTCACCTCATCTGCTGTCCATGGTGATGCAAGATAGGAAATCAGACAGCAAGCTTACACTAGAATATCATTACCTCTGGATAAGAGAGGGCTACAACAGAATGGAGGCACAGTTTAAACCGCTGACGACCTTGCAATGGCACTCCGTTTTATGGTTTCCCTCAGAAGAGCCGCGATTAACTCTGACTCAGATTGGAAAGTGAGTAATGTTCAGCAGTGCATCTGATCATAAGCCAAGGCTTTTCTAGTGGGATGCAAATGCATAAATGTGCATTTATTAACATCCAGGATGTGACCCACAAGAAAACGCTACCGGTCACATTTTCCTCCAGAATCACTCTGCAGTCTCAGGCCACATCGCTGGAGATCCAACAGAATACAGCAGAAGGTTTAGGCTTCAACGTTTATATTCAGCTGTTGTATTAGAAAGTATATCAAAATAACAGTTTCAGTGCTGCAAGTTGCATCAGAGCCAACCCTCAGACCAAAACAGGCACAGACATGGAACCTTAACCAAAATTGCCTTCAAACACCACTGGTTTGAAAAAAAAAAAAAAAAAAAGAAAGATAGATGGAGAGCTGATGTGCACAGATAACATAAATACACAGAATGTGTGCAGCACTGGCAGTGACACTCACATGTCATGCACTCAGGCTTGTGAGAATCACTGAGGCGCTCTGCTGCACGGCTGAACACTGCCCCCTAGCGGCCATGTGCTGTAACTTCTCACATGGATTGCCCAAAGCTGGGCTGAGCAGCTTGGACGGCATCTGTCATCTTAACAGTGCCGTGTAAAAGGTTCAGTGTTCAAGCAAAGCCCGTGGAAATGTCAGTACACACATTAACCAGCAGCTGATTCATCAAGTTTACGTTAAAGGGGGCATCTAAAATTAAATGTTTAATACTTTAAGAATACATTGAGCTGCAGTGAGCTGCCATTGCATGGAAGTTGACACTGTTTACACAGCGAGTTTAGCAATGTGTTTTGGCTGACATAAATTGTTATGAAAGAAATTATGCATCAATGGAAGTAGCCTTAGATTGACTTGGTTATATGAGGATTGGGTCTTAAAGTGAAAAAATATATGTTTAATATTTTGGTGGTTGTTTTTTTTACCACTATATAATTGTGACATATGTGTAATCCCACTTATTACAGGTGCTTCAGTGTTTCAGGAATTTTTAAGGGACCAAGTATAAACCTGTTGAAACAAGGCAGATAAGCCCACCAGGATCAAGAAAATGACAATTGATTCAAGAAAATTCAGACCAGCAGTGCACAAAAGTGGGATTATTTCATCCCAACAGCATTTTTTTCTCACTTTTTAAAAGAAAAATAGGATTTTAACACTTATTATTACACCAAATTACTTGTTAAGCTGGACATGAGGAGTGACAACCATATGAAAAAAAAAAAAAAACAATCTCTGTTCCTATTTGCAGGCAACAGAAAGCATACATGGCCACCCAGGGCCCGTTACCCGAGACCACAGAGGACTTCTGGAGAATGTTATGGGAGCACAACTCCACCATCGTAGTCATGCTCACCAAACTCCGTGAGATGGGACGGGTAATACACACATCCATTATCGTCCAGATACTCTGGGTTCTCGCTGGTCATGGACTCTCTGGAACATCATGGAATTTAGACCAATCTATTCCTGTCAGGAAGGGATTTTAAACATGTCATTTTTCAAGATTCAACATGTCATTTTTCAGCTCCCCTCAAACATTCTTTACACTGAAGGGTTTTTACTCTAACTGGAGTGGAAACCAGACTGAAAAAAAACATTAACAAATCAGGCAAGGGAGACCATTTTTAGGCAGTGGAGTACTGGTGTAACGATTTTGTACCGAAACTGAAAGCTGTGCTTCTGTTCAGTTCAGCGAACCGTACATGTGTGCTGAACTATGAGTTCTTCTTTCTCCACCAGTTCTTTTTTGAGCTCAATGCAAAATTACATCAAACACATTCATGATGTAAAACAACCAGCTCTGCTTTTGATTAATGATAGCAAGGCCAGGCTGCACAACCTTTAGAGGACACTGACCCATTCCGCTTGTTGTGGTGAATTGTTGGCTTATTTTTAAATGAAAGAACTTCAATTCTGAGTCAGGTCGATTCAAACTGAACCACAGCCTAAAAATGGAGATGCAAACCAAACCGTTAACACCTCTACCATGGAAATGCTCCAGCTTAAAGGGTTAATTCACCTGTTTTGAGAAATTTGCAAAACTAAAATGCACATATTACTACCAAGTGTACATGAATGATAGTTCCACCCAAATCACTTTGTACAACTATTTTTCCTGCTATCAACAGCCAGAAAGAAAAGTCCCAGCACAGAGAGATGAAACAGCCCAAGAAAAATACTCTACTGTTGATAACCTTTTATGCCATTTCAGGCTATAAAAATTCTGCTTTACATCATCAAACTCAAACTTTGTTTATTTAACAGTTAGAGTGGATTAAGGTGGTTATTTTTAAATTGTTGCTGCTAATGTTAGCCAGGAGGAACCATAACCGCCATAAAGTCAGGAGGCCAACCATCGGCATTTACAGCATCCAGCCATTATTCAGCAAACAGTAACAATGACAGGAAGATAGCACCTCTGATACTGGGTGAACTGCCCCTTTAACGGTGCATTATGCTGCTGTTGATTGACTCAACTGACAAAAAACATGGAGTGCACACGTTATTCATAGGCTCAGTCATGAAAACTATGTAAAGTCAACCATCAAATTAAATGCTTGTTCTAAGGTTTTTAATCTTCATTTCAGTGGACCCTCACCAGTTTTACGAAGTGCACCTTTAATTTTGGAATGTTTGGAATGTTATGGAAAAGTCAGGGAATTTTCATCAGGGCCACACTGGGATCCATCTCACACAAAAACAAGCACACATCCCATTATTATTTTTTAGTGCTGTATATTGTAATGTATACAGCATATTTGTACTTCAGGTGTTTTTATTTCAAAGGTTTTTATGTGCATGACAGATTTTGACCCTGATTCATCCCTCCACTCTGTAGGAAAAGTGCCATCAGTACTGGCCTGCTGAGCGCTCCGCTCGGTACCAGTACTTTGTTGTGGACCCCATGGCCGAGTACAACATGCCTCAGTACATCCTGAGAGAGTTCAAGGTCACAGACGCCAGGGTAAGTTCTCCTCGCCGGTGTTTAACTGCAGTTACAAAAGACAGCGGCAGGCCAGCAGGTTCAGCCGAGGTCATTTCTGTTGGGAAGCGGAACGTACGCCACGGTTAGACTTGTCTTTTCAGCCTGGGATGCGGTCCGGCTCATGGGATCACAGTGCAAGCAAAATCCAATCTAGCACCGTTCAAATCTGCCCAGTGAGGTGGTGTGATCAGAGGATAAAAGTCACATTGAGGAGACAAGTGTAGCAGCGGCAGCAGAGAGCAATCTGTTGTCCTGTGTGATGTCGCCAAGGGCAAATAATCCATTTGTTGTTTTCATTTCTTCTTCTAAAACTACTAAATCAGAATAAATATATGAAAAAATTAAAAATATCACATGAATAAAGAAAGAAAGAACTAAGAAAGAAATTCACTGCAAAAACGCAAAATCTTACCAAGATTATTTGTCTTATTTCAAGTCAAAAATGTCTTATTTCTAGTCAAAATATCTCATTACACTTAAAATAAGACATGATCAGCTCAGAAGTAAATTGTTTTTAGACAATTTTCACTTGTTTCAAGTGAAAATTTACTTGAAACCAGTGAAAATTTGCTTGTTTCATTGGCAAAATTTGCCAGTGGAAAAAGTGAAAATTCACTTGAAATAAGTGAAAATGAGCTAGAAACAAGAACCAAATTTTGCCAATGAAACAAGCAAATTTTCACTTGAAACAAGAGACAATTGTCTAAAAACAAGTTACTTCTGAGGTGATCATGTCTTATTTTAAGTGTAATGAGATATTTTGACTAGTAATAAGACATTTTTGACTTGAAATAAGACAAATAATCTTGGTAAGATTTTGAGTTTTTGCAGTGTTAAAATAATGGGAACATGACAAAGGGTCCTATATTACCAAGGTCCTATGTTTGCATGTTCCAGTGTTTCCTAGGTCCTATTTTCCAGGATACTATGTTCCCAGTCCTATGTTCCCAGGGTTTTATATTCTCAAAGTCCCACGTTCCAAGGGCCCTATGTCCCCAAGGTTCTATGTTCCCACAGTTCTTCATTCCCAGGGTCAGATGTTTCCTAGGTCTGATGTTCATAGGGGCATAAAAAAAAATCTGTTCCCAAGGTCCTATGTTCCCAGGGTCTTATGTTCCCAGGACCCAATGTTTCTTAGATCCTATGTTCCCAAGGTCCTATGTTCCCAGGGTCTTATGTTCCCAAGGTCCTGTATTCCCAGAGTCCCATGTTCCCATGGTCCTACGTTCCCAGGGTTCGATGTTTCCTAGGTCCAATGTTCACAGGGTTGTATGTTCTCAAAGTCCTATGTTCCCAAGGTCTTATGTTCCCAGGGTTTCATGTTCTCAGAGTCCCATGTTCCCAGGGTCCTATGTTTTGAAGGGCCCTATGTCCCCAAAGTCCTATGTTCCCAAGGTCTTACGTTCCCAGGACCCATTGTTTCCTAGATCCTATGATCCCAAGGTCCTATGTTCTCAGGGTCCTATGTTCCTATGGCCCTGTGTTCCCAGGGTCATATGCTCTTGTCAAAGGGATTTTCTGTTCCCCAGCAGAGCCAGCATGCAAAAACATAAAATTATACCCGTTGGTTTTGTTGTGTTTAAAAAAAAAAAAAATCTGGATAACATTTATGTCATATTTTAACTTGAAATGGGTCAAAGTGGATTTGGACACAACAAGAGGGTTAATGTGTGTTAACAGAATAATAAACTGGGGAACATAGGACCATAGGACCAGATACCAAATAGAGCCAAATAGAGTTCAATCTCAGTATCTAGTTTTCTCTCAGTTAAGGACGACCAGTATTCTCGGCTGGTCTTTCTCAGACGGCCTGTCAAAAAAATTTAAAAATCAAGTCATTTTTGTTCCACTTGCACTGTTTCAGAGGTCATCTGTGCTTTAATTTCATTTCATTTAGTCGACTGCAGTTCCCGAAGTCAAAAGTCAGTCTCACATCTGCAGCCTCTTCACAAGGCAGCAGCTAGGATTTTAACTTGTGTCGCACAAAGAGACAACGTGTCCTCAATTTCATCATCGCTCCACTAGTTCCAACTCTTTTACAACATTAAATTGGGAATTTTGGTGATGATATTTAAAGCACATCAAAGTGTTTACTTGCAGCTTCATTAAAGACCTTTAAGTTTCCAATGAGCTGCAGCCCTTCTGACTTTCTCTCTGAATAGACTCAAAGACCAAAGGCGATATTTTGACTTAAATAAATAAAACAGCAAAGTGTTCACTAAAGGTTGGTTGGATATCTCATTTGAGCAATAAGCATCATGGCATTTAAAGACTCATTTAACATAACTTTATTCTTATTCGAGAAAGCTGCACTGGTGTTACACTAAATGAATCTTTAAATGTCATGATAATTATTGCTCAAATGAGTGCTCGGACTAACATGTAGCTTATTTAGTTTATTTTGTTTATGTCTACAGAGTCTTGATTAGTGGGGCACCTCTATCTTCAGTGCGAAAGCTACACGAAAAATGAGATATTTACAGTTTTGGATGTCCTGCTGAGGAGTTTATACTGATAAATCAATCTCAGCTCTAATCTCACATCCTTGTTGCTCCTCTAAAGGAAGCCCTTACAACATTAGTGATGGTAAAATGAACCATTCTCAGTGTAACAATACCTTTGTGTCAGCATTTCATTTTCAGTATGACTTCAGTGTGGCACATTAACATTTTTCCACCCTCAGCAGCCATCTGTGCAGCTCGGTCTGCATGGATGGTTCTTACTCTGAGTAACAGACTTCGGCTGAGTTGTTTTCAGACGTGTTAGTCATTTGCTGCCTGCATTTCCCTGTCGGCTCCTCAGGATGGTCAGTCAAGGACCATCAGGCAGTTTCAGTTCACCGACTGGCCGGAGCAAGGTGTGCCAAAAACCGGGGAGGGCTTCATCGACTTCATTGGCCAAGTTCATAAAACCAAGGAGCAGTTCGGGCAAGATGGACCAATCACTGTGCACTGCAGGTAACTGTGTGTATCTGTGTGTGTGTGTGTGTGTGTGTGTGTGTGTGTGTGTGTGCGCATAATGATCCATGAACGACATGAATCTACAGAACAGGTACCTTCAATGCCTCAACCTACACAGCAAAAAAGCTCTTAAACAGTCTTAAAAAGTCATTAAGGCTCATATTCAGTGATAAACAGCTGCAAAAAATCTCCCAGTCAGATGAGATAATCCTTCTAGTTTCCAATGCAGTTTCATGTGTTTCAGGATTTTTTTCTGGGAACAGGTATACATTTGTTAAAACAAAGCATAAAAAGGCAGATCAGCCCACTGGGATGAAGAAAAGGTCAGTTGATTAAAATAAATCCTGGAAACAAGTTGATTAGCATTGGAAACAAGTGGGATTATCTCATCCCACTGGTGGATTTTGAACCTTCTCTGCAGACGAATGATTTTAAGACTAAATATAAGCTGGAGACTTTTTGCAGTGTAGCATCAGAATCCAGTTCATGTAACTCTAGCTGAGCGTGATGTGCGTACTCTTTGATGTAACTGACCTTCTCACACTCACACTTCAGATGAAATTAAAGTCAGGTTTGTTTTTACCGCCCTTCACCGCAAGCATGTCCCAGAGGAGTTTAAAGGAGAATGAGCCTAGCCAGGTTGAACTAATCAACAAAAATGATGCAAAATAAAACAGAGCACTAGGAAAGACATACTACTGCCTGGTCCAGCCCAGCCTGCCTGGCAGCACCGATCTCAGACCTGCGTGAAGACAAGGAAACACTCCCAAGGAAAACATTGCAAAAAAAAAAAAAATGGTAGAAACCTTGGACAGGCCAGTTTGATGAGGGATCCTCCAACAGGGCAGCTGAAATTGACACGACTAAACAATTAAATGGACAACATGGATGATGATAACGACATAAAAAAACAGATCAGACAAGGAGAAATAAAAGTTTTTTCCTCGCCACTGTCACCCTGTGCTTGCTCTTGGGGAAGATTTTTGTCCATGGCTTTGGCCAATATCTGTTGGGTTTCTGTAAAGCACCTCGAATAACTTTTGTTATGATTCGACACTCTGCAAATAAAATAGAAATTGAAACTGAATTGAAATTGATTTGGCTGAGAGATAAGGGTTTTGGCTTAGCTCGGCTGCCAGGTAGAATCGCTGAGACAGGTGTCTGAAAGAGAGGAACGAGCTTAAGTAGAATACAAATGAGCTGTAATTTTCCACCACCCACGTTCAGATTATGTTGTTCTCACCTGGCCAACCGGGCTGAGCAAACCAGAGTTGAAATGAACTGTCCCTCACACTCTCGATATCAACCAAACCAGCCCTCAGATCACACCAAGAAATTATTTTTATTTTATTTATTTTATTCAATTTATAAAGGACAGTGTGCACTTTCATTAGCTATTCAAAGGAATAAAAAGATGAGTGCACCAGATTTAGCAAGAAAGCTAATTTCCATCCGTAGTCCTTACAAATAACATTAAAACAATCAACACAGTAAAACAAACATTAAAATAATCAACACAGTAAAACAAACATTAAAACGATTAACACAGTAAAACAAACAGATCTGCACCTATCACATACCAATACACACAACATAAGCACTACAGGCAGGCCATACATACATAAATAAACAACCTAACCATTCCTAATGTAAAGTGCAGTGTAAAAAAGTTAGGTAGTAGAAATTATTATTGCATACTTAAAGTGCCAATGTAGAATACTGTAAACCTATTAGCATTATAATGTAAAGTGCCATTGCAGAATATTAAAGACATGAGGTTATTGGTATCATCAAATGTGATTGCAGATATTTTAAATACCAACCATGGTAGTTCAGAACTACGGAGTTACAATGAGGAAATACCAACAATGGTAATAGACAAATACAAGATGGTTCTTGTAAGGTAACACATATAATAGTTAGAAAAACAAAACAAAACAAAAAAACAAACAAAAAAAAAAACATTACTGATTTCCACACATGTAGCAAGGCGATTTGCACGTTAGAGGATATCACAGCTACATTGTTTTTCCTTAGAAACATCTGATGCATGTTTGAAAAATACCTGTCATAATTGTCATACACAATTTTCAAAACGGTAGTTCACCAAGGTTGCCAGAGTCCAGAGTGTCAGTGTGTGAACTTGTGTACTTGTGTATATGGATGTGCATAAGTTGGTGTATATGTGAGCAGCAGAGGCACACCGATTGGGGCATTTTGGGGGCTGATAACAATAATGTTCTTTTGCAGTAAAAAAAAAAAAATGTCACAAGGAATTATCAAATTTGGTAACCATATTGCTGTAATAAAGGGTTCAATTTCAAGCTGAGCTCTTTGCTGCATGTCATCCCTTCTCTCGCTCTGAAAAAAACAGATCATTAATAGAAGATATGCACTGGAGGCTTGATATTTTACAGCTGAATAATACCTACCACAATCTGGTGCATCATCTGCTCAGCTGTGATTGGCTGCTCAGACAAACTGTTTAATGCTCACACTGGTTATAAATGATCTCAGATGCTCTTAGTGCAATATGTACTTTGTCTTTTTTGCACATCAGCCAACGTAAACACTATAATACTACACTGTAATAAGCTAATAGTGTTCATATGTGTGTAGCATACATAGTATTTGGTAATGACAGTCTCCTTGTGTGTGTGTGTGTGTGTGTGTGTGTGTGTGTGTGTGTTGCAGTGCCGGTGTGGGTCGGACCGGTGTGTTCATCACGCTGAGCATCGTGCTGGAGAGGATGAGGTACGAGGGCGTGGTCGACCTCTTCCAGACCGTCAAGACTCTGAGAACTCAGAGACCAGCCATGGTGCAGACGGAGGTAGGACTCACCTGACGAGGCCAACCTGTCAGGACGAGGGCAGACCGCTTCAGATTATAATCCTGTCACCACTGCACAATACTGCCTTCATTTCTTTTAAATATCAAAAAATGTATATATCAGTTCATGTGTAACATTTTGTCTATGATTTCAACTAATCTAACTGATCTTGTTTGTCTGTCTTTATCACAGTTGCCCACAGTCGTAATTACACATGTAATATATATGTTACTTGATAGTTTTATATTTTTTTCTGTTGCCTCAGGAATAGATGAAAATTAGCCTTTTAGGCTTTCTCTGGCTCATGTACAATTTTCTTTTCTTGTAACTGTTGATTAATATGTTCTGTCCCTGATAGCTACAGCTATAAATTAATAAATGCATGAATAAATAAATACATAAATACATACATAAATACATAAAGAGCTACTATGAAGATGCAAGATGCATGCATTGGAAAGTGCAGAATTTTTTTTTAATTAGTATATTTTTGGATTAAAAAAATACTTTATAAAATGAAGAAAAAAAATAAAAGTAATAAAATGATATAAAATATGTTTTAAAAATCCAAAATAAAAACAAATTATATATACACTATGCATACAAAATATCAAAATATAATTTAAAAAATATATATAATGCATATACTGTACATTAATAGATAGATAGATAGATAGATAGATAGATAGATAGATAGTATTTAAAAAAAAAAAAAAAAAAAAAGCTCTAAAATCACTACTTTGGCCATGAAAAAAACACTTATGCCTTAACACTTATGACTTACTTGTAAATTTGCATAAATTGCCTAAACACTCAGAATCGATAAAAGCATCTCTCTGTCTAGACAACGAGTCCTCGCCTTTTGAAAACTGTAGCAGCAACTTTTAAATACTTTTGATAGGAATGAATTTCATTTTGGCCTCAGACTTTTAGCTGCTGATGAGAAATGAACAAATGGAAGGTGTGTGTGGAGAAACACTGACAGGGTGATGTTGTTGTTGTTGTTGTTGCGCTCGCTGCAGGATCAGTACCAGCTGTGCTACCGGGCTGCCCTGGAGTACCTGGGAAGCTTTGATCACTATGCAACATAACCCCACCTGCAGAGGAGTCGGGTGTCCCTCTGAGCCATATCCACTCTGCTCCATCAGTCCCGAGGAGCCGGGACCCGCAGGACTGATGAGGAGGTGATGCCAGGAGGACGCAGGGGAGGTGACAGGAGAGGAGAAGAGGAACGACAGCACATCTCTGCCTGGATGGGCTCCTCCTGGACTCGTACCACGAACCTGCTCTGGACCCGACGCCAAAACCTCCCCAAACCGCCCCTTGCCCCCCGCCCCGCCCCCGCCAGACTGTCAGTATGCCTCATCCTCATTCTCTGACTGAATACTCCCATTTCTCCCTGATTTCTGCCTCCTCCTACTAGCAAAAATTATTTTTTTCTGCTCTTTTCATTTATATGCATTATTACTATGTTGCTATGAATATTTAGAATTTATTTTGTAATCATTTACACTGGTTATTATACGTCTTAATGGGTCTTATTTTGAAATTTACTTATCTTCTTTTTTATTTTATTTTATTTTATTTTTTGTATTAGCACAAAGGACATGTATTTTCAACATGCTCCGAGTTATTAATACTGGAGAGCGCCTACTCAGAGCTGCTAATGATTTTATTTTCTACCATAGATATGATATTATAATGTTATCATTACTCAGTTGGTCTTCTTTAGTGGGACATGTGGGACAAAGTTTTACAAGTCTTTCGACTTCCTGTCTTGATATCCAACAGAATGATTATATCTACCAAACAGATCAAACAAATAAACAGATAAAGTTTGTGAACTATTAAATAAACCTATGGCTATAAACACGCATAGACTATTGACATTTGAAAAGCTACTTCCATGTACAGATTCTGAGTTTCTTGTCCATAACTGTTGAGTAATTTTTCTCAATGCCTGTTGTTCAAAGACCTTCAGACTCACAGCAAAAGAAATATTAAACTCCTGGGAAGGCTGTGTGTCCTGCAGGAGCAGCAGCACAGCTGTCATCTCCCTCGCTGACATGGACTCAGGTACAGTAGACGAAACACAAACAGCCTGTTATCTCCAAATTTCAGGAAATGAGCACAATGCCTTAAAATGCAAATATGTGCTGCTGCGAGCGTGAAAAGGTGAGAGGAATACGTTTTCCCACCGTGAAACGAGTATGTGAAGGAGACGCGGTGCTGAGGGTGTGGTGAAATGTGTGGAGGTCAGGTGTGTGTGTGTGTGTGTGTGTGTGTGTGTGTGTATATACCAAGGAAAGTCATGTTCTGTTGTTTCTGCTATGTCGGTTATGCTCTAATGTTTTCGCATTTAGAAGAAAAGAAGGTAGAAAATCTCGGAAGTAACTGAGCAAAATATGTTTAGGTCCCAGCACAGGCCTGATTTCATACCCACAAACTAACAACAGGCAACCAACATAAAATCAAAACCAAACACAGGAGACTGTGGTTCGTCTGGTTTTCTGGTTTGCAATGCAGCCAGAAGAAACAGAAAAGTTTTCACCGTGTTAGCTGGCATTTCCTCTGGAATAAGGTGCTGAGGGAAGACAACGTTCATTTTGTTATCCTTAAAGAAGAATTTCATGTGATCGGGTACATATGGAAGACATTTAAAACACGAGTGACATGAAGTTGCACACATCTGCTTCTTTCCATCAATTAAACGACCTGCTAAAGCCTGTAGTTCTGATCTTACGCAGCAGAAGACGCCTGACGCCTCGCCTCACGCAAAACTTCAGTTTTCAACAATGATGTGTTGCAGCATTTTCTCATCTTGTGCATTCTTCAAATTTTTAGCGATCATCGTTCTCTATGCCTGAATATTTACAGGTTCTCATCCTATCTACAGTTTCCTTGTGAGCTAAAAAAGGGACTTCTGACTTGTTCCTTAAAAAATCCATGACTAACTCCTTGGTCATTTTGACACTGACCCTAAGTGGTGGATCTTCTTCTTCATCTTCATTTTTCAACACTTATCTGGAACCGGGTCGCAGCGGCCGCAGGCTGAGGAGGTCAGATCAGACAGTCTTTTCTCTGGCCACATCCACCAGCTTCTCCTGGGGGTCCCGAAGCATTCCCAGGCCAGCCGGGATAAACCCCCCTCCCCCGGGTCTGCCCCCATGGCCTCCTCCCAGGTGGTCGTGCCTGGAACACCTCCACCCGGAGGCAACCAGGAGGCCCCAACCACTTCAACCAGCTCCTTTCAGTGCGAAAGAGCAGCGGCTCTACCCTGAGCTCCTCAGCCTCTCCCTAAGGGAACGCCCGGCCACCCTACAAAGGAAACTCATTTCTGCCGCTTGTATCCATGATCGGTCCAGTACATCTCATCTGATCTCATCCTCAACCGCTTATCTGGAGTCGGGTTGCGGAGGAAGCAGTTTCAGCAGGGGACCCCAAAATTCCCTTTCCCCAGCAACATCAACCAGCTCTGGCTGGGGGATCCCGAGGCGCTCCCAGGCCAGTGTGGAGATATAATCTCTCCACCTGGTCCAGTACAGTGACTGCTTAGCTGCTGCCGCTGCCCCAGATCTGCCTGTCCATCTCTGGCTCCTCTCTCTTGGATCTCGGGGAGTTAAAATTGTACCACTTGACGTTCACTAAAAAGTTGTCGATCCTTAAGCTCAGTTTTGCACTTGGCCCCAGTCCAACAGTCTATAAAGCAGCAGGTTGGGTGGATGATACTGAAGGAGATTCTGACATCTTTAAAAACCGCCGTGATGAGGCTGTTGGCTTGTTTGAGATGTTCGCCGTCAGCAGTCCAAGCTGCCCGTGCTGAGGCATACTGATGACCATCTAACACAATTAATTTGGTTAACTTTAAAATGATAATTCAGATTCTTAACCACATAGTGCTGTTTGCTCTGACATTCGAGGGTAATAGATCTGCCAAGTTTGACCCGTCAGCATGAGAACCAGGACTGTTCTTCTTCAGAATGAATAAAGTGTACCTGACCCACCAAACAACATGATTTTAAGTCACGACTCAAAGCTGAAAAAATGTTTTGAAGGCTGTTTTGGATTCATGGTCGAGGCTCTTTTCTCGCTCGCTAACTGGTCTTTTGTGTCTGGCCAGTTGCAGTTCATATCAGAAGCGGGCGAAATGTACTTTTAAAGGTCATGAAAATCAGTTTATGTTCTGGACTCAAGTTTATCTGCAATAGTGAACTGATTGATTTAATTATGTTTTTTTATTACTCAAAGGTGCACCGTGCAAAACTGCTGATGGTGCTCACTTCAATCAACCAGCCAGCCAACCAGTTTCACACAATGCACCTTTAACCACTTAATCACCGCTTGATTTTTTTAGAAGAGCCAATAGAGTAAAAAAAATTAATTAGAATACAAAGCTCAAAATATTATGGGGCGATGGAGCAGCCCCTTAACAGATGTCACAGCCGCTTTTAAATGATATTTAAAATGCTCCATTGTTGTGTATCTGTGTTTGTGTGTGTGTGTGTGTGTGTGTGATAGCAAACCTTTTCACCTGAAGACAAGGAGACAGCGGCGTGCTGTTGTTGCATAATCCTGTCACGGTGAAGAAAAGTAACCTCGACGGTTCACATCCACAGCTCCTAATCTGCATTTCAGAGCTTGTGCTCATTTCAAAAAAAAAAAAATTTTGGGAGATGGTGTTGAAACAACAACAAAAACAAAAAATGGTAGAAGAGCCGGTGGCTGGCTGTGGTCTGACAGGCAAGGCGGGTCCGGACAGCACCGGACCACACACACCGCATCCGACATGGCCCTTGTATAGGCAAAGTGATCAAGTGATCCCCGCGTATTCCTGACTATTCTGCTGATCCTATAAACTGCGCCTTTCCATTCGCAAACACGTTGCTTGACATCAGACCAGGAGACAACGAGACTTCTCTGTCAGTGGGTCCCCTTTCATGGTATTACAGCTAAACTATTTTATCACTGTGGTGCAGGACAGACTTGTAACTCAAAGCAGCATCCGTGTGCTGTGGTGGATCTCTATGGTTTTCACTGGAAAAGATCACAAAGTGAGGCGAATCGGGACGAGGAGGAGGAGGACGACGACGACGCTGACGATTCGTCTCACTTTGTCTCTGAGTCGTGCTGTAGGGGTCCAATCTGTTGTATACATGATCTGTTTTCTATTTGTTAATAAAAAAAAAAGGAGAGAAAAAAATGTCTTGAAAACCTTGATGTTAATAAAGTTGAATAATTGGGTTTTTAATATAACACTTGGTGGCTTTTTTGTGTTAATTTGGCTCCTTTGTAGCTCTCTGTCAATGTGGCGTGAGTCAAAGCCCGGTGGACCTGCAGCCCTGCCTGACAGATGGTGGAAATATCGCCGAGTTGCATAACACACACACACACACACACACACACCCTTACCTTTTTTCTTTCCCCTATTTTCTCTCCTCCCTCTGTCTCTTCTGTTTCTTGCTAATAAAGATCTAAAAGACGTCTTGTAATTGAATTCTATCGCTGCATTTGTTAGGCCACTGTTTGAGGTGAATGTCAACTAAAAGAAAAAAAAATGCTGGATTATTTTTAAGGCGTTTGGCATTTCCAAAATGTGAATGAAACAGAAGTTGGAGCACAACTTTACTGTCCAGTGCAGGCGACAAAATGAAGCGCTGAACGGACAGATGGACGGACGAATAGAACAACACCGTGGCCATCCATCCAAAAATTAGAATCCACTCACTCCCATGTTTGCAAATATCATTTATCACAAGCTTTCAGGACCAAATGCATATTCACACACAGACAGAGTGACTTGATTAGAGCTGATTTAGAGTCATCAGAGTCACGTGACCTGATTTCAAGGAATTTGAGTAGAGCTACATCAGATGCTCAGTGGTGCTTGAAATTCTGTGAACCCTTTAGGAATTTCTCTATTTCTGCATAAATATGACCTAAAATAAGATCAGAGTTTGACACGAGTCCTAAAACTAGATAGAGGGAACTGGATTAAACAAATGACACCAACACATTAAACTTATTAATTTATTTATTGAGGGAAATCATCCAATCTTACATATTTGTGTGAGGCAAAAGTCTGCGAATCTCTGTCTTAATGATGCTCATGGAGTCGGCTGCTTCAGTGAAGGTGATGAGATTCCCGCCGGCACACACCTCAGTCTTGTTGCCTCGAGCACAAAAACTCTCACAGGACCTGAGAGCTGGAGCGTCCCACCGGGTGATTTCACTGATGAGTTCCTCCTCTCTGCTTGAAGGTGAGCTAATCAATGAACTCACCTGGTGGAGTTTTTGGTTGGAATGAAAACCTGCAGCCTCTCGGCCCTCCGTGGCTCATGTTTGGACACTCCTGCCTTAGAGGAAGAATTACAGCGACGCAAAAAGCCGGAAAAGGTGGCAAAAGCCTTTCTAAAGACCTGGGCCTTCGTCGTCAGTCCACAATGAGACAAACCTGGACTGTTGCTGCTCTCCCAGGAATGGATGTCACACCAAGAACACAACGTGCAATCACTGTTAAAATTTATAGCAAAACATCCATGCATCCTATTTTGATACCTGTATATTCACAATCAGGGTTATTGGGGACTGGAGCGTGTCCCAGCATGCACTGGGCTTGAAGGTGGGGCAACAACTTGGTCAGGTCTCACAGCAAAACACTCTCAGAGGTGGTGAGTGATCTTTAAAATACACCAGCTGCATGCTGATTCCTCTGAACTGTTAAAAAAAAAAAAAATCCATCTTAACAAGGCATTCAGTCCCATATCAAGTCTTAAAAATGTTGTCCTCTAAAAACAAGCGAACAAATCTGCCAGTGGGGTGAAATAATCCCAGTTGTTTCCAAAAAATTTTAAGTTGTAAATTTTAAATTTTTCTGGGAACAAGAATAAATCTGTTTAAACAAGGCAGAAAAAGGCAGATCGGTCACTAGGATTAAGAAAATTCTAGAAGCAAATTGATGAGGTTGTAAATAAGAGGGATCTCATTCCACTGGCAGATTTTTTTTTACCTTGTTTGAAGAAAAACAAGAATTTAACACTGAAGATGAATCTAAAAGACTTGTTTGTCTTATTAAAGCTAAGCTGTTCATTGATTGTTTGTTTAAGTGGCTGGGTGGGTTTACCGACATACAGTTCATCACATGTGAATAGCATGCTTTCTGCTGCGGCTGATCACTGCTTTCGTGATATTTTTGATATGAAGTCTAATAAATCAGAAAGCGGATTACAGTGATTCCTGGACGTACCGTTATAATCAACCAACAGCCCCATAAAACAGGACCACCTGGACCGTGTCATCGTGTGCAGAGTTTCATCTCATTTGTTTGAATAAGCAACAAAAAACAAGGTCACACATCCCTGAACAACACTCCTGTCTGTGGCCGGTCAGGTAACAAGGTGTGAAAAATGAAGTTGGGGTCCAGGGGTATACTCCAAGAAGCAGAATTAACAAATTATCCAGATAACTTGAAAAAGTGCAACTTAGCATCTTCTGAAATTTTGCCTTTTATTAGGGATGACTCAGGGATTATGGGATTATTATCCTAAGATTAATGTTAAACCTTTTGTTTCACAGATTCAAATCACCATCATCTGCATACAGCTTGATATTTTCCACAGTTTTCTGGGTAATTTTCTAATCCTGGTTTGTGGAATGCCCTCCAAGTGCTGAGATTTCTGACGGAAAGAAATTTTGAAGGAATACTTCAATTTTTGGGCAAAATACCCTTTTTCAGACTGAGACAAGATGTTCGATACCATTTTCTCCTCTGTGTGTCCAGTGGTTCGGTTCCTATGGGTAGCATTTTATGTTAGCTTAGCATAACGAGTTGAAGTCTATGGGAGACGTTAGCCTGGCAAAGGGAAAAATAAGGCCTACAGCAAGTTTGAAGCTGTATATTGGAATTTAAAAAACAAATGACAGTAGTGTTAGGAGAATTTAATTCATGTAGGATCTTCCTCTGCCTTCAGTGGTGTGCAGATTACTGCCAGGCTAACGACTCCCATAGACTTCAAGTCTTTATGCTAAGATAACATGAACACGACCTGAACTACTGGACATAGAGGAGGAGAGGGTAATGAACATCTTGTCTCAGTCTGGGGAAGTCAGAAAAAGGGGACTTTGCTCAAAACATTGGGGTATTCCTTTAAAAAAAAAAAAAAAAAAAAAAAAGTCACTTTCTGTTTTTGAAACAAAAGCTTGACTCTAAACAGCCAGATCACTCTTGTCTGTGACATTGTGACTTTGTTTATGTCTATTCCAGGCCACCATACATCAAGGAGACAGGCGGGGTGGGTTTGGTGTGCAGGGACAGAAAACCTCTAAACTACAAAACCAGAATTGTGTATCTGAACTTCCCTTATATTGGCCCTTGAGTTGTTTCAGTGTTAGAAAACAAACATTTTCCCCCATATTGTAGAACAATGTCACACCCATGTTGTGTATCAGCTGGTTTCATCATTTCACTGCAGCTGCATCACGCTCTGCTCAGTGAAATATTCAGAGCCAAGGTGCCGTTGTTTTGTGGCTCTGCATGTCCTGTGCATCATTTGATCTCCCTGTAAGTCAGCAGGACATATTTGGGATCTTTGGAAACCTCGGGCTCTCCACTGGAATTTAAATTCAAGTTCTGTGGTTTTTGAACAAAGCTCGGCCATGCAGCGTGCATTTGTAATGACAAACCAACCACTGGAGAGGTTTAAAGCTGCACTAAAATCTGTACAGTTTTTTTTTTTAAAATAGTTGTAGGTGATTAACAGACATGATCACTGTGCTGTAAGCAAGCCGTGAAGACTCCAGTCTGCCGTGGTTACAGTCGGCTGCCCGCTCGCTTTCTCTCTTTATACACTTTGCTGACACAAAAATACGATGTAGGATTTTTGTCAAATGGTTATGGTTGCACAGTTTTCCTTCCATTAGAGCAGCTGGATCTGAAAGTTTTGGTGGTAAACAGAAGACTCTGGAGCCGTTTCACACAAAAAGCTTCTTCCAAGAGGAAACTGATGTTCTTCTCCAGGATTACCTTTAGAGAGTATACGGCAAAGTTTGTTACAGAAAAGTATGACTCATCTCAGTCATTCATTTTAAGAGAAATATATTTGACGGTGTTGGTTGGGTTGCTCGTTTCTCAGCTGCAGTCACTTTTAATGCTAAAAAGAAAAAGAAAGAATTACAGCAAAAACAATATGTTCTGTAATATTTCCACAAAGGGTGGATGGAAAAAAATCGATGCAGCATGGTATCATGATATTTTGTGTGTCATTATTGCATCGATATGTACTGATGCAACATTTCTGAGAAGTTTCTATGCCAGAGCTGATCAGTCTGTCCCATTATGCTGCAATAAAAGTGACTGAAGTGAGATGATTAGGATGAAAACTTTATCCCATGACATAAAACACATTCTGACAAAGTTTTGCTTTGGGGACACAGTTTGCAGTTGAAAAAAAAAAAGTAATAAATCCCTGTATATCGCAACTCATGTTATCGCAACATTCAGCATATTGCAAAATGTTTAAAATCACAATACTATTGTGTCGTGACTTAGGTATCGTGATAATATCGTATCATGGGGCACCTGGTGATTCCCACCTGTACCTTCCACTAATAATACACAATATTCATGCATTCTCAGTTACACTGCGTAGCTGGGACCTGAACCACTATTTGTGAGTAATGTGAGTAATGGATGTTTATTGTATTATGCTCATTCGATTTCAACTTAGTGTACCAAGTAAAATTATCTTTACTATATGGACATATGTTCTATTTTTGTTTACTTCTGTAGGTATTTTATGTCTGTTATATTTTGTTTATCATTCTTTGTTATTTAGGATGATAGTTGTTGTTTTCATTTGTTATTTAGGATGATAGTTGTTGTTTTCATTTTTTTTTGATATATGTGTGACTGTATATGTTACATGTTTTTAATTTATTTTCTTTTTTCTTTTGTTTTTTTATTAGGTTTTGCTTGTAAATCTTTTGATTATATTGTATTTCTCATTTGACCCCAGGAAGAATAGTCACTACTGAGGCAGTGACTAATGGGGATCAACAATAAACAATAAACAATAAACAATAAACCAGATCCAGTTTCAGATAATTAAAAATATGAGAATAGCAGTTTTTAACCATTTCATTAATTCCAAGGCAGAAAAAAGACAGAAAAACAGCTTTATGAAAAATTATGTATGTTGTGTGTGTGTGCTCGGGTGCATTGAAATTAAAATAGACATGACAGTACAATCATTGATTAGGTCTATCATTAGGTGTGTTTGCTCTTATTATCATAATGTAAAAAGTAAGGCGTGGCCTCTTGGAAATCCGGCGCTGTGATTGGCCAGAAGTGCACGGAAGCCCCTCTCCCTTCTGCTTCATGTAAACAAACACACACTGGGCATGCGTCACTGGAATAATGGAGGACTATCTTTTCTAGCCGGACCGATGATGTCTTTATTTACTCTCTGCTCGCCGTGATTTGGGGAGGAAAAACAACTCTTCTGCATTTCAGCGTATGTAACTTTATGTCTACAAGTGAAGTGGCGGCTCGTTTGGGGGGGAAACTGGGAGTAATTGTAAGTTTGAGCAGGAGAAAGTGGCGCTCGGCAGCAGGACGTGTTTGCTAGTTGTGCTAGCTGTCAGATCTGTGACTCCTCTGCACACTCCGCTAGCGGCTCCTTCTTTTCTGACAAAAGTTGTCCCCAGTTCCCACGGGGTGACTCGTATCGCCAGTAATGTAAACTTTCTTCCTGTTTACTGGTGAATTTAGGCGAAGTAGCGTTATTTTTGGCTGCACTTTTAATATTAAAAGTGGGGTAATCCAGTAGTTAGCATGCTAGCTAACTGGCTAGCTAAATATTTTTTCCGAGGAAGAGGGCTGTCAGTGGGCCCCGGTTCTGACAGACGTGGCATCCAGCCAATCACAAACTTCTAATCTGATTTGAGCAGGGCTGTTGTCCAATCGGAGTGGCCGGTGGGCGGGTCTTCGAAGTCCCCAGTGTTTTGCTAGTAACTCGCACAGTAAAGCCAGAAGAATGGAGAAGATAACATTTTCCCCTAAAAGATAATCACGAAACAGCTCGTCTCCTCGCCGACTAACGCTTCTAGAAGGCACCATTGTTTAGAAAGTTGACTCGATCTGTCTTAATCACTTAATCTCGTTTATACAGCGGAGGTAAGATCACTTTGATCGGACTTATTTTGGTCACGCCTGGTAGTCCAGGACGACCAAAGTTAGCCGTGTCAGCTGGTCTGAAGGGGAAGACAAGCCAAGAACTGACTGTGAAGTTACAAAAGTTTTTCATGAACCTAGTCTGCAGATGGCTCAGGCAGTGGCTGTTCTCGGTGGGTCCCCGAAGTGCAAACATGAGCATATCACTTCCAGAATGATATTGCCTTTTACCCAACGTGGGACACAGCCTGGGAAAGTTTACGGACCGCTGTTTGGCTGTAAACCCTCAGACACACACTGGCAGCAAAACAGCACATTTGTTCTACATGCAAAAAAACTGCATGGTTTGTGCCCCCCAGCTGCATGGGATTAGTTTAAAGTGGGCATGTCTGCAAAGGGGAGACTCGTGGGTGAAAATAGAACTGATTTTCATTCAGATATATTGAGTTTAGAGGTCCAGGGACCCCCTTGAAAATGCCAGTCCCTTTCCAGTATTTAGCCAACTTTCACTATCAATTCAGTAATAAAAAAAAAAATCCATCAAAAAACCTTGCAATACTTAAGTGAATCATTTTTTTCCCCCACACCCCTAATATTAAATATATATTAACCAGGTGCAACAAGTGCACAAGAGTTTGCCTTAAGGTCTCCGTTGCAGAGACTGTGGCTGCTCAGCCCTCATTCAGCCTTTTTGTATATCTTATATTTCGTGCTCTCAGTACATTTCGTGCATGTCATTTTAGGTTTAATCTTGCTGCTGTGTAAACTTTCCTATGTTTGTGTCAATGTTACATAACTTATGACCTGGAAATGTTGATTTTTTTTTTGTCTTGCATTGAGCAGACTGTGCAGGTCAAAGTGACAGTCCCAGGATGACCACAGACACAGCAGCCCAGACTGTGGGCTCCAGGATAATGACCTTTAACCCCTCAAAGGAGGAATTCAAAGACTTCAGCCGGTACATCGCCTACATGGAGTCTCAAGGAGCTCACAAGGCAGGAATGGCAAAAGTAAGTCTGTCTGCCTCTTCAGTGACATGCAAGGTTTGATTGAATGTTTCCTCTAATTATTATCTGGAATCCATAACATTTAATTATGCTTTCTTTGCTTCCATTGATTGTGTGCTCAGTTCTTGAGCTGCTAGTTTTTTTCCCTTTTCATAGTAAGGGTAATTTACCATTTATATTCTAGTAATGTGTCACCACCATTCATGAACTTTTGTCTTTGCTATGACAAGTTTGTCTCAATCAAACCTGACAGTTGTGCACAGTTGTTTGGTCATGTGAAGGACTGGATGGCCCAAACAGTTAAATTCAGACAAAACTTTTACTTTTTGGAACTGAACACAACCAGGAACATTTTAGTCACACTCCTACTAAAGTGATGCTTCTTTGCTTTGTTTCATTTGCATGACTCACGAGCAATGTGTTGCAAGAAATGACACATATCAACCACACAAAGAACTGAATCCCTCAGACTGTCAGTGATGCCGCACATCACAATGTTAACTTATTTTTTTATTATTTTTTTTCTAGGTCATTCCACCCAAAGACTGGAAGCCGAGGCGGACGTACGACGACATCGATGACCTGGTGATTCCTGCTCCCATCCAGCAGGTGGTTACCGGCCAGTCGGGCCTCTTCACGCAGTACAACATCCAGAAGAAACCGATGACGGTCCGCGAGTTCCGCAAGACGTCCAACATGGACAAGTCAGTCTTAAAATATTTACCTAAAAATAAACAGCAGTTTTCTGTGGGGACCTGTGAATTGTTTCATGTTTCAGACACAGTGACTGTAGGATTGCAGCTCACTTCAAGGGGAAATTCAGGATTTTTTGAGTCTCTGATTTTCCTCACCAGTCAAGCTCCCTCTAAAGACCTTTCAAAGCGTTTCATGGTGGTGTTTTTTTTTGGGGTTTTTTTTGGCTTTTGGTGTAAGCTGTCTACTAACAGATGTGAACAGCAAACATCTGTCAGCTTGTCAGACAAAAACACTGACAAGAAAATGTTTTGAATGTCACCAGAGGGGCTTTGGTACAGTAAGTTATAAGCAGGGGGAAAATAAAAAGCATAAACCTTTTAAAATCAGTTACTCCTTTTTTCACATTGGTACAGCTGAGCATCCCAAAAACAACTGTCACTCTAGGTTTTGTAATCCCCGATATGTGGATTTTGAAGAGCTGGAGAGGAAGTTCTGGAAGAATCTGACCTTCAACCCTCCGCTGTATGGAGCTGACGTCAGTGGAACGCTCTACGATCCAGTGAGTCACAGTCTTTAATTTACACTGCTGAATGATGAGTCCAGCAACAGGAAATTAACTGGAATATAATTTTTGATCAGCAGTGAATAGGTTGTCATTTTATTAAGTAAAAATGCCAAACGTTTCCTTGTTTTAACTTAACAAAAGATACAGTTTCCTTACTTTTCACCATCCTCCATCACTTTTCTTCACTTTCACCTTTTTAAGTTGTTTTTAAATGAAAACTTTGGCTTTTTTTTTTTTTGGCTGCCTTTCAAACTTTGGGCTTTACTAACTTGTAATCTTCATTTGTTATGTTGTTAACATTTTATAGATTAAGTGATGAATCAACTAGTCAACTAGCCCTAGTTGATGAATCAATTAGCCCTAGTCTTTAATGCGGTAGAGCCATTGGGTTATTCGGTAATTTAAAACTGACATGTCCTCACTTTGTTCATGCAAATTATTTAAGTTTGTGCAATTACTAATAACCTTGAATGATCAGCTGAAGGTGCTGCATGTAACGGAACGCTCTGTAACATCAGTGTATTATTATTCATCCCCTCGCCCAAAGTTATTTCTTTTCCATCTCAGTGTCACTCCTCATTCATGATCTGCTGATGTTAAAACGCTGCTCATGGGATCTCTGTAAGAAAAGGTGGATCTCAAACTGTGAGCAGGTGAAAAGCCTCGCTTGTCCATCTCTTGCCCCTCCACAGGACGTGACAGAGTGGAACATCGGCCGTCTGAACACCATCCTGGACACCGTGGAGAACGAGAGCGGCATCAAGATCAAAGGAGTGAACACGCCATACCTCTACTTTGGGATGTGGAAGAGCACCTTCGCCTGGCACACCGAGGACATGGACCTGTACAGCATCAACTACCTTCACTTCGGAGAGCCCAAGTCCTGGTAAAGACTCACACTGTCAACCTGTCAAACTGTGGCAAAGAAAAAAAGTTTCTGCTCCTCACACTGTCCCAGTGCACGGTTAGCATTCAGAGCAGGTTAACAGGTAGAGCAGTGTGGTGCATTTAATTTGCATTGTCAGGGTTCCTCTTCTAAATAATAGCTGCTCAGTTTCACAAATAGCATCGTCACATGCCAGGGAACATTTCCCTACGGTTTCAAACACTTAAATGCATCACCAAAGTGAGTGCAATAAAGTATAGGTAATATAAATTTTTGCTAATCTGAGTATAGCTTGTGTGGAAGCTGGATCTGTAGGTACAGCTCAGTGCACCTCTACCTTGTGCGGTTTGTGATATTAAACATTATGAGCAGTACAGATGTCTAGTTTTTCAGAGGCTCTGTGTTCTGGGAAAGAGACAGAACACACGGTTCCTCTTGATGATATTTAACGTGCTGACCTGTGGCCTGCAGAGCTCTCTTGGTTTGAGTGAAGAATGCTAGCATTGCAAACCTGCCTGTCCTGGGTGACCTGGAATGAAGAAATGTCATGATACAGAAACCTTTTCCCACATCTTGACAACTTGGTTAACAAATTCTCCATTAAACATATTTTCCTCATTTTTTTTTTTTTTTTTTTTTTTTTTTTTTTTTACATCTGTGACTGTGAATGTTTTACAGTACAGTGGTCCCTGGTTTATCACGGGAGTTACGTTCTAAAAATAATCCGCAATAGGCGAAATCTGCGAAGTAGTCAGCTTTATTTTTTTACAATTATTATAGATGTTTTAAGGCTGTAAAACCCCCTCACTACACACTTTATACACTTTTCTCAGACAGGCATTAACATTTTCTCACTTTTCTCTCTTGTTTAAACTCTCAAAGTTCAAACCTTCGTAGAAAAATAACCCCAGTATTATAGAATGAACGCATTCTGTACTGTACAGGAGACACGGCACGGAGAAGACTGATTGACAATGGTCTACAGTCCCTTAGCCAATCAGGATGCAGAACACAATGTGCTGTAAAAAAAAAAAAAAAAAAAAAAAAGCATGCAAAATTGCACTAAAAAAAAAAAAAATCCGCGAAACTGCAAGGCCGCGAAAGGTGAACCGCGTTATAGCGAGGGACAACTGTACTGCAGTGCTATGTGGTGCAGGAGTTTGACCACTACTTTAAAACCCTAATTTCTTCAGAAAATTTGTTCCAAGATTGTCAAAACTTTATGAATGTGCCTACCATACCAACATACTGAGGCTGGTCAACAGCATTGTCTCTAAACCCTAACCATGTTATGAACTGAATATGTTTTAATAGGGACAGACTGAAACGCTCCTCTGTGTCTCAGTCAATCCTAAAGTTAAATCAGCAGCGCAATCCCAGATCAAATGTACACTGAGCGCCTTGACATCTGCACTGAGTGTTGTCCTCAGTGATAGTAATGTTATGTAAATGTATGCATCTTTATTTCTTGTCCTAATTTCCTTTTTGTTATGTAAATGGAGCTGCTGAAACATTTCAGCCCCACCTGGCAATAATCAGTCAATCAAAGTGCCTGGATAAGCCGTAACTAACATTTAAAATATCAAGTCGCTCTACCTCCACACCGTACATCTAAATGTTAGTCAGCCAAATGTTCGTATCCATGAGTTGCACATGCTCACATGCTGCCATGCTGACTTCCAAAAATAGCATTACATCAGAACCATATATGTACAGCTGTGTAATGATACAGCTATACGTTAAGGGACCGTGAACAAGCTGTCATCACCAACGTTTGCACAGAAGCTCTCTGATTTGTAATTTGCTGGTATCTAACAGTGTTTCTCTCCCTCTTCAGGTATGTTGTCCCACCAGAACACGGGAAACGTCTGGAAAGACTCGCCAAGGGTATGTGGCAGCTCCTCTCAGCGGTCCCTTGATTATTTTCATTATAGTTTACTTGTCTTCACCCAGCACTCATCACATTAAGGGGTAAATGTCTCTGCATTTCCCCTAAAGCTACACTTAAAACTGATCATCTGCATTGTTTTCACTCTAATTGAAACCACAGGATTCCATTAGCCACACGCTAGCTTCAGGTGGTCATGCTGAGTGGTTTAAAAAGAAAGATGCAAACATTGCACACTTTGTCACCATGATGTGGCAAGTGCCTCAAATACTGTAACAGAAAATATTTCATTTGACTTGATTGAATTTGTTTGTTAACATGCAAATATGGACATGCAGTGATTTGAAAAAAATGATGTTGTTGATGGCTGTGTTTGCAGGTTTCTTTCCCGGGAATGCTCAGAGCTGTGAAGCATTCCTGCGGCACAAGATGACTTTAATCTCACCCTCAATCCTGAAAAAATACGGCATACCATTTGAGAAGGTAAACCTTTCATTCACGTTGAGTTTGTGAAACACAGGAAAGATGCTTGGAGTTATATAATAAGCTTAATATAGTGTATAAAACACAGACATTGTGAAAATCAATATCTCCAGTTGTATTCATTTCTATAAACTGTGGTTTTTCAGGTGATTGCATTTAAAAAAAAAAAAAAAAAATCTTGCTAATAGATTATTGCATGAGCGTCATTGGCTTTTGTGGCAAAAATTGGGATTTGGGTTCAGAAAGTATGTTATGTTAAGCACTATATGCAGTAGTCTTTTTTCTGGGATGGCGTTTATGTGTTTGTGCAAATATCCTCTTCAAGTCATGTATTTTTTTTGTCCAGGTCACTCAGGAGGCTGGGCAGTTCATCGTGACGTTCCCTTTTGGCTACCACGCTGGTTTCAACCACGGTTTCAACTGCGCTGAATCCACCAACTTCGCCACTCAGCGATGGATCGATTACGGCAAACAGGCAACCCTGGTAAACCACATGATCAGTCTCTTAGTGATGTCTGGTGCTGCAGACTGTCCTCTCAGGTGGCAGGAAGGGGTTGCATCTTCAGTATGTGGAGATTTGTTTCGTTATGTGTTCAGTGCTTGAATGTGAGTACGTTTTTCCGTGTGTATCTCAAGCTAATGTATCAGCACAACTTTCCAAGAAAAAAAATTGCACATGAAAAACAGCATTCTCTTTGATTCTACAGGCCATGAACGACTTGCCAATATTGCCTGAGATTGGCTTAACATGTGTTCACACTGTTATTCTCTGAATGCATCTCTTTGGGTTCATGCCGCTATAAATTTTCAAGCAGGCATATCATGAAAGTTTTAGTCTTTTAGTATCATCTTTCATAACGTTGCATCATATGGTAAAACATGTAGCCAGTGTGCGCGCAGCAGGATTAATTGGCAGGGCTGGGACGCCCCGGTTGCTCACTTGGTAGAGCGCGTACCACGTATCAAGGCTGGGTCGTCTGGCCTGGGTTTGAATCCGTCCCAGGCCCTTTGCTGCATGTTATCCCTTCTCTCTCCCCGGCTTCCCTGTCTCTCTACTGTCAAATAAAGTGATATGCCAAAGAAATAATCTTTAAACAAAATGCCAGAGCTTACCATCGAGCTCAGTGATGGATTCCACTGGAATCCTTGAATGGCAGCTACTTGTCCGTTTTGCAGGCAGAACTATCATTCATTCATTCATTCATCTTCTAAACCGCTTATCCTCACTAGGGTCGCGGGGGGGTGCTGGAGCCTATCCCAGCGCACATAGGGCGAAGGCAGTGAAACACCCTGGACAGGTCGCCAGTCCATCGCAGGGCGGCAGAACTATCATTACTGTCTATTGCTTTCCATGAAATGAAACCACATCCATAGGAAAACAAAGTGCAGAAATGATTGTGACATTGTAGCCATGGCCAATTTTCTCAGCCGACAAGCTTGTTGACGCCCTGCGAGTTTCCCTGGCTGCACAGCCGTGTAGGAAATGGATAGATGTCCAGTAGCTTGTTGATTTTGCTGCTCGCAGAGTGAATAACTGGCTGGTCATTGGCTTGGATTTAAATGTTCATCTGCCTTTTGCTGCAGTGTTCCTGCCGTCAGGACATGGTGAAGATCTCCATGGATGTCTTCGTACGCAAGTTCCAGCCGGATCGTTACAAGCTGTGGAAGGCGGGGAAGGACAACACGCCCATCGACCACTCCAAACCCACACCGGAGGCCGCCGAGTTCCTGAAGGAAGAGAAGGTAGAGCCGATGGAGGAGAGTCCCAACGAGGCTGTAGTTCAACAACCCACAAACAGTGTGGAGGAGGAGAAGAGGTCGGTACTCACATTTACTGTATTGACTTTTGGGAAACAAACAAAAAAAAAACTTCACAGTTTTTACCAATTGTTCCACTCTGTTTGTTGTGCATTGACCCACTGAACAGTTTTACATTGATTAAACCTTTTAAAGGGGTCTAAATTGTTATGGATGTCTCCACTAAAACCAGACTACCAAAGATTTAGAAGTGAGAGTTTGGTAGAGACTTGTGTCTTAGACTGTGTCCTCTGAGATACGTGATGAGAAGCATAAAGCATTACCATGTACATATGAACTTCTCTGGTGCATATGCTTGAAATGAACAGCTTTTTTGCATTTCTTAAATATTTAATAATTTGTTTATTGCTTGGTCTAAAACTAGGCTGTACAAAGGTAAAAAAAAAAAAAAATCTGGGCTGTATGACAACTTAAGTATAGATGCCAAGTGTAAATCACTGATAATGAGGAGCAGCCAATCGACACAAGTGTCAGAGATCCCGGGGAAAAAAAATTGACACTGCCCAGTGTCATTAAAACACAAGTTATGATGGGGCCAGTGGGAAAAAAATAGGGTTTAAAGCTGCACTAGGGAGCTTTTCACTTTAGCAGCTGCAACTGGCAGTGAGAGATAGCCTCTTTAAAACTTTAAACTGCAGTGGCCATAAATCTTATAAGATGAGATCAGTAAACGGCACAAAGCTCACTCATGATTGCTAACCTGGCCAGTCGGTGGTGCTTTACACCAAAGAAAACCTGAGGGACAAGAGATGCTGGAGATATAATGTTGGTGAGTCCAGTTTTCTTTGGATAAAGCACTTACTGAATGCTGTTAAGGAGATTTTTGATTCAGAGGTGTCCATAGTTGTTGCAGTCTGCAGCATCTCAAGTGCTGTGGAGTGTCTGTCCTCTCTGTTGCATCTCCACTTGGCAATATAGGCTGACAAGAAAGGGATTTTTTTTTTTTTAAACTTAAAAACATTGCTTAGTATATCTTTATACCAAAGCATCTGCACCTACAACGCTCTTCCTCAGACTTGTAGTGTATCTTTAGCATTGAAAGTTAAAAGCTAAAGTTATACCACCGAACTTCATTGCTACAAAAACATCCAACCGGACCCAGTCAAAACCTGTACATACACAGAGCTTTTTGATGGCACATGGTTGCTCACCACAGCACTGGATTCCTCTTGGACATGTCTTCATGATGTGCTCTCTCACACTTCAGCCCAGAGCCCAAGGCTGGGATAAAGCGTCAGTATGAAGCTGTTGAAGCTCCAGAAGATGGAAACACTGAGCTGAACGAGAAGGAGACGGAGAAGGAGACTGAGACGGAGACGGAGAAGGTGGAGCAGAAGAAGGCCAAGGTGACCCAGAAGGAGTCGCCTACTAAAGTCGCCATCAAGCCAGAAAAAGGTACCTCGCAGTTCAAAAGCAGCAGGAAATTAGTATTGTTGTGGGTTTTCCATTTATCTTTGTTAACAAAATAAATTCGTCTTATGGCAGAGAACAAACAGTGAACTGCAATGAGAAGACACTCCCTGTTAAAGGAGTTGTAACTCAGCAAGACTGGAAATGGCTTTTTTATTTAGTTATTTCCCATCTTTCTCCCTCATAACGACTGACTCTGACCAAAACTTCTTCTTCAATGTAGAACTGCTTCCACACTTCTCATCTGAGTGTGCAGTTCTGCAGTCCAGTCCTAATGATCCAAAAATCAACCCCCCAAACCGTGTCTCATTCAATATATTGACACACTGTAATGAGACATGTACTGAATACATTTAGCTTTCAGTTTTTTGTGACTTCACTATTAAGTTAGTCAGGGAGACTTTATTTCTTCAGCTCTTATAGAAACCAGTTAGTTACAAGTTGCTTTAGATCAAGTGAAACAGCAAATTAGATGTAAAAATACGAAGTGAGGCAAGCGTTAAACACGTGCGCAATAAAAACTTAAAAGCTTTGGAGAAAAAAATCAGCCTTAAGATATGATGTTAAAGAATGAAGAGGATAAGAAGTTGGAGCCAGGTTGTGCAGAGACTTGTATGTAATGAGCAGGATCTTGAACTCAGTTCTAAACTTGACACGTAGCCAATACGAGATCTGTCAGGAGTTTTAGTGAGTAATCTCGCTGCAGAGTTTTAAAGTACGGAGCTGCAGCGTCTTGGCTTTGGTTTGAGTAAAGTGCGCTGCAGTAGACGAGTCGAGAGGAAACAAAGGTGTGGATGATTGTCTCTAACTGATGAAATGATAGGAAAGGCTGAATTTTAGTAATATTTCTTTACTGGAGATACATTTATACATGATACATAACTGATGAGAGAAATGGGCATAGATTTGTCAAGTAGAGGGTGCAACAGCAGCCATGGTACACAAAACACATGCCATTAGATAGTCTATATATTTTTACTGATGTAGTATGGAGCAGACAGCTTGTCAGTAGACATGCTTTAGGTGCTTAAGTGGACTTCTCTAATATCAATCGGCCCGGTCATTGCTGTACTGAAGAGCTGCACCGAGGTAAATGAAACATATGGAATAGCAGTGCATGAGAATTTGGTCAAAATTAATTATATGAGGGGAAAAAAAGGGGAAAAATTGCAGGTCGGAAGTGGCTGGTATTATGCTTTCAGGCCATTGTAACCCTCAGTCATTTTTTAAATTTTTTTTTATTTTACATTAAAAATGTTTTGATATGACGCTGTAGCCCTTCAGCCTGCAGTTTGTCAGTAATGATCAGACAGGGTTCACCATTTTTTGGGGTGTCACTGGTTTCATTGAGACACTACACTGCTAAGTATTCTTGTAAAACCTTTACCTTTAGTGACTAGAAGCACTGTGACTTTGGCTCATAGTTAAATTAGTGACTCCGGTGTAATTCAGGAGTGCTCAAATGTTTCTTGATGAATTTTCTCTGAGGCCTGTTTCTCAAAACAGGTAACACAGCCATCTCAACCCTTCATAATTTTTCAAAACTAATTTTACAATTTCATTTCATTTTTACATTTTCATAGAAAATATAAATTTAACTGTATTATTTTTCTAAATGCTGCACACAAAAGTCTGAACTCTTAAAAACTCTTAATATTGTTGCAAATCTCACTGTGTAATATTTAAACTTAAATCCCATGCCTGACAGATAAAAAAGGCATCATTGTGCCCACAGTCACATTACCCATGTGAAATGTGTTAAGTTGTGACAGTAAATGTGATTGTGGTTTCTTGAGAAGAAAATTGTGATCTTGTGTGTTCTTCAGTACTTGTACCTGCTTACTGTATCACATACTAACTTTGTAAATACTGGAGAAGTGAATTGTGATTTTTAACAACATACAGAGGGCCTTACCTGTGTTTAACCATTACCTTACTGTGCTTTCAGACCCAGTGAAAGTCAAAGCAGAACCTAAGAAGGAGAAAGATGCAAAGCCACAGCCTAAATCTCAGTCTAAAGCCAATGCTAAGAAAACTTCAAACAGACGAAGCCCGGCGAAAAAAGAGAAAAACGGCGTGTCGGCTGCGGATGTCGTTCCTCCTGAGCCGGCTGATGGCCAGGCAGCCGGCGGCAGCGAGGAGCCTCACCCGGCCAGCAGCTCCAGTCCGGCACACCGGCTGTTCCAGAGGACGCTGAGCCCCGCCGACGTCCTGCACGTCCACAGCTACGCCAAGGGAGACTACGGAGAGGGAGAAACCCCGGCGAAGGAGGAGAGGAGGAGCGACAGCAGCGACAACGAGGCAGAGAGAGAAGACAGACAGGTGAGCAGCGCAGCATCACACTGCACCACAACAAAACAAGCAAGACGAACAAGAGCATCACAAAATCTTAAGACGTGGTGTGCATATCAGCGCTGTCCAGTTTTAGTGATTTTCATGTTTTAGCTGAATTTGGGTTTTTACATGGGGTTATGAAACCTTTACCAAAGTACAGCAGCAGTATGTAACATGTCCAGTTTTTTCATATTTTATACCAGCTTGCAATCTCTATATTTAAAATTGATCCAACACAACAGTTTTCATCCAGTAATCTCGCTTTTAATACCAAAAGATAAATGTTGTAAGCATCCATGCACTTTATCTGTATACATGTTTATGTCCACAATTGCATCCAACAAACCAAATTGCCCCCCAGGGACCAATAAAGTTTTATGTTATGTTGTGTTATGTTGTCCTAAAGCAGTGCTAGATCATGCATTTCCCCCCAAAAAAACCTTTGTTGCACGGTGCTGGATTGAGCAGATCATCAAGAAAAAGAAAAATTTTGTGTGATTTCAGTGCTGCAAATCATCATCCAGTTTGTGTACTGATGCTGACAGTAGCTGTTTTTCTCCAGCAGGGGGCAGAAGAGGTGGCACTAGATGAAGAACAGGATAGCCATCTAGGAAAGCTGCCAAGGCATCACCCGCTTATAAAGGAAGGCATGAGTGATGAAGGTCTGTCACGCCGTAACACTTACGTCTTATGTTGTGCCCACTTTTCCAGAAACAGACTGCGGAACAGAGAGACCGTGGCAAAGTGTGAAAGGCATCAGTTAAATGAAAGAAACAAAGAGAACAGATTATAGAGAGAACATGAAAACAATATTCAAAAGTAATTCATAATGAAAAATGTATCTCAACTTCAGTGAAGGCCCTATAATTACCATTATTACTGCGGCATAATATTAATAATATGTTGCTTTCTGAGACAAATGTGAAAAGTGTCAGTATAATATATTATAATGCTGTCATGGTGGGTAATAAAGAAGAAACATGAATAATTTAGAAGGTCTTTTGTAACCTCAACCCAAGCCAAACGCAGATGTTTGATACAAGAGGATAAAAAATATTGATTTTGCTTACCTGATTGAATAATAGATGATGATGCTGCAGTGAACCTACCTCTGCCTTTTTATTTTCACAGTTGGCTGAATATGAATGTCATGCTGACGTACTCTAATTGACTAAATAATCGAACTATTTGCCTTAATCTAATTAAGACAATATTCCAATTAAGCTGTTTATATTTAGATTCAGCGATGCTCCACCAGACGCTTTATCAGTCGCTTTCTGACGTCAAAGTGCTGTGTCACCCCTCCCTGCTGTGCTGCACAAACCTTTAACTTCAAGCTGCCCTCTTTACAGCTGTACACAAGAGCTTATTCAGCAAGAGCAGCTGGATTGCTGTTTGTGCTGCAAACTGCTGCAGAAATCTGTGATTAAGGACTTTACATGGCTCAAACGCCCTTCAGTAACCTGCTAAAATCAGAATACTCCACGTCTTAATCAGAGTACTGTCTACTCTGATTATAGGCTTATTCAGGTTTAGGTGATCAGAAAATGCTGTTTACCTAGACATTTCTTATTGTATGGTCCCAGTTGAGTTAATGTCAGAATTCTGCTGTCCATGTAAAAATAGTTTCTCTTTAATCTAATTTGTTGTTGTTATTGTTTGTCCCTCAGAGCTGCCAGAGGAGGTGCCGCCGGTGGAGGAGGGCGGTCTGGAGGGCGAGAGCTGGGCCAAACCTCTGGCTCACCTGTGGCAGAGCAGGCCTCCCAACCTGAAGAAGGAGAGGGAGTACAACCAGCGCGTGGGCTCCAAGCCTCCGTACTGCTCCATCTGCATGCTGTTCCACACCTACCAGCAGGTGTGTGTGCCAGACGCTTACTTTCACTTCAGTTTACATGCTTGGCAAATGAAAAGGCCCTCAGAGTGCTCTTAAGACTGCTATTTGTGACCGGTAGGAGTTGCAGAAACATTTTTATAAAAGTTTTCTCCTCCAGCTCAAGTCTCTGGTTCAGCCCTGCACCTTTCCCATCCCCTTTAGCTCCACTGGCCTGTAATTGGTAAAATCAAAGTATTTTTTTTTCAAGAAGTAAGACCAGAAGTAAGATAGCTAATTAGAGCAGAGATCCAGAAATCTAGTAAGAAGCCTTATTCAGAGTGGTACAAGACAGAGCAAAGATCAGAACCCCTTTAATCACAAAGTGCACTGAACACGCAGGGGTTTGTTTTGGTGGCAGTGCTGCAGCAAACGTGGTTTATACAAAAATATCTTTCATGCCGTGAGGTGACACAGTTTCAGGATAGGTGGTAGACATTGTGCTTTATTCATTTCTGGCGAGCTGCAGGAGTGGATGGACCCTGGTGAGGAGTGCTGGCTGTGGAGCCTTTTTGTTGGGACGGCTTTTGCATGTAGCTTCTGTGTGAGCAGAGTGACTGGCACACTGTAAACATCAGGGTTTGCAAACTGAATTTGGAATTGTGCTTTTGTTTGGCCACCCTGTTGGACTAGAAGATTAGTGGAATGCACCTGTAATGTTGGAGAAAAAGCACTTTTTTTTTCTTTGGATGTCAGGGAGATGACCAGGTATACATATGTAGAGAGGATAATCTCATATGAAGGACAAACTGTAGCTGAAGCCATTTCTGGCGCTTTGCCAAAAATCATACAGCTCCTGACAAAACATGAAGAGCACAAATTAAACTAACTCTCTCTGTCACACACACATGAACACACTCTCTGTCACGATCTTGCTGTTGACGTGCTCTGTTGACTTTCCTCATGTGTTGTGTATCATAGCCCGAAATACACAGCAGTGCCGTTTGGCATGAAAACAGACACCTGTGGTCAGGTGAGCTGCATGTGCAGGCACTTGTTGTTAATGAACTCTCTGACCATGGCTCTGAATGGCACTTCCTTTCTCAGCACTTGGTAGCAGCATTTCAGTCAGACTCGGTACCATAAAAGTACCACCTTTTGGTGCCCAGCCCCACTAATAACATGTTTAAGACTGTGTGTGTGTGTGTGTGTCTGTCTGTCTGTCTTGGCAAACGCAAGGGCCGGCAAAAAAAATGTATTGACGAAAAGGAAAAACATGTTCTCGACCCCTGATTTAGGTGATGTGCTTCTCAGATAATAGTGGTTAAAGTGATGGTTACGGCAGCAGCATGTCAGACTTCCAGTGCTTTTATTTATCCTGTTAATTAGTGTTTAGTTTGTTCTGATTTTGCCTGAGGCGCAAAACGATTATGGAGGAAAATTCCCTGGGTGAGTGGAAGGGCAGTCAGATTAAACGCGGTGATTCAGAGCCCGGAGAGCCAAGTGTTGACACAACAGACACACCTGTGCACCATTTGTTGTTGGTGGGAAAATACCAGCCCCTTTGGGTCTGTACCTCATTCAGGCCAACAACAGCTGGTAGGCTTTCACTTCTGTTACAGACCAGATTGTCCAGAGGAAGAGGACTGAGCGGTGTGTGTGTGGGATGTGTTATTTCAGTTCCTCATCCACCCATAAAGGAGAGGGAGAGAGACATTTTCCATGAGGGCTCACCTTATAAGCCACAATGGAACTGCTCGCTTCATTAATTTAATATATTTTCTAATATAGTGCATTGGATTGTGACATAACAGAGGAGGTAGCTTTCAAAGGTTTAACCAGTGAGACGGCAGTTTTGGATTGGTGGGCCCCGGCTTGGCATTGTTTAAAAAATCAGATTATATCATTGGCTGGGATTTTTATTTTTCCTCAGACCTACTCTTATAGCACAAGGTCACCATTAAAGATATAAAGTAACAGGATTTTGATGTAAAAATACAAGATAGCAGATTCCTATTATAGCATGGAACAATAAAAAAAATAAAAAGAGGGATTTCTCTCCTTTCCCTGGTGATAAATAGCGATGATGGTGGTGACAAAAGGAGA
Source organism: Myripristis murdjan (assembly GCF_902150065.1). Classification (NCBI taxonomy): domain Eukaryota; kingdom Metazoa; phylum Chordata; class Actinopteri; order Holocentriformes; family Holocentridae; genus Myripristis; species Myripristis murdjan. Next base: position 32,438,541 of record NC_043983.1, on the reverse strand, counting down.
TGGATGAGCTTATTTTGTCAGGTCTGCTGCCAGCTTGGCAGGAGGCTAAATGGGTTCAATCAGCCTCCTCTGTTCTAAAAAAAAATAACCAAGTACCTCATCAGCGGAAGTGCTAATAGGTTTCTAGTTCATGACATGTGCTGTGGGCCTGAATCAGATGTTTTGACATCGTGGTTCTCGGTGGGTTTTGGTCTCGTTACCAGAAAAGTCTCTCCAGTCTGTGGTGTGTGGCCGACAGCTGTACCGCCGCTGTCGGGGACTTGGGGCCGTCCCCGTTGACCAAATCCACCACTTTCTCACTTAAATCGAATCATCAAGAACCTCCAATATCATGACTTATTGCCAACAAATAGCTTTATTGAAATAATGAAAATTTAGGCCTACATATTTTAATTAACTGACCTGGTGTGTCATATAGGCTAAAACTTATTGAAAATTTAAGATAAAATTCAGGATTTAGGGAAGGAAGTGAACCAGCAAAATGCATATCTTGCAAAGTTACATGCATTAAAGCTTCTTATGTGCAACTTTTCTTTCTGTACAAACATTCACCACCCAGCAGGACTAATAGACAAACCACAACCAAGACCCTCCTCACAGGGCCCAGCTGGGTTAATAGTAATAGTAGACATTAAAGGCTACAGAACAGCCACTGGTCCTCCTCCTGTCTGCCAGCGCTCCATGGAGGCAAAAATTTTATTTAAAAAAAAAAAAAAAAAAAGTAGAGTTTAATCCCTGTAAAAATTTTAGGAAATCATTTGCAGGGAAGTAGGTTTAAGTGTTCTAGCACTTTTAAAAATGCCAAAGGATCTACAAAGGAGTAAACAAGATCAGCACAATCAGTGGTACAAAGTAAACGGCACCTTAATCAAAGCAAGACCATAAAGGGAAGACATCAAGCGAAGGTCAAGAACAACTAATAACAGAGTAACACGTCCATAAAAACAAGACTGTAAAAGAGAGTTATATGAGGTGATTTAATTAAAAGAAAATAAAGATTTTAATAGCCTAAACTTGCTGGGCAGGGCAGTCCAAATTTTAGGGGCTATGATGCCTTTTCTTTTTAATCTAAGTTGTGCCACGGGCAGTAAAAGGCTTTTTGTTTTAATGATGACTTTAACACAGCCGGTTGCGGCTGTTTTTGTTTTTGAAATCAGTCAGGAGCAACCTCTTAACCTTTTGGAACATCCAACACGGGCCACACTAAAGACCTCAGGCAACGATTCGGCTCATTTGGGATTAAAAAGTCTCTGATCTAACGTGGTTCTAGACCAATCCATGCTTTAAAAGTGACAAAAAAAATCTTTTAATGAAATCTAAAGCTGTATGTAATCAAAATAAAGATGCTAAAATTAGGGTGATAAGATAAAGTGGTTTTACTTCAGCACGTTGCAGCATTTTGCACAAACAGGAGATGACGGTGACTTCTGACTGAGGCAGGAGTGCAGATTTAAAATAATCTGTATCAATAAGGCAGATGCGTAGATGAGATTTTCCAGATGAATTAGGGGATTAAAAACAGCTTGATTTGGAAATATTCCTCGCATGAAAAAAAAAAAAAAAAAAAAAAACAATATTCCACAATACTCAAAACCTCTATGAAAGTCTTTGTATCTAGCCCTGACTGCTGGAGCACGGTAGAGTGAGTCTAATTTTGCTTAACCTTCACCAAGACTAATAAATGTGACTGTAGAGGACTTCTGGAAAATAAAAAAATCAAAATAATATTTTTAGCAAGTCATGCCACCCCGCCATGAGACAAAAACCAGAATGGTGAGTGCAACCACAGGACAGAAATAAACCCATGATCTTGACCTAGAAAGGCTGAGGAGTGTGCAGGATGCGGCCTTGCTTGTGGCACTGCTGTGTTAAAGTGACACACAGCGTTAACGCCGTGTGGTTTAACACACGCTGTCTCCTCTCAGACTGAATGTGCAAACAGCGTCGACAGTCCCGTGGTGGCGTCCGGCGGGCGGATGCGGACCAAGCCTCTGATCCCAGAGATGTGCTTCACCACCATCACAGAGGAGGACTCGGAGTGTGAGGAGCCGCCTGTCACGCCCCACCTGGAGGAGGACGGGACCAGCCTGCTCATCAGCTGCTCCCAGTGCAGCGTCCGCGTTCACACCAGTCAGTATTTACTGTACACACACACACACACACACACACACACACACATATGCATATATACAGGAAGAGTCGTACTGAGTTGGCAGCTGCTGTTTAGCCACTCTATTTACATGCACAAAGTAACCTGGCGCTTGGCTGTGCTCCAGACAAACTCATGTTTATTTCAACCCTGCAGCTGAGTAATCCTGTTGCAGCGAGTAAACAAATTAACAGAATACTCCTTTACCCCTGGTGTCTGACCCACAGGCTGATCAGTCCGCCAGTGCAAAAATATGAACCCCTCCCTCTTTCACTCAGATGAGGCTTTTTTTTTTTTTTTTATTTTCTTCCACTCTTTTTATTGAGTTATTAACAGTAGGTACATTACAAACAGGTGATTATTTACAGTCTTTCAACACTCAGTACAGTGCAAACAGTATGAAATAAAACAGGAACAGAACGGTTCCCAACCGTCTTCCTGCCATCCCCCCACCCTCACCTGACTCAGGTCATGAAACACAGGGAGAAATGAATGAATGAATGAATGAATAAATAAAATTAAAAGGAAAAGAAGGTAAAAAGGGGGAGTGGAGGAGGGAGCGGGGGGGTTCAGTCGTCGTCTGTGTCTGGTGAAATGTTGAGCTGATCAGTATATTCTAGAAAAGGGTTCTGGGTTTCTTGGGAATGTTTTTATTGAGCCCCTGAGAAAGAATCTGAGTTTCTTGAGTTTGATGTCTTATGGAACTTCCTTAACCCATCAATCGTGTGTAGGGGGAGAAATGTGTTTCCATTTCTATAACATCAAACCTTGGGAAGTAACCTTGTGAAGACCAGCACAGAGAGGCCAGTATTAGGAGAGTATTAGCCATATAAAATTAAAGGGCCGTGAGCACAGCATAACCCCAACTTATAGTTTCAAATATGTTTGACCAGAGGTTTGTTAACTTGGAATGAGACTAGATTGGGTTATTTTTTAACCAAAAGATTGGATAATCCCAATACCAACTGCACAATAAATACTATTTACATCCATGTTTTTTTTTTTTTTGACATCAAAATGTACCTGTGTGTTACTTTTCACAGCTGCTGAAAGCCAAACATGGAGGCAGTATCAGAGTGAAGAGCACACACTTAACAGCACCCAAAGGTGTGTTTTATTAACACCACTTAGTGACAGCTGGTGCTAATAAAGCACACCTCTGTGAGCTGTAGAGGTGCAGCTTTCTCTCTCTGTCTCTGCCACACAGATGTGCAGGATGTGTGTGATTTCACATCACAGTAACCCATTTAACATCTGAGTGAACAAGCCATCCTTACTGGGGTTTTCATTATTTGAGCATAAATTTGGACATATTAATTATGACGTTTACAACTGTTAGTCCAAAACTGGGTTACTTGGTTAACTGGGTTAAGAGCTGAATTCTCTGTGCATGTAAATGTAGTCCATGTCCCCAATACCACCAGCGCAGCGACAGCACAAGGTCGGCTGACACATAATCGCCTGCAGTTCAGCCACAGCCAAAGAATGTGGAGCCAACATGGCTGCTGTCATGTGGAAACGCTGCCAGAGAAAAAACATTTCCCAGGTTTATCGTACTTTGTGGTAAACAGACGGTTTAATGTTCTGTAGCTTCCGCCCAGTGCTCAGGCAGCGTTCACTGTGGCTTTGTATTTTTATTCACATTTTAAATATACTGTGAAATTGTTTTGAATAATTTATTTAACCGAGCAGGAAATGGCCTTCCAGAGTAGATACTTTTAGACAGTGTGGATCTGTAATGGCCATGGATCGATACGAAGGCACTTCATCAGCACAAAAATGTCCTTAGTGTTTGTGTAGCATCAGTGAGCGGTCGTCTGCTGCAGTTCATGGCATGATTTGTAATTTGACCCGGTGGCTGAAAATTGACACCGGCCACCCCGTGTCACCCTGAGCGTCTCTGCAGACCAACAGGGCCTTTGTGTTGCTGCTTTACTCCTGTGCAGCCAATGAGTCAGGTCATGTTTGTGTGTGTGTGTGTGTGTGTGTGTGTGTGTGTGTGTGCACGCGCTTCAGGCTGCTATGGCGTGGACCCAGCCAGTGTGACCAAGGAGTGGAAGTGTGCACGCTGCAAAGCGAACGCCATGACTGAGGTCAGTGCTCACTCATGACAGCGTGAAGACGGCTTGTTATTCATGTCAAATCAAGTCACTTTTGTTTATATAGCACATTTAAAAACACCAGCAGTTCAACCAAAGTGCTTTACAAACGTGGCAGAAGGATTTATTTCACAAATGTGCATGTTTAAAAGAGTTATACTTAAAAGCCAAGACTAAAATCAAACACAATGTAGAGAAAGTTGTTGTTGTTGTTTATTTACTGCATATATTTATACGATAAGTCCCAGTGATTATCATGTTTGACACTCATCCTACAATGACACCTATTTTATTATTGATCGTTTCTTATTTGGTTAAAATTTCTCCATTTGTTTACTCAGTTATGTTAAAAGGGTTTTATTTCATTTTATCTTTCCTGACTCGGTGCTTACCACTTACGTTATCAACTTTGAGTGCATTTACAGCAGCAAGCACAATAGATGGACAAGGCTTATTGTTCAGGCAGCAAGTCATAGAACCACAGCTACATTTAACCCTCATGTAAAATGTCATTTTTATTTGACACTAAAGAGCAAATGTGCATCTATAGTAATCAAGTTATGGATAACAAAGTAAAATTCAGCATTTCATGATATTTTTTTCGTGTAGCTTTTTTTTCTTTGCATGATTTTTAATATGTGGACAGTTGTTTGATAGTGGTTCCTCTTTGCAGAACTGCTGTTTGTGTTCGCTGAGGGGCGGAGCGCTGCAGAAAGCCAACAACAGCAAGTAAGCTGTGCCCACATTCTTGAACAGGCTTGAACAGTTTTTCAAATCAAACTGACTTGAGAAATATTTTTTAACAAAATGCACTTCATATTAAAGTAAAAAAAAATAACCAGCCACCAAAATGGAAGCTCTGAATCAGAAAAACTGGGATTTCCACAGAGCTGTGATATGTCCAAGCTGACGATTGACTAAGCCTGATTAGCAATAAAATAAAATGAAATGAAAAAAAATACACGGTATCTTTGTCATGTCAACAGAAGCACAGTCTGAGTGTGTGGTCTTGGCACCTTAACACAACAATAAGCCATTAGTTGTGTCTAACAGGAATCAGCTGTTGAGGCCAACATTTCTGTGTAAATGAACTTCTTTCTTTGGCAGGATGGCCTCATTGTTGGTAAGATTTTCTCCCAGCTGGAGGGATGCAGTGTTTCCATCATGGCCAGTGAAAAAAAACATTTAAACCATACCTACCTCAGGAACACCACAACCTTACTGAGCCATCCTATGTCCAAATCCACATTAATACCCACATTAATTCTCAATGTACAGTATGTATACATATAGTGTAATATATAGAAAACGTGTGTGTAGCAGTGTGTATTATTCACTCACAGTCATCTGAAAGATAAGCAAGCACCTCACCAATGGAAAAATTGCAACACTTTTGAACATTGGTGTGTGTGTGTGTGTGTGTGTGTGTGTGTGTTGCTGTTCCAGGTGGGTACATGTGATGTGTGCCGTGGCCGTGCTGGAGGCTCGCTTTGTCAACATCACCGAAAGAAGTCCTGTGGATTTGAGTGGAATTCCTTTGCAGAGATTTAAACTAGTGAGTGACCTGAGACGGTTGCTGTGTGTCGGCATAACGTGACGTATGGCTTTTGTTGGGGGCTTTTATCTAAAGTGCCTGACTCTATCCATTCAGCTACACACTGTTGTTTTGTGAGCGTGTCATTTAACACAGTCAGTTCGGTCAGCCCACATCTACACACCCTGCATTTCAAAGTATTTCCTGTTTACACAGCAGCAACATTACCACCACAACCAGAGAACATAAGATATACAAAAAAAACCCACCTTATCTGTATTGAGCACTAACAGAAAAATTAATATCACCAACTCTTTGAATTGAAGTGTTCAGTTACTTCAGTTTAATTTAAATATTTTACATCCATTGTCCCATATCCCACAGATTTTAATCATTTTAGTAAAGCAAACAACAAGCTTCACATCTCACAAAGGAGTGGCTGATTTTAGAGAACAATAAGTGTTGAAATGCTGTGGCTCGGTCGATACTGGTTTGCCTCAGTTGAGACATTTTAAAGATAGTGCTGTTTGCTCAGACTTTGGCCCTGTGTCCCTGGCAGAAATGTTACTACTGTAAGAAGCGGATGAAGAAGGCCTCTGGCTGCTGCGTGCAGTGTTCTCATGGCCGCTGTCCCACCGCCTACCACCCCACCTGTGCCCAGGCCGCCGGGGTCCTGATGCAGCCGGATGAATGGCCCTTTGTGGTCTACGTCACCTGCTGTCGACACAAAGGCCCCACTCAGATCGAGGTGAGGAGCTGCTAGTTTCTTCTTTAAGGACTTGTCTGAGCTATTTGTTCAATACTGATTGATAATCTGATTTGTTATGTATACTGAACAGTAGATTCATACAAGATCCATACAGAGAATTCTCCTTTTTTTGAAGCAGGGGTCCTGCTCAAAGGCAGTAAATTCATAAAAATGTCTTAAATCATTCTTTCACTAGTCTTAGAAATGCCACAGACATGGAAAGTAAGATTTTAGGAATTGATTTTTATGTCGCTGCATTGTAAAATCTCAGAAAATAAGTAAGAGCTAACAGATTTGTTGATCATTTACACATCATGCAGACTTATAGGGGAACCAACAACACTCATGTCATATGCAGCCGGGATCTCTAAATATTTAAAACAGTTCCTGTTAATTGCCCAGTGGTACCCTGCAGATAAATAATATTGTGCAAATTGCAAAATACAGAACCATGCTAAGGAGGAAATTCTCATACATAAAGAATGATTTAACACCAAGCTGGACACCGAATGCACAGGGAAAATAACAGTCATACAATTGTAATTTACCATCGCAGCGCAACAAAGCAGCCATGCACGAGCTGACTGTGGGGCAGAAGGTGATATGCAAGCACAAGAATGGCCGCTACTACCAGTGTGACGTGGTGCAGCTGTCCAAGGAGACGTTTTACGAAGTCAACTTTGATGACGGTTCCTTCAGCGACAACCTGTTCCCTGAGGACATCGTGGTACGCTTCGTCACTTCATCTCGATCTTGCCGTTGCAATAACCATCGATAAGGCTGTACACATTACAGGACGGCACAGAGGATTCTCTCTGGAGTGACCTGTGGTTGATGAACTGTATTCATTTGTTCACAGCTGTTAAATGTGTGTTTTGCTTTCACAGAACCGAGACTGCGCCCAGCTCGGGCCTCCACCCCAGGGTGAGGTGGTTCAGGTGCGATGGACGGATGGCCTGGTCTACGGGGCCAAATTTGTGGCAGCTCATGTAATCCAAATGTACCTGGTAAGAGCCAGAGAATGACTGTATTTCTCCCCAGAGGCACTTAAAGAGTTGCTTACACAGCAGCAGAGTAGACAGACAGTTTGAAACCTTTTAATATGACTACACCTGAAAGCATGCAGTGGTCCAGCTCTTCAGCATAATCACATTTTCATGCTTTCATCCCAGCAGCTACAGGTCCATCTCCGAACTCTGCTTCATTAGCTGGAGGAGACTGGATCCATTCAGTCATTAACTTTCCTGCTCATATTTCTTGAAGTCTTGTAGGGAATTTAATTATTAGCCATAAGTGCAGACAGGAACTGCAGCACAGGAAGGCTTGTAATTGTCTCATGTTGATGTACATGGAAAAAAACCCCACAAGGGTACACTGGGATCTTCAGTAGACTTTAGTAAACAAGTAAATAAGTAGTTTAACAACAAGTAGACTGGACATGTTTATTCATGCACTCCCAGTATTGTTAACTGTGTTTATCTGGGAAGACACTGACACTGAGTGTGTTTAATGATGCAGGTGGAATTTGAGGATGGGTCGCAGCTAACAGCCAAGAGAGACGACGTCTACACTCTGGATGAGGAGCTTCCCAAGAGAGTCAAGTCCAGACTGGTGAGTGCAGCCCACAGGAACAAAATGCTCCGTAAACAAAGAGCCACACCTTACAGCCATCCTCACTTATGATCACTGATTTAAAGTAAAAGAAAAAAGCATAAAAATAGAAGATGAAGCCTGGGAAATAATATCATGACATAACTATTATGAAAAGTGATTTTGTTAAATAGAAAATTCGCCTGTGTGTGTGTGTAGTTTTCATGTTGTTTATAAACCAAACCCATGCATTTCTTTATCTGCCCATTCTCTCTCCACCTACTTAATGAAGAAGGAGCTTGAATTCGTTAAACCAGTATCAGTGTTCAATTCTATCAGAAAGACTTGGCTTACACTCTGTTGGTACACTACAGTTTTTCATAAAGTGCTGCAGGTTTACCAAATGAAGTTGTCATTGAATTCTTTAATAAAGGAGAGGACAGCCAAAGTCGTCTTTCTTTGCCCTTTAGTATTGCAGTATGGAAAAAGCAGCACACCAGCACTGACAGTGCCAAAGTTGTTGGTGTAGGTTAATTCAAAGAAAAAGGGACAGCATCCCCGGTGGAACTGTATCCCTAACGCTCAGCTGGTGAAACACAGCAGCCTCACCGCAACGAGAGACAAAACAAAGGGTAGCATGGACGGTGTGTTTTCTGATGCAAATCTCCATTGCCTCAGTAAAGGAAAAAATGGCATTTAGTAGAAAGACGGCTCTATAAGTAGATGATTGCCACGCGCCGTTATTGTGCAAAGTTTGAGTTTTTTCTCTGCCCTGACTCGTCTGCTCTTGTCTCTTCAGTCCAAGGCGTCGGACATGCGCTTCGACGGGATCTTTGAAGAGAAGGAGATCATCCAGGAGTCAAAGAGACAGAGGGTGATCAACTCGCGTTACAGAGGGGACTACATTGAACCTGTGATTTACAGAGCCATCATGGAGTAGCCGCTCACAACCTGCCTACTCATCCACAGACCACCAGCACTGACAGACTGGAACTGTGCTCACTGTACCTTAATTCAGCAGCTAGCCACTGAGAGAGTGTAGCTCAAAATGACTTCTTCAGGAACCCCATGTTGGGCTGTTGTTGTTGCTTTTTTTTTCTTTTTTTTTTTAATTTAATTTTGTTTTTGCCCCCGTCATTCATCCAGCTTCATTTACCATAACAGGCGTATATTTTCTTTGACCATTTTTTTTTCTCTCACCCATTTCGGTTTTACACTCCAAGCCACAGCGCAGTTTGCTGACATATAAGCCCGGGCAGTACCGAATGGCGGTAACTTTTGTGTCTACACATGAATGACAGCATTACTGAAAGCAATACTATATATACGAGGGCATTTGCCCGCTGAAGTAGCATTTTGTTGGTTGTGCACCAGTGAAAAAAGAAAACCTGAGCAGAGAGCAGTGCAGATGTAAAAGTTGCTGCCTTTCATCCACAGTAACAGTAAATGATCTGCTCCTTACTAAACATTTCAGTTCACTTTGCCAGTTGTTTACTTTCTGAGTTTTGGGATGCTGTGTGTACCTAATTTTAATTAAAAGAGGGAGCAATGCCATTTAATTCACTGATATGCCTCCTCTGTTACTATAATATTAACTGCATTCCTTAACATTTAATTTTATAGAAACAATGATAAAGCTTTTTCCATTTTTAGATTTGTTTTTACCAGCCTATTTATTATGGTGCTTTGAGAAAGTAGCCTCTGCAACACAGACATCGGTCTGTAGTAATTCATATGAAGAGGTTTGAGGTTGATGTATGTTCTATTTTTTCTACAGTATATAGATGAATTTTAACAAATCCATTCTGATTTTTAATGCGCTTTGTCTATCTGGTTGGCTCCTTACTCTTCTACTGAAAGTTGTGCATTGCACTTTTATTTAAGTCCAGTTTGAGAGGACAGTTGAATTGTTGTGTGCTGCCATTGCTAATTTGTTAAAAAGTATGTTTTGAAATGTTAATTGTACATTTTATAAGATGTCTTATGGATTGTGTACCCCTTCTCCACTCGGCCAAGCTCATCGATCACAATGCACTTATTATAGGAACAAGGTGGCCTTCAGATGTCCATCGTTTGCCTGTAATTTGCTGTTGTCGTAGTGTGAGACTGAAGACAGAGGAATTGTAGTTTTATAGCTAGTTATTGCCAGTTGCAAGCCCGTGCTTTCATCAGTTCAGTGGAGAATGAATTTATATTATTCACAAAGTATGAACAGAGTTGTACGTGGGGAGGGGGGTTAGTTTTCTATTCTATTTTATTGAGTTGTTTTGTAAAACATGTTCTATGTGTATTTTCACAGAAGTCTGTGAGAGTTATAAATGTCATGTAGTCTATTTTAAGATGCTGTCAGCCCAGGAGATCAGGTGTCTCCTCATCTCCTCCTGGTTGGCTGCAGGCTCCTTACCCATCTACGTGATACTGAAGATAAATATTGGACTTCCAGAATATCATTTAAGCGTTTTGTAAAGATCATTTGATTGTTTCAGTAAAGAAATTGGCTTCATGCCATTTTGTCTGTTTCATAATTCGAGATTTACTCATTTATTTATCTCTCTCCAACGTGAATACTGCTCTGAATTTTTTTTTTACTTATTTGACAATTTTTTTTTTTATTTGTTAGAATAAAAAGGAAAACGAAGGCCTCAAAATAGCCGACACAGTTAGCAGTACATGTGTTAAATTACTCTGACACAACGCCCAGAATGTCAAGGAAAAAAACAAAAACCGACAGATTCCACTAAATGTCCAGGTTTGAAAGGCTAAAATATGTGTGGGGAAAACTTGCTTAAATTAAACTGAACAGACTGATGACGAGCAACACACCTTACAGGTGTGTTGCTCTTCATTAAAAACAAAAAAGGCACTTCATTAAAAACAACAACAACAACAAAAAATAACCGAATTTACATCTTTCTTACCTAGAATAAGTCGTGAAGCTACAACATGGGCCTGTAAGGTTAAATTCAACTTACAACTGGTGCACCGCTTATTTCCACAGCCTTATTAGCCTCCTGTTATCTGTGAATGACCCCATTCAGTGTTTAATGTCTCTAAATACATGATCAACTTTTTTGCGTCATATTTAATGACTTCCACTATTTTAATGGGGACAAGTGGGTAAACATGAAATTAACATAATGGTGTGTTTCAGTGTCCTGTACGCGTTTTGTACGCACTGGTGTTTCTTTCGTTTTGACCTCAGGCCTTTAAAGCTGCAAAAAACATCAGAAATATCAACACTGGAAGTAAAATTGTTTAAGTTGTTCTGGGTGACACTGGGGAACTATAACAGGACACCGATAATCTTCAGAATAAAATATATATATGTATGTGTATATATATATATATATTTAAAAACAACTTCCCCCTTCTTTAGCCTCACCTGTCGTGCCCACACCTGTCGTGCCACCTGTGGAAACAACAGCCACACCTGCAGCAGCGCCAGTCTAGTTCATGTGACATTTGAGAGAGAAAAAAAAATGATTCCCACGAGAACTTTGATGTATACGGGGGGTGAGTAGGGGAGCTTATGTATTATATTAGGTCGTCAACAAGAACCATAAGTACCTGCCACATAAACTTGAGTAACTCAGTTTATTATAATCATTTTCTTGAGGTTTCAATTACTCGGGGAAAACTGACTCCAGTTGATTAAAAAAAAAATGTTGGTGAAATTGAATTGTTAAAATATGGTAGAGAACGAAGTAAATGGCCTCTCTCCCTGGTAAATCTTTAGTGATACGGATGGATACCGTCGCCTTGCTGGTGAACGGGGTAACGTTACCGGGTGTGTGAGCGGAGCTCGGCGTGACGCTCCTCCGCAGCGCAGCGGGACTGAGCAGGCTGCCTGCCCGGCTGCGGGGTGGACGGACGGAGCTGGGACTCTGAGGTTGGAGTCTGTCCGGAGCCCTCTTTCAACCCTGCTATCCAGGCGGACATGTACCGTGGATTAACGGCATGTTTTCACTTCGTGTTGCCGAGTGTGTTTTGCCAGGTTGCCGGCTGACACGCCGGGAGGCACCGACGGATTCGGGGTCATCTTGAAAATTAACGGTCGTCCGGTAAGATCCTCACGAGAGCGGCTCGCCCGGCTAGCCAGCGTTCTGCCTTCTCTCTTATCAGCTAATACTTCCATCACCTTTACCCAGATTGCCAGCCAACACTGCCGTCATTTTTTCCACTTTTAATATAATGTGTCTACAGTGTCTTCGCTAATGTACCTGAGGAATAGTCACGGCTACCTAACTAGCTAACATGCTATCATGACTGTAAGTTAGCTTGAAGCTGGAATGAGCCAGAGGTGAGCTCCCCGCTAGCTTCATCATTTTAAGGTTACCTGAATGCTAATGGGTGTTTCTATCTCATGTGGCAGATCATCACTACTATTACTGTACTGTAGATGTGAAATTAAATTAAGAATGAAATGGTTAGCTAAGTTTCTTAACTGATTTTTAATTAACGCGTCTCCCTTCGCCGCCTCTATCACCTCAGTGTCTTTATATCACTCAATATCAATCTGTTTTTTTTTTTTAAGTAAGGGTCTAATTATCATTTTCAAGTTATAACAGCAGTTTAAAGTAACTCTGCAAACTTGGAGGGGATGAAAAATGGGAGTGACACAAGGCTCTCCTGATGTGACCTGCAAACACAGATGACAGCCGCTCAATTAGGCGAAAAGTTTCAACGTATTCAGTAAATGGACCTTCGCCTTAGTATTTCCATGTGCTGCTCTGTGTGTGTGTGTGTGTGTGTGTGTGTGTGTGTGTGTGTGTGTGTGTGTGTGTGTGTGTGTGTGTGTGTGTGTGTGTGTGTGTGTGTGCAGTCCCCTCAGTGGGTTAGACTGAAAGGCGATAAACCTCTATTCATTCACCTGACGTCCAGCCGCCTCTGCCACTGTCTATTGGAGGTCTAATTACACGGGCAGACCTGATACTTCCTTTGCTGTTGTATTGGGGGACACGCCACGCCAAAGCCTATTGAAAAATCCGCAAATTTAATGGAGCTTTGGTTATAAGCTGGTGTAAGGTACGGGCGATATCATACAAGACTTCCCCGAGTCTTTATTGTGTTCTGTGATTATTCACCATAGATACTGAACACCAAGCCGTTTTTTTTTAAAATTATTATTATTATTTCAGTATGCCTCTGACTCACATTGTAAAAGTTGGAATATTATTAAAGTAAGTGCTGATTAATGAAAGTAATTAATGCCGAACTGAAGAGTTGCTACGCTATTATTCATAAACTGTGGGAAGATTTATTAAACGAAGCGTGTGCCTTTGCCAAGGAGCAAGACGGTGTTAAATTCACAGATGGTGACTGGAGTTCGTTGCGTATTGCTTCCATGCAACAGACCGGGGTTAGTGCCGTTGAGTGGCTGGTCCAAGTGTAGAACTACTGCCTGTGGATGTATCGAAAGTTCAGGTTTGCATAGTATACAGCTGATAGTGACATGGCCTGTTATGACAGTTGCAATAGCTATTGCAGAATGTGTAAGTAATGAATTCATGTCCATTAGTCCACCGACTCTGTAGAGGGAAAAAAAATAAATGAGCTGGTTAGGGTTGGTGAGTGATGGTCCTTTTCCACACATTTACCTCTTCAGTAGCTATGTAGAAAAACTTAGAATGAATGCAAAATCTGATATAGTAGAGTGACTTATTATATCACATTAGTCAGAGTACAACAGACAGAACAACTGATTCAAATCTGTATTACAACTGCTTTTATACCTTTCATTAACTCCACCTATTGTGGCGCTCAGATCAAGTAGTAGAAGTAGTAATAATTGCCGCAGTAGTAACAGCAGTTTTATTAATAGTAATAGTGGTGGTGGCAATAGTATTAGGAATAGTAATAGCAGTTGTAGTTGCAGTAGTTTCCTTTGTTGTAGTGTCTTATATTTCCTGAATGCTGTGTCAGAGGCTTCTCCACCCACACAAGAATAAAATTATGCGGGAAACAATGAATATTTGGATTTTTGGGGCCTTTTCTTTGCATTAAATCAAATTTAAACATTGTGTAAAGTGGCACAAAAAATCAGATCAGCAGATTCAGTCCATAGACATTGGTATCAGGCCTCAGAAACCCATATCCATTGAACTCCAATTGCTTGAAAATGCTCTTTTGGTTCAATGCTTGTAAGACCGGATTTTCTGTATTGACTGTCTCATGTATAAATATGTTAAGGCACAAAGTGAGTGTGTGTGCTGACTGGTTTATGTCCTGCTCCAACAGGCTGCAGCGTGGGATCTGCCATGCAAGGTAGCCAGAGATGAGAATGAAGCCCAATTGCAAATTTCTCCTGGGGCTTTGTTCCATGTTGGCCCTGGGATTCCTCTACTACTCCTCAGGGAGGCTCACCTTACGAGGCTGGGGCCACAAATCATGTAAGTCCTCTCTGGGTAAACTGGCATTACAGGCCCAATCACAACTCACTGTACATGTTTTGTACACATCGGGGTGTAGCTTTATCTTGAGCCATGGTGACGTGAGGTGTGAGCGTGTGAGAGCTGAGGAGCCTTGGAAATTGTCCAAACAGCGTGTGCATGCCAGCTATTCTTGGGTATCTAGGGCTGCCAGCTGCTGTAGATATATCTGGGGATGGAACGATATATCCAAATTCAATATATCACAATACAAAAGTGTGACAACCTGTATTACGGGGCAGAAAAAATGAATCGTGTTATTAGTTGCATTTTATTCTACTGTAGTAAACACAAAGAGATGGCTCACTCAATAATGACACAGGCGCTCCATTGAAAATTATATTATTTGCTCTTTGTGATGAGAGTATTTTTAAATTGTTTACATTCTAGAAATTCAGTCCTGTTTCTAGAAATAGTTATAGTACAGAAATAAACATAATTCTTTGTTGTTATTGAGCTTTCATTTGTTACATTGTATCATGGCTGTATGAAGCCCATATCATGAACTGAATTATAAGATGAGTGAATCATCCAGCACCTTGTTACATCACATAACTGACAATGTATTTGCCAATAAGATCAAAAATGAATTGTGGCACACTTTGGTGATGACAGTGCAAGTACTACCACATCCTTTATTTGTCCTGACTTCATGTCAAGAAGGCCAAGAAACATCCTCTAATGTCAGACTCAACTTGGATTGCAGACTTTAGCTAATCTATGACCATTATCAGCCTCTATTCATGACCGATAAAAAAATGCAACAACTTTGATAGATATTATCTTCCACACAGGTGTATGAAGCGAGCCCACCCCCCTTTTAATGTCCTGTAATTCACACAAAGTCACACAAGTCTCACAGAGCAGAGGAAGTAAGCGAGCTAATTAGAGCAGAGATCCAACAGGACCGACTAACAAAGAGATGAAATCACCACTATATACAGTACAACTGGAATAATCCCATGTTGTGTTTTTGGCAGCAGAGCAAGGCTTTGAGGCCTATGTAGCTGAAATGCGTTGTGCTGAGTCTCTGGTGTTGATGAATAACCGTATCAAACTTCAAACCTCAGAGATGTTTTGGTCATTTTGGACTGAGCGGCAGTAAAAATACTAGGCCGGCTTTACTTTCATGCAACTTTCATGCAATTAGTTGCAGATTGCAAATTAAATTTTTTATTGTTTCTGTGTCACCGAATCCATATGATGACAGAAACCCAATTCATGATTTTCATTGGGCGGTTCTCCAGTGGAATTCCAAAGCATCTCAGTTTCTCAGAACAAAAGTTGCGTTCAAGTTGCATCATGTAAAGTCAGCCTTACTTGTTTTCACTGAAGTATTACAGTTCCTGCAATTCACAGTCAATTCATACAGTTTTTAACTTTAACTCTGTTTATCTGTTTCACATTTTCTTCAAAAGTGATTATCTTTGCTGTCAGGCTATAGAAGTTTTATCAAGAAAAAACTTCTCTCAAAATACTTGAACCTTGGCAAGTTCTGCAAAAGAAATAGAATATTTTCCAGATATAGTGCATAACAGTTAGGGTAAAAAATCAGTTGTGGGTTCATGTCTGTGAATAATTTGATTTAAATTGTCCAATCCATAATGTGATGGAGAAAATCAATCTATGTTTAACATTGTACATTTAGTGCTGTCAGTGTTATTGTTGACTGAAGCTATTATTGAATGCAGGTGAAACAAAGTTAATGGTTTTAATGACTGATGCTAGGGAAAAACCAATAATCATGGTGACCTTGTATGGTACAAATGAGGTAGTATCTTCATATTTATATTAAACAGAAATGTGGAGGACAGTATAGTGTAAAGTTTGAGTCATTTCTCCTGTATGAACCTAAAGAATGGACAGATACTGACCTAAATAAAAATAAATAAAAAATATGGAATTGCAAAAGCAAGTCAGTTCACACATGAGAGTGTTTTTCTGTCTGCAGCCACTATCCATTTGACTTTTTTTACCAGATGGGGGAGCTAATACATTTGGAAAGGGTTTTATTTAGCCTGGATGTTTTCATCAGCAGTGTCTGCCCAAGTATGAAGATGCCGGGCACTTAGTATTGCTCACCCAAAGATGAAAAATCGGCAGCTTTCCTCACAGTTATTCAATACTCAATGACATGTCCAATCACTGAGGTGCTGAAATAGATGCTGGGAAGAGGTTTGAGTGCTGAGTATTTCCCTGACACTCATTGCTATCAAATTCTTCATGCCTGACATATTATATTAGATCACTGCCAACATGCTTTGCTTTTGGACTTTTTATCTTTGAAATAGGGATTTAGTTTCACAGAGTCAGATAATAATACTCTCCCCCTATTGCTGAGACTGATTACATGGTTAAAATAGGACATTATGATGATGATGAAATAACAAGCACAAGCATAATTGATATATCATGGAATGAACACCTTCCAGGGTTTTTTTCCCCAACATCTGGATGCAAGATTTTCCTCAGTTACTGTGCATTATGATTAATTATTCTGTGCCACGAGTTTTGTACTTTCATACTATTTTGAGGCCATAACACTGTTCTCACATGGAAAATATGGCTGTCAAGATCAGTGTGTGAGGTTCTGTGGTTATTGTAACAAACGGGGTAATTTGACATGAACGAGGTATGGTATCTCCCTTGTTAATATTAGATGGATCATCTTGATGTCAGAACTTACATAAAGTGGAGATAAAACAATTATTCTAACTAAATCTGCTGCTGGCAAGAAGATATCACCCATCATTTGTGAGTTTTTCCTTTCCTTGCAAATCAGACACATCAGCAAATGTCAGAAGTGTCAGAAGATTTGCTCTGAGCAATAATATGTGTATGATTTTGTTTAAAACGCTGGATGCACATCCCTCCTTGGCTTTTATATTTTTATATACTGATACCGTTTTATTGTTGCATAATATAAATTTGAAGAACAAGCCTCTTGGCAAAGGACAATACTGTGGACTGATTTTTCCATTAGAGTGACATTCTTCTTTTGTGTGAAAAGGCATTTAATTGAGTTGCCACTGTAGATTTTTAATGTAGAACAGGTTATACCAAGCTGCTCTTGTTGTGTTTTTGGGAAGTTGTCCAATTTAGCGTGATATTTACTGAGTAAATTTCATATGTCACTGTTGGTGTGTCTGTAATAGCACTGACATTCACAGATCACATGCAGTTGTTTCTCATGGGTAACACAAACAATAGCCCAACTGTATACACTACTTTTTCCTTTTTTTCCCTTTCGATCTGTCAGCTGCAACTCAAGTTCTATGAAAATACACATATTTCAGAGCAGAAAATTACTTTTTTACCTCAGGCATGTCAGCATTTGCTAGCAATTTATGAGCAATGTTTGTTCACTGCCTGCTGAGTTCATAAAAGGGGCGGAGGAGCTGAGGCCGGGATTGGATCTGAACACAGGCTTGATTTGAAAATAGCCCGTTATGTTTGTTGATTAGTGCACTTAAGCTTTTCCTGAGTTTCTAAAAATTTTGCCTCACTTAGAAAAGTGTTTGGCCAGGCAGTTCAGAGAAGACTAGTGAAGTCTTGTCAAACCAACCTTAAAGCAAAACTCACTGTAGAGATTTTATGGCTCATGTATCCCACCTGTAGTGGTTAGAACTATTCCTGGATGTGCTTGGAAAGGTGTGATTTGTACTTTTGTTACCTGTTGTCACTTATTTATAAAATCGATTCTCACACAATGTGATGAATGTCTGCTGGACTGTCTCTTTGACTTTCTTGGCCTTTCCGCAGATGACATTTACAGCTCAACTGATCAAGATTTTCTGTACAGCTGTCTGTCAGCAAGATGGCTCTCTTCTTTTTGTCTTCTTTGGCTGCAGTGTAGCATTGTTTCATACATTATGGAGCGTGGTATTATTCGGTACAACAAAATTCCTCTAAAACAAGTATATTTCAGTGCAGGGTTAGATTTGATTTGTTTAAACATGAACTGTTATGACCCTGACCTAGGGGCACCAGGGTCACACACGATGGTTGCCCTGCTCTTCCCACTCCCAAGTACACCAGCCAACAATACACTATTTTGAAGGCAAAGTAGCAGTTTTATTAAACTTCAGAGAGAGCACAGCCAAAATAATAAATAAAACCGCTAACTCAAACTCCCTGCCTTACCTGTTAGAAAACAAATTAAACAAAAGACAATCAAACTTACCTACCTCCTAATCTAAAGTAAAACAGGAGAAAAAGAACTATAACAAAAAGGCTTCTCCCTCCTACAGAGGACTGCTACTTCTCTCACTAATATTTACAATATTTACAAAGGTGGTGACGGGGTCACCACAAAACACACAATGCTAAGGGCAGATAATTTTCCACTATTCAAAACCGATGTCTATCTAACACTCAAATCACAGACGCTGGAAATAGTTGGCTGCTGTCGGTTGGGAGTCAGAGAGTCAGAGACTGACGGCTGGGATCAGCTGGCATTTAAAGGGAATGATCAGCCAATCAGCGGCAGCAGCTCGGTCACGTGGTCAGCTGGGAGAGGCTCGCACACCTGCAGCTCATGAAAACAGACAGCTGATTTCTGATGCAGAGAGGGAGGGGAGAGAAAGAGCTGTCAGCACACAACAAAAAGTAAACACAACAGATATATGACCCCTGGTCATAACACCTCCCCACCCAAAGAAAATCAAACATGTTCCCCCTACAGAACATGTCTGATTTTTTTTTTTTACACTAACTAGGAGCGAGACAGTGCATCAGCCATAATATTGTCTAAACCCTTCTTATAACGAATTTCAACATCAAAATCCTGAAGTAAAAGAGACCAGCGCATAAGGCGTTGGTTGCTATTCTGCATCCGGAACAAAAAAACGAGTGGGTTGTGGTCGGAGAAAACGACAGTGGGCACTGGGCTGGAGCTAACATAAACAGAAAAATGCTGGAGAGCCAACAACAAAGACAGGGCCTCCTTCTCAATTGTGCTATAGTGCAACTGGTGTTTGTTGAACTTTTTGGAGAAATAGGCTACAGGATGGTCAATGCCACTGTCATCCTCCTGCAAGAGCACTGCGCCCGCTCCATGCGCACTGGCATCCACTTCCAACTTAAACGGACGCGCAAAGTTGGGAGCAGCGAGCACAGGGGCACTGCAGAGGAGAGCTTTAGCAGCCTCAAAAGCGGACTGACATTCCCCCGACCACTGAAAAGGGGTTTTAGGACTAACTAAACCTGTCAACGGAGCTGTGACGTCAGCAAAGTTTTTACAGAAGGCCCTATAGTATCCAGCCATCCCCAGAAAACGGCGGAGTTCACGGCGCGTTTGAGGAGCTGGGAAATTCAGAATGGCCTGCACTTTGGAAGAGACAGGGCTAACGCAACCCTGTCCCACTTGCTTGCCCAGATATGTTACAACAGCCTTCCCAAACTCACACTTGGCCAAGTTGAGGGTGAGGGAAGCGTTTTGCAGCCGGGTGAAGACGTCACAGAGAGTGTCCAAATGTTCAGACCAGGTGGATGAATACACAACAATGTCATCTAAATATACACCACAATTTTCAACGCCACACAACACTGTATTCATCAGCCGCTGGAAAGTGGCAGGTGCGTTCCGTAGACCAAACGGCATGACGGTGTATTGCAGGAAATGATCCGGGGTGACAAAGGCACTAATTTCAGAGGCACGGGGTGTAAGTGGAACTTGCCAATATCCTTTAAGGAGGTCCAATTTAGTGACAAATTTGGCCGAGCCCACGCGGTCGACCAAATCGTCCATGCGCGGGAGAGGAAATGAATCGGGTTTGGTGATGCTATTCAGCCTCCGATAATCATTGCAAAAACGGGGGGTCTGATCGGATTTGGGCACCAACAACGATGGTGAACTCCAGGGACTACAACTGGGAACAGCAAAACCATTCTCCAAGAGATACTTTACCTCTTTTTGCATTACAGCACGTTTGGTTGGATGGACACGATATGCGTGCTGTTTTATGGGTTTGTGATTCCCTACGTCAATGTCGTGAGACAGTACGTGTGTTTGGGTGGGAGTACCACCGAAAAGTTTTGGGAAATTTTGGATGAGCTTACTAATGTCACCTCTGGCCGAATCACACAAGTGTGCCAAATGGGCATCTAAATTGGACAAAATCTCAGTGTTACACAGGCGAGCACATAAAACAGAAGCGCCAATGTCATCCAGCCCGTCATCTTTTGGGTCATAAGCGGGCCGGGAGACAGCGACGGAGGCTACCGGAGAGACTACCGGCGACGAGGCACTTGATGCGCGGTCAACATACTGTTTGAGCATGTTGATGTGGCACACACGAGTTTTCCTTTTACGATCGGGGGTTTGGATCACATAATCTGTGTCACTGATTTTGCGGTCAATTACATATGGGCCGGAGAATTTTGCCTGCATTACAGAGCCACCAACAGGTAACAAAACTAAAACACGGTCACCTGGCTGAAAAGAACGCACCACAGTTTTCTTATCAAAATTTTGCTTCATTTTGGACTGAGCAGAGGAGAGAGACTCACGGGCCATTTCACAAGCGTGATGTAATCTCTCCCGAAATGAACTGACATAATCCAAAATGTTCTGGCCACTGGACTGGTGGGAGAGCCACCGCTCCCGCAACAGGCGCAGAGGACCGCGCACAGTGTGACCAAAAACTAACTCAGCGGGACTGAAACCCAAGGACTCCTGTTGAGTTTCCCGCACAGCAAACATCATCAAAGGCAACCCTTCATCCCACTCACGGTTCGACTCCGTGCAGAATTTGCGAAGCATACTTTTAAGCGTCTGGTGAAACCTCTCTAGGGCACCTTGACTCTCTGGATGATAGGCACTGGACGTTTGGTGTTTGACATTTAATTCAGACATTACCTGAGCGAAAATCTTAGACATGAAATTTGTGCCTTGGTCGCTTTGGATGCGTTTGGGAAGACCAAATGTGGAGAAGAACTTTACAAGTGCTTTGACAATGGCACGGGCCTTCAGTGTGCGCAGCGGGATAGCCTCAGGATAACGGGTGGCTGCACACATCACCGTGAGGATGTACTGGTGACCAGACTTGGTTTTTGGTAAAGGCCCAACGCAATCGACAATGACATGCTCAAATGGTTCACAAATTACTGGAATGGGATGCAGTGGAGCAGCAGGAATCTTTTGGTTCGGTTTACCAGAGACTTGGCAGGTGTGGCACGAACGACAAAACTTAACCACATCCGACTTTAAGCCGGGCCAGAAGAAATAACGCAAAATGCGTTTATAGGTTTTGCTGATACCTAAATGACCAGACAGACAATGATCATGGGACAGAGTCAAGACCTGCAAGCGGAGAATCTTTGGGACTACAATTTGTCGCACGGACTCATGTGTAACACTCGAAGACCAACAGCGCATCAGAACACCATCATCCAGAAGGTAAGTCACAGTCTTATCAGGGGATTGCTTATTTACCTGGGACAGACAGTATGTTAAAGTGGGGTCAGTTTGCTGTTCTCTAATGAGATGCTCCCTATCTACTGGCATTTTCAGACACTCATCGGGGCAAAGCTCAACAGACACGTTACATTTTACGTCACCATTTTTGTGGGCTGCGCTTGTCTGAACAGAATCACTTAAAGAGTCACCTAAATCCACACACTCAGAAGTTTCGGGAATTGTGCCCGTCTGAACAAAATCACACAGAAAAGAGTCACGTAATTCCACACAGTCAGCATTTTTACGTGCCTGCGCACGAGTGACGGCACACACAGGAAACAGAGGGGGCGAGTCTAGCGCAGCGGGCGAGACGCAAACCGTGAGGGTCGGGTCGTCAGTAACTACCGGGGACGGAAAAACTTTCCCCCCCGCCACATCATTTGCAAGAATTAAGTCAATGCCAGCTATCGGCAGCTGGGGCCTCACAGCAATTTTGAATTTGCCTGACACGACTGGAGAGGTTAGCTGGACAAAATGGAGAGGCGCACGCACCGCAGTCAACTCTACTCCCCACACCAGACTATCTGCGCCATAATATGAGTCAGCCGAAAAAGGCAGGACACCTTCACGAATGATTGTTTGTTTTGCACCGGTATCCCGGAGGATAGTAATTGGGACGCTATCTGCCTCACCCACTAAAGAAACAGAGCCCTTGGTCACAAACGGACGGAAATCTTCATCGATCTCCTCACACTCGACTGAGGGCTGAGGAGGAATAGATGTGGATTTGGTGTGAATCAGACCAACCGGTGAGGGTGTTTTGGCATTTTTGGACAGCTCTTTCTTTTTAAGAGTGGGGCAGTTGGCGATGAGGTGTCCTATCTCATGGCAATAGAAACATTCTCGCTGTTCCGACACAGCAGTGGGGTCACGGCGAACACTTCTGGGGGACCTAATTCTCCTGCTGGGAACTGGATCCCGCCGAATTGGAGGAGAAAAGGCACTTTTGTGCGTTAACGCAAATTCATCGGCCAATACGGCAGCAGCAGTAATAGATGAGACCTTCTGTTCATTTAAATAAACAACAACACGCTCTGGGAGACAGTTTTTAAATTCCTCCAGCAGGAGGAGCTCACGAAGGTCATCCATAGACCTAACCTTGCTGGCCTGACACCATTTGTCAAAAAGCGCGCCTTTCTCTCTCGCAAACTCTACATAAGTCTGGGTGGCAGTCTTTTCACATTTTCTAAATTTCTGCCTATAGGCTTCAGGCACTAATTCATAAGCACGAAGTACGGTGGCTTTCACAATATCATAGTTAAGACTATCCTCTATAGACAGAGATGTACATACTTCCTGAGCCTTACCTACCAGTTTACATTGGAGCAGGAGGGACCACATATTTTTTGGCCAGTTCAGAGTAGCTGCTATGCGCTCAAAAGCATTAAAATAGGAGTCAACCTCAGACTCTCTGAACGGTGGGACTAAGGCAATGTGCTTACTCACATCAAAGCAGTCTCGAGCTCGGGGTTTAGGTAAGGGTGGTCGGGATGCTGGGATGGGACTGGAAGCTACAGAGGCTCCCCTCTCTAGCTCCAGAGCCCTTACCCTCAAGTGCATGGCTTCCACCTCCAACTCACGGTTTCGCAGCTCCACCTCCCTTATACGCAGTGTCAATGCGAGATCCTCAGTTTTCATTCCTCGCGAAGGGGGGTCCATGAGTGGGGTTGTAACACCAGCTTCACCCTCAGCTCCAACTTCAGAAGCTGATTCAAAGTAACCCCTGGCACAGAGCTCCTGAAAGACTAGCTCCTTGATTTCTTGTTTTTTTGCATTCAGAGGCACATGCACATCAAAAAAAGTTGCAATCAGACACAGATCATCCCTCGTACATCTATCCAATTTTGCCACTGTTGGATCAGTAGCGAAATCCTCCAATTTAAACTCCATACCGCCACCCCCACAAAAGAAAAGACTGCCAGCCAGACAAGCAGAGACAAAAAGACAAATACTCACCAAACTTACCCGAAACGACGAACGAATAAAATAATTGACGAGCCCCCAAATCATGTTATGACCCTGACCTAGGGGCACCAGGGTCACACACGATGGTTGCCCTGCTCTTCCCACTCCCAAGTACACCAGCCAACAATACACTATTTTGAAGGCAAAGTAGCAGTTTTATTAAACTTCAGAGAGAGCACAGCCAAAATAATAAATAAAACCGCTAACTCAAACTCCCTGCCTTACCTGTTAGAAAACAAATTAAACAAAAGACAATCAAACTTACCTACCTCCTAATCTAAAGTAAAACAGGAGAAAAAGAACTATAACAAAAAGGCTTCTCCCTCCTACAGAGGACTGCTACTTCTCTCACTAATATTTACAATATTTACAAAGGTGGTGACGGGGTCACCACAAAACACACAATGCTAAGGGCAGATAATTTTCCACTATTCAAAACCGATGTCTATCTAACACTCAAATCACAGACGCTGGAAATAGTTGGCTGCTGTCGGTTGGGAGTCAGAGAGTCAGAGACTGACGGCTGGGATCAGCTGGCATTTAAAGGGAATGATCAGCCAATCAGCGGCAGCAGCTCGGTCACGTGGTCAGCTGGGAGAGGCTCGCACACCTGCAGCTCATGAAAACAGACAGCTGATTTCTGATGCAGAGAGGGAGGGGAGAGAAAGAGCTGTCAGCACACAACAAAAAGTAAACACAACAGATACATGACCCCTGGTCATAACAGAACAGTTAGCTGTTTTACACTAGTATTTTAATTGCCAGTATAAGTAAGTGCTACACTCTTATCTGCATAATTAAACATTTACAGTTCATACATTACATATTTATTATCTAATGTCCTGGGGAGCAAAGTAAGTCATTATCTAACATTGTGCAGGTATTGTTTAATTAATTGAATTAAATTAATTATTTTCTAATGCTGTGTCCCTTCCCAGATAGTGTTAAAGGCACTGACACCAGGGTGTTGTTTTATTGACTTGCTGACTCCTCCTGACCTTCTTGGAATATGTAGTAGACTAGTGTTAAAACAATTGGCTTATTCGGTTAATGAGCTGATCAACAGAAAATTATTTCATTATGTTTTTGATACTTGATGAATCATTTCAATCATTTACTGTTTACTTTTTCTTCACTGCTGTTCAGATTAAAGAAGCAATTTGAAGACATTAGTTTTGGCTCTGCTGTGTTGTGATGGACGTGTATTATTTTGACATGTTGAACATATATGCATTTGCTCACTTTAGATGCTAACGTCTCTCATAATGTGGAGAATGGCTAATGAAAACGGATGACTAAAAATAAAAATGGCCATTAACTCACACTTTTGTGTTGCAGACACAGAGGTGGATAGCATATTCTCCGTGGGACATGTAATAGTAAGATCAGGTATAGGAACAATCCTCCAGCTCCCATTCATTCAAAGCAGGAAGCCATGCTGTGTGGTTTTGCACTTTACAAACACCAGCAATGGACTTCCACTGCTGCAAGGTTTCATTTTGTAAGGTTTTATTACGTTACAGTCAGCCGAACCAAAAAAAAAAAAACACTTTCTAGCATTAATGCCCTGCAAAACTAGCACAGCGCACGTATCAGAAGCCGCAGTGTCTGAGTTCTTACATAAAGGACTCTGCCTCCATTGGTCGAAGATCAATATAACCTGAAATCGGGGGCGCAAATCCGACTCCACCGCTGGGGGGGTCAAGTCCTCAATTTCTAAAGAGAGGGTGGTGCACCAATATTAACCGCCACCCGACACACCTGACACGCCACCTCCTGACACATTGCCTCCCGCCTCCTGACACACCGCTCCCGACACACCGCCTCCTGACACCCGCACACCGCCTCCTGACACCCACACCCGACACACCGTTGGCTTATACATCAGCTATGTTCACCGTGCGTTGCGTATCCCTCGTACGACAGTATAAGTATAACCAGGGCTTTAGTGTTTGATGTTACAGTGCGATGAAAGGAGTACTCAATCATGGCCGATTCCTGCCCCCCCATCCTAACTCATGGATGAGGGGGGCATCTCTGAAATGTGGGGGGGACTTTGACCATTTGACCCACCCCCCACCAGGTGATTTCACCTCACCTTCAAGCAGAGAGGGGTAACTAATCAGTGAAATCACCTGGTGGAGGTTTTGGTTGGAATGAAAACCTGCAGACTTTTGGCCCTCCATGGCACATGATTGGATACCCCTAGTGTAAATGGACTAAATGTTGTGAAACATTAATGAGAGCTACAGAAAAAAAAGCACAGAATATTGGCTGTGGTAATTTTCTTTCCAAAAACAGTTGTCAGTCATTGTTGGCATTTTTCACAGAAATCAACTGGTATCATCAGCTGCAGGTTTGTAATCTCCAAGTAACCAGCAGGACCAGCAGTTTTTGGTTAAATGAAGCACAATTCAGAAACTTTTTCTCCAAAACGTACCTCAGGAAGACAGACAAACTGTGAGGTCGTAAGTTGAGAATGATAGGTGGGCCGAGCTCCACTCACTGCTCGTACACGCTTCCCACAACGGCCAGCGATAACAAGCTCTGCTTATCTGGCCTCCATCCTCTGCCTTTACAGCCAGCTTTTCCATCAGCCGTCCAGGATCAGGCCACAGCTCTTCACCCAACAACACACTCTGTTCTCCCAGAGATAGTGTCAGCTCAGCTTACGGCATGCACCCCGCTGGCTTATCTGCCCCGTGTTCTTGAAGTGCTCAAGCTGCTTTCTCTGCTTTTTTACTCTGTTTCTTCTACAGCAAGAGGTTTGCTTCAGTGGGAAGATAGAGCCACAAAACCGTTTGATAAATGGTAATAAGCGATTGCAGCTTTGTTCCCTTCTGGAGTCACAGCTGTATTAGTTCTACTGAGTTCTTCCCAGAACTATTAATTATCAGGCTAAACCGTTTGTTGCCTTACTTCGCCTTGCCAGTCTCTACCTCCAGAATTAAACAGAACCCTCTGTTGGAGGGATTTTGCAATGATATATGAGTGGGATTTGTGTTTGGTGCTTCACTAAAGAATAGGGCTTCTGTCAGAAAACACACTTGTCAAGGCTGATTTATCATTAAAAACTCACAGTTATACCTTTTCCAACAAAAAAGCTCTGGTTCTCAAACTTGTTCAGGTTAAGATTCTTGGAGACAAGGTGCATACTAAGGGACTCGTTCTCATTTTCACCAGTTTTGGGATTTTTTTTGTAGTGGAACTGTTGCATCATTGATGGAGGGCGTGCACAGCAGAAGTAAATACTGACCCCATCTGCCTGCTGTCACCTGCAGCTCAGAGCCTGACCCGTCAGACCTGTGCTAAGCAACTTCTTCTTTCAGGAACTGATCTTTATTGGTGGAAATGCAAAGAACAGTTTAAAATTTGGTGCATGAACCAGAACAGAACCAGTTCATTGATGGCGGATAAGACATACTTGTGCAGTTTTTAACCTGTTGGATTGAATGTGTTTCTTTACTGTTATGGTTATGAGGATTACTCAGCACATAGACGACCATACACACTTTCTACTGACAAAAAAATAGACTATAATGAGATTTTCATATGATGATCTAATCCTATATGTATTGAGCTGTGTTCTGTATTGCACTGTATTGTCACATAGTGGCTCACAATTCCTATGATATTCAGCCCAGTATTTAAGATGGATGGTAATATTGTAATGGATTTAAGGTTGATTTTCTCTGAATGATGTTTACTTGAATAAGGAGGTAGAGCATGGCTTTTATGCTTTCATAAAATATAGCTGTCCTCCAGTTCCTTAAGGATTAAGGACACAGTGACCAGCAGCTAGCCTCGATTTTGTTTTCACAATTCGTTTGAACAAATAGCACCATCTTTGGCTTGCCTGCTCGCTTCACTGTTATGTGCTGCATTTCTGTGAAGTCATGATATCAGCCGAAAAAATAAAGGGAAGAGCGGAGATGGAGATTTCCCTCTTAAATGACAAATAGTGGGACCTCTGGTGTGTTGAACATGCTGGTGGCACACAGACATTGTGACTTGACCTTTTTGTGGAAAGGTCAGTCAAGTTTACAAAATCCAATAATCCCATTGTTTGTAGTTTGGATGAATCACAACAACTTCCTTGTGTGATGATTTGCATGATCGCTTTTGTTCATGAAGTATCCATCCCCTGGCCGAGTCTTCATCTCGTAAGATATTTTTGTGAAATGATACCATTACATTTTGAATCTTTCTCAGTTATCTTTAGAGGTCCGAACACAAAGAGCTGAAACTACTTTTATCAAAGTAGCCTGAAATTAAGGATGAGCGTCACATGAAAAGATCTTGTGATCAGACCTATCAGAATCACAAAAGCTGATCAATGTTGCAGGTGTGGCCACACACACTATCTCTCTCTCTCTCTCTCTCTCTCTCTCTCT
This sequence comes from Myripristis murdjan, assembly GCF_902150065.1. Classification (NCBI taxonomy): domain Eukaryota; kingdom Metazoa; phylum Chordata; class Actinopteri; order Holocentriformes; family Holocentridae; genus Myripristis; species Myripristis murdjan. The sequence goes on along the minus strand of NC_043983.1, from coordinate 32,410,175 downwards.
CTCTCGCTCGCTCGCTCTCTCTCTCTCTTTGTATTTCGTCATTCATGTCTTCCGTGTCATCCATTTTTCCCGGACATGCCCAGATTGCATGCTGTGATTTCTATGCTGATGCTAATTTTTTCACACACTGCAACATAATAGCCTACTTCAAATGCCATCACTCAGTGTAAGTCTTTCCAGAACTTACCAAAAACTTGGAAACACTTGACAGTCTTCCTTTCATGAACCTTGCTGATTAATCCCGAAAAAGCTGAATGACAGCAAAATATAGAAGATACAGACACAAGGCACTCGCTGGTTCAGTCAAAACCAGGACAGTCACATTAGTGTTCACACGTTCACACAGTTCAGTAAAAAACTAGGATAAAATTTCATGAAGAAAACAAGTACTGAAATGCTACTCAAATGCTACTTTCTCTAACTAATGTGCCAGTTTTTTCCTCTCATTAAGTGCCTTGCCTATTGAAATGACATTTAAATTTGAAATCTGAAGGCATATTCTTTAATGACATCAGCCGTATTTTCTCTCTCTCTGTCTCTTGATCTAGTGTATGACAAACAAGGATTCCTGCTGAAGCTCGATGGCAAATTGTAAGTATTCCCTCTGCTTGTTATACTTTGATTTTATTTGCTCACAGTCTTATTATCCAAGGCGTTTCATCGTTGCCTCTTTGTCAAAATGTTTCGTCAGCATTGGCAAACTTAATATGGACTTACTTGTTAGCTCAGTGTAGCTGTAAGTAAAATATTTTCCGGCAAACTGTCATTTATAAATTGGAAATTGTAGTGAGAGATGTTAACACCAGCTGAGCAAACATTACTTGGTGCAAGGTGAAAGAACAATGTTTGACTGACTGATTAGCTTACTAATCTGAATTTGGCTACTTGTTTGGCTCCTTATTTTGCGCCCTGCGTTACACAAGTTTAATCCAGTTGAATTACAGCAGTTTCATGTCTGCAGAGGGGGGAACACATGGCCGGTTGTCTTTACAACAGCGATGTAAAACGCAACAAACAAGGCATCAAGTTTCACACTCTCCTGGTAGCAGCTGTAAGCTTGTACAAGGCAGAGAAAGAGGAAACAAGCAAACTGCAATAGAATATGTCAAGGTATTCCCTGAAGAACCAGAAGCACAAAATTCCCCCAGACACAAATGTTTTACTACTTGATATAAAAAAAAGCACTCTATCACCTGATTATACCATGTAGGATCATACCTAGTAGAAGGATAAAATATTGCAGATGCTGAATAAATTCTAATAAAATCACTTCATTGTTGCTGAAACAGTAAACAAATGATGGGCCCATTATTGTTTTTGTATATTTCAATCATACAAAAACATTATCTTTCCAAAGAAAACCTGTTTAATGCATAAAGTAAGCCATAAAGTGAGCCATATTACACATATGTATTATAAGCTGTTTGTTAGAATTAGTATTTGGAAGTTAAACAGGTCTTAAGTCCCTCTATAATATCTATTTTATATTGCTGGTTTTACCACAGTAATTATCATCTGTAAGCTCCATAGTCCACTGTAGATTTCTATATGGTGAACTTACAGCCTTCCATCTCAGGAACCGCGATATGGAAGATGGAACCACGACTCAAGACTGTGGAGGTTTTGTCGTGGTCTCGTTTTCAGAGCCGTTACACCCCTATGAAAAACCTTCTCCACCTGGATTTATTCTGCAGTCAGCAGATCAAACCTTCCTCCTCACTGCTAATTAAGTTGATAGAGCCACAAGGCAGTGTTTGTGTTTCAGTGACTTCACAGACAGTATTCATCACAGCCCACCTCTTGGTGAAGAACTCACACAAGTTAAAAGCAAACATGTCCCTTGGGAATGATGCAGTCCCTCTCATGGCCACTCAGAAACAAATATTTGTCTTAATTACATCTATAAGCCTTCAGGATGCCTTGCCACCTTGATTTGTTTTTTAGCTTACAATATCCTGCATAATAAGACTGCCTTCAGCTCTCAGATGTGAAGTTTACACTGCATCAAGCAATCTAAAAAAGAAAAAAAACAATGAGCCATGTGATAGGTCATCTGGACAGTAGTTTCTCCTGTGTATTTCTAAGGGATCTGAACACTGTTCATTTGCTTAATCTCCTCTCTCCACACTCCAGGCCTTTGGAGCTGATATATAAGTATGGCAACCTCAGTAAAGGTGCTTGTAAGCCTGGCTTCGCTGCTGCCAAGATGACTGCCATCTATCCAAAGTAAGAATGCATGTGTTTCTCTTGTTCTTTTACAGCTAATTTTAATGTGTTTCTTGTGGCATTTCTCAAAAATCAACATATCATTCATGTCAGATTAATTGTGATGCCTTGGTATATTTAAGTAAATGTAGCCATGGTTAAGATGACAGGTAGCCTTTATCACACACCAGCAATATTGTTGGTGCTACTGTTGCTCAAATCAACACCATGTTTCCTTTAAGTCCTGCACCTGTACCCGCTCTTACTTATGCAAAGAGAACAGATCTGAATACTGTAAATGAAGATTTGTTAGTACACATCGAGACACACTCATTGAAAGGAAGATTTTCCAGATGTGGCAGCAATGGTGGGGACAGTCTTCACTTTGCATCAGGAGGGACAATCACAGAGGAACCAGGCGTACCAACATGGATATGTTTTCTAAATACATTTGTGAATTAAAGGCTCAACTAGCAATTCAAACATTAAAAGAACAGGTTGACCAAAATCATAAATAAATTTAAATTAGCTAAGAAATGTGTAAATAAGTACAATCTTTACTTGCCTGTCATCTTAATTTTCGGATGACCGTCTTCCACACTTGCTGAATCGCATGTGAACATAAAGTCATCAGTCATAAAGTTTACTTTTTGAATTGATATTACACGAGCTGGTAATAATGAGAGACTTTAGTTTTTGTTTTTTTTTTCATTCTCATTCTGTATATTTCACAAAAGTAGCTCTTACTCTCTCAAACTGTGGTGTTGTTCTGACCACAGACTCACTTTCTTTTGTCCATCCCATGTGTGACCGCAGCTTTACCTCTCAGCCGTGGATTCAGATCTGATGTCTAATCCCAAGTCCTTCTGTGCATGCCATTGTAGTTTGTCCTCATTAGCACAAGGAAGCCACAGATTATCAGTTCATCTGGAATCTCACTCTGGTGGGAATGACTCTCCTCCTCAGTCCAGGAAAACCCCCTGACTCAGAAAGTAGGTTCCTTGTGTGTTGAACGACCACTGGCACTCCGTGGGCTGCACTTCATCTAAAGAGCAGCAGCCATGAAGTCATAGGTGACCCGACCCCAGACTGTTGGTCAAAATGATGGCAGAGTGACTCACACCCGGCTAGTCTGGCAGCTACGGGGTCATGATGCTCCTCTCTATGTGATCTACAGTCTTACCCCCTTCTACATAAATTCAACAGTGCTGAAACATTTCCTCTGCTGCTTGAGAGATATAAAGTCACTGAAACTTTTATCACCAGGCAGGTTGTTACCGTCCTCCAAGCACCAAGTGCCATTTAAATTTTGGTTTTGGTGGTAAATCGATATTGGTTACCCGCTACACTGGGTGACTGCTTCTAAAGACAGTAACATTTGAATGCCTCGGTTGTGTGCAGTTTTTCCTGTTCTCATTTTTCAAAACAAAACAAAACAATGAATCTCTATCAAACAGACTCCTTATTGGTACTTGTATGTTGGCTTCCTAAAAAGTCGTAGCATCTTCTGCAGATCTTCTTCTGTGTCTCCACTGTCCAGATGGTTAAGAAACATATCGTTACTTGATTATCGTAGTCTCTCATTTTTGTGCACTTAGCTCTTATCAAGGGACTAGAGTTGGAAATAAGCTTTGGATATAAACACATGTACGGTATATTAGACTAAAGCTGGGATGTTATGTTTATCTCCTCATTTGCAATACTTGGGTGCCCATTCAATATGTATTGCAGTTGTTAGGGTTAGGTTTTTGAATCATCCCCTAGTTTGTGGCTGTGATTATCCTAAAGGTCACAACAGGTCATTTTGAACAGTGATGAAATTTCAAAAATATGGTCTCGTAACAGTGAAATGGCTGTTATGGGAGCTAACATCATCACACATGAATCAAATGTGGCTCATTGAATCCACAAGAGTCTGCTGAGACAGTAGGGTAAAAGATTTTCAACACATCAAATTACATTTGTATAAATAGGATGGGTTGCTCATTTTAGTGATGCTTTGTTTTCTGAGGAACTGATCACAGACATCCTGCCATGTTAATGTTCGAGCATCAGTGTATTGTAGTTTATTTTTATCTTAATTACTGATGTAGATGTCTGTGGGCCTTCACTACCTCAATAATTATACTTATGAAACAGTAACATTCATTTTTGCAGTTAATGCTAAGTATGAAAGGTGTTTACTATTTATTATAACATTATAACATTATCAAAGGTAATACCAAAGCAGCAAAACATCTTATTTTCTTGTAGCAGAGGAGCTGGTGTCTTGTGTCGTAGGGGAAACAGTAGTATTTATATGACCTCCACTCCTAATCCAGCTAGTATTTTGTTACATCACCAAATTCAAAAAATGCCCAGTGACCAGTTCTGTCTTGTGGAAATCTCTGTGTTCAGAGTGGTATGAGAGATGAAAGATCCCATTTCTGCCTCTGCATTATTGAACACCAGAGAGGCCCCCACGCCATGAAAGCCCTTCACCTGCAGCTCTTTTATAGAGCTCTCTGAAAAAAAATGAGTCATAAGATGCACTGGTTTGAATGGGCCCATGTGGTGTACAGATCTTTTTTTGTCCCGTTCTGCTCTGCCTTTTTCCCAGTGCGTGAGAAAACCGCAGCCCAGTCCACTCATCCGGTCCCGTTTAGTGCTGCAGACACGCAACGCTCCAATCCACCGGGGCTTTCAGAGAGCTTATTAATGAATTGAGCTGGGGCAGAGTCTAGATCTGAACCTGTTAAAATAACACATGAAGATTTTCCTCAGGAGAAGGGAGGGGTTAAAATGCACGGAGCATCCTGAGATGAATGCAGGACTGACCCATTTATTCCAGTGTCTTTGCCAGCCTTGTTGCCCCTCTCCCTCTCTCTCTGCAAACGGGTAGCAAGTGATGCGGGTAAGAGGCTTGCCTTGAAGCCCTATGAGACATGGAGAATCATTCATAAACGTCTGCTGCATAAAGGGAAAAATCCACCCTCAGATATGCTTATACTATTATCACAAATCTATTTTCTGTGCATTTCACAAATTTGTGATGTATTTGTATTTTAATTTGCTTTTTCAATTTACCCACTTTCCATCGGTCTGCTGAGAAGGGTGTTGTACACGACCCGATCTGCCTGAAGCTGACTGAGGCCTGAGAAAATTCAGTCAGAATATGACCTGAACCGACCACCACAGCCAAATAAAACCTGAGTAAAAGCTGATATTTATATTATAGGAATGGTTCTATAGTCTACTCACTAGTCTGTGTAGTGCCTGCCACCTTCATATTGAAATGAATGGATCGATAGAGAATCCAAATTTAACATTAGACTATCTCAAACAAACTCATCCAAATACTCAATCGAAAAATATTCTTTATTCATTTAATAATTTGTTCATCACTCCATGCCTTAGGATAATATAGCTATATGGTATCCAGTATCCCACAAAGGATATAGCAAATTGGGAAAAACAAACCCCATGGCTAAGAATCGGATGCGACCAAGCCTGCACTCTTGAAGTTTCTGTCTGGTCCGAACCTGACCCAGCAGGAACAGTTGGGTCCCCTGCCATGCTTTACATTATCGTAATGATCAGTCATGATGTTTATCTCAGATTTGGATGCCTTTGTTGTTCACATGCTGTACATGAAAGGCACTGCAAGTTCAGGTTTACACCAAAGATGCAGCTGAACAACAACAAAAAGCAGAATTTGCATGACAGTCTGTAGATACAGCGAATGAAATATTGATGCAAGCGTTTCTCAGAAACTTTGCCGTGGAGCTCAGATGACAGTTTTTCATCTGTAGAGGATGAGAGTGAGAATGTGAAAAAGAGGCTTCAAATGACGCATCTCATGTGAACTCCGTGTGTCTCACTGTCCTCAATGTCATTGTTGCTATCTTCTTCGGGTGTTTATTTTGGCACGCAACTGCCAGGACTAACCGAGGACACTGATAGTGATTTACACCTGCTCAGTGAGGGAAAAAACAAAAACAGAACAAACACATTAATTTTTAACTGACTGTTCTCATACTGTAGCCATTTCATTGCCAAGCACTGGTATATTTGATATACATATCTGATCTTGGAGCAGTTATGGAAATGGATCCAATCTGATCTAGAGAGGTCAGATTTTTGTGTTCACATAGCACAAAAAACCTACATCTGTGTCATAAGCAAAAAATCTGATTTGGGCTACTTCATTTTTTCATTATTTGTTTATTTATTTAGGCGTCATACACACTTTCTTAGGTGCCCAGCCCACATGGCCTTACAACACACACCAAGATGATCACCTTGCACAGCTCATAATGTGAACGTAGCCTTTGACTCTGTGGAACGAACACCAAAGCCTGAAGTTTACTGTTGTTTTAGATTACTGAATATTTTTCTGCTGATAAATCATTGTAGCTGCACTATACATATCTGAACATGACATTTTGTTGTCTATGTTTGGACAGGTATCTGTGTAAATTAGAAAAATATACCTCCAAACAACAAGTTGGACCCAAGAACTCCAGGAACATAGCCAGACATTCTTTTTTTTAACAGTATTAAAGCTTTCTAGAGTGGATTTTTCCTTAATTGTTTTGTCGACATTCCAGTGTTCACTGATTAGCAGCTGTTTTGTTTTGCCAAATCAGAGCTTATTTGCGGTTCATTATGTGATATTACACATGAAAAGAAACAATAAGCTGCCAAGGCTGGAGGGGCTGTCTGGGTTAAAGCAACAGTTTCCCTCGAGTCTGTGATGTTTCTCAAGTTTTACTTTTTTTTTTTTTTTTTTTAAATTTTTTTTTCACAGCAAAATCTGCACAGGGTTTACGGGAATGTTCCTGTTTCTAAGCTTCATTTATCAAAAGTCTTCATATTCTGTCCAAGTTTCAAGTATAGTTTATTGTTTTGTTTAACTTTTCAAAGTAATTGCTTTAGAGATTGATTGAATATTATTCCCCTCTTGAGAACTTTTTTTTATTATTTCTGTAGTGTTTTGAAACATGTAAAATCCAAAAATGTGGTTGGTCTGGTCAAAAACTCTTCAGAGTCTCTGGGAAGAGAATGATTTAAGATGACCTGAATTTTAAGAATATCTCCAGTTTTCCAGTAAGTTTGGTTTTGCAGTTCCATTAGCACTGATGCTGCGACAGCTGTGGGATCAGCAGGAATGCCCTGATGCCTTTTTTTTTTTTTTTTTCAGACTGAGTACAAGTACTCAGTGCTCACCTCTGGGTACTTGCTGATACCAGAGTACCAAATTCCCCACTTGATAAAACGTCCACATTGCTAACATTTCTATGTCATTCAAATGTTCAGTTTTTTTTACGCTTTGTAGTTAAGTGTGTGTGACCGTGTTGCATCTCATTAGCTTGCTAATGTCACAGTGTTAAGATGTTCATCTTTTCTCAGCAACCCATCAGCTCACCTGCCATCTGACTGCACTGGAATCAGCAGGAATTGTACATGTTAGTGTTTCATCACTCATTCAGCATAACTTTTATATTGACAACTTTGGTGACAGTGTGTGTACTGGAGCATTTTTATGAATATGAATATGATATCTGCATCCTGTACTGGTATCAGTACATTCCAAGTAATCAAGTAACATGAAAAATGAAATCTTCCAATTTATTTTTTGTCCAGATTCAGTTGCTTACTGATGTTTGTGACATCTGTTAGTCTGTGTAAATTTAACCGACACTTCATTTTTCATTTTCATTTTGATGTGATCTTGGGATATTTGAGACTCACTAGTGGTTTAGCAGAAAAACATATGATTTGTGCCCCCAGTGAAAAACAGTGCCACTCTTCATTCTTCTGGACGTTGATGAGAAAAATACGCCGCTATTTTTGAAAGCATGATGCCCAAATGAGGAGTATCACTGTGTGCTTGTACATCTAATGCCTTAAAGTGGAGACAGATGTGAGCATTAAATCGAGCATAGCATGCTTAATGCTTTCTCAGGCACCAAACTAACAAAATATACTTAACTATGTAATTTTTGCCTCGCATGCAAAGTTGAACACACCTTCACTATAAACGTGCTGTTCAACTCTTTGTGTCCTCTTCATGTCACTACTATGAATGCCTTAATGAGTAGAATATTCTAGTAGAATGTTCTTTTTGTAATGATGGAAAATGAGCACACAAAACAGGAAAATCAACAGAAAATAGGATATGGTGCTTTACTATCGCAGATTATAAAAATGGGCCGCCTGCAAATTTGCAGCCCGTGTACATGTGATGAAACAGGACACGCTCTTCATTGTAGGTGTGCAATCCTGACCTCAGTACAACCTGAACCTGTGTAAATGAATGAATGCACAATAAATCACCACCTTTTGCTATGTCTGTTTGGACGGTTGTGACACCTGGAGGTGAAATATGCATACAGAGTTTCTGCTAATGTGAACAGTGCCACTTTTTTTTTTGTTGTTGTTTTTTTTTTGTTTTGTTTGTTTGTTTTTTTAGTTTAGCATTTCAACATGGAATACGCTTGACAACTGGGTTGTCATTTGATGCTCATTTGAAAGAGAATTTCCCTCCAGCTTAATTTTAGTAGATATTTTGGCATTTCCTAAAGTTGCAGAGTAAGCCCATCACCTCAGAGGGCACAGGTCTGACTGTGCCTCTGCCTTATTTCATTTATGTTCAGTGAGTTCGTGGTAGGTGCCCTCTGAACTGTGGAGCTAGTATTTTGAACAAAGCTTGTTTTGGGGTGCTGACCAAAGTGAACATGTCTCACCTGGCCGTTCCACACACTGATGCAGTGTGTGGAAGCCTTTGGAACGGGGCTTTTCTAGGCATAGTTCATGTCTGCCTAGGAAGACATCATGTACTCACATTCCCTGTTTCAGAGAGGGCTCAACAGTCTCTTGATCAAACTTTAATTTTCAACAGAAGTATCCCCTTTTTTAAATTCAGCTACTGATTAAATAGTTTGAAAAATGTTGTCAGATTTTCATAGCAACCAGAATGATGCTCCTCGTGCCCTTTGAGTTCTCTCTCAGTTACTTGCAGTGCTCACCACCACACTTTCTATTCAAGCGGGAGAAAAAAAGCATACTACTGAATCTGATCACAGCCTATCTGATCTTGTTCTCCAGCCCCCCCAGCCCCACATCATACCTGACTCTGAGCAGTTTGTCCTGGTTCACACAAACTCAGACAGCCAGTGGATTAGCTGGAAATTCAATACCCCTAATCCCCTAAAGCATTTTGCCATTAATCAGTGAATCTGCCGTGTTCACATCAGGGCTGTGCGGGCACTGGACAGATTTTTACTGATGGACACCAATTCCTCATTTTCTCTTGTTGTAACTTGTGTTTTGTTTTATATCACCAGGTTCACCAAACCAGCACCAATGTTCCTTGATCCAAATTTCAAACAATTCTCCAAGATTGGCGATTATTTCCCCCCCTTTGGAATAAAATCACAAGGTATGGATTGACATTCTTGTTTTCACTAACATTTAATATGTCACATTAGCTCAGTGCATGTCCTTGCAGTGGGTACCTGTTGCATTCAAAGTTAATTTTAAAATTGCACTTATCACTTAGCCCAGGCCATGGTCAAGCTTGCTGCTTTAGGCCAGTCAGAGTTTCAACTAAATGGCACTGGCCTTTTGCCATCCCAACCTGTAGAGGAGCGTAAATTTGGAAAAATCCTGTGTTCCTGTAGTCCATCACAGTTTGTTTTTCCTCCTGCATACCTGTTCAGTATTAGGCTTGTTAGTCTACTCCTTTTTGTTACCTCAGAGACAGTTTAGAGAAGAGATGGCTCACTGATGAGTCCGACTCCACCCACTTAGGAGACTAGAAGTGTATACCATTTCAAACCATTGCAGCTTGTCATCTTTTTTATAGAGCATCGCCCAGCCAACCAGCTCCTGTTTGTTGTCTTTCTGCGCACACCTGTCACCTGTCCCTTATTCCTCATGTGTGAGTGTGTGTGTGTGTGTGTGTGTGTGTATGTGTAGAATATATGTATGTGTCTAACTTCACACTGGACCTATGGGAGTACATGTATACTATGTACACAAACAGTTTGCATAGGTCAAGCATTTACAATCACATAGGTATTCCTTACATAGACCATGCAACGGGCCTAACACGTTGATCAAAGCCTGAAGAGTGAACCCTGAAAACAAGAAGGCCCTTATTCTAAAGTTGTGATATAACCTCTTTTTGCAATAGTTCGCATTAAGGCAAAGAACACCTAGTTTAAAAATGCTGTTCCTCCTGCTCAGTATTTCTTCGTACCCCCTCCTCCTCAGCAGTGTCCTTCGCTGCATTCATCTCTCCCTCCCAGGAGGTAGTGGAATATATATGAGCTCTTACCTTCCCTGGCCACCCATCTTAAATTGTTGTGTAACAGTAAAGCGTGAAGAAGTGTCAGCCCACCCAGCCACTGGCTCCAAGCCCGGCCTCGTTTATCACAGCAGCAGTCCACTTCTGCCACACTGCCCTCATCTCTGCTGTGGTGATGCTGCTGGTTGGAATGTGGGAAGAAGCTCTCCCTGACTTTAATGCTCAACTCACTTGTTTTTTTTTTCTCTCTGCCTTTATCTGTGTCTTTTCTCCCCTTGTTTCCACAGAGAAGATCCTAGATATTCTTCTGTTGGCCACAAAAAGCTACGGCCTCGGGGAAGAACTGGACAAGTAAGTTGGTGTCCTTCCAGTGTCCAATCAATGCACAAGAAAAATAACTACAGCCCTCTCTATTAATTTTAACTTATTTTTTACTCAAAGCTACACCAGGAGCTTCACAGTTTTGTGTCCCCAAGTGGCAGGATGTCACTTCACTTGGAAAAAAATTTGCTGTTATCATTTACGATTAATTTTATCATAAATATGAATTTTTGATTGCAATACGATTAACAATTTTAGTGGAAATTACCATTTGGCATTAAAAGTTATTTAAAACAATATTTTTTCATACATTTTGCTTTTATCAAAAAATTCCAGCTCTAGCAATTTGGATATTGCACTTGGCCATATTGCGGTTTAGATTATATTTAGATTACTTGTTCAGCCCTAGCTGGGATGCAACATTCGTGTCTGTAGCAGCCACACTTTGTGATATAGATTGATAAAATGGACATGTTTTTCTATAAAACTGTCTGTCTCTTTAACCAGATTAACCAGATTATGAGGGCTGCCATAAATAGTGTCCCAGACAAAATGAGTCTGTTTAATATAAAACATTAAGGTATTTACCCTTGGAGAGTCAGTACAACAGGATGAATGAGAAATTGAATGAGGTACATCCTGGGAATGTTACAGCTGCGGTTGATTGTTTCTGAAAATACTCAACAGGTTGTCGGATCAAAGATTCCATGCAAATGTGCTAAGTCTTAAGTAATTTGACCCTCTACCTCACATTTTCAGTATTAATGAATGGATCCCAGTTGAGCTTATGTAGTATGCCTAGTGTTTTTCGATACGTCTTTCGGTTGAGGATTTTGTCTTTATATGGGCCTCATCGGCTCCACAGAGACTGTGTGCTGACCTTTTTTCATCAGCTAGCTAAGACAATTAGGAATGTGTTTATTTTTCCACACAGAATTAAGCAGTCCAGACTAAACAGAGGCCACATACTCAGCTGAATCTGAATCCTGAGAGCGCCAAAGCAATATCATATGGCTGTGATATTAATCAAAGAGCGACACATTTCTCTCTGTTCACACTTCTATTGTCATTGCAACAGATACTGAAATACTCAAATATTTTATTCAAGCAAGTATTAATAATGTTCCCTGTGCAGATCTACATCTATGAAGGAAGTATATGAATGGTTTTCACAACTCTGAACTCCATAATTAGAAACAAAGTTTGAAATGGAGACTCCAGTTATGCATATGCCAGTATGTAAGACTCTTGTGTATGTTAATGCACAGTGTTATTGTGTGTGTAAAATTAAATGGGTGTCTGGCTCTGAAATGGGATCACCTGCCTGTGCAGAATGATTGCTGTTATGTAGGTGGAATGTATTGTGTGGTTTCCAACTATTTTAGGAACTTTGTTTGCAGAATCAAAGCATTTAGAGCATGTAATCAGCTGTGCTTTCAGTATATTTAATAACAAATGTCAGGTATGTGTTTGCCCTCTTGTGTATACACAGTATATGTGTTGAACACATTTATGCACACATTGGATGTGAGTGCCCATGTGTACTTGCATAACAAATAGTGATATAACAGTCCATTCAGCTAATGGGTCAGTTCACAATACGGGATTCACAGTTACTAGCCTGACATTTTGAGCAAAATCTAAAGGAAGTTTAATACTTACCAGCGATCTTGTGTGGACATATTGTGCTATATTTCTGTTGAGGATAAAAATCAAATTCTTAGTAATGCTGTGCTTTACATGAAAATTTTACTGTACTGAGTATAAATGACTTGAGAAAACTGTACTTCATTAAAATCATGCTTACTTATTGTGTTGCAGTTTGAGTTGCAAGAGATGCATCATCATAGGAAATGGAGGAATCCTCTCCAACAAGTCTCTGGGCCAGAGGATTGACGAATTTGATGTGGTGGCAAGGTAAGCTGAGGCAAATCACTACTAAACTGTTTCATCCAGAATACATATACTGTGGCTAACAGGTATGATTTTTTTATGCAACAACAAATTTCCACTTGCATATCACAAGGAATTACATGTCTTACAATTTCATATTATTTAGCTAATGTTAAAGCTACAATCAGCATCTTTCCTCCATGAGGTAATGAGTATATTGTTGCTTTCACCCTGTTCCTTTTAAGTTGGTCAAGTTCCACTCCAACACTTGTCACTGTAGAGTGAAGCTAAGGCAATGTCCACAGTAATCTGGGTAAATTTTAAACAGACTGCTTTGGACTTCCATTCACAGTAAACTGGAATTTCCCCCCAAAAAATGTAAGTTTCCACGAATGCTTTCAACGGTATGAAAATTTGAGGTTGCCAGTCTTGTTGTTGTAGTGGAGGCAGGAAAACAGAGCTTTTTTGAAAACGCTGACATAGGATTTTCAGGTTATCTACATCATAGTCTAGTTTTGAGCATGCACAGGTGTGTATGCCAGTGCATTCTCAATGGGGGACTAAAAGCACTTTGGGGGACAGTGGTCTTTTGATCTGGAAATGCTACGAAAATGTTAGTCAGGACTGAACACAATAATGGTCAACTTACCTTGCTTAGTGTGGATGTGATCTAAGTGGTATCTGTAAAGTTAAAAAAAAAAAAAAAAAAAAAAAAAAACCTAATGTTGACAGAACAGCAAATTCAAGAAACAAGAGCTCTGTGCTTCTGAGAGGAAATGGTGAAAAGTCCCCCAGTGATTTCAGTGCCCGTCATCTTCTCTCCAACGTCAATTCGGCTGTGTCAGCAGCTAAAACGTCCATCTACATTGTTGAGATCCGCTCATCTGTCCCCAACCCCAGCAGACTGTTGACCTACTTCTCCATCCTTCCCTCCCCTCTTTCCTCTTTGCTGATGACTTTGTCACCTACTTTACCAAGAACATGAAAGACATCAGCTGTCCCTTCCACTTTCCCAACACCAACAATTACATTACTTACTTCAGACCTGCCTCCCAAGCCCCAGCCTCTGGGCTTACTTTCTTTAACTCCTCTCCACCCAGAACATGTCCTCACACTTGTCAGGTCCGACTGAGCCGCTATCTGCCATCTCGATCCTGTCCCTTCCTCCATTCATCAGACCTTCTGCACTGACTTCTGGCCTTTCCTCACTAAGCTTACCATTTCCTATGTGTCCTCTGGATCTGTTCCTGTTGCTCTTAAGTCAAGCCTCTACTCAAGAAAGCTTCCCTCAACCCCACAGCTGTCCATGACCACAGACTAGTATCTTTGCTGTCCTTTCTGTTCAAAGCCCTTGATCAAGCCTTTGATGTCTCCGGGCTGTCACAGAGGCTCTACACACTGCCAGGGATTCATCTCTTTCCTCCATCCTTGTTCTTTTTTTCTGCCTTCTTTTAACAGAGTTGACTACCAATCCCTCCTCTGTATTCTCTCTGAGCTTGGTATTAGAGGATCTGCACACTTCCTGCTTGGACCGTCACTCATACTACGTCTCCTGGTGAGGATCTCTGTCCAACACCCTGAACACGTTTTCCCTCTCCCAAATCCATTGAACATGTGATTCCCTCTCTTGGTTTCTCCCACCACTGCTATGCTTACAATGCTCAACTCTACCAGTCTTTCCCCTCTTCACAAACACAAACTGACAAGCGCATCCCTGCATGCCTTAAAGACATAAGTTCTTGGATGGTATCGCACCACCTGAGCACAGTCTTGACAAGACAGAGTGACTCATTGACCGAGGAAAATACTTTCCTCACATGACCTCTCCATCACTGTGAAGAACCCCACCATGGTGCTCTCTCTGACTGCCAAGAACCTTGGGGTGATCCTGGACAACCAGCTGTCCTATGTTGACAATATCGCTGCATCTGTTCGATAATGTATAACATATCCTATTTGATGTTTTGTTATTTTTATAGAAAGAAAAGTTGCATATTGTAGTTGTAATTAGTTTTCAAAATCCTCTTATTTGTATAAATGAAAGTCTCTGCCTCACTGTAAATATTAATTTAGCAATTAGATTTATTTAGTTCCTAACAGTTGCTTATTTTATAAAATGCCGTTTCATGAAGATTGAGCTATTTCTACATCATTTCTTCTTTTCACTACAATCAAGTGACTGTTTTCCTCCCACAGTTTTGCTCAGCACGACACTATTCTGTCAACGAGGTCATCAGCAATGCCAGTCCTTAATGTGAACAATTTTTGTTTCATCTGATTTGGACAGTGTAGATGTTTTCAAATGATTGTGCAGCTGTGTGTTGCAGGTTGAACGAGGCCCCGGTGAAAGGCTTTGAGAAGGACGTAGGCTCCAAGACCACCATGCGCATCACCTATCCAGAGGGCGCCATCCAGAAGACAGAGCGCTATGAGAGCCAGTCCCTGTTTGTCCTCTCAGCCTTCAAAGCTCTGGACCTCAGGTGGCTCCAGCACATGGTGTTCAGCCAAAGTCTGGTAAGACAGCCAAAACCATCGCAGCATAAAAACCATACAATCCATTTTGACAAAATTGAATACTATTTCTGGGGTTGCATTCTCATAGAGGTTTGTTCAAAATTTGGTTCTCTTTGCCACAATGTTAACTTTAAAAGGTGACTTGTTGCTTTCAATTTAGACAGTCAGGCAGAGTGTTCGTAGACTGCAAACAGGTAAATGTTTCTACAGTTTCCTAAATTATTGTGCACTTAACATGACTGACTGACTGACAAACAAAACATTGACAAGAAGGTTAGTTTGAAACTTCTTGTCAGTTTTTAACCAACTTTTTGAACTAACCTCGTTGCTGTTTGATGTATTTAAAGAAATGCTTTGGATCCTTCGATTCCAGCCAGACTGCAAAACATTAGATGTGCCTGAGCAAAACCCACAAGATACACTGCCTGTGCTATTGACTGCTTTCTCAAACTGTCAGTAGGTAGTGCTGGCCTAAATTGATTCAACCATAGCTTCATAGTCCATCTCATGAACTGCAAAGCTAAGATTAACATTCCAGTTTGTAATCTATTAATGAGACAGGGTTACCTGACTTGTCTGAATGGACCTAGTGATTCAGCTGTGGTTAACCAGCAGATGGCAGTGGGAAGTTAGGGTACAAAGACAGTACATGATAAGCCATTTGCACCTGTTTGGCGTGTTTGTAAGATGCATGCTGCTCTAAGTTTGGTGAAGAACTGGACAAGTTATTAGGATTATATTACTTCAGTTTATTGCGCTACAAACCTGTTATAATGCATTTACTATATATTTCTGTAAATGCCTGATTGGAAAAAGGAGTGGCTTCTCCTTCTACATAAGCAGATTTAATGAATGCAGGATCTTTGTTTGCAGCGTGAATCCATTAATTGATATGAAGACTATGAATGAATAGTGCTGAATGAACAAAAGCTTGTAGTGGCTGACAAATTGCAGCTGATCAGAGTTTTGAGTTTATGCATCCACAGCAAGAAAAACAGTGGGAACTGTAGTTACTCTAGATCTTTTTTTTTATTAGAACATATTAGATCTTATTAGATCTCCTTTTTCCTCTTAACATGGGAGACTCAGTGGGTAACAGAAGATGTGACATAGGTTTTTCATGGATAAGGAGGAAGGTGGAAGAAGACTCCTTGGAACACACAAATCCTCTCTCAGAGGCCATACGGCTAATGTTCAGTGTGATAATTGATGTGCTTTTACACACTCTGACTGAATGAGCCAAAAGGGCAAATGCTCCATGTTTAAATTCAGCTGCACCATGCAAAACAGCTGTGGAAATATGCTGGCAAAAAATCAACAGAAATTTGTTTGGAAACCTATAAAATTCACATAAGAGGAGAATCCCCTTTAAGCTGGGCTAATCATTTTGTTAAAAAAAAAAAAAATGCGGTCAAAAATCATGGCTACACCTGTCTCTGATGACTCAATATAAGCAAGTTTGATTGTTTTGATGGCAAATGATGATTTTAAGTATGTTATTAAAAGCTGAAGTACTGTAAATATGCAGAGTTTTTGTATGCACTCTTAAATGTGTGGTGAGGAAGGAGCAAGAGGAATCTGAATTTGCCCAGAGGTATGTTCAGGGCTGTTCACAACAATCTCAAATATGTTTGAATTTAGCTGAGGGAAATTTTGGCTCATTCAGTTATTGATATCACCCAGACATGTTGTACCACCGTTCTATGTGGATTGTTTGGTTTAACCGAGAGATAAGAGATTAGGAAAGGAGAGCACTGACTGAGAGAACCAGTCAAGGGCAGATGCTCCATACCAGTTCCTCTGGATTTAATTAGAGTACTATGATCAATCATACAGTCCGTGATTTGGGCTTCCATTGTGCACATGTGCAGCCCCTTGCAGCTTCACAAGACAAAGTAAAAAACAACAGACAAAACTCACTGGTACTGGCTGAACAACATTTTTATCACTAGATGAGGTCAGCTCATCTAGTAATGTCAGTCCTCTTCCCAATCATCATATCTGATTGTTAGAAAACATGCGTCCCTGTGGGAGTAATAGTTTTAAAAGCAAAGTAACCCATACACTGTTTTTCAGTGATTCCCAGATGCTCTGACAATTCTTGCACTTTTTGGGTCGATGAACAGTATGTAACTCATAAATTAGATGCTTGTAATGTGATTGGAACACACTTATCTTTATAATAATAATAAAGATAGTAATAGAGTAAAATTCATGTGGTCCTGAGGTAAAAAAAATTACTGATCACGACCCCACACCACCACTTCACCACTTTCCCCAGCACAGTGTTTACAAAACAAGCACAAAAGTAAGTAGTAAGTATTGATGAGGGAGCGCAGTTCCATCTTTCATCTCAGATTCTCTTGTCGATGTTGTGATGTTCAGTGCATTCCAGGAGTTATTTTGAGATTTGTTGTTGCTCTGTGGTATATCCACTTTCCTTCCATCCTGCCATGCTTACTTTTACCTCAGCTAGCAATTTCCTACATTTCCTAGAATGCATTTTGACCATGAATGTGCTTTCAATCAAAGATGGGGGTAGGGGTATATACTATAAATGGCTCAGTAGTGTGATCATTGGACTGTGGCTTATATGTCTAGGTGAAGAGAGTAACAGAGATAGTGCTCACAGAGAGCACTGCACTAGTGTCCTTAAACCCAAGGACATGCCACATTCACTGAGGTTTTAACACAGTAACTCTACCCATAGAAATACAGTCACGCTGACCAATAAAAACAATAAAAATTGTCTGTGACTATGTTTACAGCATTTTGAGACATGCCAATTAGTTGACAAGCGCTCTAGGCCAATCAGGATAGGAAGCAGAGGGAGAGTTTTCAGAGTCGGAGAAAACAAATTAGACACAAACAAGCCTTAACATGAGGTGGTTTGGTTACACTGCAGATGTGGCATCAGGACTAGGGCTGACAGACAAGTAGTGACATATGAAGTGTTGCTCATTTAGGGGAAAATCCGTCATGCCTGTATGAATATAACAACAACCACTTGCTTGATAATGCACAGTCTTCCGCTAATTAGGCCTCGGCGGTGATTACAGGCCTCAAGGTCAATGCAGCATTCCAGGGTTGCCTGCTCAAGCCTCAGATATGCCCATGACTTTCCTGAGAACGAGCTATGAGTCTACACATTATGACTGTGCACGCCTGAGTGGCAGTACAACACATTCCTGCAGCCAGAGTCACAACATACCTGCTCTCTACACCCTTGCCATTCCTCCTGCCTGGCAGCAGAGCGACCAGGGTCAGATGCTCATAGATCTCCAGGTAGATATGAATAGAAGGATAAAAGCAAGCAGTGGCTGTGACAGCTTGGCAGTTTTTACATTCAGATGATCTCAGTGGACTTGAGAGATTGTTTCTCACCCTCCAGGATCAACAGGGTGAAGGGTATGGTAGAGAATATGTATGTGGTTTATTTTTACAAGGACAGATAAATGAAGATATAAAAAGAGGTGTGTTGAGGTGCCACAGAACAAATCAATTCCAAAAATTAAAAAATAAAACTGGCACATACCCTTCTCTTAATTAAAGACGCTTCTCTTAATTTTTTTCATAGAAAAGAGTGTAGCTGTCTTTTTTTGTTTCACAAGGATCCAGACTTGTGAGTGGCAACCTGTCCAGACTCTCTCCTTCAGTTCTGTCTAGTGCATGCTGGGAAAGAACATTAACTCATTTAGAACTGAAATATCTCAGCTCTCAAAATCTTATATTACATCTTCTTTCTGTACAAAGAAATGGTATTGGATCTTCAAAATCACTTATGGTAATAGTTACAGAGGTGTTCATCCACTTCACTTGACACTTGAATGGCCTTTTCACTGACCGCCAAAATTCATTTGCTTTATTTAAATTTCTTTAACCAATCTTTATCCGAGTAAGTCAGTTGAGAGCAAATTCTCATTCACAATAACAGCCTGACCAACAGGCCAAACACAACAGAAACTGTAAAAACAACAACAACAGCAACAAACTAGAAGCCACCATAGATGTGCGGGATAACATTAAACACGAGTTCGCAGTATTTCTAGTGTTACAGTAACTGGGTAAAGAAAGTAAATGACTCACATTTATAAATGAATGAATGAAAGGATGGCTCTGTGAATCCAGGATGTCCCAGGCATT
Source organism: Myripristis murdjan (assembly GCF_902150065.1). Lineage (NCBI taxonomy): Eukaryota > Metazoa > Chordata > Actinopteri > Holocentriformes > Holocentridae > Myripristis > Myripristis murdjan. The sequence goes on along the minus strand of NC_043983.1, from coordinate 32,390,806 downwards.
TTGCCTGTTTATTTTAAAGAGGTACATGGACAGACCCAAAGCAGCTTATAAATAAAACTTTTGATGCCAGTGGGTCAAATTTTGTCTTTTATCACAGGAGAGGTAATTTATTGGGCAACAGGAGAGAAAACATAAGCACACAGCTGCAATACAAAGTAAGCAATAAAAGTAGTGAACAATTAAAGTAGTAGACAATACATAGGTATTGGTTTATAAAATGCTGACAATTTTTCAAGTTGTGAAATTTGGATGTATAAGAAAAATGTTTATAATTAATTTTTTGTGTTTCTTTTAAAAAAACTAAATGATTAAAAGAAATAAGTAATAATAAGCAATAAAAGAAAACATCAGGATGATGAACAGTAACTGCTGGCACGTCTAGAGTGGACTGCTGGAGGAAAGTTGAAGATAGTGTAATTTTATTCTCAGATTTGGCCTCATGTTCTCCTGGGCTGCAGTGTTGGAAATATGGCAACATATATTGTTTCAGTCACTCTTGGGAATGTTATATGAAAGAATTTCAGCACTCTTAATATGACAGTAAAACACATTTATTGCTAAAAATACTGTATAGTCTAATAATGAAAACTGCCTGCTATTTAATAGAAGCCCTCACTATAGCCAGCATGGGCAGATGGCCAGAAAATGCGACATGTTTATTATTTTGTTGATCTTGTGGTCATTATGTAAAGCAAAGTGGTTCTGTTGTGTGAATAGCCCCTCTACAGTCTGTTAATTCAGTAATTTTGCCTTGTTCTTTGTGCTACTTGTTACTTTTATTTAAATGCACTGTAAATGTCAGATTTGTATTGACTGAAGTTTTACAAAAAAAGACTATTTAGATAAATTTATACCATCTTCTAGGAATGGTAATGCCGTTCTTTACAGATCTGATTCTGCAGCTGTCTACTGTATACATTTGGGTCAGATAGCCTGAACATAACCTGCTCCAGAGCCCGTCAGCCATGCAGCCAAAGCTACTGTGGTGATCTGCCCCACTTAAAAATTAAATTAACCTGACTTACCCCATAACCCAGCTTCATATAGCGTCATGCCCCTCAGGAGAGCTGTGCTCTCAGTTGTCAATCAGCTATGTGCTCTCTGCCACTGGCTGGGCAGGTAGGGGAAGGCAGAGAACTGCATTGATCGTCTTGTTATCCTTCAGACTCTGAGGATATCAATTGACTATTCATGCATTCATGTAACCATGACGAAGGCTGTTGCAGCCAAAACATGTTGGGTTTTAAAATTCAAGCTCTGCCCGTTGTTCTCCAATAGCAGCTGAAAAGTTTTCATTCATTTTCTTCTTTATCATTAATGTATCTTGGAGAAGCTGCAAGGTCATGCCAGACTTTTTGCCTTTTGCAACTTGGCAGTATCGTACATTTGGTACTGAGAGTCTTTGGACTTGTAGCAGGCATGCCTTACCAACTTCCAAGCACCAGAGTGGTGGGGGTTTGGGCATGCACGTATGAAGCTTCAGCTCTGATGCACATCAGAAAGCAGCCGTCGCTCTAAGGGCCGAGCAGGAAGCCGGGGCCTCACCTGGCCTGTCAGGAGGTGGTGGATATCACTGGGGTGGTCCAAGCTCTGGATCAGCTTTCACTTCCAGTGACAGCTGGCATCAGAGACACTGAGGAGTCAGCCAGCCATAGCAACTATGTTGCTGCATCCCTGGCCTGCTTTATTTTGTGTTTTACAAAGACCTGCAGACTCAGTGTGGCCTGCATCTCTCCTCTATGGTCGTCCTTTGTACTTATCAGTACAAAGCAGCATTGATGGACTCTGTTTGCACATCGCATGTGTCATTAGCTGCCCATGCTGACGACGTGAAGCAGGTACAGCTGTAACATTTGGCAGGTCGGCTGAACAATAACGGTGTTACAAGACTTTGAAGATCATGAGACTCATTCACTTGATGAGAGATCAAGTTTCTTCTCCCAGCACAGGGGTGTCGCTAACATACCCGTTGGTTCACACACACAAACACACACACACACACACACACACACACACACACAGACTTGTCACTGATTATGAATGAGTGAGAGTGTTGGCTGGCAGGAGACTGATGGCACTAAGATAAGGAGAGTGGCAAGGCTGAGACTTAGAGCTGGCATTGTGCTGAAAGGACACAAATGACACAGAGAATGTGCTACAGGCTAATGATTCCCCTCAGACAAGGAGTCTCCCACAGTTGGCATCAACTAACGGATGTGATTCAGGGCTCAAAAAATATCCCTCCTACACAGTCACCATTCGGCATACTGAAGCATTTCATTGTCACATAAATATGTAATATCCTCTTTACAGTAACACGGATAAGCTCCTTTCCCAATGATTGCAAATAAAAATGTGATGTCAGGAATATGTGTTTATTTTCTGCAATAATGGAACATGTATACTCTTTATTTACTATTGTTTTTTTGTGTTTTCCTTCAACTTTTTGGTTTTAATATTCTGATTTTTCTGTTACTTCATGATGCAGGAATAATGTAGATCAGTTTGTACAGATGCATACAGCTTATCCAAAACAGGATCCTAAAGCTACAGTAGGCACAATGTGCACACTGCTGAGCAGTAGCAAGAAATAGCAGGAAAAATTTTGGACTTAAACAAAAATTCTTCAAAGTCATGAGGTATGCAATCTGATAGTGGTGAATCCAGTTTTCTGTGAATGAATTTTTATGTGAATTTTGATTCATCCTGACCTGCACTGAGAAGATTCCCACCGCTTATTACAAGTGAATCCTTGAGTTCATGTGTACAATCTATGGCATCTCAGTCAGTGGAGATGTGACATTACTGAAGCCTAAATTTGTTATTTAGGCGAATAAGAAGGGGTTGGCCTGAATTAGTATAGAAAAACCTTGTCTTCTGCAGCTTTGACCTGCATGTAAGCTATTATCTAAAAAACTGTAAGCATGTAAACACATTCATTCAGTGCAGCGATGATACAATGGATGTAAGAAGTGCTTGTCATCCAATCTTCTCCCCTTTGTGCAGATGGGTTTCCCACAGACTGTTGTATTAACCCAGTGCTGTCAGAGGTGAGGCGTCCGGTTGCCATCTCAGTTATAGGAGCAAAATGGTCTCTGTCAGACCGGATTACCAGCTGGGCTTTCAGTTAGGAGCTCGCACCTCACATGGAGCACGGTGACAGCGCTATGCTAGTTAGCTAATAGCTCATACCAGCGCTGTTTGGTTTCTCGCTGACCCGTGCTCCAGCATACCTGAGCGCTGTGAGCATCTCAGCGGCAGGTATCCCAGTAACTGCTCATACAGTGCCATCAGGATTGCTGGCTGCTGGTAATTAGCCTAATGGCCCCTGGTATATTGATACAGGGGCTTCCTTTCCTGGCTGGCTTTGTTTGCTCCTCTTGTTTTTCATCAGTGTTTTTAATGCTGTTGACCTCTCCCCTCCATGCCTCATCTCAGGGTATTGCTTTCACTGCGCTGTTAAAGCACCATCATATTTTCCACTCACCTCCACTTTGCATCCCACCATTACCTCTCAAGTTCATGGGCTTGTATCTTGTCGGTAACTGGCCAAACCGCTTGTGCTCAATGCAAGAAACATGCTTGATAGGTCACTCCACTTCAGCTTAAAGTAGGTGTTGTGAGAGGCTTTGAGTACATTTATATATTGGTCTGCAGCTATAATATTTTGACCTATAAAAGGTTATTAATACAAAAAAAATGCATTTTTCACTACTATGGCATTGCTTTTCATAACTCCACCACAGTAAAACTTAGTTATTTGTCCTTGTATCTGCATGTGATTATGGTTCTCAGATAGCATAATGTTTTCATTAGTTCAGACCATTAGCTTCATGTAAGAGCAAGATGGTCATTTTGTGCCTCATTACATCACATCTGGTTTTGATATTGCAAGTCCCTCGCACTTTAACACTTCATTATCAGCAGGAAACCTAAGTGGCAATAATCTCCAGAAAGGGGCTTTGTTGTAGGAGTTTGACCACCTGGCTTCATTACAAAAGCCTCTGTGGAAATAAATATAATCTCTTATATTAATCTAATTTTGCAGGTCCATGTAGACGACAAAGCAGCAAACTGTTAAAGGGCTGACAAAGCCTTACACCGCACATTTCTGTTAACGGTAAACCTGTTACCATATGGGACACGGCAAAGAAAAAAAAAACATCATTTATCCTTGTACTGATAGAGTTGCTTGTGCTTCATTGTGCTTTGTACTTGGCTTGTACTAAACAGAGCCCATATAAAGACCATTTATACATGTAAAATTTTCAGGGCTCCCTATTTTCATGTGATTAGGCTCCTTGTATGTGTGTATAGTGTTGGGGCAGCTACACCTATCTATTACTTGCAAGGTAGTGAAACGTTTTTGTATTGTTTTTGTTTGGAAAATGTGTCCTCGGCTTACACTTTTCCCTCACTTTGATGTTATAACAGAGAGAAAGTTTATAGCTAAGTACCAGAGAAATGGGTCATGTTTGGGTAAGTCCTTGACACTGAAACAAATCTGCTCAAAGCGACTGGTCATACTTTATGGTCACTTTTTATTCCGGCTATCAAAGCCACACCTGACTTATTTGCACAGGTGACTTCCATTAAATTTACTGACAAGCTGTTCTACATCAGCTCTCACTTGACCAGGCTTGGCTTGAGGAACACTGTTGATAATTATGAGGCAGAACACAAGAGATGTTGACGTGCTTTGGCTGAACTTACTTACTTTCTTAATCTTCTTTGTTCCCCGTGGAACGTAAGGCTGTGACTATCTACTTCCATCTGGTCCTGTCCTGTTATGCCGCACCTCAGGTTAGGGTTGCCATTTTCATTACTGAGATCACAATTCTCCGCCAGGCTGTTTTAGGCCTCATGTGTTCCCTCTTTCCAGGTGGAGTCTGTCTCATGGCTACTTTAGGACTGCGGTCCTCGTCCATTCTGAGGACATTTCTGAGCCACTGGAGCCATCGTTGTTTAATTTCCACCACCACGTTGCGATAGTTTTTGTTTTTGTACAGGTTCCCATTGGAGATCTTTTCTGGCCAAAAGATCCGAGATATCTTCCAAAGGCATCCATTGTGGAATGCATTGATCTTTCTCGTGTCACTTTCAAGCACTCACCGACACACTGAGTCGTACAGCAGAACTCATATAACATTGCTGTTATACAGTCAGATCTTGTTTTTTACGCTGTACTTCTTTGACATCTAGAAGGTTTGAAGGCTTGCAAATGCACTACAAGCTCTCCTGCACCTTATACAGATTTCTTTGCTGCAGTGATACTTGGAGGAACTCCATAGCATTGCAGGATCTGCTACACGGTGTCATGGTGTAAGCTGTCAGGAACTTTCCGGAGATTGGAGAAGATGGTGTGTAATCAATTGTTCCTCTCCAGGCAAGACTCTGCAGACAATATGATGCCTCGCCAGTTGTTGCAGTTTGGTAGTTTGCATTTCTGTGGAATTTTGGCAATCAGACCTTCAGTCATCAGGAATGACACGTCTGCCCCAGATGTTTCTGAGCACGTCTGCGAGAGCCTTGTCTGAGGTGTTGAGGTCAGCCTTCAGCATTTCAGTATGAATGGGGTCAGTGCCCACAGCTTTCCCATTCTTTGTTGCTTTAATGGCACTCTTGACTTCTGTTTCAGTCGGGGGGCTGGTGTTGATGTCAAGTGTGTTATCTGCCGGTGTAGGGTTAGCAGGATGTTCTGGTTCAGGGCCGTTGAGGACTTTACGAAAGTGCAGCACCCATCTAGTTACCTGTTCACTCTCTGTTTCTACCATCCTTGTCCTTTACAGGAGCAGACTGGCTGATGTTCTTCCCCCATAGTTTTTTTTTGGAGAGTGTGTACACAGCACTCGTTTTGCCTCTTGCAGCTGCTTGTCTGCTTTACAAGCTAGCATCTCAACAAAGGCCCTTTTGTTATTCCTTTGCTGAACTGCTTGGTTGTTATTCAATTCACTTCAATTTACAGTGGATTAAGTTTCAGAAATTAAGGTATTAAGTACTCACTCTAATTTGCATTGATTAGAAACAACACAGTATGGTATGTAAGGTATAAAAGGACTAAAAAAGTTTAAGTCTTCACAGCCTCTCCAGTGCCTGTTGTTCAGCAGACCTGGCCTCTTTTGAAAAGTGTAATGGTCTCATAAAGGAAGGACTCTTGACAATAGTAGATCTTGACAGGTGGGATAAAGAGAACAGAGCTGTTTCTCATTGACCCTTCTCTTTCAAGTCTGGTTGCAGGAATGACGGGACAGGATGGATCAATCAGTGCTTTCAGACGATAGAAACCTCAGTTTTCTACCTTCATTTATAAACCTGTGAAACTGCTAGTATTTTATCCAACATGTACATCATGCATATGTACATCTAATATCGTAAAAACATTGGGAAATATCTCCATCTCCCAGAATAAACATTCTAAGGGGTTTTCTGATTTGCCAGGTATGACAGTCACATTAACATCACTCTGTCACTTCCTCACTGTTCACTTCTCAGCGCAGCACTGAGGGTTTCTGGAAGTCGGTGGCCAAGCATGTCCCCAGAGAGCCCGGCGACATGCGAATCCTGAACCCCTACTTCATCCAGGAAGCATCCTTCAAGCTGATTGGCCTGCCTCACAACAACGGCCAGATGGGCAGAGGGGTGAGAGAGCTGTTGTCTGACTCCCTAACAGCCAGAGTTGAATTACAGCTGAAAAAAAAGCAGCAGGAACAGTGAGGCGTTTCACACATAGCAGTGAGTTAATTGCTGTGACTGGAGCCCCAGTAGCTGGACTCCCCTGTCTGTCTGTTTGCATCAGGAAAGGTCTGTCATAACACACAGCAGAACCTCCAGGCATCCAAGCACCTACACACACACACAGAAATGAGTCAGAAGACAAACAGTGTTACCATTTGGCTGGTTAAAGTAGGACCAGGACTCCGGTCTCAGGAGGGTAAGACTCCGCCGAGAGATGAAATCAAAGCCCATGAAGAAATGTTGCCGCTCTATAAGTGTGTTTTCATGTACACACATGTTCTGAGTCACAGGTCATGTCTTGGTTAAGCTCTTTTTTGTATAAACTATTCAGATTTATCTTCAAATGCCAATCATACATATTTCCCTCCCCAGAAATACAGAGTAATTGATTATACAGGTAACAGACTCTGGAAATGGGCAGTGTGTAAATGCATTAGCAACTGGCTTGTATCAGTGTATCCCAGCTATGAAATCTGTGATTCTTTTAAGGACACTGGGACACACAAAAACAATATTTATATATGACCATTGTCAGTAAGTGATGAAACTACAAGCACAGTCAGGCTGTTGTGTAAATAGAAAATATAGCTTCTTAGCTTGTGAATGGCTCGACACTGGAATTCTAACCAATGTATCGGATGAGAAACAATTATCATGTGTGAGTGTTTTTTATTTCTTTAGCTGAATAAATGCATCATGCCTCCTACTCTGGCACAGAACTGCATGTTTCTGCCATGTTTTGTTCACAGTTTGGTTCTGCTGGTCGAACATCCAGAAACATTGGAGGTGATTGTCACTGGTTGTGTTTAAAAGGATACTGACAAGCTTAAATCTCCACAGTCTCCTCACATGTTAACAGCTCCACACCCGGTCAGTGTTCAGTCTGAAACAAATGGGTGCCGTCTACATACACACTAGTAGATTGAGTGTAGTGCAGTACTTGTTTAATGAAAACCGCACATTTACACATTTTATGTTTGTGCAACTGCAAATTGCCTTAGCTATAAGACTGAAACAAATCCATCACCTTTGCACCCTAAAAACTTTGAACCCTTAAGCTTATAGGATGCAACACACTCTGCCTCTCTTTCTGTCTCACTTACTGGTGACGATGGTACGATTTGTACCAGCGTACCAGCCATTCTGAATGACCAGACTCCTTGAGAAAAGACTTCACTTTTTTTCGAGGATCTTACATGCGCTACTACCATAATTTGGGGTAGTTCTTGTTGCAAAGTGTTGGTGCACTGGCACAAAGACGTTTAAGCAGCCTTCCACTCATTGCCCGTTACTCTGATGTGGTCATGTTGGCGGTGTGGTGTGCAGCCCTGCCTGTGCAAACCTTCAGTGAATCTGGACTTCAGTATCTGCAGCGAGTGCCTTAGGAATGAAACGCTGTTGCTTGGCGAGACATGGGAGTGTTAGAGGCAGGATGGCGGTGAGGTTGTGGAGGTGAAATGGTGCCAGCAGGATTAGCGCTGTCACTCACAGGCCTCCACTGAGAAGCCTTTCACCATTAACCTGCTGGCAACATCACAGCTGCTGTCAGTCTGTCAGAGTAGGGCTGTAGGCCTTCAGCACAGCAGATAAACCTCACAACACCTAGAGACACACAACTGATTGGAAATTCAGCCACCTCTGACAGAAATAGAGATAGAAAGCTACCTTTCATACTTCATCTGTGCTTTCCTGTCACCTTGATTTTACTTGTAATTATAGCTAGTGCCAGAATGAAAACACCAGAATGTGGTGCTAAGCTGCATTATTTATCCTAATTTTGTCAACATCTTTCAAACTCTTTGTCTAACTTTTAGTTCTCTGTGATTCAGCTGGAGCACATAGTTTCCTCCTTGACTCACTTAACCTTGTCTGTCTGTTCAGAATATCCCAACCCTGGGGGCAGTTGCCATAACGATGGCCCTCCATAACTGTGATGAAGTAGCCGTGGCTGGATTTGGCTACAACATGAGCACCCCCCATGCACCCCTGCACTACTATGAGAAGATCAGGATGTCAGCCATCAAAGAGGTAACTAACGATTTGATTAGAGGAGGCGTACTGTAGATGCAAAGAAAAGCAGGTACAGTGTGAAATCATAGCAGATTTTAAAACTGATGAGCAAACTCTGGCCTCAGCACCAAAATAACCTCCAGCCTCTCACTGCTACCAAAAATCACACATAAATACAAAGTTTGCTTGTGAGCACATTTGGTACATGGGCTCGCAGGTATTAAAATATTCTTCATAGCCTCATTTGGAAGTAATGGAACAAGTGATGTGCAATAAATGCTGTCAGTCACCATGATAACCATGAAATTAAAGGATATTTTACCCATAATACTAAATTTTTAAATCAAGTTCTCACTGTATGCTGCCATAAATCCCTGACCGATAAAGTTTTACCTCCCAGCCTTCATGGTAAACTTCCAAAAACACTTGCTATGTGTTATCCAATTGAAGAAAATTGGACCAGACCACTAAAAAAACGCCATCAAAACTTACTGGAGATGTGTTGTTTTTTCTTAATTGGTGTCAGATTTGTTAGCCATGACAAAATAAAAGCAAATACTGAATTATGTTTTTTACATTATGATTTTCTTATTAAGCAGAGGATAGAGGATCTTGAAACAATAATTACATTTATACTTTTAATTTTGGTAATGCAAGTAGTACTGGAAACCAACTTAAACACTATAGATGGAAACCAATTCAGCATACAAAAAAATCACATTGCAATCGCAAGACTAATGTTCTACCTATTAAACATCCCAGTTGCCAACAGATAAAATAAAAGCAGAGACAGCAACTACAACATCACCAAAAGACTTCTGCTCTTTCAGCTTTAAATAATTTTGCAGTGAGTTCCATAAAGAGGCAGCAGAGTACATGAAGGCACCTCTGCTTAATTCAGCTCAGACCCTTGGGAACGACGATAAAAACAAATCCTGTGACCGTAAACTGGGACAACCTTTTAGAGTCATAAGAGCTCACGTAATCAGGAAGCCGAAGCAGTGCCCCATGATACACAGTGTTCAAGGTCAAAGACACTGAGGTGGAGTGGAATACAAAACATTGCCATAGAAGTTGGCATAAATGTTTTGGTTACCACCTTTTAACTGCAAAAGCATAATTTATCCCCAAACTGAAACCCCAATTTCAGCTTTAACTTGTTGCCCCAGTGTTCAGTAGGTGCCTCAAAGGAAAGCCAGTCATCATAAAATTCAAAAATATAAAATTAAAAAATACTCAGCAATTTTTTAATTACTTTGCCATCCATAGTAAGAAAAGGGTGCAGATTTTCATCTTTTTTCCATGAAACACAAAACTTTAAAGGGGCATAAAATATCTTGTATGCTAAAGATGCCAAATGCACTGATCACAGCACAACAGGAAATGAGCACATCATCAGCATACACGTGATTAGCATTTCACACATATTGCCCTAGGTTATTGAATGAATGTTGTATTAGAAAGGGACAGATAGAAAGTTCTGGGCAGTTCCTGTTCCATATCAAATGGAGTGCACTCTTTGCGTTAATAATGGTGGTGATCAACAGCAAAAAATTTTCAGTTAGACCCCGGACAGCCTAATTAGAGCCAAGCGTTTTTAAATATGAAGGGAACAAGTGGTAATAGATAATATTAGACAGCAAAGCTAGAAATTAGGTGTACGAATTGGACATTTTTGGCCGTAAAATTTGACATCAGTTAGTCTGACAAATTACTTTGGCACACAGCAGCCCTGCACAAGCACAGGTGAAGCCTGTTGTTTTTAATGAAGGATGCGATGCTCTCTTGTAATCAGCTGCCAACCTGAAAGCGGTGTGAACCACATTGATTTTACATAATAACACCAGGTTTTGCACTCCAGTTTCAGCTAAATTGAATTTTAACATATCGATGCGCTGACCTCAACAAGGCACACCCAATGGCATGTTTGAATTCACAGGAAGCAGAAACATTAGGTGTGGAGGAGAAGCTCATAGCTCCTGTGTCTGAATACCTGGAGTTATATAACTCCAAACTAAAAATGTACCGTGGCGTGTTGAAAAAAACGTCAGCATGGCTGAAAAATATCGAAGAGGATGGGCATACCAGGTTGGAAGATGTGTTGTGTTTACATATTTTACATATTTTACATTTTGAGTCAAGCAGAAAGCAAAAAGCTAAATGTCAAGAGTATATTGACCTGTCTGCGGTGGACTGTTTACTTAACGAGTGTTGAAATTGCTTTATTTTTTTTGTTACGTAATGCTCTTAGCTCGCTGTGGCTGCACGATGCCACAATTGTGCTTCTGGTGTGAAAACTCCAACTGAACAGCTCGTCTTCAGTCTATTCTTTCTATTTTATATTGAACTTAAAGAAATTAATATAGCCAGTGAAATACCGACTGTTGTGATCAGAGTTATTGTGTTATTTTTAACATTATTGTGTGATTATTGAAATTCGCACTATTGTGGTCATGACAGAGGGTATAATTAGCTGTTGACCTGACTTTAGAAAGGATCGGGCAGACCTGAGACAGTCGTAGCTTTGAGTTTCCACAGTTTGTTGATGAGTCATCCACTCCGTCCACAGGTCAGCTGATTGTGTGCCCCAGTATTTCCTGCTCTCTTTACCCCTAACGGAAGATACACCCACACAGAATTCACAGCCTGTGTTAGCATTCCAACCAAGCTGTTCACCAGCATCCTTTTTGTTTAGTTTTCCACGTTTACGCTGCACTGGAAGAGTTTACTGTGACCTTTCTCTCATTTAATATGCCTCTTAGGAATCTGGGAGGAAGCGCCCGAGCATGCTGACTTGTGTGATGGGATGTGTACTAAATCTCAAGTGTAGCAGAGTCCGTTGGTGCTATTTTTGAGAGTGGCACAATCACAGGCGCTACGTCCAGTGTCTAAACTGCTTCTCATTCCTCTGCTTAAGTACACAGTATTCTGCCTGCTCATAAATCACTCTCAGCCCGGCGACACTGAGGCAGAGTGTTGCTCCATCGCTGACATGCGATCCCCCTCATCACTTCGCCACAAACTACCTCCGACTTGTGTTTCAGTTCAAAGAGCCACTGAGCTGTCACTGTCCCACCGTCTGTTATGCCTGATTGAGTTAACGTAATAAATTCACTTATTTCACTTTCACCCCCATGGATGGATTTTTTTTTTTTTTTTGTGATGGTATGTGGCAGTTTTCTGCTATTGGGGCCAGTTTCTTGAAAACCCTTGTTTAAAGGACCATACATGTTTTGTGTAATATCTACAAAATGTATGTACTTAAAGTTCCTGCTGATCTTATCCCAGGTATTTAAGAACTCCAGTATCGTTTTTCCTCCCTTTTATTGAGCCATTGGTTTGAGAGACTTCAAAATTTCTTCACACCAGTATTCCATCGCCATAATAATGTCCTCCATATTAGTTTTCCTCAAAGCAGCAGCACTGTTGTGTTTTGATTACTTGAAATTGGAGCGGGGTGATTTTTAAGATGATTTTTTGGCATCGCTGCTTTATTTGATAGTGATAGTAGAGAGAGACAGGAACAGCAGAGTAGAGAGAGGTGATGACATGCAGCAAAGGGCTTGGCTCTGGAATGAACCCAGGCTGCTGCAATAAGGACTGAGTCTTAATGTGTGGTACGTGCTCTACCAGGTGAGCGCACCTGTTGTTTATGAATGTTGACTTTGTTGGCCACAACAGCAGAACATTATAAGGAGCAACAAAACTTCATATGTGGAAAATCATGGGATTTTAATTATATGCTGTGAAATCTTTACTGCCCCCTGCATGATTTGCAAAATGGTTTGTTGCAAAGTAAAATTTGGCAAACTTGCAATAAACGGGCCAAACATTCAAAATCACTGGTATTGTCTTTTAAAAAGGGATACACAGATAAATGCACATTGATGTAAGAAGCTGCTGTTGGCCTACACTAAGGCAGGACTTAATTCAAGACATTTTTTTTTTTTAATCTAGCAACATTGTTCTCCTCTGTGAACTCTTATAACCCCGGGCCCTGGAGATGACCTATCCTGAATCCGTGCTTTTTCTCTTGATGTGGCCCACTGCAGAACCACCTCCCTTAGACACTTGCTGTCTTAATCACTTACAGGTGGAACATTTTTAATGGTCCATGAGACATCTCTGTGTAATTTGATAGTATGCACTGGAGAATGACAGCAAGTACATAAGACAGGAGATGATATACAGCACAGCTCATGAGTCATAAAGTTCCAACTTACATGATGATGAGGAAATGGTATGCACCTGGTATGTAGTAGCTTGTAGTTGTAGCTGTGCAGCCAATCTGTGCAGCTGATCACATTTCCCCAATAACACAATCCTAATGAGACTGTTAAACCCAATGAGGCACAACTCAACAAATATTGTGTTTGTTATTATGAAAAGCAAGTGTCCAAAATGCTGCATTCTCGGAGCAGATTATGGATGATTAGAGTTAGAAGGGACTGATTGGAAGAAGCTTTTCTAATCTGGGTCCAGAGGATTGGTGGGTGCACAGGGAAGCCCAGAGTGGAGAGGAAAGAGGGCATACATGCCTTCTCTCTCTATCATTCCTTATTTATCTTGCTTCCTACCATTCTTTCTTTCTCTCTGTTCTCATCTCTCTCTTCCTCCTTTTTTTTCTAGTCAGTCTACTCTCCCTGCAGGCTCTGAACAAGAAACAACTGAGTTACTGTAAATGCTCTTCTCAGAGTACAGCAGATAATTATCCTCTTGAAAGCCGAACGTTTGTGTCAGTTATACGGGGTGGTGTTTGAAGGCGGAAATCCACCCTAAAATCACAATTTGAAGGGAGGCGTTACTACTCACTCAGAAGTTCTCAAATTCGTTCATGATTGAACATTTGAGTGCTCCAACCCACTGCATGATGTCCCTGTGAATCACAAATGTCCAAATCACTCACCAGCTACTCATAGATCCACTTTGACCTTGTGTATTCAGCGATCATAATGCAATATAAAGGGGGGGTGAGGGGTCTCTGTCTTTGTCACCCCCTCTATTTTGGGACATTTGAGAGCACAAAGTCTTCCAGCTTGATGGGCTGCTGACTGGGCGCCACTTTTATCTCACCAGTGTGCCACTTGCCCTCAGCTTGTTGAAAGTGTAATTTTGGACTAAAAGGTGAGAGATGTGGAAAACCACATTTTGAGTGTACTGTATGCTATCTACACCGAGCTGCCTACCATTTCTGTTTTCTGTCTCTCTCTCCGGCAGTCGTGGACTCATAACATATCTAAAGAGAAGGAGTTCCTGCTCAAGCTTGTGAAGGCTGGCGTCATTCAGGACCTGACCGGCGGTATCTGCAGTGCAGGATGCTGAGACAGCGTTGTCACGTCTTTTCCTGCTGCACTCTGCTCATCTTGGCCTGCACCAGCACTTGATGGACTTGAAGAGACAAAAACAAGGGTCAGGAGGCCAAATCCCTCAGCAGAGAGCAGTGCTGGCACTTCTCATCCATGATGGACGAAGCAGACGGCTTGGTTCTCTCTGCCTGTATATAAGTTTATCTTTACAAGAACAGACACAGCCCGGCGACATATTGCAAGCAATTGCCTGTTGAGTTGTAAGTACAGTATTCAGCTAATGGGCTGGTTTGCAGTACCCGCCCTTGTTACAGGTTCATGCACATTTACATCGTTGTTACGCGTCCTTGCTCAGGGGTATGTCGGTAGTATTGGTGATCAAACCGGCAACTCTTGGACTAGGCAGTGTGCCTGATCACCCTGCTCCTCTGATATCTGATGCAGACTAATAAATCAAGAGAAGTGGGTTAAGATACTAGATGTAAATGTTGACTGTGCCAAGAATACCTCCAGAAGAAGTGTCCTTCTGTTTATGTATTTGAATGTAATCACCATCAAACAAACACTTCTTTTCACACGTGTTTATTGTACAGCATGTACTGTGTTAAACTAGGCGGACACTAAAGCTGGGCAATAGGAATATATCAGGAATCAGCAGTGAGCTGAATTCATTGCTGATTTTCCTTTTTTTTTTTAACTCCTTTTTTTGCTGATTTAAAGATGCTCAGGGTTTCCCATCTGTGTATTGTATTAAACTGTGGCACCCTACCAAAGTTTAGTTTCGACCACCACAGTGTAAGCCTAATTTTATCAAGAAAACAAAGTATTACATTTACAGTGTTTCCCAAAAATGAGCTCATCTGTGGCGCAGCACCAAAATATTTGCGTTATTGCATAGTATTGATCTAAATTAATCTCTATCTCTCACGTTATGTTCTCTGTTACAAGAGACAATGGATCTGTTCTCAGCTACGGAGATGAAACTTAAAATTCTGCAGTTTGCTTCAAACTTAAAAACGTGTTTGTAAGCAGTAACTCAATAATTTGTGACCCAGAATATCAAATACATCAACAGCCGCAGACAGATGGGGTCACTGTGGCTGATAGGACAGTTTCAACATATCGCCCAGCTCTACTGAGTGAGACTGTGTGTGTGTGTGTGTGTGTGTGTGTGTGTGTGTGTGTGTGTGTGTGTGTGTGTGTGTGTGTGTGTGTGTGTTATTGGAAACCTTGTTAGCCATTGTGGCCAACTGGCCGCGCGAGACTAATCCAGGTAGCAGTGGCACTTCCTGCTCGCTGCTGCTGGAGAGTTCACAGCAGGGCTGGTTTCTGGCTTTAACGTCTCACACCCTGCGTCCCTAAAGATGTTTTAAATTCATTTCAATCACCTTTCTCAATGCCAAAAATGGCAGCCGAGCGCTTCTTAATATAACTGATGTGTTTTTTATTGAACTACCAAAGTTTTTTTTTTTTTTTTTTTTTTTAGTCAGTTGAGCCCTGCATCACATTTCAGTCAGCCCTGCTAAAGGCTGGAATCTCAGGCCTGCAGCCATCACTCATATTCAGCTGTATTATTAAGATCAATTGAAAATACCTGAGCTTCATGATTTTAATACATTTTATTTACCAGGAATAACTGTATGGTGTAGTTTGTGTGACGTTTGGGGTTGGATGTGTTGCTTAATGCATGTACACATTTTCTGCTCATGCAGCTTTTGTTGGTGGCCTTGATGCTGTTCAAATGATCAAGCCAAAGTATTCATGTATTCTTGTATTTATTGTAGACCATGCTCAAGATCACAGACTGTCAGATTAATAACGACAAATAAAGCTGTTGATCATGCTGTATTGTTAACATGTCTGTTATTTAATGAGTTGTGTGAAAAAGTGATGATGACCTAAAAAAGTCTTTTCCTTCCAAGACTCAAAGAAATATATTTATATCTTTTCCGGGGCTTTCTCAGATTTAAATTTTGGTTTAAGTTGCATAAATATATATATATATGTGTGTGTGTGTATATATATATATATATATATATATATATATATATATATATATATATATATATATAATTTTTTTTTTTTTTTTTTTTTTTTTTTGAAGAGAAGCGATGGCTGCATATGTGGCCCCAATACTTTTTATTGTCCCACATGATCAAAGATCAGTGAAGGGACTCTGGAACTGGTTCCATCCTTCCATCCATCACACACAATTTCTGAGCGTCTGCTTTCCTGTTTTGGATGAAACTTGGGGGAATGATGGATTTTGACACTGTGGTTCAACATTTTGAATATACACCTGACTGGCCCACCACAGCACCCCCACTGGGCACTTCACACTCAGTGGACTCTATCTCACACCTGGCACAAAGCGGTGTCAAGCACAACACAAGTGTCTTTTCTAGTTTCCAACCGGTGCAATTGTCATTTTGCCGTCCAGCGCCCAAGTTGTGTAAATACCAAAGTCTCTTGTGTCCATCTGAGCGCCCATGGGCATGTTGCTCTTAAAATGAGCTGTGGTCAGCTGCATTGTCGCTGCATTGCTATCTTGAGAAAGTTGAAAACTGTTGCAATTGACCAAAACAAAACAGGCCTGAAGTCAGGGTTAGGTGCACGAGCAGATCCGTCTCCTCTGCAGAGAAGCCTTCCTTCTTACCTGGAGAATCCTCCATTAGAACAGCAACCCACCAAGGTGTGACACACCTGGCTTTTAAAGGGGACGGGAGACGGTGCTCTGATTGGTTTACTGCGTGTTACGCCCAAAACACAGCCAGGATTAATGAAGAGACTCAGGACAAGCCTTTAGAACGAGACGCCTGGCGTAACGACCCTTTGTTCTACTGTCAAAATAGCAAACGTGGACTTGAACACATGCTTAAGCCCTTACGCCATGTTCTCCAGACTGTGTGCTTAGATAAAATAAAATAATAAATGAATAAATAATAAAATAGAGCCCAATATCCAGGTTAAATATTATTATGTGTTTTTACATTGTTAACCAGCATCCACAACATGAAACTGATTGTCCCATCACAGCGCCACCAACAGGCTAAAAAGTCCCCAAGACACCACAAATCATACATACTAAAATAAAACCAAACAAAAAACAGTTGCACATCAGGGTCACTTGCATCAGCTGTGGGGGGCAACATGGTCAGCCTTGACTCCTTGAGGTCATTCTAGATCCATGAGCAAATACCTCAATCGTAATTATAAGTGAATTTAGATTTTCACCAGCTTACAATCAGTGTTTCCACAGATCTCGAGCCAGAAGTCCTGTGGTTATCAGATCCTCTCTGCTGTGGTAACATTCTCTTCAAAATATGTGGAGTCTGCTTCCTGCTTTTCAAGAAGAATCCAGCGGCGGTTAGATAATTCTGAGTGGATGGAAGTAAACATGATGTTCTGATGACTCATCATTGTGTGCCGTGCTTTGGCAGGATATTAGTTTAGCAAAGAGAGGGAAGTTTACGGGTCGTTTGTGTCACAGCGAGCAAAGATGATCACTTCCCATATTATGGAGGAAAAACTAAAATGTCTTCAGATCATTCTGTTGGCATCCCTTTAATAATATACCGTAAATTTAAGAAATTTACAGTATATTGTAAAAATTACTGCTGTCATAGTATAGCTTTAACTTAAATTGTAGATCACAGAGCTTGGGTGAAGTGTGCTGTAGATTTCATGTTCTGTATGTCGCTGTAAATTCGACAAGGTAGATTACAGATGTAGCCAGAAAAACTGCTGCAGAGCTATGAGGGCTTGCATCGCCTGTAGCAAAAACACCTCAATCATTTGATTTGCAAGTTAGGTCAGGTTAACACGCTGTTGTGACAGGGTCGTCCTGAAATCCCTGCCGATCTCAAAGGATTTCCGCTCATGTAGAATGACATTCAACATCAACAAAATAAATTGTGGAAAAGTGTTTGGAAAAGCTATTTTTTCAAAACTTGCAGTGCTTAGAGCTTCTTCAGGTTAATCTGAAACTCAACAACAGAAGTAATGAATTGCATTTTGTTTTATTTTCACTGATGACTTTGTACCGAAAGTTCAGTCAGGTAGACAGTGAGTCGGTTTCTCAGACAGGGATTAAGCCCAGTCATAGACAAACATTCCTATTTAAACTGCAATAATTCCTAATCACGTTCTGGATCATGGATTGAAATAGTCCTAGACTGATCTTAATCTAGATTTAAATGATCTGAACTCCAGGGCGAAGGTTAGTGCTAGTCCTGAAGTAAACGGAGCTGTAAATCCAAGGAGGCAGGTTTAACTTCAGATTAAAACTGTTTTTTGTCAGAAAACCGACATTCATCCTGTTTCTTCTCCTGTTCCTCACAGTTCTGGCTCTTTCTAGATCCAGTCCAATTTTTACAAACGTCATCAGATTTTGACATTCAAGACATAATCCACAACCTTTTCATACAAACAAATGTCCATTTTGATACTCTCTATCACCGATTGATACCATGGCTCAATCTATACCGGTCCATGAAAGCTTTCACATTTGCTCTTCCTTGGTGGAGGGGCTCATTCGCTGTTTGTAACAAATTTGAGACATTAGAAGAAATATAAGACGGTCTCCACTGAGAGTCTTTATGATTGTGCAGATTAGTGGAGAAAAAAATAAAGAAACAGCCACTCCTCAGCAAAGATTTCACCAAAACCAAGAAAAACATGGACCTGGTGGATTATCACTTCAAAGTTCATCAAGAACTCCACAGTCCAGAAGTAACTTGGAAGGTCACTTTTTGGGCCATGATGAAGTATTCCAGATTAAGGCCTGGTGCTGTCTTAATTTAATCCCTGTCCAGGAAACTAACCCACAGATGTCTTCCTCTTTAGTTTGAGAGACGGAGATGTTTTCCAAGGCATCCTCTCTCATCTCTGCAGTGTCATTTGAACCAATCATATCTCTTTATTCTGAGAGCCAATCATCATGCCGCATTTAAAAGCAATTAATAATCTTATTATTAAGTGGCACGTTGGGATCTAATATGCCTCTTTGTAAATTATGGATTTATTCTTTTTACATATGCTCAATTTCTTATTTGTGTATTTATTGTAATATTTTTGTAGGAATATGCACATATTTATACATAATGCACATACTTTTTTCAGATTTCTAATGCACATTTTTATATTTCTTATTATATATTTCTTTTTCTGCCTAATATCTTCTTCTCTTGAGAATTTGAGCAGCTGCATCTGACCCAGTTTCCCCTCAGGGATCAATAACGTATTTCTGATTCTGATGAGTCTGAATAGTTAACGTGGATTTCTATACAGCGCTGCACTGTTTTCGCTTCATTACCCATATTTCACCTTGTGGTCTTTGCTGTGTAATGTCAAACTGCACGGGCAATGTAGCGTGAACACCACATGAGTGCAGAGCAGGAGATGACACATTTTATTGGATTCTGAGGTTTGCAATAAAGACGGTTTAATTGCGGAGAGTTCAGCAGAGAGCACATCGGAGTGTTTTCTCTTGTTTTTTTTTTTTTTGGTTTTTTTGTGGCAACAGAGATAGACAGGGAAAAATGGGGGACAGATTCAAACACACATCGTCAGCTATGTAGCGCACACTTCAGCCAACTGGGCCACCAAGCCGCCCAGCTTTCTCTTTCTTTGCTGCCAAGAAGATAAAGTACAGGCCTGATGATTTTTCTGCTCGACTTGTGTGGGCTGCAATTTAAATGAGAGCAAGTTGTACTGCCAAACAAACACCAAAACATACTTAAACTTAAAACATGCAATGTCATGAGCCAAAACCAGGGGCGCCGTATATGGGGGGAAAGTTAGGACAATTCCAAGGGCAGTTGCCTGACAGGGGCCCCAAAAAATAGGTAAAAACTAATATAAAATTATTAAATCATCATCGAGTAAATATATATTTTTTTTTTTTTTCATGGGGCCCAAAATTCCTGGTGGCGCCCCTGCCCAAAACACACTATTATGATGGCGCACCAGGGCCACTGCAGGGAGACTGAGCTGGGGGAAGAGACGTGATACTCTGAGAAAGAAAAATTCTAATTTTTCAAGATTAAACTGGTAAATTGCCAAGAAAAACGTACAAATTTATGAGAAAAAACTCAAAAATTCAGAGATTGTAAAGTCGCACATTTACGAGAAAAAAAAAAAACAGTAAAAACTAGTTTTTCTTCTCCTGTGGGATTCAGTCAGAAGGAAATCCTGCTGGTTTGAGTCCAGAATCACAATCTCCTCCTGAGCATCTGGACTCTGAAGAGACGTTGCCGTGACTTGGGCCGACTCAGAAGAAAACAATCTTGTGATTCTGGGCTAAAATCAGCAGGATTTCCTTCTCACTAAATCCCATTGAGTCAAGACATGTGTCTTATAAGAGGACAAGAGAACAAGTACAAGTACAAGAAAAAGTATTTTAGACACATACCATGTCAAATCACAAAAAAACTACTGTGTCAGACAACCTGATACGTGTTGGACAACCTGAACTACACTGTGTAAGTCAAAGCCTGCAATGTACTGTAACAATAAAGCTGGCAGCAGGCATTTAGGAAGCTACAATGTGGTTGTGTTGCATCTGCAGTAAATAGCAAACAGATTTAGAAAGTGTGAGATCACAGGCCGTTTGGACAGAAGGAGCAGGTGGACACTATTTTAGAGCAGATCCTTGACCTGGACATGCTCTCAGGCAGGGAAGGGGAGGGGGGGGGTCGTTGGATGAGTGCACACAAACAGAAGCTCCTCACTACTATGTAGGTGGCCTCGGGATGACAACATGGGAATGGCTGAGGACACCAGGCGACAGCGTCCACATACCAGCAACAATGGCCAAAGGGACTTGGGTTGCAGACGGGGTTTTCGTCCCGCTCGCGTCCTTTTTCATGTGCGAAACCCGATGCCTGCGGATTGTCTGAGACCATCATTTTGTTTTAATTAAGCCGCATGAGCAGGAGGCGGGTTCTCGCTCTGCTCTCTTGTGTGCGTGGCTGTGCAGGCTCAGGTTGCACTCCCCTTTATTCCCAGTGACACTGCATCTGCGCTGGATGAGGCCGCAACGCGCTCCCTAATACAAACCTTTACTCCAAAGCAGCGTGGGAGCTCTGGCAGATGGAAACCATGGCTCCATCTCCCTCTGTGCATGGATGATTTTGGGTTTTCGTCAAACATTCCAAGAGGCAGAGCTGCTGTGCAGGAGAAAACAATGAATAAGACATAATAAACAATGTTATTGATGGTATAAAAGATAATAAACAATGTTATTGGTTGCATAAAGGATAATAAACAATGTTATGGGCAAAGCCAAAGAACAACAGTTTCTCGGGCTGAGTGAGTTAGCCAGCCTGCTGACTTTTCTTGATTTAAATATATTAAAAAAGGATCATCACTATACTATTATTCAATGGTATAATTTACAGACTTTTTGAAGATTATTTTGGGAATTTCTGCTTTATTACAGACAGGAAAGACAGGGCAGAGAGGGGGGATGATGTGTAGCAAAGGGTCTGGACTGGATTCAGACTTGTTTTGACTCAGACAGACTTTTGATCATTTTCATGTTGAATCTATAAATTAATTCACGATCTTGTGCCACTAAAACAAAGTGTGTGTCTCTCTGTAGAGATACTGCTAGAGAGAGCAGGGCAGCGGTCAGATCCGACTTCTCCACTCATTTGAGGAAAACTTTCGGACAGTAAATGGAACACAATCCCCCACACACGACAAACAATCAGTCTTATTTATCTGATTTATTGTTGTTTAAATGTCTGCAGGGACGGGGGGAAAATGCATAACTGTGCAACACAATAACTGAGCCAGAGGAAACTAATCAGCTCATTTGCATTTGCAGTCTGCAGAGTTTCTTCTTTGCCGTTCAGGTTTGCCCGTCAGCTAACTTGCACTCTAAAAAACTGGTTTGTTCGTTCGCTCCGCCCGGTGAGATTTAGCTCTATTATTTTTGTCTCCGGGGCACAGTCGCTCTGCCACTGAGAAATGTTTGTATAAAAATACTCTGATGTGCAAAATGACTGTGAAGCTGAAAAGATTTTACTCGAGCTCTTTAGGATTTTTAGCCTCTGGGATTTTCCACCTAATGGGTGGGTGTCCTTGTTTTCCAGCAGCACAAGAATAAATGTGATTTTTCTCACTTTCAGGATGAATGTTGGGTCGATTCGCTGCTTATTCTGCAGTTTTAAAAGGAGCATCGAGCAGTGTGTCTGTTTTCTACTTCGTGATGGTTTTGGCAGAACAGCCACAACAAGGAGATGAAATGACAAGTGACCATCTCTGTCTCTCTCTCACACACACACACACACACACACACCGGACAAACACACAGCACAGATGGAAAGCCAGGTAGTCTCTGTATGTCCGAACTCCCGCTGTTGTAAAAGACTTTCTGCGTCTGTGAAACATCACGGGCTGATTTCCTGAGGCGGCCCGACTTCTCACAAGAAAAACCAGTCAGTGCAACATGTAGCATGTGCTGTATCTGACTTATGTGTTTCCCATGTAATTAGAGTTATTATGGAAATTAGAGGTAGACCAATTTTTGGATTTTAGACCAATAGCCAGTTAAACAAGGGTACTGGTGACTGAACATGTCCCTAATGCAAAAATCTGATACCAGCTTAAATAAACTTAATGAGGTAATGTGGAAAAAATTTGATATATTGTAAGAGTAACAAGGCAATAACCATTATGCCTCCTCATAAATGATGGACTCCCCCATCTGGGCCTGGCAATAACAGAAACGTCACCTTGTTTTTAACTGAGCTCTAGTTTTCCCGTGGGTTGATCAGCATCTGGATGCTGAAATGCAGCAGTGAGGTGCATCGTTTTCCCATTTTCCTCAAAATCAGCTCAGCGGTGTGTGTGATGTTGGGCGGGACACACGGATGAGCAAACACCCGGGTGTCACCTTGTTGTGGTCGTAATCTCCATCTGGTTATGATCATTGTTGTCGTTTTTGCTTTGGCTGCAAGTACTTTTGGATTTCATTCCTTTAAAGCACCTTTGTATTGAACTGAACTGAACTCATCTGCAATAGAGTTTGCTGTTCTTTAACGGGACTGTAGGCGACACCACGGCTGCTCACAGTTTGTCATGTTCTGGATCTTGAAGGTGACTTTCTTTCGGCCACACGCGGCCCCGTTTGAAGCAGTATTGCCCAAGGGACCATTAATATGAAAAAGATATTTCGATTTTTTTTAAATATTAAACACTCTAGATGTCATAGCTGAACCCTGACGGATTAAAATATTCCTCATTTTGCTGAGACCTCCTCCTGGAAACCTTTAAGGAGCCCTGGGAGTCCCGGGACCCCACTCTGAACACTGATCTAGACCACCTGAGCCAAGCGCAGATCAAAATTAGTCCGTTTACAGTGTGCTTGTCTTTCCAAATGTTAAAATAATAATCAAGGAACCCTAAGGATCAAAAGATTGAGTGAACATCCAGCAGTACCCAAAACCAAGACTCTGAGTTAAAATAAGCAGAAGACTGAGACAAATCCAAGGAGGTCAGAAAAACGGAGGCTGGAGACTGAACTAAGTAGCGGCAGCCCTGCCCTTTAATGCGCGTGTTTACTGAACTATTCCCGCTTTGGCTCAAAGCCTTCGGTCAAGTAATAAATGTGAGGATACCTTATCCAAATACCGATTATGAAAGAAAACAGATACCAGGTCAACAAAACTCTGCTGCCCTGTGGGAGCAGGAATGTGAACCTGGATGGACTGGATGCTGCCACCAGCAGGAGGCAGGGAGAAGCATGCACGGCCACCCAGGAAAGCAGTGACCCGACGTCACCCCTCCGTGCTCCTGACAGACCCCGGGGGGCTGAAGGTCGGCTTGAATAAAGCAACACTGCGGTATCAGGTCCTTCAGAGCTATTGTGAGGCTCCTTGATGCCAAGACACAGAGACTGATTGAAACTGTGGGAGGTTCGGCACAAACGCTGCTGGGGGGGGCTTGACCTCAGTGCACGTGTTTATCGCGGGGTAATGTTCAGGTTTCAGCGTGCACACCGATAATCAGGGTTATTTCTCCAAGACGCTTCGCTCTGTGCCTGCCTGCTCTGCGCTAACATCGGCTGCCAGCTTCCCTGCCAGATGTAATTGGCTGTGACTAAAGATGCCAAAGTGTGGTTTGGCAACAGGCTCTGATTCCTCCATCAAGGCCGTCCAGTTTGCTCTGGAAAATGCAGGCGTATCTGTCGTGTAAAAAGCACTCTGGACAAGTTAAGATGTAAGTGGTAGCTTACAAGCAAAATTACATCAAATAATTCGCCGCCGTTGTGATAGAAGGCCAGGTCACGGTTTGTGCAACCTCTCCCGGGATCCCATTTCCTCTACGTTATTCATCCCGCACTGACAGTCGACGAACTCTGTTTGTGCAGCTGATTTCTATACGGCTGAAAATACATCATACTGACAGGGGCCAAAGTGAGTTTAAATGAGTATTGAAATGTAATTATATCAACCATCAGTTCCTTTTCAAACGGTTAAGCCATCATTCTTTTGGAGAGGAAAAGTTAATTATATCCTCTGGGAGGTTCAGAGGAGAGATCTGGTGATTTACTGCTCTGTGTTGAGATCTATATGATTTTAATCATGTACAGACAGTTCAGCTTGTACAGTAGGAGAGCAGAGGCCTGTAGACGAAGCAAAGTTCAGTCGAGCTACATGGAAGCAACAAAGCAGCGACCCGCCAAATCCATTTCTCCAAGGTAATAATGTACTTGAGTACTTCCACTGGAGCCAGGCAACTTTAATGTGTAAAAATCCAACCGATTCATCAGTCAAAGTTACCAAGTGGGAATGAGGAGTGTCCCATCCCCGCTAATTGAGGCACTGTAGATTGTCTTTGTACGCACAAATTCAATTTTACCATCAAACTGATCCCTGGTGGAAAATTCCTGGAAGTCCTTCGTACGAATCTTTCTGCCAACAAGGAACAAAGATTGTTTTTCAATCGCCATTTCTGTTTATTGGACATTTGAAGATGCACCGTTGAATTCAAACATGTTATGAACCTTGTGTCAGGAACAGACCGCGTGAATTGCGTCTGGTTTTTAACGATTATTTTTGGCCGTTTCTGCTCTCTTAGACAGGTACAGTGGAGAGAGGTTTAAACTTTAGACTCAGTAGTGTGTGGCTACGCGCTCTACACAGAATTTGGTGGCAGATTTCCAGCGTGGTGAAGTTTGTGAAGGACGGTGCGGCGTCTGTCGACCGTGTAGCTCCACATGCTCCAACCAAGGTTGTTATAGTTTTATGTTTTTCATTAGTTTCTAATTTTATTTTGTTTTGACATTTTGTTAAATTTCAGTTTAGTTCTAATTTGTTTTTGAAGCGAGTTCACTCATTTAGTTTTTATTTTTTTGAAAATGCTTAGTTTGACTTTAGCTTTTATTAGTTTCTTTTGTAATATGGGGCATATTTGTCAGGGGCGAGATTCAAAAAGGACCGGGCATATGAAGAACCAAATGAACTGACAGATATTTCCTCTAGAATTTCAGTTTATTTTAGTTTGTTATCTTTTTTGTAAAGCCTAGTTTTCATTTTTATATCAGTTAATAAAAATGTTTTTTTCACAGTTAACGATAATAACTTCGGTTTAAACGCGTGAGATCTGTGGTCCGTTTGGAACCACAACACCCCAACATGAAGTGCAGCATGTCAGAGTTTTTTCTGGCGTGTGCTGATTGGTCGGGGTCAAACATGTAGAGCAAGATTTTCTGGCATTACTGACCCCTGATCTGACATGTGCAGCATCATAGACTGAAAAATCCTCCAGACTGATTCTGGCCTGAGCCACGAGGACTGCACCAGTGGTTTGGCTGGTGTGGCGTTAATATCTGCTAAATCAAGCTTTTGTATTTTAGAACTCCGAGATCATTTCTCCTCCCTTTTCTCCAGCCGTTGGTTTCCATTCATTCCACTGTGATATGAAAATGAACTTTCAGAGACTTCAGACTTTCTTCACACCAGAATAAAGTCCTCCACATGTGTTTTCCTAAAAGCAGCAGCACTGTTGAGTTTTGATGGCTTTTTGAAATTGGAGTGAAACGCCCCCTCCACCAGGGAAAATAGTCCCTGGGGAAACATTTTGCTTTTCACAGCCAATGACCAGTTTTATGGTTTATGAATGTTGAGGACTTGTTAGCTGCTTCAACCAAGAATCCAAAAATCTTTAGTAAAAACCAAAAATCTTTAGTACTCCTGCATGATTTGGAAAAAGGTTAGTTGCGATGCAAAATGTAGATAAGTTGTAGTAACTGGGCCAAACATTCAAAATCACTGGTTTGGTCCTTTAATTGACCAACTGATCAAGAAGTGTGCTGACTTCAGAAGCATTTATAGTGATGCAGCAGCAGTCCCGCTGCGGTTCACATGCTGTGGCAGTCTGCAGGCCTCAGTGTGTCGGGGCAGGTGGTCGCTGTTTGCTCAGTGGCCGGCCGGGTGGAGGCTGTGTGGGCCGGGCGGGCTGAGGCCGAGGCTCCCTGCTGTGGGTCGCGGCCTGGACGCGTGGAGGGGCGGAGGACCGGGGTCGAACCCCTGCTGGAGATGATTGTTAAATTGTTTCTCCGAGAGCAGAGGTCAAGCAGAGCCTGAGCTCGCCAGGCTCAGAGGAACGTCGGCAGCCAAGCCCCAGATCAGAGGGGAGCCGGGCTGGAAACAGACTGAAGCGTCTTAATCAAATACAAACACTGTCACCCGGCTGATTATTTTACTGAAGCAAAGTAGCTTGTTTAAAAATTAATAAAACTAAAAATAAAAGAGAGCAGTGCTCCATGTGATGTTTTCCATATAATTCTATAAGGACCAGCGCTCAGAGTTCACACTGGATTCTTTGAAGAGGAAAAATGAGAAATGAATAAATAAAGGTGCATGACAAACAGACTGAACCCACAGCACAACACAGTCAGGTCTTTAATTCCTGGATATAAATGGTGTGTATTTGTAATTTTGGGGGTAGTAGTTACATGTATACTTACATAATACTCCAACCTGTAAAAGAGACCTGTTCCCCAGAATTATATTTTCAAAATGTTTATTTAGTACTTTGTGTTAATGTGTGTTGTCTTATGTTTTATGTCACCTCATATGTGTCTCATTAAACAGCTTGTGACTTCGTGTCAGGTTCCTCTTATTGCAGACTTAGCCAGTAAAACTAAATCTGACTCAGATTTGGAAAAAAAAAAAAAAAAGAAATTAATCTGACACTCTTATCCGGAACAACTCACAATATCCTCTTTTCCACTGCAGGACTAGCCAGGGCTTGCTCATTATTCACGCCTCTTCTTTTCCCCCAAAACAAAAATAATTCCAATCATTTCTCATCTTATTGCCTCCACAGATGATTGTTAAGCTCGGACATGGTTTCATATGAAAAAAACTGGGGCAACAACCTCGTGTTGTAGGCATGTACGGATCACAAATATTGAAAGCAACCAAAAAAATTTAGTACAAAGGTCAGGTGTTGCCATTACAATGTTCCTTTGACCCTCCAGTGATCATATGTGAGCAAATCACCAAGAAAAAAATAGAAAAGCCAGAAGTGCTTTTTAAATTACCTTTTTTTTGGTTAGAGAAATTAGTGTGAACAGAAAGGGGAAATTCATCAGTGGGGAGAAAGTGGCAAGCACTGCCTGCGAAATGTTCAGTCTCTGATGAAAGATGTGTAATCACCCACTGCTCTGATTGGGGTTCAAAGGTGATTCCACTTTTGGGGAAGTTCAAACGTTAAGAGGGGACAATATATCAAAATTAAAGACATCACAGTACAAAAACAATATGTAATGTGGGGCAGAAATATGATTATCCTGCTGTGGGAATCACAAAGAAGACCGCTCACACATCACACACCCACAGAAGGCTCTCCACTGAAATTACATCATTTGCACTTTGGATTTTAGATTGATTACGTTCTGGCAAAAACAATGCCACAGCTAGAAAGACCTAAGAAATAAATGTAACTCTGCACAGGCATAATTTGTTGTTAAACTTGTATTTATCACATTTTATCAAGACTGTACCGAATCCTGAACCCCATATAGTGAGATCAGCACGTTGACCCATCTTTAGCCACAATTTATTTGAGTGGAGTTATTATCTTTTCTGGTTGTGT
The DNA here is from genome assembly GCF_902150065.1 of Myripristis murdjan. Classification (NCBI taxonomy): domain Eukaryota; kingdom Metazoa; phylum Chordata; class Actinopteri; order Holocentriformes; family Holocentridae; genus Myripristis; species Myripristis murdjan. The sequence goes on along the minus strand of NC_043983.1, from coordinate 32,362,643 downwards.
GTGTGTGTGTGTTTGTGTGTGTTTGTGTGTGTTTGTTTGTGTGTGTGTTTTTAAGTTTCCTTGGCGGGCTTGGCAGGTTGTTTGTCCTGTGGAGGGGACGCGGCTCACCGAGCAGGTTAAGTCATGAATAAATGTGTGACCCGGGTCACTCCTCAGTGCCCCTGTGAGCTCCTGTCTCCTGCCCTGTTGCCCCTGCCAGCCCCTCTACCTACCCCCCCACCCCCCACCCCCCACCCATCAGACAGACCTTCAGGCTCAGAAGGACCCTGGTTGGCGGAGGATGGCGGGGTCAAGCTCCAGCAGCAGCCAGTGAGCTGTTGCTGCCCATAGAAGGAGCTGCGGCCTTCAGAGGGTTTAATCTTGTGTTTGGCTGCTGGAGATGTGGTGTGTGTGTGTGTGTGTGTGTGTGTGTGTGTGTGTGTTGGGGGGGGGGGTTGAAGGGCGGATTGTGATCCCGACTGGAGAGCCACAATCAGGAAAGAGGTTTAAAAGGCTGGTCGTGGAGTTTAGCTTGAGCCCTGGCCAATCTTGATAACTCCAGCAGGATTGAGGTTGCACACCACTGCATGGCTTGCGGGAAAAATTTGCCCCTGAAAAGTGAAGGCTCTTTTGCTGCAGTCTGCGGGCCAGTGACAGTCTGCCACTGAGGCTGTAGAGGGAAACATACTGAGGTCAGATATTATCTCACTGCTGGGTTTTATTCCAATTTGTTAAGTCCTCAAAGCGTCATATTTCCAGTTATGCCGACTGCTGATTTTTTCAGTGGCAATTAGCCTGATACTGATTGGAGAGCTGTTTGTCCACTCAGGGAGCTGATCTGGCCCTGGAGCAGCTGTTCAAAACGATGTGTTAAAATAACTCTGATGGATGTGAACTGATGGAAGCCTTGTCATGATGTTGAGCAGAGCTGATTTAACATTTATTATGTTGTTGTGTGGCAAAATCCATGAACACAGTCATATCTAAAATCCCAAGTCAGTATTTCTAGGGACAAAGTGAGGCAGTTACTGATGACGAGAATATATTATGACTTGATGAATATGATAAATTATTAGACCAAGGACAAAAGGTCACCAAACAATCAGTTTAGAGGGAACATTGGTCCTGATTTAATTTTCAGAGCTGGCTGCCAAACACATTTCAGATGATTTGCTCGCAGTTTTTTAACCATTATAATGATAAAAACTACAATTTGGACTCATTTAACTCCTGCTGAGGTCGTAGATCCATTTTTTTTTTTTTTTTTTTGGTCTGACAGTCGCTGCCTCCCTGCGCGCTGCCTCTCCGGAGCCACACGGCGCATTTGGGACATGCTGAAGTTAAAAAAAAAAAACAAAAAAAAAACACTCACTTAAAAAAAAAAAAAAAAAAAAGCAGCGTGTGTGACGGCTGGCGTTGAGTTGACTGTCAGGGATCATGTGATGGAGGCTGGAATCTGACACCGCAGGCTTTAAAAAAACACCACATCTGGATCTGGCGCGTCAGTTCACCAACACCTGTCCTGCGGCACACACACATACGCACAGACACACACACACACACACACACACACGGGCAGGACGCACGGTTTGCGTCCCGCAGCCCTCCTCTGACAGCTCAGTCCTCCGGGCTGCGCTCACTGTCTGCTGGCTTATCTGCGACTTTTCAAACCATGCGCAGGACCGGAGCGGGGATTGCGCCACTATGCCACAGGATATAGACCGGCACGCAGCGCACAGATCCATAGAGAATATCCAACCGTCTGTGGATTATAATCGCAGAGCCACGCCAACATTTTGCTCTTTAAACTCACGTCCATGATCGGGAGGGTGATCAAACTCGGCAAAGGTAAGCCTGTTGGCTTTACAACATTATAGAAATGCGCAAAATCATGAAAGTGCATGTGCATCACAGAACCCCGGCCGTTTTTCAGACTCACCGGGAAAAGTTTATGAAGTGCGCCAAGCACAATTACTCGCAGAAAGTATCGAGTCCTCCAGCCCATAATAATCCTTACAGTGGCTGAACAGTTTGCAGTGTTCATTATTACAAACATCATACATGCCATGAATACTGACATATGGAAATCACTTTTGGAAAAAATGCCAGTATATGAAGGAAATGTAGTGTTATAAAAAAAAAAAAATGTAAAAAAAAAAAAAAAAAATACTGTACTGTATATTCTATATTCATTTACACATAAATGCAATTGATAGGAGCATATTTAACTGTATAGCCTGTATTGCTGTATTATCCAAAAGCATGTTGTTAAATATTAGCTCATTTCAGGATCCATTAACACTAAATGTTCAAGATATTAAAGATGTCTTATTGAAATAGAGCTGCAATCCACATTTAAAGTGCCTTAAAATGAGTTTATCTGCATCTGCTGTGTGATTGGTGTAAGGTGTGATCAGGGAAATCATTAAGGAATAACAGCTTTAATCTGGACTCACCTGATCGGTTTACCTCATGAAAAAATAATCCTTAATATTTTTGGAAATTCAGTGTGCGTTTGCTTATATTTTTAGGTGAATATGAGATCCTGCGGTGCAAATGCCCTTATATGGCCACATATTTTTTCTTTACCCATGGGATAATTCAGCTTGGAGATGTTATTGTCTTATCATAGAGAAATGACATCGGCTGCCTTGTTGATGGCAGAACTTGTTGGAATGACTTTTAAAGTGCTGATAGGTAGAAATGCAGACAGAAGTAAATAAAGAATTAAAAGATACTCTATCAGTTGATATTTTATTATATAGGGTTATTTCACACAACAAATGCAGCAAATTACAGTGGTGATCGTTCTTGGAGTTGCTTGAGTTGTGCTAAGATTAACATAATGAATGATTTAAGTTTTTCTAGTGTGGGTCAACATGCGGCCGGAAAGATGTTGCAAAATTCTTGTTCTTGTCATTCCACGCTGATGAATCAGGTTTCCTCCTTGTGTGAAAACATCACATAATGCTGCTGGACTCAGCGGCACATGTCCAAGACGCCGTTTTAAATCACTTTTTATTAGAAAACCTCCTTCCTCCCTGCTCGTCTTCTCCAGCCTCCAGCCCGGTGATGCTCCTCTCTGCCATCCGAGGAGGGCGATAAAGTGCTGCGGCTCCGCTTTACTTTGCTCTTTATTTCTGCTGTGGCATCTGAGTCTGTTATCTGTAACTTATATCCTTCTCCTCCGTGTGGATGAGAATAAATACACAAATAACAAAGGAAGTCTGCACAACATTCAAATTCATGTATAAGGGAGGCTCAAAGTCAGTTTCAGACATACATCTCTGTCCAAGTTTCTCTTTAAGTTGTTCGGTGAGAATATTTAACAGCTCTCCTGTGTGTTCGCCTTCATGTCTCAACAATATTACATGTAGGCGGGAAATCGGTTTGATTGGAAGCGAGAGCTGCTCCTTCACAGAAAACAGAGCTTCTGGTTTTTGGATGCTTCTGGCAGATGGTGGAAGGAGTGAAAAATCACTTCCACCAGGTTAACCCCCTCAGGGAGGAGGAGTGGGGCCGGAGAAAACAGTCTTCATGGGAAATGTGGTCCTACTTTGGAGAAACACCAGCATTAGAAATACCACTGACATGAGATGGGCTGGAGACAGTCAGTCACTCCACCATGCTCTTATCTGGTCGCAGAAACAAGGCATCACCAGCAGTCAGCACTGACACCAGAACGTGCTACAGTTAACTACCTTTAACTTCACAACATCTGAAAAAAGAACCAGTTAAAATGACTATTTGAAATTGTGCATGTACATTACGATGTGTTAAAGGGTTTTTAATGCACGACTTCAAGGCAAAGAGTCAGTCAGTGGGGGATGTGCAACTCGATATCGTCCCAAAGCGTGTAATACACCTGCCGGTCCACCAGGGGAAGCGTGTCAGTGTCACACTTTGTGTTGCAGCCGGTTATCAGGTCAAGCCATGTGGGTGAACATTAGCTTGTTAGGAAATGTTAGCTAAAATACTTGGTTGAGGTGAGATAAAGGTTAGGGTTAGCCTCTTACCAACAGTAAAAACAGTGAGAGATACTTCATTAAGTGTGCGATGTGATGTGAAATCCACCAGCTGATTTGGCTAACATTATTCAACTTCATCCATGTCATGCTAAACATTGTAGATTTACAAAAAAATCACTTGGCCCAACACTGGATTTGTATCTCTCCATTCACTTCCATAGCAAAACAGCTGCTAAAATAGCACTTTCGGTGCACAACTGAATGTGAACAAAGCAGATCATGACAATATAAAAAACAAAAAGTCCTGGTACCCATTTTTTTTTCAGTGTAATTAGTATCATTTGTGAAAGAACTACCTGCTAACTACTACTACGAGGAAACTTCCAGCAGACTCTACCTACTGGATCTACTTTCCAATTCAAGTAATAAAATGAAAAGAGACATTTAACTTCCTCCAAAAAATGGGTACCAGGACTCGTTGTTGTTATATTGTCATAATCCTCTTTGTTGGCATCTGTTAAACCTGTGATTTTAAGAGCTGTTTTTACAGAGGTGAGTGTAGAGATCAACAAATCCAGTGTTGTGGATTAGCAGCCCAGAGGAGCAGCTAATGAGGAGATTTCACCTCCATGTGGGCTCACATCACACCCAGGGAACTAAACAACACAACACTATAACAAACATCAGTTTTACTTTAACCCTTATGTTTCAGTCTACAGAGGATGGCTTTATAGTCTGCTTGTTAAATTAAAACTTTTTTTTTTAATTTGACCTAGACAACATGTGCATCACACCATTTGAATGCACACCCTTCAGCCAATTAGAGATTAATATTCACTCAGACTGCAGTATAAAGAGAAATTTTACATCATTGGACAGCAGAGGAAAGTAGATGAGCATCTCTAGATTTTGTTTTACTCTGGGCTTGATAACCTGGGAAGCTGCTCTCAGCACAGTATTTTAGTGACGTTAATTTTAATGTAACCACGCCTGAAGCTGTTTTGTCTTCCTTCTTGTGGTAACCACTGGAGAAAGGCTGGACTGGTGTCACTGCAGCGTCTCCAAACCTCAGCCAGATGAATGTGGTGCCTGTTGGTGCAGCGGCTGCAAGGTGGCACCAGGAAGAGTTATGGTGTGCAGGCAGACAGGCAGAGAGCAGAACACAGCTCTGCTTTATCGCACACGCCGCTAATGATCAGCGGGGGGGTTTCAGTAATAGAAAACACTTCCAGCTTTGTGCCTGGATCAGAGCTGCCGTGATGCTCGTTAAGGTCTCGTTACAACAGCAGCTTACACTCAGACCTTTGGCAGGTAGCTGCTCGCTCTTTTTTTTTAGAGCGACGCTGGAGACGGTCTGAAGGGTCAGCCGTAGCAAAGGTCAGCACAAGCACACCAAAGTATTTGTGAATCCTTTAATGTTTATCCGTGTAAAGAAGCTTAGGGAAGCATAAGTAGTGAAGCTTGAGTAGCCGGGGCGACATTACGATGCCAAGAACTTTAAAGGTGAAGCTTTTATTTTTTTTTTGTGGCAACCAACACAAACTTTTTCATCCCCTGTCTCGTGTCAGTTGCATATGGATCAATAAGCTTACCAATTACTGTTACTGTTTGACTGTTTTATTTGCCAAGTGGGTATATGGAATGAGAAAGAGAGGCCAAATTAAAAAATGGTTATTTCCAAAAAAATCCACATTTGTCTGGCAGGTCTGGTAGGTGGTATTCTCTGTTTCCAGACACAGAAGGTAAGTTATCACACCATTTGTTGGACATTTTTATCCAAAAAATTGTGTGTGTGTGTTCTTTTAGTACATGTTGGAGAAAACGACCTCTAACCAGTGAGACACACACAGGACCGAGCTGTTGTGTTTCCTTCTCATGTTCACCGAAAAAATGGGAAACTTGATTTTTTATCCAAAAAAAAGAGGGCCCTTATTTCACCCCATGTTCTGTTCTGCTTGTTGCAACTGACATGATCAATAGCTCATCAGCTGAGTTGATATTCAATTTAAAAACAGATCAACAGAGGTATTACTTGTCAAAATTGTGGTAAAAAAAAAAAAATGTCTTAAAATTTGGTTTAAATGTAATAACCTGGTACAGTTTTAATTTGCAGCTAACACAATAACAACCCATCACAACATGAGCTGGTGGTCACCTCCTCTAATTGATTATGAAACAATAATACTGACAGATTTTTTTTCAGTTTTATGAAACAAATCTAAAGCCATTTGGCACCTAATGCCCTTAGGTGTGTCCCCTGCTGTGCAAATCACGTGTTCACCAGACAGTGACAGGATGTGTTAGGTGTATCACAGATGAAATAATCACTTCCCAGTGTGGTGATTGTAGGTTTAGCAACACATAAAAGTGAGTAATGTGCTGCGGTTGTTTCCAGTGATCGGCCCCCAGTCTGTACTTGTTGTTTTGACTCGGTTTGGTTTGGTGTTGTTTTGGTTTTGTTCACGTTATAATTTACTGTATCGTGCATTTGACACCACCAAAACAACACCTTGACCATGTTTATTGAATTTTGTTTCCGCTGTTATTTCACACGCTCCTGACAAAAAGAGCCAACAAACAGCAACAACGTGCTGCAAAATTTTCCTTTGCCTGTCATCTTTGCATCTCAAAGACAGGCAGAGATATTTTAACAAATCTATGATAAGTGACTGGACTGTAGCTGGCAAAGTGTTGTTGTCTAAGTTAAACTTTAATTTACCAAGACATGGAGCTGGAGAGAGAAGCTGCTACCAATAAAGATCAAATTAGTGAAAAGTTCACGACTTAGGGAATACAGACGCAGCTTTCAGCAGTCTCTCGTCAGACGGCCGGTGTGAAGAGGTGACAGATTTGACCGGCGGGACGAAGTCGGACACGTGGACGGTCTCTTCCTCTGCCTGTCCTCAGACCTGCTGTGTCTCTGCCTTTGTCTTTCCATTTTCTGTGTCTCTGTTGAAGTCGTATCAAATCTCACAGAGCATGTTCATCAGTTCATGATTGTTCTAGACCGGTGGTTTTCAAAGTGGGGTCCAGGGACCCCCAGGGGTCCTTCAGGGGCTTCCAGGGGGTCCTCAGCAAAATGAACTATAATTAAAATGCTTGTGACAGGCGTCTGAATGCAGCCTCCATTCAGACACCTTTCACAGTCCAGCATCACTGATATGACATTTAAATATATTAAATATACAATTTTAATAAGAATAAATATAGTTTCCCAGTATTTTTTTTCCTGTCCTATCAACAAGTTCAGCTTCAGTTCTGACAAATCATGGTGAGATCATACCAGAAGGAAGAAAATGTTAAAGTGATCCTTCGTGCATTTTCTGCTTCATAAGAATTTGGAGTGAATTAACTTACAGTGAAATTAAAGCCTTACTCAGTTTGCTGAGGACCCCACTTTGAAGCCTACTGCTTTAGACCTCTGTGTATGTGTGTGTGCGTGTGTGTGTGTGTGTGTGTGTGTGTGTGTGTGTGTGTGTTACTCTGTCTGCCTCACCTTTACACACCATGTACCTGCACTCTATCAGCATCCACAGTTTGAGCGGCTGTCCACCTCCAGACAGGAGGCAGTCCTGTCTCCGGGCTCCTGGGGACTGAGGGCCGCCGTGTTGTGCAGAATAAAGCAGAAGCTTCATGGGGAGGAAAGTGAGATTCTAGGAAATATGGAGCTGGTTCAGTTCTCCAAACATTAAGTTGTGGGAATGATGTCTAAAGGCATTTCTGTAAACAGAGCTAACCTCTCCCAGACCGCCTGAGACACTGATGTCCTCTGCAGAGACGGGGCGCTCCTATAGCCTCGCTCAGACTCCAACGCTGTCACCTCATCTGTAACGCCGGCTAATGGTCTGAGACATGAAGCCATATCTGGGAGGGAAATTACCAAAGCCTGGTGCATTTTTGCAGTCTTATAAATATCTGTTCACATTGGCAGTTAAATCAGTCTTTTCCTAAGCTTTAATTGTCTCGTGAGCTTCTGAGTCCGCCGGCACGCCACGGCACCGGGAGGTTTCCTGTGTGTGTGAGCCAGGCCGGGGGGTGCGAGCTGCCCGCCCGGTGCTGCTGATCCAGGGTTAAACTGGGAGCTCACATCAACATCTGCTCCACAGCAGTCACGCTCACAGAGGGACGCAGCATGCTGGGAATCCAAACAGCCTCCACTTCATTTATAAAAGCCAAATTTAAATAAAAATGTCTTCCGGGCATCCATCATGGGGCTCGGACAGGGAGCGCTGGGCTCACTCAGTCTCTGTTTTGTGCTGCGTGGACACGTAAACACCCACCGGACGCAGTTTGCTGCACGGCGTGCGTGTGATTGGAAGTCAGTGTTTATGCTCAGTGTTAAGGAAAAGAAGCTGAGTTAGTACGCTTGGTGGTCTGAATTCCCCTTTGGCCACAATGGATTTCCCTCGAATTACTGTAAATATGTAACAGGAATTACGGATTTAAATGTAGGACGACTCACAGATATGAACAAGACCCACTGAGACGCAGGTTCTCCATTGAGATTTAGATTATTGTCTCAAAACTGCACTAAGCTTTTTTTTTTATTATTTCTACCAATAAAAGGTATACTCCAATGTTTTTAAGGAAAATATCCTTTTTCCAACTTATTCAGACTGAGACAAGATGTTCAATGCCATTTTCACCTCTGTAAGTCCAGTGGTTCAGCTCTGTGGGTAGCATTTCATGTTAGCTTAGCATAAAGACTTGAAGTCAATGGGAGTCGTTAGCCCGGCTCCATCAAAGTTAATAAATAAAGCATAGAGCAACTCTAAAGCTGTCATATTTATACAGTGTCTCATGTGGATATGAAATATGTCTTGGGATTTTTTAAAAAAGAGTTGTTTTAGGAGAAGTTGGTAAATCTGGATAAATGTTTTCAGCAGTTACAGTTTCATCATTTAACTTCTGAAGCAACTCTCATGTTTTTGTAAAAAAAAAAAAAAAAAAAAAAAAAAAATCCAAGACGTGTATTTCAAATCCACATCATTCACGGTGTAAACAGGACAGCTTCAGAACTGCTGTAATGTTTATTTTTTCACTTTGACAGAGCTAGGCTAATGACTCCTATAGACTTCAAGTGTTTGTGCTAAGCTAACAGAAAATCCTACCCATAGGAACTGCACCACTTATACCTGGGTTAATCAAATTGGAAGAGGTGCACGGGTGATTTTAACGTGGTTAAACCTGCTGTTGGGTCACTGCCTGCCTCACTGTAAATGCAGAGCGACCACGATGAATAAAACATGCTAATCCTCTGACACACAAGCTCACCTGTTGTTTCCACTGTAAGAAGTGCACAATGGCTTTGTCAGACAGCTGGTTGTGTACATTTTCATGTACAGTTTATTTTTAGCATGTGGAGAAATTTGAACTCTGAAGCCAGTTTGTTTTTTTCCTTGCTGAAGGGATCATAATCATACTCACAGGAGATTGCAAACTTATCTTGCAAACACTGGAATGTGACGAGTTCATTAGGCCGTCATGCTGTCATGCGGCTCCCAGCGGAGGCTTTTCATCTCGTTGAAATGTGTTTGTTACAGACTCGTACTGTAACCGGCAGCCTGTCACACATCGGCTTGTTTACTCAAGGCTGACTCAAACCCACGAGGACCAACTCACATTCATCCGGATGCTTTGCAGTTTTCTGTTTTTCTGCCTGTGTGTTATGCTGTGTCTTATGGGAGTAAATCAGGGTTCAAATCAAGGCTGATGCTGTTATTTTTTAACTGAAAATGCCAGTAGATGATATATATTTTTTAAACTGTTATTAATTTCCAATAGGTTCTAATGTATGCATTTTCTTGTTAATAGTGACGTTATTCAGAAAAAAAGGGGGCATATTGTAGGAGCGCTACGTTGATCCTCAACCAGGCAAACAAGAACCAGGTGCTCTTTGGAAAGGGTTCGATCAATGGAAAACTTTTTTTTATTTTGCCGGTTATAGTCTACAGAGGATGTTTATTTAAAAAGGAGACAAACTTAAATATATTTTCCACTGACATTAATCAGATTTTCCCCTGAGAGTTTTAATCTTTTCAAGGATGAAAAGATTAAAACTCTGAAGGGTCCATCATAGGACATCAAAACTCTGAAATCCAAGATAATATTAAATATGAACTTAAAAAAAAAAAAAAAACATTTCATATCAATCACATCAGAAATGGATTACAATTACAATTCACATTTGGCAGACACTTTTATCCAAAGCGACGTACAGTACGTATGAGATTTTACAACACCACAAGCACAGATGACACTAAATGGACCAGATATCATTTTTAGAAGATACTGAACCCCTCAGCGCTCCTGATGGACAGCTTGGCATCTTGCATGGTCACCTCTGCCTCAGTGTGTGAATGTGAGGCAAACATTGTGAAGCATTTTGAGTGGTCAGTAGACTAGAAATGCAGTCCATGTACCATTTTCACCATTTACGACGGCATATTAGGGCCATTGTGGGGGGGGGGAAATTACAGAGCCAAGGGAGGGAGAGAAAAAAACAGATATTCTCTGAGATTAAAGTTGTGAATTTACAAGAAAATAACTCCAATTATTAAGTCATTATTTAGATTATTAAGTCACAAATTTATGAGGAAAAAACTAAAAAAGAAAGTTTCTCTTTTACTTTTTTCCTGTTGGTCAAAGAACCACGTCACCTCACTTTGCTGAATTTGGTTCTTGGTTCTTGTGACTTTATAATCTCTTTATAATCTTTTTTTCTCAGAATATCACCCAACACCCCACACTCCCAGCTCAGCAATGTTTTTTTCTCCTTCAATGACCCTAACAGGCCGTCGTATTCCTTCAAACAGTATTTCTAAAGCCAAACCCTGTGAGCACCTCTTTCGTAAACAGTCGATTTAATATCTTTGCATGTTTTTTTGCGAGGTGCAGAAACCCTGAGGGGAGCTGACACATGTTTGGATGTCTGAGGTGTGCAGGCAGCTGACAACAAAGTTTGCATAATTTCAATCAGTCAGTCGGAGATTTCCCCTGCAGATCCAACCGCTAAACCAACAGCCGGGGCCGATCCCTGCTCCTGTGGTTTGTGGTTTCGGCTCATTCATCGGCTCAGAGGACGGTGACTCACACGGCCTCGCTCCCGTGACGTAGCGCCAAATTCCAACGTGTTTTTTTGTCTGAATGCTTCACATTGTCTCTGTGACTGAGATGTATACAGTGGCCATATTTGTCAGTGAGACAATGAGCGCTCCTTTGGAAAGGCTGATGAATGAACGAGGTCTGGCTCAGCTCATCTTAACCAGTCCATTTGTTTTTACTCACTGGTTTGGACACTTCCACTCTGTTGTCTGGCTTTGGTGTGTGTGTGTGTGTGTGTGTGTGTGTGTGTGTGTGTGTGTGTGTGTGTGTGTGTGTGTGTGTGTGTGTGTGTGTGTGTGTGTGTGAAATTAGAAAGTAGAGTAGACTATACAAAGCAAGCTCTTCTAAGGACATGCACATATTATCAGACAGAAGATTTACTTACCCTCTTACCTTTGAGGTTTTGATCAATGTGATGTTTTGAGGGCTGACAGCAGCACCAACATTTTTTTCCTGATGCTGTCAAAAGCCAATATTTTGTACTGATATTATAAGTCATATGGCGGTCATGAGGCTTCTCTGAATGTCATTCCTCTTGTAGACAGTCATTCGAATTTGGTTTGTTAATTGACTGCAAAACAGTGGCTGACCTTGAGGCTCTACCTGCTCTGACATTGTTGCTTTGCCAGAGCATCTCAAACTGGGGCAACACCAGTTCTTGATCATTTTCTTTGTAGTGTTGGCAAATGAGAGCCTGAAGCTCTAAAACATATTTGAAATGATAAAATAAAATCCCAAAGCGAAGGAAGAAGAAGAAACTCTTTTATTGTTAAGAGACAACATTGTCACCTTTTGACAAATATTCATTTTATACTGATGAAGTTATAACAGGTGTGGAGCACTGCCCAGCATTTGGTTTTCAATAGTGTAACAACACACAACATGTCAACTTCATCCAGGCAAAAGAGAGAAAACACAGAAAAAAGGAAAAATATCAGACAAATATTCAGTTACCTGAATATTCAGTTACCTGAATATTTGTAAAAAAAAAAAAAAAAAAAAAAAAAAATGGTTTGAGTTCACATAAACATGTTCATGCATATTTAATTGTGTCAGTAAAGCAAAAGCAGGGCTCTTAGCATCCCAAATCTGGTGTAACTAAATGTAATGAGGCTGAAAACATAATACATAAGGCCATAATGTAATAAACTATTGTAATGGTAATATTATAACATTGGTGCCACTAATGTCATAAGTTATATCATTAAAAAAACATTAAAAGACACTCCAGAGAGTTATTGTGTAATTGGTTGATGTTATTACATTACTGGCAAAAATAGTCTAATATTTTGTTTTAATTTCAGATTTTACTAGCTTTTTTATGTTGGTTTGTCACATTTACCTTTAAGGCTGTTATAGGCATTTATTTATTTCCTATATAGTTTCTTCCCATAATGGCCATTTTCAGGTGTAACAGTGTATTCCCTCCGTCCCGTGCTTGTCCTCAGTCTGCTCCAGTCTGAACGGTTGTATTTGCGTGCCGGCCCAGCATCAGTATTACCATTTAAGTGTCATTACAGGGTATCGATTACACCTTCAGGTCAGTGTTGTGTAACCTGACGCTGATCTCCTCCTCTGCCCGACTCTTCGACTTTGTCGACTTTACTGCAGGAAGCGGAGTTTGGCCAGCGGGGAAAGGCTGAGCTATTTTTAGAAACTGCAGTTGTAAAAATCAAAGACATCAAAAGCACAAAATAAGTCACTGTCTCGTTTTGCTATTTTTGCATCTTGGTGGTCGTTCAGGTGATTTATGGCCAGTATCTGTGTGTGTGTGTGTGTGTGTGTGTGTGTGTGTGTGTGTGTGTGTGTGTGTGGAGGTCCTGTTCGCTGTAACGGAAACTTTCTGTCTTCTTTCCGCCCTCCAGCTCTGTGCATCTGTGATTGTTTGTTTGATTATGGGGCACAAAGTGAACTTAAAAGCCCATGCAGTCTCTGTTGTCATTTTATTATACTATAAAATGCACCCGAAACCATACTAAATATTATAGATTAGATCCAAGACCTTCCCAAGAAGCTCGGTGCTCTGCTCGTTTTTACGAGGACTATCACATTAACAGTACAAGAAACATTTAATCAGGTGAGCCATTTTCCAGTGGATTCTTCCTGCATTTAAAGCAGGAAGGAACAGTTTGATCTGCTCTTTGAAGCTCAGAGCTGCTGGATCATCACAACAACCTGCTGCATCTGCTGCCTCAACTGCAGCAACTGAGTTTGTGCTGCAACATTATGATAAAATTTTAAACTGCAAAATGCAGGCCTGCCCAACCGCTGTGTCTCTCTCTAACTTGCTGACTTGAAGAATGGCTATTTATTTATTTATTTATTTATTCTTTTATTTTATTATTTTTATTTATTTGTTTTTTTTTTAAAAATATTTTTATTTATTTATTTATTTGTGAAATCAGATAGTGGGGACTCCCAGTGTTGACTTTACAGTGTTTTATTATTTAGTTAATTATTTATTTATTTTACTTTTTTAAGTCCTGACTACAGTCTTTGTCTGTATGCCGACGATATGTACTTTTCGTGTGTAATACGTTTGCTTTGTATGCTTTTCCTGATTGGTTCCTGATTGGCTGACACCGCCCACTGAAAATAACCACATCACAGGCTCAGAAATTTACTCCCAGGCTACATTGCCAGATTGGACAATTTTCTGCGGCAAGGACTTCAGGAAATATGATCATACAGGCAACTTTTCTTGTATTTTTTATTTTCTTGTTTGTTGATGAATGTCTGGAGTTCTGTGGTGAGAGTTTTAAAGTGAGAGCAGTTGCATAGTCGTCACAAAAAGATACTTATTAAGCATTTTAGAGACCGCTAGCCCAGCCACTACCCACCAGAAGGAGGCTCTCTACTACATTAAACAGTGCATGCACACGGACAAAATACACATAGCCACACAGGGCCATAGTCTCACCTGGTGGAAAAGTCACACCCCGCCGCTGGATATTTATATTAAAGGTTTGAAATTTTCGGGTGCTTGTGAAATGGAAATGTCACCAGGTAATGTGACGATGGGGCTCAAGGGGGATGCTGAGGATGAGGATCTCAGAAATCTGGCTCATGAACTCAGATCTAAACTGTTGGGTATGTGGACAGAGTCAGAAAGTATGACTGTGTTGCTTTGGGTGCACCCCATCCAGTAGGATTTATGGGTGCTGATGTGGGTTCTGTGAAGAACTTTGTCATGTATTATTTGTGTCTTGAAGTAGAGAATGTGTTATTACACATACTTTACCAGTTAATGTCGGCTGGTAGGGTATTTATGACTGTAGTCCATGTATCTATTGGAACTGATCTGGATGTGTCTGTGAATACTAGGATTTTGCGTACCTAAGAATTTTTTGTCTGGTACGTTGTATGTTGGATACCTGAAATATTATAACCCTGTCTAATAGCAGTAGCCGAGGGTTCAATGTAAAGTGCAAACTGCAGAGGGGATAACGGGCATCCTTTTCAAGTACCTCTTTGTAACTGAAAGGGATTTGGTATAAAGTTTGTCTATTAATTGATGCTGTGGATGAGTTATATAATGTCTTTATCCAATTAGTGAAATATCAGCAGAATAAAAAACTGTAGAGGCAGGTGAAGGCATGCTGTAATGAACAGGGAGTTGTTTTGGGTTGTGGAATATTTATGAAGTTGGATCAGGCTAAATATTCGTGGTGTGTTTTCTGAGGAATGTCTCCCCTTGATGAAACTGGTTGGATCTACATGTATTAATGATGGTATTACTGATTTTAATCTTACTAGAGCTTTCCTTTAGGGTTAGGGTAAGGGTTTAATTTTAATGTTTTCATTAATTCAGGAATATAAAGTTGTGGTCGAAATATTGAGTGTGGTCTTGGTTTTGGGATTAGTGTGATACAGTCAGGGTTTTAGTGTCATTCTGATAAATTTCCAATATTAATTTGAAGAGCAGAGGTGAGAGATGAGGCCAAATCTGTTTCTTGTCAAGTCTACTGGATAGTCATCTTATGTATTGTTGGGTGTTCAATGAAGTGAAATTTTGTTAGTTCCCCCTAGAAAGAGAGGCTCCTCGTGGATTTCTGACTGGGTTTGCGTAAGCCTAGGCAGGGAGACACTGATGGTTGAAAGGTACCTCAGTTACATTTTCAGCATATCTAACTGAATACTAGAGTTCTCTGTTTGTTGTTTTAATTGATTTGTTAATGGTGTAACAGTTTTATTTACAAATTCATGTAGTCCTCATATGGACTTGTTGCAATCTAAGGAGTATACGTTCAGTTTTTTTGTTCAATATGTTATTTAGCTCATGTTTGGCACTCAGTAGTTCCTTAGTCACTGAATCAGAAAGTGCCAGGAAATCCAATCTCTCCACCTCTTTTTAAAAGTGTTTTTCTCCTGCTATTTCTTTTTTCTTTATGTGTAATATGATATTATTTTTCCTCTCATAACAGTTTTTGCAGTTCCCCATAGTGTGTAAGCTGTTGTCCCAGGAGTTCTGTTGATTTGAATATAGATGCCCATTCTTGTTTGAAGTAATTTGAGAAAGTCTCGAGGAAAGGATGGGTTTGATGTTATGTTAGGAAAATAGTGCTAACGAGGGCTCGTTGGAGGTGAAATTGTGAGGTGACTGGAGGACGTCATCTATAGAGGGCAATGATAACTTTCATGGAGTGGAATGTCAGCAGTTAATGAAACATCTTTGAATTCATCAACTTAAAAAAAAAAAAAGACAATAATTTCAATCATCACCATAGCCATTATTACTGAAATATAAAATAAATGAAATAAAAAAATTAAAAAGTTAACAATAATAGGAAATGGACAGGTAAATAATATTGTTATAATTATTATTCTTGAGAAGAAGAGGAAGACGTGAAGAAGAAGAACAACAATAGCATAATAGCGTATGTGGGGGAACGGAAAAAGAATGAATTAAAAAAAATCAACAATTAATTAACAAACAAATAGACAATTAATTAAACAAAACAAATCAATTTTTCAGTGTGGGCGAGACTGTGACGTTTGTCTCCCTGGGTTTTTGTGTCGGTGGAGTTTGAGTTTCTCTGTTCGTCTGTTCAGCCTCACAAACACATCAGGAGTGTGAAGTGCATCACTTCCTGTGCGGCAGGAAGCAGCTGCCAGACACGAGCAGCAAATGGAGAAACTTTGCAGCACCCTCCATGTTAAAGAGTCGCAAAGGCATCACTGCTTCTATCAAGGTTATTACTTTAAGGAACACCTCAAAATTATATTTACAGTCATTATTATTTACTTGATTACTCGAAAATCTGAATTTTGTACAAACACCAAAAACAGAAGCTGTTGTTCCATCTCAGCCTTGTCTAAAAGTATGTTAATAGTTAATAGTGCTTTATAAAAAATCATAAACTGTCCATGTAGTGTTTTGTAGTCAGACGATTTCACTGTAGGACTCAAAATCCAACACTGACACAGTCATCTTCTTCATTTCCTCGCTGGTCACATCGGGAAATCAAACCTTTAACCTTGGCTGTGGTTCTACACAGGATCAAGACTCACTCTATCGTTGTTTCCTCAGTGTTCTCATGAGCTTAATAATTACCGTAATTAGACTCACTTTCATGGTGTTGTTGGTGGAAAAACATCAAACAGCCTTCGGCCAAAAACTCAAGCTGAAGGAAGAGTAGATGCCAACTCAAAACTCATTGCCAGGCTCCTGTGGGTAAATGAAAATGTCACTGATGCACATTATTCTGCATTTTCCCTTACATGCATATGGATAAATTTACCCTGTATGACCAAAATATAGCATATATAAGTTGTAAATAAGTAAAACGTTATTCACAATGACGGGTCAAGTCAAGATCCTGGTGTGAGAAAAGAGGGAGTTCGCTTTTTAATTTGTCACTTTTGTTACCTTTTTATTTAAATCTATGAGGTTAAAAAGAAAATGTGGCGTGGCAGCAGCACATGACGTGTCGCTGTTGAATTAGCGTGTTGTTGACGTGTTGGTTTAACTGCTGATGCAGATGTGAATGTTTTTGCAAAGCGAGCTGGTCGGCAAAATGGAAGAAGATGTAATATAGATGTTGATGATGTAATATAGATATATATGTTGTGCCATGCAGCAAAGTGTGCATCGTAGTATTTAAGCTCAGTGCATTTTTCTAAGAATGGAGAAAAAGGGATTCAAAGCATGTTATGTGGAGTCAGGCCGAGTTGTTGCTGCTTGTTATTTGTGGGTTTGCTGCCAACATACATTGAAAACATTTGGTCAGTCTCACTTTCTTCAAGAAACTGCAATTAAAATGAATCATTTTAGAGCTTATAGTCTCCAGAGGTGGAAGTAACTGATTACATTTATGTTGAGTACATTAGGTTTTGTCCTTCACTACATTTTAAATCAGATCCATCACAAAAAACAAATGATCAATGACAGATTGTGGAACCTTTCACAATAAAAGTCCATTCAGCACAGATGAGAAGAGAGCTTTTACTTTGTTGGTTCTACATTGGCTTATTCCACATGTGTCAGTTGAGTCTACAGGGTCCTCACTTCAGTTGAGTGTAATGCCCCTTTAAAAGCATGTAGTTAGCAGCGTGTTCTCTCCTCCTTTTCTAACTGCATGGAAAAGATCCCAGCTAACACAGTTACTGTTTGGAAAAAGGAGCTCAGTCACTTTTACTGCCAGGACATTTGAAATGAGACACTTTGGACTTTTACTGCAGGAGATTTTTACTGCACTACTTCTACTTCTACTGCAGTCACATACCAGCAGAGGAACAGTACTTCTACTTCTACTGTAATCAAATACCAGCAGAGGAACTGTACTTCTACTTCTACTGCAGTCAAATACTAGCAGAGTAATGGTACTTACATTTACTTTTTAGGAGCAGTACCTCAGTAAAGTAACTAGTTACTCTCAAAAGTATCTTTCACCAACATTACTGGCATCCAAAGGTTGGAGAAATGGGCTTGTGATGAGAAGGTCACTGATTCAAACTCTGGACCACCACCAAATTTCCTTACAGCAAATGTTTAGGTGCCCTTGAGCAAGGCACACGGAGATCAGCTGCTCCAGTGGAGCTGGTTAGAGGCTGTGCAGCTCCCAGCGTACGTGTGTGTAACTTTATGAAAGTTAAGTGGGATGCTGCTGGATGAAACAGATTCTGTACAGCGTCAGAGCCCATTTTCTTTTTATCTGAATATGAGAAATCGAGCGTGGGAGTTGTGTGAACATTCACAGCACAGATGTGAAAATTCAGAGGGAAAATTAACTTTTCATTGGAGAAAGTCGACTTCCTTGTATTTAATTCGACACCGCTCTGTTGTAGAGAATTTCTCCAGGGCTGTGAACCGTGACAGGGTTGGATAAAAAAATGCAGGTTTTTGATAGTAGATGTACTATTGTGGTTACTCATCCTCACTGATTGAACTGAGTTTGCCTTGTGATGCCCGTGACGTCGTGTGCGTGCCTGCCGAGCAAAACCCTCTCTGGGTGAATGAAGGTGAAATAATAAGCAAATGTACCTTGTAATTACAGTGAATTGAGGCAGGAACCTCGTACTCTGTGGAACATTTCCACAAGGCATTTTGAAAGAAAGGTTGATGGCATAGACGAGTGGAAAACAAGTAGTGAATGAATTCTGCCTCTCTCTCTCTCTCTCTCTCTCTCTCTCTCTCTCTCTTTAGATGGGAAATACTGGTGGAGGCAGGAGGCATCAACTACCCAGCATCACCTGAGGAACTGGAAGGTGAGTGTGTTCAGTCCAAAGCAGTGTTTCAAGAGCTGATTTCAAAATGTATATGCTTCATGTTTATGTCCTCCACTGTAAGGCCAGGGCGAACAGGTGAACAAAGTGTGAAAGGGCTCATTTTTTGGTAAAAGTTCTTTCACTCACATTTTGCTCCAAAAAATGTTTTAATTTTGGGACAAAATGTGAATGTGCGGGCTTTTTTCATCTTTTTTTGATACGTTCCACTGAGCCCAGCACCCTAAGTATGTGATGTGCGTATATATCTACAACCTTTGGTAAAAGTTCTTGAAATGTATCACTCATTCATTCCACCATTTCAGGGTTGGCTTTTCTGGTGATGGTCTTGAAACAGAGTTTTGAGTTTTACCGTCACGTCAGCAATCATCTTGAATAGATGTTAGTGAAGGGACAGCATACTGCATTTCAGTATATCGCATTACAAAAATGTGACAATCTCTACCCTGAGGCGGAAAAATGAATAATGATATTAGTGAGATTTTATTCTGCTGTGGTAAGCACAGAGGGCATTATTTGCACTTGGTAATGAATTTTAAAATTGTTTACATTCTTGGAAGTCAATGCCATTGCATAATTGGTCATTCTTTGTCATCAGGCTTTTATTTATTACATCATACTGAGTATGTATTGTATCCTATCACATAGCACTGTATCATATTGTATTGTATCATATAGTTTCGTATCGTATTGTATCACATGGTAGTGTTTGTATTGTATTGCATCGTATTGTATTGTGTCCTATCACATAATATTATATCGTACTGGATCGTATCACATAGTACTGTACGTATCATATCATATCACATAGTATTGTATTGTATCTTATCACATTGTACTGTATCGTATCGTATAACCTAGTATCGTATCGTATTATTCTCATACACCTTACATCACACTCCTTCAATATAAGTGTCGTACAGATAAATCTCTGTGGTACTTCTATTATTTTTTGTAGTATTTATTTTAATTTCATATGTATTGGATGTTGTAGCCTGTGATGGTGACCTGTCCAGGTGTTTCCCCTGGCCTCCGCCCAGTGAGCGCTGGGATCGGCTCCAGCACCCTGGGACTCTGATTAGGATAAGCAGTTTGGAAAATGAATGAATGAATGAGTGTGTTGGATGTGTGCTTGTTGTCTGTCTCTAATTTTCTTATTAACTGCTCTGATCAGGCATAGCGCTCCAAACTTCGTTGTACTTGTGCAACAATACAACACAACAAAGGCTTTCTATTCTATTCTTTTCTATTCTAGATCAGCATCAGTGTAGAAAAATCCTCTCCTCCACAGCGTCCCTGTTGACTAACGTCTCTGCTCCACTCTGCTGAACAGTTTACTCGTGTGTGTACAGTGTGAAAAATAGGCCAGTGGCGTTTGCTGGCAGCCCGTTTTAACCTCAGCAGATGCGTATATGTTTCGTCCAGTTTCCACTACACGGCCTATCTGATCTGGGCCTTGTGTTCCTACCTGGCAGACAACGCTGAGAAACTCATTTTATAAGTGCCCTTAAAATATTAAGCTCTCCTGCACCGCTCAGAGGTATCACGTGTCTATTAAGTAATTAAAGAGGCAGAGGTGTTGTCTGCAGGTATCCCAGAAGGCCGTGCAGGCTCAAACGCAGCCAAGGGAGCGCAGACACAGTTTCCATGTCAAACAGCTGATGGAGGGGTGTGGATCAGCTTACAGAACGCAGCTCAGAGTCCCACAGGGCTTATGCAATACAGCATCAAATCAAATGTAAATAGTTAAAAAAAATATATCGCTATGCATGATTTTAAAAAAAAAAAAAAAGAAAGAAAAACAAATCAGACTATCAAGCTACTCTGATCAAAATTAAATGCTGCTTTTAGTGCAGATGCTTTTTTAGTCTTTGCATCATCATTTTTATGGTGAACACTTTATTTTCTTATCTTGAGTGCAATGAAGCTGCTGTTTCTTTCTGTTTCCTTGACCAACCAACCACCAAAGTCCCTCTTGTCCCCTGTGATGCCAGGTGATGCTCTGGGTGGCAGCGTCTCTGCTGACGCTGGTGGAGGATGTGTTTTCTGAGGAGGACAGTCAGGAGGCTCAGCCGGATGTCCTTCCCGCCCTCAGGCAGCCGTCCTGGCCTCCGGAGCGGAACGAGCTGGGACAGGAAAGCACCGCCCTCCCCTCCTGGCCTGACGCCTTCGGTGAGTCACTTCTCCATGTGGCTTCATATGGATCAACACTGCAAACTGCACACTTTAAAGCTGAGGCAAAAATTATCTGTTGAAAAGGAATTGTCCAACATTTTGGGTGAAATACCCTTTTTTCCGACTTGAGATGTTGGACACCATTTTCACCTCTGTACGTCCAGCGGTTCGGTTCCTATGGGTAGCATTTTGTGTTAGCTTAGCATAAAGACTTGAAGTCTATGGGAGTCATTAGCCTGATTCTTCATAAAATACACAAACCAGATGCCAAAAATAGTATAAATAGGTAATTTTCATGTGTTTATACCAACTGAGTGACAACCAGAGAAGTTGACCAAAGAAAAACATATTCCCTCAATTAAATTTGTAGATGTGGTCACCAAATCACTTCACAGAGGCTCTGGATATCTTTTGTGATTTTTTGTGGGGTATTTTACATCATAATTTTCATTATATATATAGAGTGTATTAAAAAATAATCCATCATATAAATAAACATTGTAGAAATCCCTCTTTATATTGTGAACTATTGTTCTTGTCTTATTCGAGTGTTCTGACTCATGAGCATTTTTTAAGAAACCAGTGACTAGACTGAATATCGACTCATATCATAATGAGTCGATTAGTCAATAAAATATGTGAATCATCCACAGCTGTTGTTTATTGCTCCCAAATTACTTTATTAAGTTATAGAAAACAACATTTTGGTCCAAACTGGACCTAGGTCAGGTGCGAAGGTCCACCTTGGACTGAAATGTTGTTTTGTGTAACCTAATGAAGTCATGTGGGAGCAAAAAACAAGAGTTGCAAGCCTTTCCCTTATGACTCGAGTTCCTGTACTTTACAGTTTGGCTCGGCATCAAAAAAAGGGAGGTGCATGAAATATTTTTTACATTTTGAACCAGTAATCAACAATAATCAATCACTGAGAGTATTTTGGGCTCTTAATGCGAATGCTGCACGTGAAATATTTTCTTCTGCTTCTACACAGCAGTCATGTTACCCGCCTGCCTGTCTGCATGTCCTGCTGGGCTTTTATCTTCATCTTCATCCTTCAGTGAAACACTAATCGAATACTTTTGTGTCCAGCTAAGCCGTCTTGCTGAAAACAAAGTTTCATACATTTGTGGCGGAGCCCTGATTGGTAATGGCCATAAAACAGTAGACTGTCACTCCCTGATGACTAATATAAGCTCTGGAAGTACGCCTGGTAGTTTTCAGCAGTGAGTATGGCCTTGGTGAAGCATGCGCCCCCATACAGAGCACAACAGGGTAAAAATAATCAATCTGATGTGCAGATTTCTCTCAGGCGTAGTAGCCCTGAATACAACCACAACCAGGGCCAAGGAATTAGCATTACATAGTGTGCTGCTGGCTGGGGCTCGTAAGTCTGTTCATTCTGCTATTCAGTTTGGTATAGAGCCCTACAGGGGTTCAGTCACTGCGTTCAATTCTTTAAAAAACAATTAAATAAAAATGACTCTGAGTCTCTGAGTCTGAGCCACTGAGGTCAGTCAAAAACCCTAATTACTCAGATAAAACATAAGTGTGACAACGGAAAAACCGTCATGAAGCGTTTCATTTTGTCTGACTCTTTCGCATGGTGTCATAACTTCTTTCATAAAGACTTTGGCAGGCAAAACATGACAGGTATATAATAACACCCTGTAACAATAATAATAATAATAATATAGGGAGTTACGATCCCAACATAAAGTGTGTTAGTCAGGTGTTGAACAGGTTCAGTTCTCCTTGGTAGAGGGTCTCCAAGTCTCTGGAAGTCTCCTGGAGGGATGGAGCTCCGTTCTTCCAGAAGCTCCTGCACACACAGAGGGACATTACAGCAGGACTGCAGGGCATAAAGCCTCATTACCAAGACAAGTCCACCAAGAGGGCGCTACAGACCTGAGTGCATTTATCACTTGAAGAAGAAAGTTATTATGATGATATTGTGACCTTCAATCACTGCATCTCAACCCAGCTGAACACCTGTGGGAGATTTTGGACTCTCCACCATCATTAAAACAGAAAATCAGGGAATATCTTCTGGAGGAACGGAGCTCCATCCCTCCAGGAGACGTACGGAGACTCGGACAATCTAAGCCAAGGGGCGTTGAAGCTGTTCTAGCGGCTTGTGGTGGCTAAACCCCTCACTGAGACACTTGATGTTTCTTCCTTGAATGTGTCACCCGTCTGTTTTTGGCTTGCAGTGTGGTTGTGCATACATGACGTCCTGAGCGAATCTCTACTGGCTTCTTTTGAGAATAAAGACGGGCTTCGGTGAGCTTTACTGCTGCACCAACCAAACTGTCAACATAATAATAATCTTGACAGTCGTTATTATTATTAGCTTGTTTGATCTTCAGCTGGCCCTTACCTAGAGATGGATGGATCGTCCGTAGTTTTTGCAAACACACAATGCACACAAGACATTTCCTTGTCTTTAATATTGATTGATTGACTGTTAACCTTTATGTAAACCTGAAAAACACATTGAGGGAAAGACTCATGTTTAGTAAGTTGTTCCAACACACTGAAGCTATATCACGCTCTGATTCAGTGAAACAGTCAAACCCAAGATACCATTTTTTATGGCTTGGTTTTTTTATGGCTTGGCCTGTCATCAGATGAAGTAAATCTAGATGTCTTGTGCATTGTTTTACACACATTTCCATGTAATTCAGCATGACATATTAGGTGTCTTTGGAAACCTTGGGATCTTGACTAGAATATCCAGTAAAGGTTCTGTGGGTTTGAACACAGCTTGGCAACGCAACTTGTGTTTGTAATGTTGGACTCGCTGCCGGAAGATGCAGGGTTGAAGAGGTTTTAAGAGTTCCTCTACAGCTCCACTGACCTGCAAGCTGCCCTTCAACTCAGTAGCCAGATAAATAAAAAAAAAAGAAACATTCAGGTTAACTACTTTCTTCATCTCTTGAATTGTGAATTTTTTTTTTTTTTTTACTTTACGAAGAAGTCAAAAGAAAGCCATGTAGATATTGATGGCGTTTGGTGTTTTACTGGGCTGCACATGCACTCTGAATGGATAACATTATCAGCTCATCAGACTACTCTCATGTGCCTCAGAAACCTTTATTTTGTTTACATTTCTGTTGCTAAGTGTTCATTGCCCCACTTCCCAGAGATCACCTGTCAATCAAACAGGGTGGGCGGGACTGTGAAATCTTTCTCCTTGGATTGTCTGTTGAAGGAGTTTGACATTTATCTCTTTTCTTTCTCTTTCCTTTGTCTGTTAAGCGGATTACACTGCTCACTCTAACAACCCAGTTCTTCTTCTTGTTCTTGTGTTTATTCCAAACAAACGGGAAAATCAAAGTGCATCACTTCCGGTGCACGAGAGAGGTTTTCCCAGGGAAGAGCCTGCAGATACGGGGTGTTTAGAACAGCAAATGGGAAAGCTTCTGCATGTTTATTGTGATACTTAGTTTAGTATTTGTGTGGTGCCAAGTGAAAGTCCCATGTAAACCAAAGTCCTTCTTCCCCAGTTCCTCCCTCTGAGACTGTTGGACTATCACAGCCACATGCTTTTAGGTGGACTGGTGCCCAAATTACATTGAAACATGGAATTGTGTGTTAACTAAATGGACAAACTTTATCCATTCATTAAAAAGGCACAAACTCCTCAGCAAAACCAATAGTAGACTTCGTTTTTGGCATTGATGTATACCGAGATCAATTGTAACCATTTATGTGAATGAGAACTGACTTTCTTAAATGTTATATTTAAAAAAAAAAAAAAAAAAAAAGTTGAAGCACTTCCTTAAACATTGTGGAATACTTCTGTAATTATATGAAATAATGCAAACCCTTGTGACATGTTATAACATGGCTGAAAATGTACCAGGGAAGGGTTTGACTGAGAAGGTCCTCTGCTCTGATTTTGCCTGGGGAACATTTCTATGCACTTTTCTGCTCCTCTTTTTTTTTTCTCCTCTTGATTACAACTTTTCTTTTCGTAAACACCAAGGCATGAACGGACAAGCAACTGTCTGGCTGTCTGTGCTGCCGTAAGGGAAGCGCTCTCTCACTCACTGGTAATAACCATAACCCAAGAAAAACACTGCATGGAGGCATTTCGGAGGGGCAAAGCCATTCGCAGGTCAGGAGGCTGGAATCGGTCAAACAGCTGGGCAAGGCCGCCACAGTCGAGCGGGTAAATCTTGTTTGAAATGTTCCTGGCGGCAGAAAGAGCAGCTTCAGCTCCTACTGGAGTCCAGCCAACAAGCTCCGCTCCCCTATAGTGGTAATGACCCTGCATAGTGACAGTACTCTTTGCACCACTCAGCTGATAACCAGAGGAATTTCACTCCCAGTTTCAACACTTCAATCTGCTTTCAATTTAAATACACATGCGCTCCCCCGCAAGCTCATAAAGCCCAGCACTTGTTAGCCAAAACATCAATTTTAGTCCAGGACATGAACTAAAGTGTGAGAAGTTTCTCATGTTCAGGCTCAGCCGGGCCGATGCAAAAACATCTGGGATGGATTGGGAGTCTGTGTATGATCCGCTATTACGTTTTGCTTTATCACAACAATTGCTGGCTTCACAGGTTTACAGATACTACTTGCTTGTTGGGATCAGTGCCTTTGATGCCTGGAAATCACTTCAATGCAGCAATGAAAATACTTACCAGGGTCTTTCCTTTTTCCGATGCAGCTCGCTCTCATGCGACTGGAATCAACCCAGGATGCTGTCAGATGAGAGAGATTAACTAACCAGAATATAATGTATCTGCCAAATATGTTTACATGCAGCAGGAATTTGACTCAGGGTTTAGTGCAGGTCAAGGGCAGCTCGTATTTTTGGTACATGTGGATAAATGAATAAAAATGAAGCCATCCCACCCAGCTGAATGTGGTCAGTGGCTGCATGTTCGTACACAGACACACTCGGCTGTTCTACTGCAAGGTCTTGTTCAGGTTGAACCTTTAACTCACTGTGATTGAGTCTCTCAGGTGACATGAATAAGCCAGTTAGCAGAGTATTCCTCCCTCCCTCTCTGACTGAGCAGCACCATCTTACTGCTAATAGGCTGTGAGCATGGGGATGGAACAAAACGGTTTCTTCTTCCTTACCATGGTGGCCGATACCAAAATCCCAAAGACTGTTAGTTTTACTTTTAAGGCTCATTTATGGTCCTCTTACGTATGAAAATAAATACGTCCATTTCAAACGATGCAGCCGTCACTGCACACATACTTCTATGTGTCCCTGACTTTGGCTCGGATGTTGAGCAGTAATTCCACTAGGGGGCAGCTCAGAGTCAGAAGTTTCTGACAACAACAGACATGGTGACGTTGGAGGAGGTCGTAATGATGGACCTGCTGGAAAGAGGCAAAAGCAGATGTGGCGTTGTAGACGGCGGTGGTCTGTGAGGTCATTAAACACATCACAACAGGAGCACGCAATATTTATTTTTCTAATAAATTGCCAATGTTTAAAAATTTCTTCTTCATGTCTCACTCATAGACTGGTCTTACTTTAACTAATGATTCTACTGCCTCCATGATTCCCAATGGTGCTGGGGGGCCCGTCCATATCCATGTTTTACATTGAGCATAAATGAGCCTTTAGTTGATCATTTCAAAGTTGTTGTTGTAGATACAGTCCTACACTAAAAGCTCACACCAGTGCCAGTGTCACTGTCAGCAGTAAAAATAACACAGACCGATACGGATATAGCTTCTTAAAGTTAATATCAGCTGATAACAACAGTTTGACAATATCCATGCCTTATTTTATTAGTAACAGTAAGTGCTGAGTACCATGCATTTTTATTAACATCAGCACACACCAGTCATGCTGTGTGAGTCTGACAGGCAGTGCAAACCAAAGGAGAGAGGAGTAAGATGTCGCCATGCCTCAGTTACTCTTTACTATGGGAGTAAGACTGGCATTTTAATTGGGTTTCCTATGATAAAATGATTATTATTATTATTCCAAGCCCAGGTGTGGTGCTCAAGGCGCATTGGCCCAAAACCAGGTGGCTGAAGGGGAGTTCTTCATGCACAGTTGGTGCCACTGTTGCTCTTGCCTGTCCAGAACCAACCAGTTGACTAACCTGGCTTCCTGTATGTGTGTGTGTGTGTGTGTGTGTGTGTGTGTGTGTGTGTGTGTGTGTGTGCCTGTGTGTCCCGTTCCCTGAACAGACAAGTGGTCACCGCTGCAGCAAGACGAGGGCGACCAGAGCCGATGGCGGCGCTCTCCTCCTGACCCGAGCTCCTCCAGGACGTCCAGGAGGAACCGCAAGAGGGCCAAGAGCAGCCGCGACTGCCACATGGAGAGGAAGGAGATGCGGGTCCGCGACCTCGGCCTCGGCTACGACTCGGACGAGATCGTCCTCTTTAAGTACTGCGTCGGCTCGTGCCACAGCTCCCGCAGGAACTACGACCTGGCCCTCAAGGCTCTGATGGACAACGGCAGCGTCTCCAGCAAGAAGGTCAGCGCTCATCCCTGCTGCCGGCCCACCCGCTACGAGACCGTGTCCTTCATGGACGCCCAGACCAGCTGGCAGACCATTAAGTGGCTTTCGGCGGCCAACTGCAGCTGTGTGGGCTGATAGCAGAGGAGCAGGTCTGTCTGCAAGAAACAAATGCAGAGAGGCTCTTGCATGGAAGAGCAGGACGCAGGAAGGCCTGCACAGAGCCTCGACTCATGTTGGTCTGAGGCTCGGGCTGGGACGGGGTCCGCTGTGCAGAAGCCTGGGCGTCCCGTCTGCCGGGTGGGACAGCAGCATGACTGTCGGAGGTCAGGCTTGTGTGTCTTTTGGGTGAGGCACAGATCTGTTGATCCGGATGGCACCAAACAGGCTGGCTGGATGTCCGGGGAGGTGGACGGCTCGTTTTAACGCCACCAGCCGTAAGACGCTGCTGTCAGTCTGGAGTGGATTACATTTGGTGATCAGCCATCATGTGCCGCTAATTCAGCCTATTGACGGTTTGCAGGAGACATAACACAACCTTCGGCGGCCATATTGGAGGTCAACATCTCTTGTGCAACAGCGGCTACAAGCAGCTGACTGCATTACACACATAACGGAGCCGACTCAGCAGAGCGGTTCATTTCTGTGCAGGTTTGACTGCTGATGATTTCACCACTGACACATGATCAGTTTTGCATCAAGATGAAGTCAGCCTGCCAGCTAGCAAGTTAAAGTATTTGGTCGGCTGATCGTCACTGTCTCGTTACAACATATGTTTTTCATACTGGCTAACATACACAGGAGAGGTTAACATTAGCAAACATTCATGAAATCCAGCATCAGTCTGGGTCCCTAGACAGCATTTACTTTGCCACAGCAGCCTGCTGGTGGGGTTGTCACGACACCAGAGTCAGCAGTCCATACCAAAACCAGCGAATTTCCACCATTCTCAGGACCTGCTTTGATACCACGGAAAATGACACCTTTTACAAATTTATTATCATCCCCTGAGCATCCGCCTCGAACACAAAATCTTTCCGTTCACGACTCGGCCGACTGTGTTTCGGGCTGAGCTGCCACGCCATCTTTCACGTGTGTTTGTCTGTTCTTCAGCCACACTTCAACAAGCGTAAATTGTGTGTATACTGCCCCCGTCAGCTCTGGAAGAATATGCTCCGGCCCGCTGAAGGTTAAATGTAAATAAATACTAAATCTAAATGAAAACATGGTGCCATAGAAAAACTGGTACCGTCATATTTTTGGACTATTGGCATTGACTTGGTACTGAAGTATCGGTTCTCGTGACGTCCCTGCCTGCTGGCCTGCTGGCTAATTAGCCTGCTGGTTAATTAGCCTGCTGGTTAATTAGCCAACTAACAAACCAACAAGCAGCTGTTTGTTCAGGTGAAGTGAGCTGCTACAAGACAGTTTACTGTGTCACAGTAAGAGACACCTAGAAACATAACTACCTTATCAGACTATTCACTTTAACACTGAAACAGGACAAGCAGTCTTTGTTTTTGTTTTTTTGTTGTTGTTGTTTTTAGATATCTCCCTTTTTCTTGTGTGGTTGTTTTATATTCAGCCATTATTTATGCACAGCCAATTCTTTTATTAAAGGACCGCCGTGACGGCACCAGGTCAGGTGACCATCATGAGATCTGAGATGCAGCTGCAAAGACTTTTGAGGAAAATGACAAAAGCCCAAAAACATGGGAATCAGCAGAAACCAGCCTCGACTAGGCCAAACCCAAACACCGCCTGTGGGCTCAGGGCAGTTTAACTCCTTTAAAGACCAAACGTTACCATGTGAACACATGCAACAGAGAACTGAAGGGTGTTTTTTCTTTTTCTTTTTTTTTTTTTTGTAATAGTAAGGTCTTCATAAGACCAACATTGCTTTCACCATGTGATGCATTTTTATTTTTCCTTCCATGGCAGCTCATCGACAAACTAACTGGTCAAGGAAAACTCGATTTGATAGCAGCTGTAATTAGTCTTCCAGTGTTCCTTAACTGTCTCACACACACACACGTACACACACACAGAGTGATATTAAATTGTTTATTCTAGTGGGTGACATGCACGATGTTTTACACGACCCCTCGGCAAATTCAGAGATGGTATGAAACAAGAAAAGATCGGCGCGGCTGCTCCCTAAGCAGCTAAACGGTAAATGCCGCAGAATCTCAGAGGCGCTGGTTCATAACGCTGCCCGGCTTGTTTACATCCCAGCAGGCCGCTGCAGGATGCCATCGTGAGTATTTTCACGGGCCAGCCATCAGTCAACATGACAGCTGCTCATCACATGCCTTCCTCAGAGATCAGCTGCGACAGAACATTCTCACAGCCTTTTGTTTAAGTGACAATCAGTTCATTTTGATGTCAGTTCCTCCTCCCCGGTGCTTCTTTAAACACATGGTATCACTGATATATAACATAACAGATTACATCCAGTGGGATTATATCTAATTCAGTTTGAAAGGTTTGGTGCTGGAATTTGTTCTGGATCGGACGGCAGATTGACCGTCTGGATGCCCAAATTTTACCAGCCACTCACATTTTTCAGCCAACACATTTTTCCCCAAATAATTTCATTTGCATTTTGTGTTAGCTTAGCGTAAAGACTTGAAGTCTATGGGAGTCATTAGCCTGGCTTCATGAAAGTGAAAAAATAAACCTTACAGCAGCTCTGAAGCTGTCTGATTTACATTTACATGTTATTGACTGCCCGTAGGAACCCGAAGTCTATAAAGGGGGATTATTCCTTTAAATATTTTTCACCTCTAATTTTTCTACTTGGTTGTCACTGTAGCTTCAGCAGGCCTTTTCACACCAGGTAGGTGTTGCCACATACCTGCGATCAACCCGCCACCTGTGTCTGCTGGACTAAAAACACCTTCCTGTATTTTGCAGGTGGCAGGTGCTAGTTTTTCAGCTTGGCAGATGTTGTTAAAATAGATAAATATATTACAGATACGTAAGAAACATTTTTGGGGAGAAGGAAAACTAGATTAAGAATTAAGAATTAATTAAGAAATTAAGGCTTATAATGGCTGTAAATGAAGATAATAATGCAGTTCATCTGATGGTGTGTAAATCAGTTTAAATAGTCCATTTGTTCGGGCATTTCATGATTTTTAAGAGCGCAGTAACCCAAAACAAAGTTAAGTAATGACTATCATGCCTTTTCCAACAACAAAGTTCTGGTTCTTGAACTGGTTATTGGAACCATGGTGCAAACTAAAGAACCGGGCCGCATTTCCACCAGTTATGGAGTGGAACCAGTGCGTCATCGATGGTGGACGTGCACAACAGGAAGTAAAGACTCTGGCAGGTTATAACCCGCAGCTCAGAGCCCGACCCCTCTTACCTGCTGGAATAATTAACCCACATAATCTGAGCCTGACAGGGTCCAGATTGAGAATTATAAAATCTAAATTGTTTGTTTTTTTAATGTTGTTTTTATGTGCAGATGTGTACACAGATGTGAGGGAATCTCTTTTTCAGTGTTGGCAAGAAACATTTTTAACCAGACCACAAAGTTTTCTTGGCAGTCGTCTTCATCTTTCCTTGTGGAATAAAATCCCCGCTCGGTTCCCACTGGAGAACCACTATTTCTGCTTCCTGCTGAGAACCAACTTCTTAGTTCAGGAGCCGATCTTTATTGGTGGAAATGCAAAGAACGGTTCAAACTGGTTCGGAACCGGTTCTTTGTTGGTGGAAAAGGTATCAGTGAGTCGGATTATACCGCTGATTACATTTGTAAGCAGGTAATCTGTAAATGTAACAGATTACAACGAGCCGTCTCTGTCAGCGTCCCCTCCTCATCTGACCAATAAAAACAGGATCTGGAGAAGTGTACAGCGTAGTGTACTGCATGCTATTTATTTTTTTATGTATGAACTGCAGTACACCTAACAAGCTTTTTTATGATCGACCGTGTTAAAAACGACAGAAATCCAGATGATGCTTTTATTTAATTTTTTTTTTTTTTTTTTACAGGATGTGTGTATGAAATGTCTCAGCTGGCACACTCGACTCTGAGAAAACACTGCATTTTTCTACATTCGGTTTTACGTTACGTCTGGCTCACTGGATGATGGCCCACAAATTTTATTTTTTTATTTTTTATTTTTTTGGTATTTAGATCATCTGGAGAATGCTGACAGCCGGCCTCAAACAGCATCTCACATCGAAAACATTTGCTTTCAATCACAGACAAACCCGTGTTTTTATGATGGAAAATGGTGGCGAGACACTTGAGAAGAAAAAAAAAAAAAAAAAAGGAATACTCCAGACAAATTCTCAGACAAACGTTTCCCCGAACACCACAGAAATGTGTAAACAGACGTGCTGAACGGTGGACGGTGGATCTGCCGCTCAGACGAAACCAAAACCAACCAGTGGGGTTTTTTATCTGAATTCACAAACGCTGCTCCTGTCCGTCTTAAAGGAACATCATATTTGAATTTTAGTTTTTCCAAATGTTATAACTTTATTTTCTTTCATTCATCAGGAGCTTTTTGACATCCTGTTGCAAAAGTTTCATTTTAACAAGCCATTATAAGGGAGCTTAAGGTGACAGAAATGCATCACGTGAAAGCATTAATTTAAGAAAAACACGCTGCAAAAAAAAAACCCTCCCCGTTTAGTCTCACATTCAGTGTTGAAATCTTGTTCAGTCGGACTTTTCAGTGGGATGAGATAATCCCACTTGTTTCCAGTGCAGTTTCACTTATTTTATGATTTTATTCTCTGGAAACAAATATAAATCTGTTGAAACGAGGCAGAATAAGGCAGATCAGGATCAAGAAAATGACATTTGATTCAAGAAAAGTCTGGAAACAAGTTGGTTAAACGTGGGATTATCTCATCCAGCTGGAAGATTGATTTTTTTTTTTTTTTTTTTTACTGTGTTTGAAGAGAATCAAAAGTGTAATCCTGAATCTAAATGACTAAGACTGACCTGTTTTTTCTTCTTTGCCGTGCACAGAGCACTGAAACCAAAACCCATAATCCATCATCATGTCTGAGTCATGTTGCAGCCTTCATGGGGAATATGCTGATGAAATATAATCCTAAACCCACTCTGCATGGTGATGTGATGCTCATAAAGTGGGTTAGAGTTTTATTCTTTCATCCTGAGTGGAACGTGACACATTCTGGTTTCTCCAACATCACAACCGAGGCCTTTTCTCTCTCTCTCTCTCTCTCTCTCTCTCTCTCTCTCTCTCTCTCTCTCTCTCTCTCTCTCTGTCTCTCTCTGTCTTCCTCTCTGTCTCTCTCTCTCTCTCTCTCTGTTTAAGTCCAAACTGAACTCCTCTGTTAGATGCTATGCATCACGTTGCCTTATTGTACATAGTCATATTTATTGTCTAAATTATTTTATTTATTCTTAATTCACGTTAAACTTGTTCTTCGACATTGACATTAATTATTTATGAAGTAGCCATGTATTGTTCTGTGTTATGCTTTCTCATTTCACTTTTCTTTGTATGTCACACAACAAGTGAACAGCTGATGTTGGTTTAACATTAATTATGAAGACAGAAACACTTTGGCTGAGTTGCTTTTCGAGGCATCATGAGCACATTAGAAGTCTGTTAACATCAATTTTGTTATAATTATTCAACTGTTCCTCAAATTAAACATACGCTTCAGTCTCAAATCTTATTCATTATGTAGCACAACCAGCGGTGGAGAAGAGGCCTGATGTTTTGCTGAAATATTACTGGAGTAGAACTAAAGTCCAATGACAATGTGCTGGTAGTTTATTTGAAACATAAGGACATGTAGTTAGTGAGTTATCGTATATATGACATGTTGGATAAAGGAGCTTTCTTTAATGTTGTGTTTTCTCTTGTTAAATAATAAAAAGAATACAAACAGTTGGCAGTAAACTCAACAAAACCGACTGCTTGTGTAGAGTTCAGTCACTGCAGGCGTCGCTGCTGGATGTTGTGTTTAGTTAATATTTTACACATCAACACACTTCACAGGTGTGGTCGGAGCTGAGCCGCGTCAAAAGCAATAATGAGTAAATGTGCATTCTGGGTGCAATTTGAAATATAGTTTGAAACAATACGTTAGTCAAAATGTTTGCAAAAATAAACACCAAGACCCTACACTACAAGAATAACTCATTTGTTTCTTTCACCCTTAATTTGATTTAATTTGATTTGATTTGTTAAGTTGATTTGATTTGTTCATTTGATTTGATTTGATTTGTTCATTTCATAGGGACAGAGCACATTAATGAACATCAGTGTAAAATACAAAATGTGAACCTGCCACAGTCAGCAGGGATGCTAATTTACATCTGTAGTGACTCACCAGGTGACAAAAAACACAAACAATAGAGGTAACAGTAAATAAACAATAAACAACAAATACAAAAATACAGATACACAAATAGAAAGGGACACAGTGCATGATACATCTGTTTGGTTAAAAGTGGCATCAGTTCTGGTTTGTTTGGAGCCACTGAGGCACCCTTGACTTCAACACATCAATTCACACTGTAATGGGATTATAATCCAAGATGTCATGCAGGGTAAATGGCATGTTACAGTTTACGACCGACTGGCCAAAATCATGTGAATTCAATGAAATGAAACAAGTCATTTAAAGGCTTGTTTTTTCTCATAATTAATTTTTGTTTTCCACTTGATTCTCTGTGAGGAGACACGCGGTGTGTTTGTGATGCCAGGAGCACCTCAGACAAAGTGTCAGAGAGCAGCGGGTCTGCATGAGTGTGAAACAGCAGATTAACATGTGACCTGACATGGCCTGGTGTGTGTGAGAAGTGTGTGTGTGTGTGTGTGTGCTGCCAGGGAGCCATGCCAAGTGATGAGTGGTTGTGCCTGGCTCCCCTGCAATCACAGAGCCAACGCTTCACACCTGCACACCCTCCCTCTGCACCAGAGCTTAATCCACCCGCTTTTATTGTGAAAGACCCAAATGTTAGCGCCACCTGCAGGCCCAGGAAGTCAGACGGCGTCACTCTGTGAGCCTGTCAGGTTGTCATCCATCACTTTAAAAAAAAGAAGAGTCTGCATCTTAACGAATCATTTAGTCTTAAATCATTTAATCTGTTTTTCTTCAACCAGGGTTTAAAAAAAAAAAAAAACTTTTTCCCAGATTTTTCTCAAATCAAGGATCGTTTTCTTGATCCTAGTGGCTGATCCGCCTTATTTTGCCTTGTTTTAACAGATTTATAATTGTTCCAAGAAAAAAAAAAAATCCCAAAACAAGTGAAACTGCCCTGGAAGCAAGTGGGATTATCTCATCCCACTGGCAGATTCTTTAAACCAGAGATTAAAAAAATAATAATAAAAAAAATGACTGAATATGAGACTAAATGACTTGTTGAGGTGATTTATTTCCCAGTGATCAGCTGAGAGACACAGTCCCACATGCAGACTTTTAGAAGAACTAAACCTCATAACAGAAATATTTATACTCTTCATATATGTCATGGTACTGTATTATCTTTAATATACTCATATTTTTTTGACAATGTAGTCTGAAATGCCTCCTGACCACTATTTTTGTATTTTTTTCTGTGTTGAATAAAATATTCTGGAAAAAAAAAAAAAAGTGTTTGTCTGTTTTTGGTATTGAATGAGCTTTTGCAGATATGGTTTATAACCCAAATTACAATGAGAATGAGGATTATTGTGGCTTTTTATCATTGTTTACTCACCAGTTGAACACTGTGGACAGACACTAAAAAATCTGCACATTATAGCAACCTAATTTAAAAAAAGGTAACTGTAGTTTGGCAAGTTGAATTTCTAAAATATGTTTGAAGGAGGAAATAAAACTTTTCTTTCTCAGATTGCAGACAAAAATAGTGCACCTCTGTTCAAATGACTGGAGTAACTTGTGGAGGTTTTGGGCTGTGGTGAGTCAAAGGGGCGTGTCAGTGTAACTCAGGTGTGACGACCTGTGGAGGTGAACTGTCTGCCTCTGACACGTCCCAGGACTCACCTGAAGGAACTCCCAAAACCAAATCTGATAACAGCGTTTTGTTAGGCAGACGTTTTGGCACATGGCCTTTTTTTTTTCCTGACACAGAGAACAGTGTGTGTGTGTGTGTGTGTGTGTGTGTGTGTGTGTGTGTGTGTGTGCTTCACTGGAAAGAGAACAAAGTGTCCTGATAATGGCACAGGAGGCCCAAAGTCTTCAGTTTGTGTGTGTGTGAGGTAAAGAAGGAAGACGCTGCCCCCTGCTGGCACAAAACTGTCGAGCACATGAACGAGACTAATCAGCAAGTTACTGGAGCATCACACACACACACACACACACACACACACACACATCTGAATACAACACATCCATGATGCTTCATTTCTGTTTGCCTGTGATGCCGCGACAGAGATCTGGATCTGGATCTGGATCCGGAGTTTCTCCTGGACTTTGACACATCTCGGCTGAAACTCACATCTTCACCCCTTTCTGACTTTTTGGACTTTTAATTTGAAAGCTAAAATCTGATCAAACCATCATCATAACTCCATGTGATCTGATGCCACTTGTATCACTTATATCACATTTATAGAAAATGCACATCCTTTTTTATATGTCTTATTTTCTTTTCTATTTCTTATCATTTCATTGATGCTTATAATATTTTCTTCTCTTTAAAATCTGAGCAGCTGCGACTGGCCCAGCGTTCCCTCGGTAACAATCAAGAATTTTTCTGATCCTGATTCAGATTTCTTGTTTTAGTTCCTACATTTCTTTCATTTTCCTCAGTGTAGATCTGCAAACTGTTTTCAATATTATGTATAATTATAATGCTGTTATTTATGTTTTTATGTATTTGTTTAAGGAAGAATAGCTGAGCCCTACAAAATCAGATGACAGAAACCCTATAAATCTGAATCACATTAATTAATACTAGACAACTTTCTATTTCAATGCAGAATAAATTTGACACTGGGACTGATCTCCTCCTTAAATGCGGTTTAATTTTCATTTTCATTTGAATGACAGCTGCATTCACAAACCATAGAAATGTGTGATCAATATTGTTGTTACTAGTTTCTGCACATATATTAAAAATAATAATAATCACAATCATGTACTTGATATGATGTATTTATTGTACTACTGATTTTGCAGAAGAAGCTGTTCTGTGCTGCAGGTTGGAGTGTAAACTAACCAACAGGATGTGGAGCAGCGAGAGCCACAACATTAAAATACTTCTTACAGGTGAATGCAGCAAGAATTGACTCTCTGAGGGGAACCAGTCTTTTACTTTTCATGTTTAAACTATTTCCTGCTGATCATTCTACACTTTTACAGCTGTAACAGTTTGAATGTAGTCCTTTTCCATCATGACAGCGACAGGGTTTGTCTGATTTACTGTAAAAACTGGACCACTGGGAAACCATCACCATCTGAACATCCTGACATCAGACATCATGGCTGTTAGGTTTACTGACAGTTTTACAATTTTTTCATTATTATTTTACAAATTGACATTAATCACATATGGTTACGTCACATCACATTCACAAAAACACAAAGCAACTCGTGTGTCCAAAAGTTAACAAAGGAAACTTGGACGTGGCCATTAAATTAATATAGCTTTAATTTTTCATTTTAAACAAAAGGTTATGGAACAGCTTCTTCATGTTGTTTTTGAATTAAAAAAAAAAAAAAAAAGAATAACTAATTTGTTTCTTTCACCCTTAATTTGATTTAATTTGATTTGATTTGATTTAAGTTGATTTGATTTGATTTGATTTGATTTGTTAAGTTGATTTGATGTGTTCATTTCATAGGGACAGAGCACATTAATGAACATCAGTGTAAAATACAAAATGTGAACCTGCCACAGTCAGCAGGGATGCTAATTTACATCTGTAGTGACTCACCAGGTGACAAAAACACAAACAATAGAGGTAACAATAAATAAACAATAAACAACAAATACAAAAACACAGATACACAAATAGAAAGGGACACAGTGCATGATACATCTGTTTGGTTAAAAGTGGCATCAGTTCTGGTTTGTTTGGAGCCACTGAGGCACCCTTGACTTCAACACATCAATTCACACTGTAATGGGATTATAATCCAGGATGTCATGCAGGGTAAATGGCATGTTACAGTTTACCACCGACTGGCCAAATAGCAACCTAATTTAAAAAAAGGTAACTGTAGTTTGGCAAGTTGAAATTCTAAAATATGTTTGAAGGAGGAAATAAAACTTTTCTTTCTCAGATTGCAGACAAAAATAGACAAAAAAAAAAAAAAAAAAAAACGCGCTTCGCAGCCACCGCTCTCCACAGGTGTTGACCCTCGCGCTTGCCGTAGTGTTGTGCAACATTTAGCGCGAGTTTTAACCTCCTGTCGGTGAAACGCCGAGAACCTGCAGCGGCCAGCGAACAGACGTTTGGCTCGGACTTCTCCTCTGACATGGTGATTATTACATGAGGCAGCTGCGAAATAAGAGTTTGGACCAAAGCGAACGTTTGGTGAATTAGCAAACCAACAAAACATGAAGGCATTTGCTCCGTAACTGAAGCGGAGCTGCTAGCAGGCTAACGTTAGCACCGCTGGAAACACAGTGAGCGCAGGAACCTCGGCGGATAACTCACACCGGAAACACACGAATATGGTATTTATTCTACTCATATTATATCAAAATAACACAAACTGAAAATGACAGGGTTGTGCGGGTTGCCGTGTTGATATTCAGTGTGTTTTTCTGTGTGAAATGTCGCTCCCAGAGGAGGAGTCTGGCTCCGAGTCAGGTCGCCAAGCGGAAGCAAGCCGGAGACTCTGATGAAGACGAGCG
Source organism: Myripristis murdjan (assembly GCF_902150065.1). NCBI lineage: Eukaryota > Metazoa > Chordata > Actinopteri > Holocentriformes > Holocentridae > Myripristis > Myripristis murdjan. Next base: position 32,324,433 of record NC_043983.1, on the reverse strand, counting down.
GACCGTGACAGATGTAAGGTTTGCAGTGTGGAATAAAAGTTATATACATTATTAATAATATATATGTGCAGTTATATTGACTTTTACACAGTCTGTGGTTGAATACAGAGCTGTGCCTGCCTGTTGAATAACCTGACTCCTTCCTCTCCGGTTGAACTCCATTCAAAAAATTGGCAATTTAAGATTGTTTTTGCTCATTGGTAAATATACACATCTGGTGGACAAAGATTTTACTCTCTTCTGAAACAGGAACAACTGCTCTTCAATTCGGCTTCATTTTACAGTTGGTAGTAGCTAGTTATTTTAATAAAAATTCACAAGTTTTTCCTCTAGTAGTTTTCTTCCAGCGTCCAAAACAAACCGCGGAGGATGGTGGTGAGCAGTGTGAAGCACCTCTTAAACTTACAGTTTTAATCAAATGAGTGTTGGGTCAAAGCACCATCCACAGACTTTTCCTAATTAGTAAAAGGCTTATGCCACTTATGTATGCTTTGCCTGTCACCAAGGCAACCATAAACTGACAGAATTTTGCATGGAGTATGGCATAGCACTGTTCTGTATGTGGCAGTGTTTAGAGCCTTACACTACTCACAAAAAGCTAGGGATATTTGGCTTTTGGGTGAAATTTATGGAAAATGTAAAATGTTCACGCTACAGTGATATTATATCATGAAAGTAGGGCATTTAAGTAGAAGCATACACTGGTGATTTCCTCATCTCAAACAATTTCTTGAAACAAAAGCCAACAACAGTGGTGGATATACCACAACAAAAAATGTCAGTGTCAATAACTTGTCATGTGCCCTTGAGCATCAATTACAGCTTGACACCGACGTCTCATGCTGTTCACAAGTCGACTTATTGTCTGCTGAGGCATGGCATCCCACTCTTCTTGAAGGGCGGCCCTCAGGACATTGAGGTTCTGGGGTACAGAGCTCCGAGCCTCTACACGGCGACTCAGCTGATCCCATAGGTTTTCTATGGGATTCAGGTCTGAGAAAGTGCAGGCCACTCCATTTGAGGTACCCCAGTCTCCAGCAGCCGTTCCCTAATGATACGACCTCGATGAGCTGGAGCATCAAACACCTGATGTGAATTTTGCCGTTAAGCTCCTTGTTAGAGAACAGCAACTTGTGCAAAAAGTACTGAAACACTGAACAGTTGGACATGTGCATTCAAAAGTTTACAGAAGGTCACATTAAGTTCACCTGTAAAGGTTATAATGCATTTTAGGTTCATCCTGAAATTTCACCCGAAAGCCGAATATCCCTAACTTTTTGCGAGTAGTGTATGTGTGGCATCGGTTTGTGAGACTGACAGAGATCTGAGTGAATATCAGTGAGTGTTGATGAGAGCAGGTGTGAATTGAATTGCATGATAAATAACTGCAACTGTCTTAATATCCTGGGATCAATGAAGTATTTGTGATTTTTTTTTATGACATTTTTTTGAAGGGCAAAAGGAGGAGAAGTCACAATGAAATCAGAGAGAGCCATATTTCCCCCTTCAGAAAGCCTCTGACACAGCTGACCAACCGGCCCTCGTGTATGGATGGTGACAAGCATGTGAGTGTTATTATTGCAGAGTCACTGCATGTTTGAATATAAAAGTTAGAATGGTTGCAATATTTGGCAGTGAGTTTGCTCATATATGTATTTTTTAAACCTTTATGCAGGAGGCTTTTATTCGAAGCATCCTCTCCAGGCCTTTTAAAGTCCCAATTCCAAATTACACAGGTAACATTTACCTTGTGACTGATACTTCTCCTTTAAGTCTACAGTAAATGTAGGAATGACATCATTTGCTGACTTTATGTTCTACTTTGCAGGCGCACTGGGAATCAGGGCGCTCGGCCTAAAACGTGCAGGAGTGAGGCGAGCGCTTCACGACCCGTTTGCAGAGGATGCCTTGGTGCTTTACGAACCTCCAGCTCTGAGCACGCACGACCTGATCAAAGCTGACAAGTGAGTTCAAAACACTGGGCTGAGCTGACCTGGCTGTCTGCGAAATCATCTTTTAATCATCTTTTAATCATCTCTGGTGAAAAACAATTGATAGTTGAAGCTGCATTAGGGGAGATTGTTTATAGTGTTTGCTTTTTACTGCCCGACTTTCTGCCTGCACGTGTAGCCAGCACCAAGTTAAAGGCGAATCTGCTCATTCTGTTGCATTTCTACACTGCTCTCTAGTGGCGTGCATCTGTGGTTTAACATCAGTTCAATTCACAATTCACTAGTTGCTGATTTGATTTGAGAAGGATTTTCCTTTTTGTGTAAATCTCAGGTTTAAGTTAAGTTGAGTTCAGTATGTAGAGCCAAAAGTTTATATCCATTAACAAATATGCAATAATCCAAGGCTATTGTTTTTCTTAATTTTGAGAAAGATCAGACAACAGAATTACTTAAACTTTTTTTTTAAGTTAGTTGGCAAAGAAGTTGAAGCTTTTTTGAAATGAATGAATGAAAGGAGTTGAACCATTTTATCTTGATTCGAGCCAAAGTCGGAGCGATTCATTCAGTTTCTTTGGTTTAGCAAAGGGATTTAGTTGAATCTGCAAAATTATAATCAATGCATCGTTGCGAGCCAGCTCTCCTCTGTTGCAGCCTCAGTTTGTGTTCCAGTCTAATAAGATGGGTGTGTTTTTCCAGTGCAGCTTTAATCAGAAACCTGATGCGGTGGTAAATGTGTTTTCTTATTGTCTGTGTTGTTTTCTTGTCCAGGGACAAAGTGCCGGTCCATGTTGTAGTGGATCCAGTCTTGGGGAAAGTGCTCAGACCCCATCAGAGAGAGGTAAAACTTGAACATGTCTGTCTTGTCGAGATACGTGTTCCTCCAGAGGCAGCTCCTTTATTTATTTATTTATTTTTCTTGAGGGGGTGAAGTTCCTGTGGGACTGCGTGACGGGACGACGCATCTCCGACTCGTACGGCTGCATCATGGCAGACGAGATGGGACTGGGCAAAACGCTGCAGTGCATCACCCTCATGTGGACGCTGCTGCGGCAGAGCCCCGACGCCAAGCCGGAGATCGACAAGGTCATCGTGGTGTCGCCGTCCAGTCTGGTCCGCAACTGGTACAACGAAGTGGGAAAGTGGCTGGGCGGACGAGTCACGCCGGTCGCCATCGACGGCGGGTCAAAGGAAGACATAGACAGAAAGCTGGGTAGCTGCTTCCTCTTTCTGTCTCACTTTGCACCATGAGCAGGAAAAATGCCCCCTCAGAAACTCGTACAGTTTGATTTCCAGGCCCTTAAAAATCTTAAAATGTCTTAAATACATCAACAGTCGTCATCGTATCTGGCTCACAAATATCAGCTGCATGAAGAATATGCTTTGGTAGTGCAGCTGCCAGCCCCTGTTCCCTACCATTCATGTTTGAAAATGTGAGAAACTGCAGAGACAATGCAGAGTTCATCTGGTAGCTGCTTTGCATTACATAAAATAATACTTTAAAAAAACACAAGGGAGGTGTGCAGGCCGTAGCAGCGACATTCAAACTCAAACCAAGGAAATGATGTAAAACAGCAGCATGTTTCCCTCACAGCAGTTTGTAAAAGACATTTAAAAAATATTCAAAGAAGGAGTGTTTCTAAGGTCATGGTATTCTGCAGCCTGTGTGCTCCCTGGGGACATTTAAAAGAATCTGATCAGTAGATACAGTTCAGCAGTTGCTTGTATGAAAGGATAAAAGGCTTGAGCTACAAGCAGCAAGTTTACTTAATGATGCCTTGGTGATCAAGAGCTGCATGTGTGTTTTTCTCCTCTGGAAGAGAGTATAGATTCATATAAAAAAAAACAAAAAAAAACAGTTCAGGGTTCATTTTCTCTAGAAATAGATGGATGATTTAAAAAATCCCAATGTTTCTGCCCACTCGTTTACCTGGCATAATTTCTTTGCTCCCAGTGAGTTTCATGTCTCAGTACGGCCTCAGGGTGCCCACCCCCATACTGATCATCTCCTACGAGACGTTTCGGCTGCACGCTGACGTTCTGCACAAGGGGAAGGTCGGACTCGTCATCTGTGATGAGGTAAGGCCACTATAAGCTCTTTATTTGACTTTCTCCACTCACTTTTTTCCACTGACACACTTTTTGTATCAAATGAAACCACATGACCTAAAGATTCTCTTTGTACAGAGCGTGTCATGGTCGGTTGTGGGCAAGTTTGGCTAAAGTTTAGCAAGGGGCAGCCACGGCTCTCCCCTTTGCAGACACGCCCACTTTCTGCTAATCCCATGCAGTTTGGGCCACAAAGCCTGCAGTCCACATGTGTTCTTGTGGCCTGTTGTAAAATGGTGTGTGTGTGCAGACTGGGGCCTAAACAGTCTTGGAGCTGCATCAGTTGGCTTTGACTGGAAAGCTGAGACTCTGGTGGATTCAATGAGCCACATTTGATTCCTGTGTGATGATGTTGGCCCCCATAGCAGCCATTTCACTGTAACAGGACCATTTTTGCACTGTATAAAATGACCTATAGTGACCTCTAGCATAATCACGGTCTCATGAAACTTAACAAAATCAAACTCAAAAAACAAAAATTGCAATTAAATGTAAAATTGAATTACTTGTAGAATCACACCCACTTATCATGTCATCCTAGCTTTATTAAGGAGTGTGTCTGTGTGTGTGTGTCTGTGTGTGTGTGTCTGTGTGTGTGTGTGTGTGTGTGTGTTGCAGGGCCATCGGCTGAAGAACTCTGACAACCAGACGTACCAGGCGCTGAACGCCATGAGCGCCCAGAGGAGAGTGCTGATTTCAGGCACGCCCATCCAGAACGACCTGCTGGAGTATTTCAGCCTGGTTCACTTTGTCAACGCCGGGATCCTCGGTGAGCAGCCACAAACAAAAACACACACGTGGAACATATCTCTGTTATATTTCTACACTTTTTTCCCCTCTCTCCTTTCTGTTGTGTCATCACTTTTTTTGTTTTTGTTTGTGTTGTTTTTGTCTCCGCGTTGCCAGGCACAGCCCAGGAGTTTAAGAAGAAGTTTGAGCTTCCCATCTTGAAGGGCCGAGACGCAGACGCCAGCGACAAAGACAGACAGGCGGGAGAGGAGAAGCTGAAGGAGCTGATCAGCATCGTCAACAGGTCAGACAGCAGCAGACGAGCAGGACGTGTCAATCAGCACGTTTTTTCTCAGAGTCGTGGTTTGTTTTTGTTCTTTAAACCTTTAAACCTCAATTTCATATTGAGATTGTTTTCCATTCACCCGTTTGTTTCCTGTTTCCTGTCTTTTTCCTGTCTGTACCATCATCTAGGGCTGGGTGATATGGGCAAAAATGAATGTCACAGTATTTTTGACTGAATTCTTTGATGTTGATGAGGATATTGTAAAGATGACTACTGGTGCTTTCAGGAAATGTTTGCACACCGAGGTTTCTGATAAACAGTCATCAGTAAAGTGGATATGATGAGCAGCCAAGTCGAGGCAAATAACAGAACAGCTACAACAGAGAACTGTGTCCCTTTAGTGTAACGCAGCCTTTTAAACCAGGAACAGACAACACTTATATCACTATATCACCATATCCAGTCTTATAAAACGATTTTTCATTGATATACTGCATCCAGCTTTCCAGCAAATTAAAATACTGACCAGTAAAGGCATCTTCTGTGTTTTTGTCAGGTGTTTGATAAGGAGAACATCAGATATCCTCTCCAAGTATCTGCCTGTGAAAATCGAGCAGGTCGTCTGCTGCAGGTAACCACCCCGCCCCCCCACCCCCTTTGGTTTCTGATGAAAAGTCTAATACCAAAACAAAGAATTTCTACTTTTTTTTTACTTTCTAAATGATCACTACATTTAATATTTCTGTAACTGAGTGTTTGAGGATATGTTTGTGGTGGTCTCCTGCAGGCTGACTCCCCTGCAGGCGGAGCTCTACAAGCGCTTCCTGCGGCAGGCCAAGCCCGTCGAGGCGCTGAAGGGAGACAAGATCAGCGTGTCGTCTCTGTCCTCCATCACATCGCTGAAGAAACTGTGCAACCGTAAGAGTCAAACCCAACCCGCCGTGTCCAAACGTTACGTCTCGCTGTCAGACGGCAGCTTGGAGCCGCTCTCACAGCGACGCGGTCACACTGACTGAATATTTATCAGTTTGCAAGAAACCTAACAGTTTTTGAATGTGTGTTTTACATCTGCTGAAAACTGCTCAAATTAAAACCGCACCTTCACAGAATTTTCAAAATCCTGATTTCTTTAAACTGATTAAATGCCGAGTTGTCGGTTCAGAAGCACAGCTGGACTATCCAGATGCATGTTGGGAAACGTCTGTCCTGAATCTGTGTTTGTGTTTCAGACCCGGCGCTCATCTATGACAAGTGTGTGGAGGGGGAGGAGGGCTTCGAGGGGGCGCTGGATCTCTTCCCTTCAGGCTACAACACTAAAGCTGTGGAGCCTCAGCTCTCCGGTAAGAACAAACATCATCATCATCATCAACATCATCATCATCCTCCTCCTCAGCGGTTTGACTTTTAGGAGAGTGTCCTGAGCTGATCAGATCAGCTTTGAGCATGAAGGTGAACTTTTCAGGAAAGGAGTCGGCACTGAGTTTTCCTTCCATCCCCCCCATTTATGGCTTTTTCAATCTTTTTGTTTGTTTGTTTGTTTTTGTTTTCTTGCCCAGTGTGAAGGTTCAGGTCAGAGGGCTCGCTTTGTTTTCTATTAACAGTGAGACGGTGAAATAGTGATTAAACCTGAACTTGTAATATTGTGAGCCAGGCGTCAGTGGTGATGCAGAGGAGCGTAACTCTGACGAGGAAACACAGCTGGCCTCACCTTTTTCTAACATCCAAGCTCCATCCTCCAAATAAGCAAAATGTCCCGCTGCAGCAGGGTCTAGGTATTAGTTGTTGTTTTTTTTGTTTTTTTTTTTAAAATCCAAGCTGCTACCAAGAAACCAGGATTTAAAAACTAGATCGCCAAAGCTCCCTCCTGGAACATACAGTTATGACGGGTAAAAAATGTTCCATCAAGATGAAACTTTATCAAACTTTTGCACATCATCTTACGTAAATATACCAGAAGATCTAAAACTCTGACTTTGTTAATTGTTTTTATGAGTGATGAGTTACACTGAAGTTAAACTGTGTTCCAGGGAAGATGCTGGTTCTCGACTACATCCTGGCCATGACAAGAACCACGACCAGCGACAAGGTGGTGCTCGTCTCCAACTACACACAGACCCTGGATCTGTTTGAGAAGCTGTGCCGATCTCGCAGGTGACTAAGGGCTCGGTGGTGGGACTGGATTTGAAGTTTTGTCTGTGTGTGTGTGTGATGTATCGGTGTGATTACGGCGAACAACAACGGCGCTCCCGGTTTGTTGCAGTTACCTCTACGTTCGACTGGACGGCACCATGTCGATCAAGAAGAGGGCCAAGATCGTGGAGAGATTCAACAGTCCGTCTGTGAGCTGCAGCTTCTGTTTTAAATCATCTTTCAAATTCAACGGATATCGGACGGCATCTAACTTCTCGTGTTTGTCAGAACCCAGAGTTCATCTTCATGCTGAGCAGCAAGGCGGGAGGATGCGGCCTGAACCTGATCGGAGCCAATCGCCTGGTGATGTTTGATCCCGACTGGAACCCGGCCAACGACGAGCAGGCGATGGCCCGCGTGTGGAGAGACGGGCAGAAGAAGACCTGCTACATCTACAGGCTGCTCTCAGTGAGTCACACACACCAGCCCAACCCCAACCCTGCGTTTGAACACACACACACACACACACACACTGTCTACTAGCTGTTCCCTCACACTGAGAGCACAAGACGTGCAGCTGAGCTTGTGTGTGAACAGAGCAGACACACACAGAGCGAGTGTGTGTGTGTGTGTGTGTGTGTGTGTGTGTGTGTGTGTGTGTGTGTGTGTGTGTGTCCTGCCTGCTGCACACTCCGTCACACTTCAGTGAAGATGCAAATATATTCACAGACTCAAACTTCCTGGATCAATAACTCATAAGTGAAGCGTTGCCTCCTTCCTAGGTAGATGAGCTACAACTTAATTTTCACCAAAATGATCTTCCAAGCTCAACAGTCAACACTGCTGTCAGCTGTGTGTGCAGGCAGGTGTGTGTACAGGCACGTGTGTGTGCAGGCAGGTGTGTGTACAGGCGGCTGCGTGTGCACCGTCTAAAAAGTGCAACACCAAAAACAGATGCTAGCAAAATATTTATTTACTTCATTCTTATCCTGTGAGGTGTCCCAAAAACCCCAGGCAGGTGCCACCTCTTGCCCTTCCTGTAGGTGTGAATGTGTGTGTCCTGCTGTGAGCTCTGTGTGTGTGTGTGTGTGTGTGTGTGTGTGTGTGTGTGTGTGTGTGTGTGAGAAACTCCACCTGCAGTCCAGAGCTCATTCAGTTCATGTGTGAAAACAGTGTAAATGACAAAATCAAGGCCAAGTGAGACTGTGACCAGTTTAGTCGCGCTTTAAAACACCGACTCCTCCAAACTATTTTAGAGAATATAAGATCCTCAAAAGGTCGAATGCACCGCTGTTTTCTGTCTTAGGATACGTGTTTTTTTGTGAACATGAAGCAGCTGCCTGCTTCGTGTTTGATGGATGTGTGTGTGTGTGTGTGTGTGTGTGTGTGTGTTCAGACAGGGACGATAGAGGAGAAGATCCTGCAGCGGCAGGCCCATAAGAAAGCTCTGAGCAGCTGTGTGGTGGACGAGGAGCAGGACGTGGAGCGACACTTCTCTCTGGGGGAACTGCGGGAGCTCTTCTCTCTGAACGAGGAGACCGCCAGCGACACACACGACAAGTAAAACACACGACTGGTTTTAGCAGTCTGCCAGCTCTTTATGCAGTGAACAGCACAGAAATGCACAGATGTATATGCCCGTCCTTTCACAGTTTACAAAATACTGAAAAATGAGCCTAATGTTTACCTTTATGTTGCACAGTGACATTTTATCTTAAAGGAATATTCCAATGATCTGGGCAAAATCCCCTTTTCTGGATGTACCCAGACTGAGATGTTTGATACCATTTTCACCTCTGTATGGTTCATTTTTCCACTTTGACTGCATCAGGCTAATGACTCCCATAGACTTGAAGTCTTTGTGCTAAGCTAACACAAAATGCTACCCATAGGAAGTGAACATGGAGCATTCCTTTAATGACATAAACATCAGAGTTCTGCAGAACGGACTGAAGTTTGAGTTGAGGTTTTGAATGCTGATATCAATATATTATTGGTTTGCTCAGTATCATTATTTGTCAGGAAAAAGCCTCTGAAAATAGAGGTAAAAGTAAAGTGTGCACAGAAAGTATCTAAGAAGTCTTCTGTCTTCCTGTTGCCAGGTTTCGCTGTCGGCGGTGTGTTAACGGCAGGGAGGTCCGGCCTCCTGCGGACGACGCCGACTGCACCAGTGACCTTTCACAGTGGCACCACTGCGCCGACAAGAAGGGCCTGAGGGATGCGGTGCTCAAAGCATCATGGGATGCGGCCGTCTCCTTTGTTTTCCACCAGCGCTCTCACGAGGATCAGAAGGGTGTTTTATAGCAGACCCTCCACCTGCTGTCCGTGTAAATACTGACTTATTTATTGCTTCTTACATCTGCATTTTTCTGTTCCTTATTTTACATAAAAGAGAAAACAATAAAGAATTGTGAGCGACTCACTTAATGATCCCACTTTTACTAGCACCAGTGGAAAAAAGTGCTCAAAAACATGAACTAATGTCTTCATGAAGGCAGCTTCACTTCCACCACAGGTCCAGGTACAAACTCCATTAACGGGCAAAAGAGCACAGTTCAGTTGAAAATTTCAACACGTTCACATGTTGCTGACGTGGTCTGCCATCGGGTCCGTCAACGTCCACTCGTTCACCAGGAAGTCGCAGACAAGGCGGAGGCGGCTCAGCGCCGTGCACCACAGCTCGGGGTCCCGGTCCGACGGGTTCCTCCGCAGGTCGAGGGTCACTCTCTGCGGCGGGCGGTTCTTCTCCAGCAGCCAAGTGAAGTGCAGCAGGTCAGCGGGCTGGATGAAGTTGGAGCTGGACAGGAGAGACAGGCAGACGTCACTGGTGTGACCCTGTGTGTGTCGAGTGCAGCAGGAGAATACACTCCACTTCCTCCAAGCCGTCTGTCTGACTTTTCATATCTGATTTGTTGGCCTGTATGGATGCAGTATTGAGGCTCTAAGAGTGTACAGATGTGTATAAAAGTATCAGTGAAAATTAAAAACTTCACTTCAGTCCTCGTCTGAACAAAACTGGCTCTTTATCCTGAGCATTTATCAGGTCACAGGCACGACAAAAACAGCAGGTTTACTGCTGAACAAAAACCAGTTTCTCTTAAACACTCTTTGCTATCTTTCTTTTTCTGTTTTCACTGAATACGAGTGCTTATTTATAGTCAGAATTTGTTCAAAATTAAACAGTTATGGCAATATATTGATGTTTAAAAAAATGTTCCATAGAGGTTTTCAGACGTTTCATCTTCTGGACCCTGAGTTGGCTTTAACTCAGTTGTGGACCCCCACTTGAAGTGATGTTGTTCTTTAGGTCCCTTTATATCAAGTATTATTTTGGTTTATGTTCACATGCCTGTTGGAAGCTTTTAAGCGATAGTTGTTTTTTTTTTTTCAGGTTTCAAAGGTTTAATCTGTTCAGATGTCACTCATCAATACTGAAATTAAACCAGAAAAAAAAGAAAATGTTGTAAAAACTTCTTGTGAATTAAAACTGTGGTGAAGTGAACTATTCCTCATGTTGCTGCGGATCCTCTGAAACCTGCTGGGCCAGTCAAGCACACAGTGAGTCAGCAGGGGGCGCTGTAAGACTTGCCTGATGTCCAGTTTGGTCAGCTGGCTGGGCGCCGGTCCTGTGAAGAGCTCAGACAGGACAGCGACGCTCTCGGCTGTGAGGGAAGCAGACATTTCAGTTCACACCAACAGTCCTGCACAAAATAATAAATCACACAGACAAATAAATAAAATAAATTGTTGAATTCTGTCATCATCCTTGTTGCTCTCGGCAACAGATTTGAGTGCTGGGGGAAGGAGAGCTCTGATGTCATGGCAACAGTTTACCCTGACACGAGGCCCAGTATCCAATCAGAGTATTGATTAGGCTTCAACTTGCAACTTATAATTAGTTCATGGCCTAAAGCAAAAACAAATTTGGAGCATGAGCAGTCGTCCAGGAGGGAACGTGATCATAGAATCCAGAGAAGTATTTGAACTTTGAGCCCTGTTGTTTTAACTGGTGATTAATGCATCAGTTAAAGGTCAACTATGTAAAGCCGAGGGTTAACTCAAGGAAAGAACTTCAACTTTCATCATTTAAAGTCAAAAATTAAAGCCATTAAAGTCTCCAGATTTAATAAAGATATGATCAGGGAAAAGGGGGACAATCTCACAATTTGTGATGCTGTAATCTGACAGAAAATTTGGGTGATTAATCACTGGGGACAAATATTTGCAATTGCCTAATTGATTGATACGAAGCTTCCCTGGTGACACTGGTGGGAAAAATTACTTCTTCGCCATGACTTCAGCATCATGTAGGAATGAAACGCTTAACGTGGTCAGCAAAGGCGCGGCGTGGCCCAAGTGGGTGGAGTCGGATGAGAAAAGCTATAATTTCAGCTTTGATTCAGCTCAATACAGCTTCACCTCTATTGTGGTGATTTTTTTAAAAGAAAAAAACAAAAACAAACGAGAGAAAACTAATTAATAATCACTAAATCAATTTAAATTTCCCAGCTGTTGCTATAATCGCTGGCTGATCTATACTTAAGCTATAGTCGTTTGATCTTGGAGGAGAATCCATTTTAACTTAAAACAGCCTGTTCCCACATCTAGAGACAGCATGTGGAGGCAGCAGATTGTCTAATAAACGCAGGCCTGCACAGAAGAGTCAAGGTGCTGAGCAGACCACAGTCACTACCTTGTGGCTGCACATCACTCGCTCGTGGTCACGCCATAATCTAATTTTTCCAACCAGTGTACCAGGGGGGGCTCTGCAGGTTGGTGGAGGAGCCGGCGTCTTACCGAGGCGGTTCTGAGCGAGGCTGAACGAGCGGAGAGACGACGACCTCTTCACTGAGTCGACCAGCTGCTGCAGACACGACGCCTTGCTGCTGCACTTCTCCAGGAGCCGGCAGTCCCTCAACCACAACTCTGAGAGACAGGAGGGAGCCGCATCAGTCATTTTAAAACAAACAAACACACACACACACACACACACACACACACACACACACACACACACACACACACGTTTCCTGTAGCGCTGAACAGTGACTGCAGAGCTCTGTGGTGGAGGGGCCGGCAGTCTTCTGTTAAAATGGAAGAAATTCTCTTGGCTCTGCTTTAAAGGTGGAACGAGCTGGATTCTCCTAAAAATCAGTGTACAGCAGGTCATTTACACACTGCTACCAAAATAATCCCCCCAGCCATCACTTGTGAGCCACTAGCAGTGTGTGTTGCAGTGTGTGTGTGTCTGCAGAGCCCCTGCCCTCTGCCTGGATTTTTTATAGGAAGCTGCAAAAATCACACACACAGTAAAAAGGAAATTTGTTGAGGCGAAACGCCAAGCGGTCAAAGTTCGTTCCACAACAAGAGTGAATCTGGGGCTGACCCTCACCCACGGGTGAGCACTGAGGGAGAGGAGGAGGATGAAGAGCGACGTGCTGTTGGCCTGTTTTCTGTTGGACAGGTAGGTGCCAGTAGCTCTTTTTTTCTAGGATGGCGACGTAAGGCTTTCATTTAATTCTGTAATCCTAGGAAACCGGTGGTCAGCTTAGACCGGGAGGAGGGGTCGACCTTGAACGCTGTGTTTACAGACTGCAGCTGATGAGTCCCACTCATTCTGCCTGCAGGAACACGGTGATGACGTCCCTGGGTTTGTGTGCGCTTCGTTTGTACCTTCCAGCGTGCAGGAGCTCAGCAGAGTCTGGATCTGTGGGAGACAGTCGGCCAGCTGGACGTCCTCCAGGCTCAGCCTCTTCAGGCGCTGATTGGACACTGAAAGACAAACGCATTTCATTTACTGGCAGTTCAAAGAGCATCTGCCTCACACACCAACATGACCGGGTTCCCACAGCTCATGGAAACTCATGGAATTTTGAAAAAGGCTGTTGCATACACAGAAAATCAGGGAATTTAATAAATTATTAGGCAAAACATGGATTATGGACATATGTCAGCCACAAAAAAAATTACAATAACCACTTATTGACCAAATACATTTATTTTTCCTCTAAAGAAGACCAAAACAAACAAACAAACAAACAAAAACACACACACACACACACACACACACACACAACTGTATAGTTCTTGGAAATTCATTTAAGTCATGGAAGTTGGGGTATTTTACGTCAGCATGGGAGCCGTAACAGTAAAAGTTCTCTACATCAGAATCAGGACAAAATGCAGCTTTACATTATTTCCTCTTCATGGCTGGAAGCAACAAAAAACGTTTTTCTCAACAATGATGTTTTTTTCCCAGTGACGCCACTGGAGGCGAGGTGCACCACTGGTGGTTAACAACATGTTTGTTTATTATTGCTAACACTTTGCTTTTAAAAGGTCCTTCTACATTAAGCACAAAATATTACATGTGCATCATAATTGCATTATCATAGCATATTATTAGTATCAGTCATTATGAACATTACCTGAAACGCAGGTGAGCAGCTCCCGGTGCGAGCGGCCAATAGGAAGTCTGATCCCTGAGATGTGAAGTGACTTGAGCGACGGACAGCGTCTCAACCCGACGAGGACGCTGCAGAGACTCATGGTGACCTGAGGGACTCTGACGGACAGCTCCTCCAGAGGCAGATCTGACGGACAAACAGCATCAAACACATCAGATGCAGGTTCCACGTTTCAAACTGCGGAGCGCTGCAGCGTTCAGACCAAACAAGGACATCCTGCAGCAGATCTGATCCTGTCACTAGGAATTTCAGTGCTGGTTTTCATTCTATGCTGATGGTGAGGTTGTTTGCTGACGATGTTGAGCAGCAGTGTGTTTACATGGTGCAAACAAAATGCAAATTCAGCTTTGTCATGTTGGAATGTGGAATTGCACATCCAAGGAAAATCATGAACTGGGTTAGCATCATCTGTTGGTTCCTATCACAACACAGTCGCCCATTTCACCAAGTGGTGCACGGACAACCATCTCCAAATCAACGTCAATAAAACAAAGGAACAACTGTTCAGTCCCACCTCACCCCAGCACCCCACCATCATAAACACCCAAACAGTGGAGACAGTGGACACATTCAAATATCTGGGAATAACTCTGGACAATAAACTCACTTTTGATCAGCACACCACGGACATTCAAAAAAGAAGCCAACAAAGACTGTCAGCCATCCGCAAACTCAAAGGACTATATGTCGCACCCCACCTCCTGTTGTTACTTTACCAGAGCATCATTCAACCCATCCTCCTGTACTGTTCCACATGTTTCTTCACCATGCTCTCTGTCACCAATCGGGCCAAACTCACACGCATCACAAACACAGCTGCCAAAATCATTGGTCTCCCCACACCCAACCTCACAGAACTAAACAATAAGTCCATCTCCCGCCTAGCAAACACTATAGCACAGGACATTTCCCACCCACTGCACCAATTCATCACCCCACTACCCTCAGGGCGCAGGTACAGGACAATTAAGTTCAGGAGGGCTCGCCTCGGAAGAAGCTTAATCCCCGCAGCCATAGCTGCCCTGAACAGCAAGCCACGCTGATATGTCTGTCCACCACTGCTGTTGCTATTTATGCAATGTCAGGAATGTATTGTCATGTTGGTATTGTTATATGGTATTGTTTTTGTTGTTGTACGTTTGTGACGTGAAATTCTCTTGTCATGTACAGTCAGTGAAGACGAATTTCCCCTCGGGGACCAATAAATCAAATCAATCAATCATATGGATTTTAATGCAGCAACGGTACAAGTTCTATTTGCAAGCTACTGCTACGTCTTCAGATTTTGTTTTGACATCCATTTCAAATTATCCAATCACAAGTGGACAGCCAAGACCGCTCGCTGGTCCCAGCTGGCAGGAACCTGCAACCAAAGCTGACAGCTGACTCGATTTGTGATCAGCCTCAAATCCATCTGAATCTTTAAATCCTCTTTCCGTTATTCCAACCCCCTCACTGCCCCTTCTTCCTCCTCATTTCTACACTCCACGCAGTCACTGTCTTCCCAGTATCGCCCACCTGTCCTAATCCTAATCCTCATCCCAGACACATGAACAAATCTGTTGTGTCCAATGAACCGGGAAGACGCCGCCATTTCACTGCAAAAAAAAAAAAACTTTATTCAAATTTGTTTTTCACGGCCGACAGTCTGGTCTGCTGAATGTTCCTTCCCTCCACAAAGGGATGAGGCAGTTTTTAAAGCTGCCAAGACACTACAAACGCTTTGTGGCTCAATGCATCACTGAGCACCTCCGGACGTGACCAGCTCATCGGACCGTGTCCACACCTGGACTCAGAGCTGCTCCCTCGTGATTGGATCACCAAAAACAGATGTGAACTGAATCGAATGGCCATTGAGGTGTACTGTGAGAAGCCGGTTCAAGTTCATGGCTTTCACTGATAGAAACAAGTCGACAACACACACACACACAGACACACACACACACACACACACACACACACACACACACACACACACACACACACACACACACACACATTTTCTTAAAGGCAGGCTATGTAGTTTCAAATTGGGTCGGTTATGATTCACCCTATCATAAGCCAAAATATAACAGCATTTCACACCATTGTTTGTGTTTTTGTGTACATTTGACATGAAAACCCCTGTATAGACCATATACACACAGAGGTATTACACTGTTAAATTACTGGAAAGTCCTACAGTTATAAGTTATTGCACAGTTAAATTTAACTATTTCACTGTGCAATAACAAAACTTTTATATTAATTATAATTTAACTTACTTAATAACCAATTTTTTTTACATATGCTCAGTCTCTCGTGTGTGTCTACAACTAGAATGAATGCACATAGTTACACATGATTTCTTTTTTTTTATTATTTCTAATGCATATCTTATTTCTTTTTATACTTCCAATGAATACACTTATGCTTATAATATATTCTTTTCCTGAAAATTTGATCCCCTCAGGGATCAACAAAGTATTTCTGATTCTGATCCTGATGTTGAAAACATTCAGTTCTAGACAGGCTTTTAACAGTGTGACATGAAGTCTGTGGGTACATCAGTCTGGGCATGAAGCTGAGGGCTCTTATCTTCCTCAGCCTCATCCTCAACATCAGCAGACAAAGTGGTGCGCCCTCCTATTTCAAACAGCATGGTCTGCCTGGAACGTCCCACCCAGCAGCGTCTGTCTCAGTACTCTCTGTCTCCTCGTGAAATGTGACTTCACTTCAGTTTGACGTCTGTACCTGTTGAAGTGGCCGCCTCGGCGACGAAGCTCTGCTCTGATGCAGGATGCAGCGGCATGGGAAGGACCTCCAGCGTCAGCGAGCGCAGGCCGCTGCTCCTGTGCAGCAGCATCTCGATGGTGCGAGCGTGAGGCAGGACGCCGACGTTCAGGTGAGTCAGGGACGAGTCGGGCTGCTGGTACAGCTGCTGCAGGGACAGCACCAGGTTCAGCACCTCCGTGTTGTTGAAGGTCGCTGCACAGAAACAACACATCACCGTCTGAGCAGAGCAGCACCAGCACGCTGACCGGTGGTGTCACGCCAACGCTGATAAGCTGAATTATACAATTTATAAAACATAATCCATAAGGCTGAACCAAGTCTGACGGTCTCTGCCACATGGAAATTACACTAAAATTATACATACATACATTATAAGCATACATCTATTCTATATATACATATTCTATTCTATAGATATTTTGCAGGTAGATTTCTTTATACAGAGCATCTCTGCAAAAGATTCAAGGTGAAAGGTCTATAAATATTCTATAGATATTTTAGTATATTTTATTTTTTATTACTTTGACCGTATGCAAAGGTTTTCCTTATATTCTTTTTATTGAGCTACTTTATTCTGTTACTTGTTGTGTTTTATTTTTCTACAGATATATTTCTCTCCTGGTGTTGAGAGGTATATTTTGTGTAGCTGACCACAGTCCCCCCCACCCTTATATGTCAGGAGAAAATAAAAATGAATGTCTGCACTAACTTTTTTTTTTTTTTGAATAATCCTGCTAGAATTATGAATGCAAGAAAAGGTAGTTGGGGAGTTTACAGCCTACATCATTTATTCATAAAAAACTGGAAAGACATCCACAAAGGAAACACCTGTGCCTCCTGTCTCCTCTCTCCTCCAGATGCATTTTGGGAATTGAGACATCCTTAAAGTTGGTTTCTGAGTCAAGGAGGAAGGACGGAGCAGAGCGGAAATGAGGAGGCACAAAATAGAGAAATGAAAAAAGCCCCATGTCTCTGCTAGAAATGCGCATTACTCAGGAAAATTAATCTTAAAAACTTACCACAGCTTTGCAGACTCAGAGAGCGAAGGCACGACCACGAGGGCAGGAAGGATGCGAGCATGCTGAGGACGCCCGGGCCGCACTCCCTGATCTGCAGCGACTCAAGGCGACTCCGAGGACAAGAGGCCACCGAGCGTCTCAGGTTCTCAAAACAAGCCTGAGGGTCTGCGGGGGGCGCTGGTGTTCCTGATCGGTCCGTTTCTTCAGACAGAGGTTCCAGTTTTAGAGACTTGCACGGCGTGCTGTAGTCGTCGTCAGTGTCAGGACTCGGTGTCTCAGGTCCTGGTGGAGTGCCGGCCTCGCCCGCCGTCGTGGCGGAGTCTGAGATCCAGCACGCCTCTCTGCCCTGGCTCTGCTTCGGCTGATAGAGAGACCCCCTCCCCCGAAGAACCCACAACAAGAAATCAAGGTCTTGATCATACACGATAAGTTCTTTAGGTTCTCCGTGGTCCAGCAGGCGGTGCAGGACAAACATGGCGCACTGGGAGTCACTCTTCAGCAGGTCGATGTGCTGCTTCACCGTGACACATCGGACGCTCTCCTCCAGGACGAGCAAGAGAGGCCTCTGCTCGGCCGTCAGACTCTGCAGAAAGCGGGAGGGCCGCAGACAGAAACGCCTGACGTGTTTGGCCACGGCCAGCAGGAGGGAGCCGATGCTCATGTTGGAGATGTATCTGGCAACGCACCTGTGGTTGATGCCGTAGAAAATAAATTGAAAGAACGAGTCGATGGCTTCTTGTTTGCACTCTTCTTCCGTGCGTATGTTCCGCACCTGAAAGACGATGCAGAAAAAAAAATCATATTTAATATTTGGTACATGAGAGACTGTGAGTCATGATGTAAATAAGTCAGGACACCTACACTGTAATGTCCCTTAATGTCTCGCAGGATCGTCACCCAGGCAGAGTGGGTAGATATTCCTGAAACCAAAGAAACACACATAAATAATCACAGTAGATGCTTTATGAACTGGCTGTGCTCACGCTGTACCAAACAAAAAAACTCAACCTCCAGGTCTTACCTTTGAGCTTCAGGGCTGGCTGCAGCTGGGCCAGGTGGACGATGTTCAGGTGAGGTAAGAGATCCTTTAAGAGCAACACCGGGAGCTCTGAGTCAGAGGACACAAGTTAGACAGGCTGACATATAAAAGACATTTCAATTTAGGAGAACATTTTCCTGTTTTAGAGCGCACCCCGAAGGCACCACCACTCTCACTGCTAAACCTTGGATAAAACACAGGGGAAAAGGTGATCTATGAAGTGCTGCTGACCTCATGCTGTGCTCAAAAACCTAACGGAAATGATACTGCATACTTACAAAACCAGCTAAAATAAAATCAAACTATACAGAAAGTGTGTTTGGCGTTGCTGTTGGTCAGTTTGATCAGAAGTGTGTGTGAGTTTGTGTTGGTGCTGATGTTTATTGAGACTGGGACGTCGACATGACTGGGAGTCACCTGCCTTCACAAAGTCAATACCTATTCTGACAAACACAGACCAGATTAGAATTATAAAACAATAATAAAAACTCATGCTGAAACTAATATAAACTCAAGTAAAACTAAACATTTTTGAACAATGAAATGAGAAAACCACCTCTGAAAAACCGAACTGAAGCCAAACTCAGCTGAATGCAAAAATTAAAAACGAAGTAAAAATAATAATTAACAAAACTAATGAGAAAATACAAAACTATGATAACTCTGGCGTGGTGCCGGTCTGTTTTCACGCGGCTCTGGCTCTACAGTACAGGTGGGTTTAGGGCAGGGGTCACCAACCCAGTCCTCAAGATCGCCCTCCCTGCGTTCCAATACCCATACTACCATACTATTTAGTAGGGAAAAAAAGAATTAGCATGCATATTTCATACTAAACTGCATACTTTTTAAGGGCAGCTGCAGTACATACTAAAAGTAAAAAGTATAAGTATGCGATTTGGAACGCAGGGTATGTCCTGCAGGTTTTGGTTTCAGCTCTGCTCTTTCACACCTGATCCATTTAAGGGCTTCATGCTGATTGGTTGAGGCAGATCTACCTGAACAGGGCATGAAGGAAGATGCATGGGCCTTAATTGGGTCAGGTGTGCAAGAGCAGAGCTGAAACCAAAACCTGCGGGACAGGGTGCCCTTGAGGACCGAGTTGGTGACCCCTGGTTTAAGGTGCACACCTGTACGTGTGTCCACTGCGGCCCCCCAGGGGGCAGCAACGAGCGCAGGTCCGCCTTTGCGCTCTGGAAAAAGCCTGTAGAACAAGAGCCGCTTGAAAACAAACCAGCACAGGTCGGGGTAAAAGTGAGTTTTTATACTGGATTTGCAGAGTTTTCTAACATCGGGTTTATGTCAGGAAACAGAAAAGTGCTTGAGGATGTAGGAAATGTTGTCAGTTTGGTGAATTTCGATCGGGAAACTGCCGCTAAGCTGGATCATTAATATTTTATATGGAGCTACACACACAAACACACACACATTACAGCCCACTCTCTCTCATTTCCAGGGTTTTTCACAGTTTTTTGCCTTTAAGAACAGTGGAATGGCCGTCTTAAGCTTTACAAACCACAAACAGAGAGCACCGCTGACAAGAGGAGGTGTGTTTTCTGAAGAAGCGGCTGATTGCCTAGCAACCGCGGCGGTTAGCTTACCGAGGACAGCCTTCATGTCCAGAGCAGCGAAGCTCCGGCCGACGGCTCGGAGACAAATCAGCTTCAGGCCTTTTTTCAGAGACGTTTTGGCGTCGGTCCTCGCCGCTCGACGCAGGACCTCCTCCGCGAAATATTCATGCATGTTTGGGTGAGACATTCACCTCAGCCCGCCGCGGCTCCGGCGGCTAACACACCTGTGCTAACGGACGCTTCTTCTTCTTCTCCACCGCTCCGCTCACCGGCGGCTGGCGAACCCGCTCAGTGGCGCTTTACCGCCACCAGCAGGCCTGAGTGAGCACTGCAGCAGTAAAGTCACTTGATTTCATTTCTGTCTCTCAGAAGCATGGGCAGTTAGGTAAAAAATAAGGAAATGAGCAGAACTGTGTTTACAGTTGTTATACTTATATACTTAAAGTTAAATTACAAGAAAATTACCACAAGATTACCACAAATTGAACATAAAACAACAAAAATACCATACCATACCAAAAATTCAATACCATACTTATGTGCAATAACCTGTGTTTCAATACCATACTTATGTGCAATAACCTGTGCAATAATCCATATTCAATACCATACTTATGTGCAATAACCTATAGTGCAATAACTCCTTCAAGAAGAGTGGGATGCCATGCCTCAGCAGACAATAAGTCGACTTGTGAACAGCATGAGACGTCGTTGTCAAGCTGTAATTGATGCTCAAGGGCACATGACAAGTTATTGACACTGACATTTTTTGTTGTGGTATATCCACCACTGTTGTTGGCTTTTGTTTCAAGAAATTGTTTGAGATGAGGAAATCACCAGTGTATGCTTCTACTTAAATGCCTTACTTTCATGATATAATATCACTGTAGCGTGAACTTTTTATATTTTCCATAAATTTCACCCAAAAGCCAAATATCCCTAACTTTTTGTGAGTAGTGTATTTATATTTATATTTATATTCCTTTCTTTATTTTTCTTGACTATTTGCTCTTTTTACTTTACACTTTGAGTGGGAGTTGTTATTGTAACAAAAAGTAATTTCCCCCTGGGGATCAATAAAGTATTCTGATTCTGATTCTGAAAAAATACCCCCAAAAAGTTAAAACTAAAGTGAATTTTGTTTAGAGGGTGAAATAAGAAGCCTGCCCACCTGCTGCTGAGTTTCAAAGAGTTATGGATACATGTGCTCATATATGGCATCGCTGTTGACCTTTCTGGAAGACCTCCTACTCAAAGGTGGTTTTTCTCGCAGTGATGAAAAGCAGAACGTCTCAGTAAATTCTTGTTGTGTGTTGCACTGTGAGAGGCTCAGGTGTGTTGTTTTTCTCTGCAGGAACGACCACAGCAGAACGCAACAACGCATTTAACCCTTTTAGATTTCAGTCACGCATTCCACTTAATCATAAATAATACAGTAAAGAAACTATAACATCCATCACAGCACAAAGCCTCTGTCGAGTTATTTCCAACTGAATATAATTTGTCATACTGATTGAATGCATTTTTTTTTTTTTCGGTAGCAAACTTGAAAAAAGTTTGATCAAGCTGAAGTTGGTTATGTAACATCCAGTGAATGCACTGATGTGCAGGACATACTCATTAAAGTAAATACAGTGGAAAAATGTTTTAAAGACAGAAATTGGATGCTAAATGCAACAATTACATGGACTTTTTCTCTTTTCTTCCTTTTTTAATATACATTCTGCCCCCTACTGGTCAAAACCAGCAGCACAGCTGGACTTTCAAGCCAAATGTAAAACCATCTTCATAGATATTTGTTAATATTATTAATATGGGTTATTGACTTCATAAACTACTGAGTGTGAAGGAAAACACACCAATGGATTTTTTAAAATACTGTTTCTTCCTCTTTCCTTTACATTGCTGCTAAGTGACTGTGGTGCGAGCAGGAAAATCAACGAGCAGCTGTGTGTTAAACCGTTTAAAGGCACTTTATATCAGGAGGCTGTTTGCCTCCACATTAAGCCTTAAAACCTGCAAACACACCTGCAAGTTTATTGTCCCTTACATCAGTGGTTCTCAAACTTTTTTCAATGATGTAGTCCCGTTGGAAATATTTTTTTCAGCCCAGTTCCGCCTGACTAGCGCAAAAAAAAAAAAAAAAAAGTCCAGTCCAGCTCCATGAGTGTGAAACAGCAACGTGACACTGAGGAGGTTTGGTTGTTTCTGTTTCTGCTTCTTCTTCTTCTCTTCTTCCTCCTTGTTTTCAGCCGTATCGCTGCTACGTCTCAACCACTGATGCATTTTCTGCATTTTTTTTTTGTCTGTCTTTTTTTCTGTCTTATCTTTTTTGTCTTGTCTCCTCGGTCATAGTGAACAAACGTCTGATGACTGATACATATTTTTTTTTTTTTTTTTAAAAATCTCACATACCCCCTGCAGTACTCCAATGTACCTCTAGGGGGTACACTTACCACCATTTGAGAACCACTGATTTACATAACCAACAATTTGCTTGCAAAGCCTGTTTGAAACCACTGGAGGGCGTTAAGCTGCTCGTAAAAAATGAAATTTATTTGTGTATTTTGTATTTATTTCTGTGTCTGGAATAAAGAAAGGAGACAACTTGAAAGACTCTTGTTTGTTCGTTTGTTTGTTTTTTCGACATTTGAATCATTTATTAAACCAACGTCCAGTACACTTCCAGAGTCTTCTCTCGGACACAGTGTGAGGGACAGTGGACATTAAAGATTGAACTGAAAAAGCTGCAGGATGACGGACGTCCGGGCGAGGAGAGCGGCCGCCTCGCGCCTCCTCCTCCTCCTCCTCCACGTCGTTTTCATTTACATTAAGAATCAGAAGAACAGCATCGACACTGACTATCAAGAGAACATTAGTAGGAACCGAGTAGAAAAAAACCAACAGTAATCTGGAAAAAAAAAACAGGATCAAAAAGAGCATCTTTATCTTAGTGTTTTTTTTTCTTTTAAAGCTAAATACTGTAACACTTCTTTTATGTAAATTCTGTTTTTGTTTTTCCTCGTATATTCTCATGTTTTAGTAAATTCAAGTCGAAAAGAGTGAAGACCCTATTTCTGCATGCTAATTGGTTGATTTGCTGGGTCGATACAGGACAGCACTGCATTCTACTCTATCTACAACCATCTCTTACACAAAACACACACACCACTCACACACTCTCACACACACACACACACACTCACACATACTGTCGAAACACATTTGTCTTTGTAGACCTGGCTATCTCCAAGGCTTCAGATTCACTAAGCGGTTGTAGGCTCAGATAAATAAATTTAAAAAAAGACATGTGGCCGGATTCAGACCTCAGAGAGAAGCTCGAGGGGATCTGGACCATTAAAGCTGCACCAGGCAAAAACGTAAAACTTAAACACACAGAAATCCCACAAGGTGATGGCAGTAAACCTCACACGGCTCGCAGGAGACGAGAGAAGGAAAAGATCCCGATTTCCTCTGAATGCAGACGTCCAGCCAGCAGCTGTGTGGAGAGAGTACTGCAAACTGCTACTACAGTAGAAGTACTTCTGGTATTTGACTGCAGTAGAAGTACTGTTCCTCTGCTGGTATGTGACTGCAGTAGAAGTAGAAGTAGTGCAGTAAAAATCTCCTGCAGTAAAAGTCCAAAGTGTCTCATTTCAAATGTCCTGGCAGTAAAAGTGACTGAGCTCCTTTTTCCAAACAGTAACTGTGTTAGCTGGGATCTTTTCCATGCAGTTAGAAAAGGAGGAGAGAACACGCTGCACACTACATGCTTTTAAAGGGGCATTACACTAAAACTGAAGCGAGGACCCTGTAGACTCAACTGACAAAATGTGGGATTAGCGCGTAATGTGATGGTTGAGTCTACATGGTTCTCATCGTCCACACTTATTCCATGTTTTTTTTTTTTTTTTTGGCAAGTTGAGTCTCGCACAGCCTCGCTGCAGTTTTGATTATAGTGCAGCTTTTATTGTGAAATTTGGAAAATGACACAAAAAGTAGAAACAGGTTCCTCTTCTCATCTTTGCTGACTGAGCCTTTTATTGTGAAAGGTTCCACAGTCAGTTAATAATCTATTGAATTGTTCTGTTATTTCACTCTTTGATTATTTCATTTGATCTCATTGTTTTGTTTTGTTTTTTTTACACTTTTTTTTCTTACTTTTAGGCTTTTAATAGTTTTATTTCATCGTCATTTGATTGGATTCTGTCTTTTATTTTGCTGTAGTGAAGTGCCGTTTTAAAAGGTGCTACACCAGAAAAGTTTATTTTACTCAATATCGTTATTGTTATTATCTGCTCGTCTCTTTCAGTAGATTTGACTGTGTTACTGTGATTCTGGCTGATTTTGTTTTCTCTTCTGTTTCTTCGGTGCAGACATCAAAACTCCCACGTCCTGCATGTCCTCACCACCAGGAGGCGCACCATCAACTCTTTTTCCCTTCAGATTCATCGTCTTCATAGTAAATGTGGCTTCTGAAGACGATAATACGAGTGGCATTTTTGCAGGAACTCAACTGGTGCAGCTTTAATGCAAAGTGTCAAACTGAACCGCCTGAGCAGAAACTTGATGTTTTATTTCCCCTCCAGACAAACCACCTCTTCTTCCTCCTCGTCTTCGTCGTCTGAGGTGTGAATCGGACCTGAAGGTGAACGTATCGGAGTTGAAAACTCTCTCTGGTCGCTCGGTGGCTGACGGGCGGGAGCCGGTGCAGAAGCGGGTAATAAACGGAGGCCAGCTGCCTCTGCTAGAACTGGAACTGTGTGAGCAAAGTTTCACTTTCTCAGGACAGAGAAAAAATTAAATAAACTAAACTAACCTAAAGAACCCCGCCCACCCTGTTACATTTATTTCCACAGCTATTTTCCACTGTTACGTATGATGCTTTTTTTCTCTCGTTTCAGTAGTCTGTATATACTTGTTTTTACATTGTCTGTACAGTGGTTCAATGTACATGTTCATCTCTGTGTGTGTGTGTGTGTGTGTGTGCGTGTGTGTGTGTGTGTGTGTGTGTGTGTTGGAGCGGAGTGAGCTGCACATTAAAACACACAGTGACATCCTCACTGCCTGTTCACAAAGAAAACTGTTCTACCAAAACAATTATCTGTGAGTGTGAGAATGAGTCTCAGGATGGTGTGTGTGTGTGTGTGTGTGTGTATCTGTGTGTTTCAATGGACAGATAGTTCACAACCATCCTGTCAGTGTGTCACAAAAAAAAAAAAAATTCTCAGGTACAGCAGGACTCAACATTCACGCGCTGCAGAGCCGTCGTTTCGGCCTGTCGTTTTTGAAAATCACACACTCCAGCGCGCGCCCGACGCCGGCGTGCGCCCGCACTCAAGCGTCGCGACGAAAACACGAGACACCGGACGACGCGACAACGCAACATCCCCAAGAAGGCATTAAGGAAATCTCGCTCAAATAAATAGAAATAAATTAAATCATATATAAAAAAGAGCGGGTTAAAAAACATAGAAACTCTGTAAAATACGGCCCCGAAAAACCTCAAATTAACACGACGCACGACGGAGTCTGCTGAGGGGCGGAGACGCGGCTGCAGGTGAGAGGGCGGGGCGGGGCGGAGGGGGGCGGGGGTGTAAACAGTGATGGACGGGGGGGGGGGCACATTCACATTTCAGTAGTGAGCAGAAAGGTGATCGGGGCTCGGCGGCAGATCAGTCGGGGCTGTGTGGTCACAGGTCGCAGCGGGGGGGTGGGGGTGGGGGGTTAAAGGGAAGCGCGGGGCTTGGGGGGGTTCAGCAGTTCTTGTATCCCCACCAGGAAGTACCAGCATGCCGCGCTGTGTAAACATCACTTCCTGGCTGGGAGCTTTTTTTTTTTTTTTTTTTTTTTTTTTTTTTTGGCAGTGCTGCTGCTTTTCTCTCTCTGGTCTGAAGAGGAGGGGCGGGGCTTGGAGGTCAGCGGGGAACGTGATTGGACAGCACCGAACATCACATGACGTGTCTGCGGGGTAGATCGAGTCTCAGTGGAGCGGCTCATTGGTCCGTTCAGCTGTTGACCGACACCCAAATCATCCGTGTGCTCCCTAACAGATTAACATACACTGTGGCCAAATCTGTTTTTTTTTTTGTTTTTTTTTGGCAAAATCCAGATTGCACCCAGATTGCTTTTAGAAAAATCCGGACACCCAAACACCACATGAGACGCTTTTCGGTCGATGATGCCCGGATACACAAATCCCATCTGATCACTTACAAATCGCAGAGTGGACCGTCTGTCTTTAAGATCTGATCTGAAGTCTGAACGAAGCCTCTGCTGAGTGACAGTCAGGCACATCCAGCATTTGTAAATCCTTCAGTATTAGCTAGAGCTGAAATAATTAATTGATTTATTGATTAGTTATCAGATTAATCTCAGTCATCTGTCATGTAAAAATGCCAAACATCTGTTGATTCCACTTCACTGAGATGATGACATCATCCTCCTTTTCTCTGCTCATGAACACATTACTGGGTTTTTTTGGCTGCAGGTCAGACTGAGACATTAAAACCAAAACACTGCTCTGCATTGAGATCCAGTCAACATGGTGTGTATGCTGGAGTGTCAGCATGAAGCCCATTTGAAATAGAAAAGATGGGAAACTGTTTAATGCAGGAAACACGTCACGACTCAGCAGCTGCTAAACTCAGCATGTGTTCGTTTTGGATTTGAAAAGCTTGTTTTCACACTGATGATAGCACCTACACTGCAAAAACGCAAAATCTTACCAAGATTATTTGTCTTATTTCAAGTCAAAAATGTCTTATTTCTAGTCAAAATATCTCATTACACTTAAAATAAGACATGATCAGCTCAGAAATAACTTATTTTTAAATTTTTAGACAATTTTCACTTGTTTCAAGTGAAAATTTGCTTGTTTCATTGGCAAAATTTGCCAGTGGAAAAAGTGAAAATTCACTTGAAATAAGGGAAAATTAGCTTGAAACAAGAAACAAATTTTGCCAATGAAACAAGCAAATTTTCACTTGTTTCAAGCAAATTTTCACTTGAAACAAGAGACAAGATACTAAAAACAAGTTACTTCTGAGGTGATCATGTCTTATTTTAAGTGTAATGAGATATTTTGACTAGAAATAAGACATTTTTGACTTGAAATAAGGCAAATAATCTTGGTAAGATTTTGCGTTTTTGCAGTGTAATTTACTTGTTCTGTTCCATGTGTTTTCCCACCTTTCTTATTTTCTGCACGATGACCCTTTCGGAGCCTTTTTTTTTATGTGAACAGCATGAAGCATAGCAGCCACACCCACTCAGTTTCAATGGGAGTGTCACTCGAGAGAGTTTACACTAAAGAGTGAACATGAGCCGCTGGAGGCTCGACCTGCCGGGGGCTCACGGATGATTCTGGTGTTCACGTTTTCTTCCACGACCAAAAACACAATCAGCCAGATTCTCTCCTTCCTTCAAAGCGAAACTTGCCGGGAGACATGAATCTCCTGTCGAGTTCAGCCCTGTTTGCATTGTGCGATTTAAATTTTTTTTTTTCATATTTCGTGTTTGACCCGCAGTCGTCGGTGAGATGATTTCAGACGGAGCGGCACCTCGACGTGGTGCGCTCGATCAGGCGGCGCCAAACAATCTGAACGTTTCAAAGTGCGTCTTAAAACTCGGCCGTGAAGCTGAGAGCTGATGTCAGACGCGGCTTCGCCAGGTGTGACGACAGGAAGCCTTCAAATCACACATTCTGATGGAACAAATGCAAAATGAAATGGCACGGTTGCTTTTTCTTTTCTTTTTTTTCACGTCCTGTGAGAATCTGGTGCTGTGCGTTGCTAACGGTAACGGGGAGGAAGGTTTGACCCTCACCCTGCCCTCCAACTCTGATCTCAGCAACAAGAAACTGATGTCAGTACAATCTGCCTGTGCTGAGCCAGTGTGTGTGTGTGTGTGTGTATGTGTGTGTGTGTGTGTGTGAGGGAGAGAAATAAATAAACACGTGCAAGACAGTGTGTGTAAGGTATTTTTGAGCGTACACTCATTCATCTAAATGGCAGGTCCTCTGTGTGCACAGTGGAGCCGGGGAGAATCATCTTCAGATTCAGTTTCAGATTTGTTTGGACGTCCATGTGTTTGTCTGTGTGTGTGTGTGTGTGTGTGTGTGTGTGTGTGTGTGTGTGTGTGTGTGACGATGTGTGCATAGGCAGGGAGAAACACACAACAAATCGATTGGTGTAAATATAATCTGTTTGGACTGAACTTGAGCCTTTTCATTTCTAAAGTCAAACGGCGCCTCAGTGAAGCAAAACTGACGCTGAGAGTTAAAATCCTGTGAAATAAATTAAAAAAAAAAAAACGAATCCAGTGAAATCATGAGTTCCCTGCTAATCCCCGCCCATGTGTGCATGTGTGTCTTTGTGTGTGTGTTCATGTATGCAAATGCACATGTAATCGCTGTCGTCACGTGTAAACCCCATAACTTCTTCTTCTTCCGTCGTCCGAGCCGACGAAACCCTCTCAGAACCGACTGGAAGAACCCGAAACGGAACCGTGATCAAACTGAAAACAAACGAAAAAAAAAAAAAAAACAGTTTGAGATACGAGGTTGTCACCTGGCAGCAGCGATGTGTGTGTGTGTGTGTGTGTGTGTGCCTGGCTGAGGGGGTTACAGGGACACGGTGGAGGCAGCGGGGGGTTGGGTTGGGGGGGTGGAGGTTGGGGGGTGGGGGGGCTATAGCAGCCCGTCCATGAAGCTGGTGTCCAGCCGCTGGATGAGCACCCGGATGAAGGACATCTCCTTGCGGGTGTTCTCAAAGATGACCCGCGGGTCGTCGGACTGGCAGCGCAGACAGTTGGGAGCCATCACCATGGCCAGGTTGTTCACGTCCATCTTGGTGATGGCCACGTTGGCAGGCTGAGCGAATACCTGCACACACACACACACACACGCAAACAACACACTGATCTGTGAGGATGAAACACCAGGTCACTCTATATGACCTGCATCAGGACTGGTTTTACACTCGGTGCATCTCCAGTCAGCTGGATTAAAATCTGATTAGTATTCTGACCAAAAAAAAAAAACTCTGTTCACTTTATTTTTCTGGATTTTGTTTTCGGCTGCAGACAGACGCTCCTCACGGTGCTGTGAAGTCCTGCCGGTCAGTTGTGGGCGTGCTGACTAATATTTCAACACTTCCCTTTTGAAAAAAATGAACCACACCAACTGAAAATGGCTGCTTCACATGAATAATATTAGTGCAAGATTTGTTGAAAAATGTATGTTTTTAAAATGATAGATTATCAACTATGGCACAACTTTGACGGGCATCAAAAGTGCTGCTCGGCTTGGACACCAGATCAGCTTTGGGCAGAGTTTCAGTTGAGATGGAAATATGAACGCCTGTATACCTGTCTCTAAAGCGTCTCTAAAGCGTCTCTAGTGTCTCTAAAGCGTCTCTAAAGCGTCTCTAAAGTGTCTAAAGTGTCTCTAAAGTGTCTCTAAAGTGTCTCTAAAGCGTCTCTAAAGTGTCTAAAGTGTCTCTAAAGTGTCTCTAAAGCGTCTCTAAAGCGTCTCTAAAGTGTCTAAAGTGTCTAAAGTGTCTCTAAAGCGTCTCTGAAGTGTCTCTAAAGCGTCTCTAAAGTGTCGAAAGTGTCTCTAAAGTGTCTCTGAAGTGTCTCTAAAGCGTCTCTGAAGCGTCTCTGAAGCGTCTCTAAAGTGTCTCTGAAGTGTCTCTAAAGCGTCTCTAAAGCGTCTCTGAAGCGTCTCTGAAGCATCTCTAAAGCGTCTCTAAAGTGTCTAAAGTGTCTCTAAAGCGTCTCTAAAGCGTCTCTAAAGTGTCTAAAGTGTCTAAAGTGTCTCTAAAGCGTCTCTTAAGTGTCTAAAGTGTCTCTAAAGTGTCTCTAAAGCGTCTCTAAAGTGTCTAAAGTGTCTCTAAAGTGTCTCTAAAGCGTCTCTGAAGCGTCTCTGAAGCGTCTCTAAAGTGTCTCTGAAGTGTCTCTAAAGCGTCTCTAAAGCGTCTCTGAAGCGTCTCTAAAGCATCTCTAAAGCGTCTCTAAAGTGTCTAAAGTGTCTCTAAAGCATCTCTAAAGCGTCTCTAAAGTGTCTAAAGTGTCTCTAAAGTGTCTCTGAAGCGTCTCTAAAGCGTCTCTAAAGTGTCTAAAGTGTCTCTAAAGCGTGTCTAAAGTGTCTCTAAAGTGTCTCTAAAGCGTCTCTAAAGTGTCTAAAGTGTCTCTAAAGTGTCTCTAAAGCGTCTCTAAAGTGTCTCTAAAGTGTCTCTAAAGCGTCTCTAGTGTCTCTAAAGTGTCTCTGAAGTGTCTCTAAAGCGTCTCTAGTGTCTCTGAAGCGTCTCTAGTGTCTCTAAAGCGTCTCTAAAGTGTCTCTAGTGTCTCTGAAGCGTCTCTGAAGCGTCTCTAAAGTGTCTCTAAAGTGTCTCTAAAGCGCCTCTAAAGCGTCTCTGAAGCGTCTCTAAAGCATCTCTAGTGTTTCTAAAGCGTCTCTAAAGTGTCTCTGAAGCGTCTCTAAAGTGTCTCTGAAGCATCTCTAAAGCGTCTCTAAAGTGTCTAAAGTGTCTCTAAAGCGTCTCTAAAGTGTCGAAAGTGTCTCTAAAGTGTCTCTAAAGTGTCTCTA